>NW_008481808.1:2017610-2602786 GCF_000365145.1 Cyphellophora europaea CBS 101466 | reverse complement strand
GTGAGTGAGTGAGTGAGTGAGTGAGTGAGTGAGTGAGTGAGTGAGTGAGTGAGTGAGTGAGTGAGTGAGTGAGTGAGTGAGTGAGTGAGTGAGTGTGTGTTTGTTTGGTTACGAAGAAGGTGATGTCGAGGGACAGCTGCAGCGGAGGGATAGAGCTTCAAACACAGGCTGTGCTGGGAAACGTGGGAATGTAGCAATGCGGATAAGTCGAGGACTGTATTTGTGAAGGAGAGGTCCATGAAGCCTCGTGGACATCACTACAGCAGTGAATAGAATGGGTAGCAGGCTGACGATTGTAGCAGCAGCGTAACCCAGCTGACTACAAAAAATATCCTAGGCGGCCTTCCACTAGATAGAGGCGTGGACGAAGGACGACCCAGGTGTCAAGTTCAAGAAAGAGGATTTTGGGGCTGATTATATGGACTTGGTAGGTTGGGAAGAGCCACAGCGTAAAGTACGACTCGGGTCGTGCGGAATACTGACAAACGTCCTCATTCCAGCCTACATATGCAATCAAGCTATGCTAAGCAAGCTAAGCCTGGTTCAAGCACGAAAGTGTACTGGAGCCTCTTCGTACCAATTCGCAATAGACTCAATACAATAGAAAGTCTTGCAAACGTGAAGGATGAATATTGCTTACCCGAGAAGCATCAGACAACGCCGTTGTCATGTTCCCTAGCCTCGTAAGAAAATCTGCCTGTCAGACACCGTTCTCGAAGTTCTTGTTGTAATCTGGAGTCATCAGATCCGGCTTCGAAAGCTTCAGCTTGAGTGCGTTGACCGAGTCCTGTTGATCGCCCTCATCTAATATCTGTTGTTGTGTCATATAATCGGAATCTTTGACAGGACTGTTCTCTTTGGAATTCTTGTCCTTGACTTGCTTGTTTCCTATAGAGAGCCCACGAATGGCACGGCTGAGAGACTTGCCGATGCTAGAGCCCTTGAGTGCGAGACTGTTGGTCCGTTTCCTCGAGGTGGCCGGCTCAGGAACACTTCGAAACGCTTCGGCGTCCGTGCTGGTGACGGTACTCCCGTCAGTTGCACTTGATGCCTCGGCAATAGATGGCATCGGCTTGCCAATGTCGGCTCTGATCCATCTCTTGCGTAGGACAGTCTCTGCTTCGGTGGCCTTGATCTCCAGGAGGGATTTGTGGATACCCAGACCAACACGTTTAGAGAAGCGACGGGCGAGACCTTCGTTTGCGCTACGCTTTTCCTCCTTGTACCCAACTCGTGGAGGGAGAACGTCTTGCACTGATATAGTATCGACTCCGGTAGCAAATGATAGGTTGCGACCATGAGCACCGGGGCTGAGCTCGGGTGGAACGTCGGATGAGGTGGACGAAGAGTGGTTGTGGCTGCGATTCGCCTTAAGGCTGTGTAGGTCGACAATGGCGTTGCGGTTCTTTGCAAAGACTGATTCGAGAATGGCCCGGTCCTCAGACATAGTGTGCGGAACAGATTCTGCGAGGCGGCCTGGGGAACTGTATCAATCAGTAAACCAACCATATGTCCAACTTCAATGGCACAAAGACTTACGTCTGGATACCATAATCCTTGCCATGATGAAGGACTGTGCGCATGACAACGATTGTGCTCATTAGAGCTTCCAAGTGCTTCTGGAGTCTGGATGCACGACCCTTCCGAAAGAACCAGCTGACTGCAGAGTAAGATGGCGAGTCGGCTTTCTGCAGCTGAGAAGAGCACTCTTGAATTTCATCGAAGACCATGTGCAACTCGTTGGCGATCTCTTCCAGGTCTTGCCGAAAGGCGGTCGTATAGGCAGACTCATTGGCACAGATAGCTTCATGGAGTACTTGCAGAGTCTCCGAAAGCATGGTCAGCTCTCCACTGATGTTGGTGATGTCCTTGATGATTGAGTCGTGACCGCAGCGCTCGGATAACATAGTGAGCTCCTCCGACAGCCTGGCCGCCTGAGCAGTGAGATTTGAGGTAGTTTCCATGTTTGCAGCTGTCGAGAACTCAACGGCGAGGCGAAGCTGGATAAACGGGCAGGTGCAAAAAAGGGACAGCGAAGCAGATATGCTCAGCAAGCGGAAGTTCGACGGTTCCGGAAAGCTTGGTGGGCTTCACTACAAGTTGGCCACTGAGTGACACGTTCCAAGGCCACACACCAACATGGATGGTTGGGCTAAAAGTCTTGATTGATGACACATGAGGGAAGAAGTGGTAGTCCCTTAGCTCTTGCCTCCGAGCCAGCCAAACCAGGAGCCGCTGCCGTTTGGTGTTGCTGCAGCAGCGGCGTTGCCAGCAACCTCATCCAACAGGCCTCCCTTCGCGCCCTGCCCTTCAATTACCCTCTCTCCAGTCCTCCTCTCGCTTTCTGCTGTTCTGACAATCTTTTCAATCTTGTTGACAGGCACAGGCCGGCCTTTCGAATCGTAACCCACACCTGCAACTGTACTCTTGCTGACGGCCGCAGGCTTCGTGTCTGACTCCACCCAAGCCTCTTCCAATATTCGACTGCCGCTTTTCCGCTGTTGGCGCCGCTCAGCCTCCTCTGGTGTTTCGGTACCCATGTCTTGACCCGAGCCCGCAAACACACCCTTGGCTTTCTGCCACAAACCCCGAGTTTTCTGTTTTTCGCGATCGTCCTTCCACTTCGCCGCCATTTCCTCACCAGCACGCTCTTGTTCGAGGAGGTGTAGTTGCTCCGCATCGGCCTCGCCGCGCAGAAATGCTTGCTGTGCGGCTCGAAGTCTGTCCAGCTCACTATCGATGAAAGCTTTCTTCTGTCGCCTGCTGTGCGTGACGAGACTGAACATTCCATAAACAGCGACCACAGCGGTGATGCCAGTAAAGCCTAGCAGGGCAAAAGTGGCCCCTCGATGTAGTCGATCTGCCCATCTGCGGCCTCCAATGACTACTCTGTCGCCGAAGCTCGGTTGTCCGCCTTCTCTTTGCGCACGGAGCTCTGCTCGTAGTCTTGCTACCTTCTGTTGAGGCGTTTCTGAAGCCGGCGCCGTGCCATTCATCTGAGCTGTTGAGGACGGTTTCTGCGAAGCGTGTATCGAGTTCGAGGTGAAGCGAGTAAAGGTATCTGAGGGCTGACGCCGAGACATTATGGCCACGTATATGTCGGAGGAAAACTAATGTACAGGATTACCGGCTCACTGTCATGTTCTAGAAGTAATGTACAAGCACGAAGTGGTAGTAAAGGAGTGGTGTGAGAGGCCTTTGATGCGCGAATCGAAGCTTCACAAATTCATGACGTCGGAGATTGGTTTCGCCGGACCTGCCAAGATTTCAATGCTTCTTTCATGCTTCATCTGATCATCTTGCCATATTCTTACGACTAAGGAGGCCTTTCTTTAGAGAGGATGCGCCTATTTGTGAGATCCCTCGGGCGGCTGATCAAAAGATCATTCGTCCCGACACACCCATTTGCGGATCCATTATGACCTCACAAAGCGAAGAGGTACGAAGGCTCCTCGCCAGCCTTGCGGGTTACAGCAATCAAGGTCAAGATGGACGACCATACGCAACGAGTATTTCCTCTGGATCCGCCAACTTCGCGTCTAACTTACCCGGCCTCGGGGGCCTCCCGATAGAGGAACCACAGCCCTTAAAGTCATCGACCCCCAACCCTTACCAACCCTCACTTACACCTCAACGCTCCGCAGCCAACACGCCCCAGCCCTCCACAACCCTCGACCCCCGTCTCCAACGCTCCTCCACCTCCACCCCCAAACCGCCCAAACCGCCCGTCCCCGACGCCTCAACCATCACCGACTGGCCCACCGCCATCTCCCACGTCATGACCCACCTCGCCCCGGACGCCACCTTCGCAACCAAGATCCGCCGCCTCATCACCTCCCAGCACGCGCACGAACGCGACTGGCACGACAAGCGCGCCGCCATCGTCTCGCAGCACGCCTCGCGCGACGCCTCCTCCGCGCAGCTCTCCAGCATCTTCGCCTCGCTGGGCGTACCCGTGCCCAACAGCCCAGCCACCGGCACCGCCACGCCGTCAATGCAACGTGACCTCGAGGCGGAGCGCCGCGAGCTCCAGGCCTACGATGCCAAGGTGTACAAGCAGCTGCTGGCGCTGGCGGGGGATTTTGACCGGCAGTTGAGGGGCCTGGGGGTGCCGTTCTATGCGATTCGGCATGAGTTGGTGGTGTTGGAGGAGGGGCGGGAGAGGGAGGCGGTGTGGGAGGGGAAGAGGCGGATTGATAAGGGGGAGTTGCGCGAGTTGCAGAGGAGGATGTTGGGGTGGCTGGAGATGAGCTTTCCGGTGTAGGGACGGAAACAAGGGAAAGGACATCCGTGGTTTGTCTGGCGTTACGGGGGGCTTACGCACAGTGGTGACATTGCACTGAGGCATCAGGTATGTCGAAGCGACGGCGTGAGTCTGGGAAGTGGTCTTGATGGCAGGCACGGTAACTCTGGCTGTTACGAGCATCTGGTCGGGCATTACGTATGGGCATGTTGACGGCAAAATGGGTTAAGACTATTCTTTCTGTGGTAGATAGATCATGATGGTGCATAGCGAGCGGCAACGCAAGCTTTCTAGCCGCGACTCATTTTCTTCGTAACCTCCTGTGTATCATAAAAACCAGCCAGATACGCCGTGCTTCGGCCACCATGCTTAAAATGATAATGTAATGGTACAATGAATTGCAACAAAGCACGAGTCATCAAGGGCGGAAAACCTTGGTGCCGTCTTTCGACTCCCAATACACGTGTGAATAGTGTCCGGGGACCTTGGACGCACACTTGCTGCACCCAGGCATGAAACCCATGTGCAGCTTCGCGATCTTGACCTCCAGGGCCTGCGCCCTGCCCTGGTCCTGGCTCGCGTGGCCGTCGAGTCCAAGTCTGTCCTGGGAACATGTCTGCGGTTCCGTGTCCTGCTCCATGGCGTCGTCATCGTCGCACGTTACTCGTAATCCGCTCATGCTGTCACTGTTCTGCTCATAGCCCATCATGACATCTGCGTCGAGGGTTGACGTGGCGTGCATGCCCATGGTGTCCTCCACGGGTGTGGGTGGGCCCCCAAAGGGCTCTTGCTCCATCATGGGAGAGAGGAACTTGCGCCTGGGAGGGAATTGGTGTCGGGGCGCGGCAGGCATGTGGTTGAGACGCATGTCGAAGGAGGAGTCGATTGGGGTCGGTATTCGATCATTGAGAGGATTGGTGGTCTGCGGTGGGCTGAGAAACGCGGTATTGTTGGTCGTGAGGCGAGGGGGAGAGACGAGGTCGTTGGAGCGGGCTCGACCGAAATGAGGTCTGGTGGGCGAGGAGAGTATCATGTCGGTATCATTGTTGTGGCCGGGCGAGATGTGCACTTTCATCGACGTGGTGGTATTGCTCGACCCATGGTTGAGACCGGAGGTGTTGCGGTGCACGGAGGAGCTTGGACCCTGGCTGTCACCTGGTAAGCTCTCGTCCCCGGAACTATCGTCGGGAGTCAGAGGAGCGGGAAGGTTCAAGATGCCGAAGGCGGCGCCGCATGAGACGGCCCTCGGTGGCGTTGTCCTAATCGCCAGGGAGGATGGAGCTTTTCGTTTGAACGGATGTTGGAAGTCGTCGTCGCCGTCGCTGATGTCATCGATCTGCCGTTTCCTCTTTTGAAGTGGGTATTGCTGGAAAACGTTCATGTCGAAAGCAATGGCACGGTTTGATCGGATGGGCTTGAAAGTGCTTCAGTTTGGCGAGTTGTAAGAGAACGAAGGGAGATGGGATGGTCAAGGGTCGGAACGGTTTCCAGGAGATGTAATAGATATTAAGTGGTAGGCGTGAGAAACACAAATTCCATCACAAAGGCGATTGTTCGAGCCCAAACCTCCCGGATGTTGACCGAACCGCGTATCAACTCGCTCAGAGAGGCAACAAGGAAGGAGTGGTGAAACGCGTGTCCTTGCCTCGAAAGGAGTAGCGCCAACAGCTGAGGCCGTTTTGGTGCGATGAAACCTCTTACCTAGGGTTCGGAGGCGACAGAGGGAAGGGTAGCTGGGGGTGGAAATTCGGAGAGGACACGGTGAAGGCGCCTCAGTGGCCTAGATGTGGTTGAAACGCGATGATGGACGAGTCGACGTAAGCGCTCGGCATACGATCCCCACGCGCGTTTCACGATGGGATCGCCAAGCCTCATGCCCCTAATTCCTCGCTACCCTTAGCCTGCTCTCGACTGTGGTACGGAGTACATTGGTGGCCGAATGGAGGTCCCACCACACCTCCCCCAACCTCAGGTTCTCGCCGTCCTAACTCGTCCAGAAATGATGAAGTCGTGAAGTGGCCTGGGCTGAGGACGGTGTGGCCAGCAACTCTGGGAAGTCCTGCTCTGATGAGTCAGCACCTCAGGGGCCAAAAGCAACCGCAACACCACCCGTTTTCAGCAAGTGTTGATCGACTTACACCTCCGCCGTCCGCTATAGATGCGACCTCAGTGAAGAATGACGTGGACAGCCGTGGCCCCCTATAATGGCCACCTGTACCCTCCACAAGGTAATTTGCAGTACATCTGTCCTTCACTTGTCATACAGGATGAGCCCCAACTCGCTGTGGTTTTACTTTCTCGAGAATGTTGTCTACAAACGAAAAGATCCTGTGCCACGAACGCGCACGG
Organism: Cyphellophora europaea CBS 101466; assembly: GCF_000365145.1. NCBI lineage: Eukaryota > Fungi > Ascomycota > Eurotiomycetes > Chaetothyriales > Cyphellophoraceae > Cyphellophora > Cyphellophora europaea. The sequence goes on along the minus strand of NW_008481808.1, from coordinate 2,596,194 downwards.
TGCCCATGGAGGTGCTTGCCGTGGGCCTCCCTAGGTCCGGCACCGAATCGCTGAAAGACGCCTTAGAGATCCTTGGTTATCCCACCTATCACGGATATGACTATGTGACTGATCTCCCGGGCGTACCACTCTGGAATCGACTTGTGCGAAGGAAATACTACCCTTCTTCTGGCCCATGGTTTAGATCCCCCCGAGCGAGCGAGCAGCCTCTCATCAGCGCCACCGAGTTTGATCAAATCCTTGGACACTGCAAAGCGGTCACGGACTCGGCGGCTGCAGCATTCGCCGTCGAGCTGACTCAGGCTTACCCAAATGCCAAAATCATCCTCAATCGCCGAACTGACCTCGATGCATGGAAGATGTCGGTCATGAAGAATCTGGTGGCCCTTGGCCAACTTCCGCTACTCAAGGTCTGTCTCTGGTTCAATGGGGAGCTTTTCTGGTTGCATCATTTCCTCTTTGATCTTATGTACCCTGCTCTCTTTGCATCAGAGTATGGCACTTTCGCCGATGCTGTCCAAGGCAAGGCCAAGCGCGTCAACCAAGAGCATGCTGCCATGGTGCGCGGAGCCGTGCCGAAGGAGCGGCTTCTGGAATGGACCGTGGAGGATGGATGGGAACCATTATGTGCATTTTTGGGAAAGGAGGTGCCCAAAGAGCCTTTCCCTAGCTCCAACGCTGGTGTCGACTTCACCAAGAGGACGAACGATATCATCAAGGCCAGACTCGGCGTGGCCTTGAGGAATCTGCTACTATGGACAGCACTCTTTGCCGGTCTTGGCGCAACGGCCTGGCACCGTCGGTGATATTCGGTGCTCCTCCTGTGTCTTCGTTCAATGAATGCACCTAGCCATTGGCGTCCATTGGCGTTTCTTACCACATAGCTATACTAGATGGTTGCCATGGCTTTGACCAGATAGTGCAATACAAGTACTCGTATCATGATTGTCTCCTCGCGCTAAGCCGTTTCGGACTTGGCGGAGCAGGCGCGCTTCTGACGTGGCATCCTGACTGACCGTGACACTTCATGGAACCAGACATACTGGAAGCGCTCGTGGCCCAAGCATCGAGATGCGTCTTCATGCAGTGCCAGCAGCTGCTTGGCGCTCTGCTTGGGCAACCGGCAATGCAGCACTAGCGTAGTTGCCTGCCTTGCGGAGCAGGCAAACTCGGCCTCATTCCAGCTGTCACCATCGTGCTCGCCATCGCCTCTGTGGCAAGGCTGTTGCTCATGTGTGCCTACGGACTCTTGTTGCACGACTCGTACGTCCTGAAACTTATCGCCAGATCTTCCCGCAACGCTTTCTGCAGATCTCCAGGCGAGGCCACCGTTCATCGACAGAGCCCGACCTGCGAGGCTATCGAATAGCTCAATGGCATCAGTATTAGATGACCAAGATGCAGCTGCAGAAGACTCTGGCTCAAGCGCAGCTTCGCCAACAGAGAACATCATTTCACGAGCGTACCAGCTCGAGATGTTTGAGCTCAGCATGAAGCAGAACATCATTGTCTGCATGGATACGGGCAGCGGGAAAACCCAGATGTGAGTCCACGGTTCTAACGACTTCCCACTTCCCAGATCTAATACTTTACGAGTGCTCGCCTGCGGATCCAGGCGGAATTGGAACGAACTCCGAACAAGCTGATATGGCTACTAACCCCCAGCCAAGTGCTGGCGGAGCAACAACACAGCTTTCTTAGTGCCCAGCTTCCCACCTACACCTTCCGCTTAATCACTGGAGCTGACAACGCAGAATATTGGGCGTCGAAAGAGGTGTGGACGGCTGCTCTTCTAAATCAAAACGGCATCGTGTCGACTCCTGCCATCTTGCTGGAAGCGCTGAAGCATGACTATCTCTCTCTGTCAATAATTTCGCTGCTGGTGTTCGACGAAGCCCACCATTGTATCGGAAAAACTTCCTACAACAAAATCATGACGTTGAAGTATCACCCGACCCATGCGCAAGGCTCACCCTCGCTGCCGCACGTATTAGGTCTCACGGCAAGTCCTATGATCCGCGATGATCTATCCCTCATCTCAGAGCTCGAGCGCAACCTCGATGCCGTATGTCGTAGTCCCACTACCAATGTGGAACAGTACCGCGAATTTGTGCACCTACCCCAACTGGTCTCGTTGCCTTTTACTCAGACAAACAACACCAAGTCCACGTTGATCCCTCTGGTCGAGGATCTGATCCGGAACTACAATATCGAAGAAGATCCAACCATCATCAAGCTTCAGCGGTCAACCTCAGAAAAGGACAAGCAAAAGCTCGCAAAGTTTCGCCAGAAGCAAGAGCCGCCTGTATTAATCCAGTTGAAGGATATGCTCAAGAACGGCATTCATATGGAAGACAGCATTGGATCCTGGGCCACTGATCGATACATTGTCGCCTGCATCGAGAAGCTCCAGTCTTCGGTAGAGCAGAACAAGGATTGTCTGTTCATGATCGATCACGACGAAAACGTTCTCTTGGCAAGCATTCTGAGTCCTGTGCGAGGTCGCTACCTTGCCCCCAGTGAGCGGACTGTCACTGCGAAAGTCACTGCACTGATCGATTTCTTGACTGATGCTGACCCTGCTGCTGCTGCGGCGTGCGTTGTCTTCGTGGAAAGAAGATCCACAGCGTACGCACTCTGCGATGTGCTCAGCGAGGAACCAGCACTGGCAAAGTACCGATGCTTTCCCTTCGTTGGCTCATCAAATGCGCTCTACAGATCTCTCCCGGATCTGTTTGATAAGAAACACCAGAGCAAGGCATTTGCTGACTTTCGTGCTGGAACGCAGAACGTTTGCATCGCCACCCAAGTTCTCGAAGAGGGCATCGACGTACAGGCTTGCAATTTAGTAATCTGCTTCGACCATCCGCAGACCAACAAGTCATACATACAACGCCGTGGGCGCGCTCGCCGACCAGATTCTCAGTACGTGATAATGCATCACGCGGGCTTGCCTGTATCAAAGCAGATCCAGTGGACCGAGCTCGAAGCGGAGATGAAGAAGATATACTCAGAGCAAGACCGACTAAGAAAAGAGATGAATTCTCGTGAGGAACAGGTCAGAGAGAGTGTCCAAGAGGCGCCCATATCCGCAGGAGAAGCACTCGTCGAGTTCAACGACGCAAGACAGCTGCTTGACTACTTCTGCGCAACATTGAAACGTCATGGTGAAGAGACGCCATCCCCAATATACATTCTGGAAGAAATCGCGGCGTTCCAGATATCATGCAAAGTCATATTACCCGCCGACCTTCCACAAGACGTGCGGACCGCGTGTTCGTTGTGGCCTCGGCGATCGGAAGCCCTAGCGAAAAAGGATGCTGCTTTCCAGGCATACAAGCAACTGTACCAGGCAGGGCTTCTCAATCAGCATTTGATGCCCATTCATGCTGAGGCCCGGCGCAGAAGAGCGCCAGGATTTGATTCAATTGAGACTCGTGAGAGTTTACTGGAAGTACCTGCTCAAATGGAGCCATGGGAGCAGATGCGCGAGGCTCTTTGCCTGAAGCACCCATTACACGCCAGTAGGGTCGAGATTCCCGGACTGCCCAGTCTCATTCTACTCCTGCCGCAAGCATTGCCTCACGAGATCAAATGCGATCTACAGACGATCACGCAAGGGAAGCTAACAATCAAAATCGAGCCTGTTTCTGGCAGTTCTGACATTCTGCACGAACAAGCTGCCGCAACTACAAAGTTTTTATATGGCTTGGTGTTGGGTCGAAGACTACCAGGTCTTGATTCCAATGCCTACAGACTTCCATACTACCTTGTACCGGATGTAGGTGGGGAGGAATTGGACGGCTGGCTTGGGCAATGCCGCAGACTCTCGCCTGCTTCAGAGGTGAGGTTGTTTGATACTCGAGACGAATTTCTCGTACTTCACCAGAATGAGCGCATTCCTTACTTCTGGACGCCTTCTAAATTGTCAGGTGGGCCAGAATCTGAAGGTCTTATTGATGTGGTCCGCCTTCACCGTCTAATAGACTTCACCACAAAACCCAGGGGGCCTCGACCCCAGCCGATACGTCGACGGCAACATGTAGCGGAGTGTACCGTCATTGCTTTACCCGCTGGTTATGCCAGAGCCATGGCTTATATGCCTACGATCATGTACTACATTGAACAAACATTGCGAGCACGTGAAGCACAAGCAGGCCCGTTGCAAAGCATATCATTTAGCGATGCCCCCTTTGTGATGACGGCACTGACAGCCCCAGTGGCTGGCGATCCCGACTATCAACGCCTTGAGTACCTAGGTGATGTGGTCCTGAAGTTCATGGCTTCAGTCAACGTCTTCTGCAACAACCCGAAGATGCCTGAAGGAGCCTTGAGTGTCGCTATGGACCGGATCATCAACAACGCCCGGCTTCACCGAAGTACTCTTGACCTGGCATTGGAGACCTTCATCACAACTGAGCCCTTCTCAGCCCATAGTTGGACATTGGCACCAAGAAAGGAACCTCCAACCCGCAAACTCTCCACCAAGATACTGGCTGATGTGATCGAGGCCCTCCTCGGCGTTGCCTACCTTGACGAAAATGCTGCCGAATTCGACAAAGTTGTACAGGCTCTCCAGCTCTTCGTTCCCGAGTACACGTGGAAGTTGCCGTGCGTCGATGTCGCGGGAATAGCGCTCGCCAGACCGTCCACAGAATACCTCAACCTCGAAAGCGACCGCTTCCTACACACACAAGCATTCCTCTCCTACAGCTTCAATAACCCAAAACTCCTCGCCGAAGCTCTCAATCACTCTTCCGCCAATCCCGCCCTTGGTACATATGACCGTCTCGAGTTTCTCGGTGATGCCATCATCGACCTGCTCGTCAAGCGGCGCCTATACCATAGCCAGCATAACTTCAGCGAGGAGTATATGACCCTCGCTCGCCACGCCTTGGTGAACAAAGAGATCTTCGCCTTCCTCACGACAGCAGCACAGAGGGAGATTGAGGTCGCGGACGTGCATGTTGATCTGCGCTCCAGAAAACCTACGACAACCATAGTCAAGGAGCAGAAGTGTTTGCATGACTATTTGGCGCGTCAGCCGAGCCAGGGTCTTGCAGCCCAGCGAAGGGCGCTCCTGGAGCGCTATGGCGAAGTCCAGGAAACTGTGTCAGAGGCACTACGCAACGGCAAGTCCTGGCCGTGGGCGGAACTCTTGAGGTTAGACTCACCGAAATGGGCATCGGATGTTTTAGAGTCATTGATCGGCGCCGTCTTTGTAGACTCCGGCGGGGATCTCGAGGCATGCGACTCCACCCTGGGGAAGCTAGGCTTGATGGCCATCGTGCAGCGCGTGGCTGCAGAAGGAGACGTCGAGTTCCGCCAAGCGAGGGTGAGGCTAAGAGAAGAGCGGCCTGCTAAGGTGAGTTTCGTCAGCTGCCAGCAGAGGGTGCCCGGAGTCGAGGGGAGCGAGGTGGACTGCACAGCCAGAGCGTGGAGGTGTGAGGCTCACATCGAGGGCAAGGTCTGCAGCGTGGCTGAGGGTTGTACCTGCGAGGCGGAGGCGGAGGAGAGGGCGGCGCTGGCCGCTTTGGAAGCGATCGAGCGGGAGGAGGAAGAGGGACTTGGGAAGGCTACCACCGCGCGTACTGATGCGGATGTGAGCGTCAATGTCGAGGTCGGCGTCAATGAACGGCCTTCATAGCATCCTGTCTCCTCTCCATCATTGGGGACTTTCTTTGTAAGAGGGTAGGCCATCGAATGAAACACCTGTCCTATTCTAATCTATGCCACCCTCATTGTGAGCCAGTACAGACACAGCCACAGGCACGCCTCTTCACCTGACGAATTCCCCCAGCTACTCTGCCTCTTCTTTTATTAAGTCAAGTTAGCCCATTCTCCTGCAATTCCATCGCAGCATGCCAGTCCAGGTGCTCCAGCACAGCGGCTTCCGGCACCGAGTCGTGGCATGTCGGGCAGAGATAGGAGCCTCCTCCATTTCCTCCTTCCTGCTCCGCCTGCTCCGCCTGCTCCGCCTGCTCCTCTTCGTCTTCGTCGGCATTGGCATCGTCATCGGCATCACCTGCCTCAACGGCCGCAGCAGCGCCACTGCCTCTGCCTCTACCTCTGCCTCCAATACTGGGACTCGTGCCAGTGTTTGCTGTGGACATCACTGCTGCTGCTGCTGCTGCTGGTGCCGAATCTCGCTCTCGTCTGCCATTGTCGACTTCAGCTTCAGCTTCAGTTCCATCTAAGAGGGGCGGCGGACACGGTACACCCGCATCATGGCGTGCCTTCTTGGTGGTTCCAAAGGGACTGCCAGTAGCGCCACCGGCAAAGCCTTGGAAGTCGAGGAGTGTGCGTTTTCCCGCCCTATGTTTGCTTGGTGGAGGAGGCGTCGCTGTTGGCCGCCACATGGGCTCTGCTACTGCTACTGGCGGCGACTCGCCGTTTCTGCTAATCCTGCCTTGCGCAGCCAAGAGCGAAGAGATGGACGTCCTGGCCTTTTCGACCTCTTGGAGATTGGAGACGTCGACGCTCAGCGTGACGAGCGGCCACGTGGTGCCCTCCCTCTCCAGCGCCGCGAGTAGGTCCCTCGCGAGCTTGGCGAGGGTGTGCGCGTCGACTTTGACGCCCGTGGGTACAGGCCCCTGCTTTGAGCGGCCCGGGTGCCGTGGGCCATGGACCTGGACGTGTACGGCGATGGTTCTGGGTCGCTGTCCTCCAAGGTCTTCTAGGCGGGCGACAATGTCGGCGGCGAAGATGTCGAGCCAGGGCTCGGCTTGCTGGATGCGGGTGATGGGAGGCATGAATGTCTTTGCGGACAGGACGCTCTTGAGCTGGGTGCGCGAGACGACCTCGCTGTATTCGACGCCTCGGATCACGTTGTAGACCCAGGTGCCTTCGGATGAGCCGAGCTTTGCGCGCATGGTCGAGAGTGGGATTAATGCGAGTTCGGACAGCTGTTCGGTCTTGAAGGCATCGATGACTTCGCGACCTAGCTTGCGGCCCAGTCCGCGGAGCTTGGTGAATTTGTAGCTGGCTAAGAAGGAGGAAATGCCGTAGTTGAGGATGACTGTTTGCTTGTTAGGCTTGTTGTGACCGGAGCCGAGTTTCGCGAGGACTTTGTTGCGGGCGATGCCTGCTGAACATGTGTATTGCAATTTCTCAAATATTGCGTTGCGGATAGATCGCACGAGCTGAGCGCCGATGAAGAGACAGACGGTGTCCCAGTCGTGTGGCGGCGGCGGAACATCGACGGATTGGCCTTCTTCAACTGCAGAATCTTCCCAATCAAGGGGAGACATCGGCACGGGCGGCAAGCAAGCATCAAGGGGCTGCCCATCTTCAGCTAGTTCAGGGTACCTCTGAACGAGGATGCCGTAGACCGGAGCTGATAGATCGACGTACGTCTCATCGATGCCGGCCCGTTCAATTCGCTGCGGCCCAGGTAAGGTCTGCTTCAAGACCTCCATGGCTTCCCGTGACTGCAGCTTGTAATAGTCCAACGAAGCCTTGTCACTGTCCATATGCTGGAGCGCATCATCCCGATACCTCCAGGTCGTGTCACCCGGTCTCCACGTCGGCACATGCTGGAGGACGATAGAAGGGCACTTCTTCCTGGCCTCATCCGCCGACACGACCTTTTTGAGCCCGGCAGCTCGCGCGGCGTAATTGATGGCAATGACGTGCTTGAACTGCTGGACTCCCAGTGGCTGTTCCGGGGACAGTCCCAGACGGCCAGACTCACATTGCGCGTAGAAGCAGTCGAAATCAATCAGCGTGATGACGCGAAGGGGCGACTCGACCGAGGCCTTGCTGAGGAGGCGGAGGTCGCGGTACGTGAAGCGGGATCGCGGCTTGTCATCATCGCCTTCTAGATCGGTACTACCGGTAGCATTGCAGGCTCCGGCCATCGCATGCTTGATGCCCGTCAAGTCTCGTTTGTTTGTGGGCCATGTGAGTGGAGCGAGTGTAGATGAGCTGTGCTCGGATTGTCACCGAGAAAGAGATATATGATGAGAACGCAGTGAGATCCAAGAGGAGGAGGTGTAGAAGGATGCTTCATAAGAATGGTCCCACTTTTTCAGCAAGAACTAAGACCGTTTAAGAATCTACAGGCAGCCTCGAGGCAGCATGGAGCGAATCACGCGGTAAAAACGCAACAGATTTTGCTGCACACGGTATAAGGCATAAGCTTGCTAGCATTGGCTGCCCAGCCGATATCATCCCTATAGTTACGTCGCTTGAGCGCCAGGCACGCGAATGTGCTTGAGAGACTATCCCAGGAGCCCATCGCGTTCCTGACCCAGGGAATATCCCAGTCAATTGTCCCAGCAAAGAGCCTCTTCGGAGCGATCAGTATTTCTCCGCCACCTCGTGATGAACGCCAGCTGAGCTCTTGCGGCGACCAGCCTCCAGCTCAAGATCGGCGAGAGTAGAACGCCTACCCTCAGTCTTCCCAAGCTCGGCAACCTCGGTGAACGCCACCGTGGGAACAAAAGCCTTGGATTGCCAGGCCTTTGCAGTCTTCGCATAGAGCTCGTCTACTTGCTCGAGAGAGAGGCCCTTGGTCTCATAGATGAAAAAGTAAACTGGTAGTTTGTTAATCTTTGTTTCACAGGAACAGGAAAGAGAGGCATACCGAAAGCCATGCAAATGCAGCAGAAACCGCCCCAGATGAAGAACACCTTGGATCCAAGATTGGCATTCCCCGGCCCGGAGTTGACCATGTACGGAGTGGCGTAAGCGATGGCCCAGTTGAGAAGCCAGTTGCTGGCGGTGGTAATGGAGAGACCTCTGGCACGAGCCTTGAGGGGGAAGATTTCGCCAGTGACGACCCAGGCGCAAGGGCCCCACGAACATGCAAAGAAGAAAATGTAGATGCAGACAAAGGCGATCAGCGCCTTGTTTGCAGACGTGTCGTCAGGAAGAGCTGTGCCGACCGAGGCCACGATGAGCTGGCAGACGGACATGCCAATGGCACCGAACATGAGCAAAGGACGGCGACCCCATTTCTCAACCAAATAAAGACCCGGAACGGTGGAGGCGATATTGACGACCGAGGTGATGACCGACGTCGTGAACGGGTTGTCGATGCCCGAATTCTGGAAGTAGGACGTTCCGTAGTAGAAGATGAAGTTGACACCAGTAAGCTGCTGCAGACCTTGAAGCGCCATGCCGGTGAAGAGACGCTTGCGAATGGGCTTCTTGAAGAGAGCCACGTACGAGGCGGTGCCGATGGACATCTCATACTCGTGGTTGGCCTGAACCTCGGCAAGCTCCTCGACCAGAGCAGGATGGTCAACATCCAGTCGCCGCAGACGCGAGAGTGCCTTGGCAGCCTTTTCGTGCTTCCCCTGCTTGATCAAGAAGCGCGGTGTCTCCGGGAGGATCAGCATGCCACCGAAGAGGATGATGGCCCAGGCGAATTGCACGGCGACCGGAATGCGATAGGATCCCGTATCGTTTCGGTCCTTGGTCGCGTTGTTGACAATGGCAGCCAGCAGAAGACCGATGGTAATAGCCCACTGGTAGCAGCCGACAATGGCGCCACGGATCCATTTAGGGGCAGTTTCAGACTGATACAGCGGGATGGTCGCGCTGAGAAGACCGACACCCAGGCCCGCAAAGAAACGGCCAGCCACGAACATAGGGATTCGGGTGGCGGCGGTCTGCAAGATGACACCAAAGGTGAAGACGAGGGTGTTGAACATCATGGCCAGTCGTCGTCCCAGATAGTCGGCGATGGGTGCGGACAGTAGGGCGCCAAAGAAGGTGCCCGCAGACAGGATAGACACAATTTCGGATGTTTGGTTGGCATCGACATTGGGTTGACCCTTTGCGTCGATGTATCCAGTGCTAAAGTGTTCCTTCCAGTAGTTCATGGCCAAGATACCGCCGATGGTTCCGGTCTAGAGGTGAGACTGTCAGTATACCTCGCAAAGCCAAGATTTACATGTCGTCCTTACATCGTAACCGAAAAGGATGCCACCAAACGCGACGAACATGCCGACAATGATGGCGGGCAAGGTCGAGCCCGCCTCACCAGGAGGCTTGTTGAAGAGGAGACCCATGATTGCGCTCGTCCAAGAAGCTGTTGCGACTCGGTCGTGGTGGGTAGAATATGCACGAGGTAGTGCGGTGATCAAGCTGCAAATCTCAGACGGGAGCAGCAGGAGTTAAGTAGTAGTTGACCAAGTGTAGCGGTGGGGTGGCGTCGTGCGCGAGATCAGATTCCATTTCCGAGCTGCAGATTTGGATGATCTTCTAGACTGCCGCTCGGGTCCATCCAGTCGATGGAAGAGTTTGAGCTCAAAGGCTATACGCTGGAGCAACTAGCTTCAAGTAGGCCTAGGTAGCAGTCGAGCAAGTGACAATATTGCGGGGGGCATGCTTGAAGAGATGCGGGTTCGGCCACTGGGTGACGAATGGGAGGCGGTTCCTCTGTCGCCCAAACTCCCCTGCTTGCAGTTGCGTGGCAGTTTAGTCTAGTCTGGCTTTCGACAAGGCAATGACAAGCTCACTGCATGCTAGGCCTGAAGCCAGCAGCGAGCTTCCTTTTGAACCCAGACATGTTACCGGTTGTAACGTTGCCGTCTGTTGATTCTGAGCTGTAGCTCCAGTGTATCGAGAAGGATCATGCATGCGTCGTAATGATTCACCCGGCGTGCGGTTCGGTGGACGTTTGGCATGTCACAGGACCCAGAGAGCGGAGACGTCACCACGACGCCGGACCCCATACACGACTGCAGCAATGTGCAGTAGAACCGATTGGACCGTAATTGCATGTGCACGAGTCTTGAGAGGAGCGGAAGTGTAAGTGAGGAATCGTAAGCTCAAGCTCCTCGCCTAAGCTTCTCTTGGAAGTCTTAGCCTGGAAGCGGCGCTCCTGGGGCGGGTCAAGCCTGTTAGAGTGTGCGTGTCCCTCAAACAACAGGGGTTCGCAGTGTGTATTGTGTAGAGCAGAGTTTTGCGGCTCCCCTCTTCGACGTCGTGCTGCAAGTGTTGCCGACGGACGGGAGGAACTATTCGCCGACGCGGCCTTTCTCTCGTCCTCAATAAGCCCGTCCCAGCCAATGAGAGAGCTCGCACACTGTTTGCCATAGGTGCACTGTACACCTCCGCACTGCCTCATCGTGGCTTCAGTCTCAATGCTCTAGATCTCGTCTTCGTCGTGTCCTCGAGGGCTGACATCCACTTCCCCAATCCTGCTGCAGATGACTTGACTAATGCCTCAACAATGTCTCGTGTCTCGAAAAGAGTGAGGGAATAACATGTTGATGCCCGAGCTGGGGGGACTTTGAGAGCACATCCACTCTGCTGGCTCAATCTCAGTTCCAACCTTCCACAGCGGCGACTTCAATTTCATCGAATTGCTAGAGCAGGATTTTGTAACAGTGACAGGACCCGCTGAGCGTCAATAGACGTGGGAACCAGGCGAGGCAAGATCTCAATTCTTTGGGCACTGCATCCCAGACAGAACACGCCTTGGGAATCATCAATGATCGCTCTGGGTATCGTTGTCCTCCAGCTCCCAGTCCTTGCGTACCTGAGACAGCCACTGGGCGATAGGGACCTTCTCAGCTTTGACCCGGAGATAGTCCTTGCCTCGTAGCTGTGCCTCGTTCATATCAAACGGAGGGACATGAAGGAACCGGTGCTTCGGATTGCAGACATTGTCCTCGAGCGAGCCGACACGGAGTTTCTGGATGCAGTCCTTGCAGAACATAACATCCAGGCAATCTTTGCACACGTACATGTCATCCGAGTATGCCCAGTCCACGCCGCAATATCCATCACAACCATAGTCAAGATCACCTTCCCAGCCCTTCTGCCACCATTTGGCGTCGGTCGTGGCTCCTTTGTCTGTTGTTGAGGCAGATCCATTGGTCTTACTTTCAGAGATGGGCTCTACTGGATCGCCATCATCGGTAGAAGCCTCCTCGACCACCAAGCAAGCTACCTTGGCATGATCCGTAGTATTCGTAGCATTCTGCGACGCCAGCACTGACGCCTGTGGTGACTCGTATCCCGGTGCACCGCCTGCAGACTTGGAGCGATTGGACACATGAAGCGGCATAAAGAAAGACCAGGCCGCAAGGGCTCCCTCATCGTCGCCACAGTACATGAGGACATAGGCAAGGCGCAGATATGCCTCCCAGTCGTTCTCGGGATCTTCGTCGGTCAACAAATCGAGAGCGACCTTGACAGAACCTCGCGACAACCGACGTGCTTGGTCGCTTCGTCCAAGTACGGATAGATGTCGAGCATATAACAGCACTGGTGACACTGATGACGCCCATGCGTCTTGCTGTGACGTGTCTTCTACCACAAGATCCATGGCTTTCTTGAGTAGCGATTGAGCATCCGCCGATTCGAGTGTATACTCTCGCATCCGCTGGAGGTAGACAGTTGCGAGTCGCTTGGTGAGCTGTGCAATGATCATGTCGGCCTTGTCGATAGCGCGAGCCTCCTGTGTGAGCTCTTCCCAACACATTATTACATCGTCTTCCTCCTCTTCAGTGTGTGCGCGTCTCCACATTTCCATACTCAGATAAAGCTTCATGTTGACACGGTATCTGGCACGCTCTTCTGGATTCTTCGCCAAGTATGACGGGTGATAGGTGTCGTCGATAGCTTCTGTGAAGAGTCGTCGTAGATAGTCTCGAGTCTTTGTGGCCTTACTTGTTTCCACAAGGATCGAATCGAAGTCCGAGTCGTCGCATAACCAATGCAGGAGTCTGCTAGAGCGCTGAATACCGAAGTTTGGATCAATACTGTTCCGCAGAGACCGGAGGATCTCGACAACCGACGAAAACTCTTCCCTGTAATAAAAGACTCGGATTTTGTCGAATGTGAACCCGTAGTCGGTGAGACCCTTCTCTCGGCTTTCGCGTATATGTTTGTCGTAGATCGCTAAGGCTTCATCGTATCTCCCAAGCTGACGATAACACCAACCCATTAATTGCCTGATATTGCGCAGCCACTTTTTGGGGCTGTTCTCTTTGGCGCTGCCGTCTATTATCCGCCGTTCGACGTCTGCAAGGACCTCAAGGGCAGCATCGTATTCTTCTCGCTCTCGAAGGGCAATACCAAGGCCCCATCGACAGCTCCACCCATCGTCGCTGAGCGGAATGGTAAGTTGGTACTGAGCTATGGCGGCATCATTGTGGTTGAACTCCGAAAACATGGCCGCCAACGCTCTGTTCCACTCGTAGCTCTTCCCTTCGTCGACATCACCGAGCGTGGCAGCAATCCACGTAAACACTTCAACGATAACCTCAGAGGAGACTTGGTAGTTTTTGAGTTCAGCTGTGCGTTGCACGGCAGGATCCCTTCGCTGCATCAACATGGTCCTATACGCATTCAGGCAGGAGAACAACAATCGTATGTCAGGGATGTCGTCAGTTGCAGTCAACAAGTGACGCGCCAGGTACTTCACAACTTCTCCTAGCAGATCCGAATCTGGAGACGACTTTGACATGAGCGACTTAACCCATCGCATGTGCTCTTCACCAAAAGTCCTTGTGATGGCCGTGTCTCGGAAGAATGAAAGGCTAATGTCAACGTTGTCGTCGGCGAAGAACCAATCCGTTTGCTTTTCGAGTCTCTGCAAGTCCCACCATCGCCCAATGGCTTCTTGGTCTGTGAAGAGTAGGAGAAGCAATCTACCGCAATCGGTCTTTGCCACCGGACTGGTCATTGACAGGTCAACCTCTGCCATATGCTTCGGAAAATGAGTCGCCGCATAATCCACAAGCTCTGCAGTCTCTTTTTCAGGGCTCGTCAAGGCCTGCAGACAGCCGGAGAGGAGACTCGCACCGGCAGTCTCCAGGTTGACGTGAACAGAAGCCGCTGTAAAATTGAGCTTCCGCGAAAAGAAATCGTCAAAATCGAATTTGGCATAGAGCTCTTCATCGCAGACCGAGGAGAGGAACCTTTTCACTATCTTCACTTCTACCTCTTGTATCCTACTTGACGTAAGGACTGCCAGCTGTTCATGCCGAGAAGCTTCTGCAAAATACTGGCGAATGGAGTCCGACGACAAGGACACCCGCGTAGAGCTAAGAGTTTCATCGAGATGGAAGAAGGTCGAGTACTTTTCGTGGATTTGATCTCGTAGGGATCTTAGTGAGCTTTCTCGATTCGAGAGAAAAAGCGTTGCTTCGAGTTCATCGATCGTCAATGTCTGCCGCGCAGACATCACCCATAGCAGCAGAACGTTGAGATCTCGGATCTGTTGTGCCGATAGCGTGCTGTCGCACCGAGTAACTTCGCGAGCGATGGTATCGGATCGTTGTCCGCCATGTTGCGCACTTGCCAAAACTTCACGGATCTCAGCCGGCCATTGTTTGGTGGATATTTCTTTCAACAACAGACCAGCATGCACAAAGTCGCCTTTGACATTCGTGGTGAGCGTAGAGAATACCTCCTGCCGAAGCTTCTTGACAGAGTCGGACGAACCCTCCAAGAGTGACATATTATCCAGCCGATCCTGAACGAAAAGAGCCACATCAGTGCCAGTCTGAGCAGCCAAATCGAGGTTCACCATGGTTGGTCCTAATTCTGGCATTCTTTGGACGAGATCCTGCACCGTCTTCACTCTGCCTGTGAGCATGATGCGAACCCGTGACCTCTGGCGAGGAGAGTAACGCGTATAGACGGTCTTCAAAATTGAAGCAAGCATCTTGGAGGCTCTCTCGTCTGCGTGGTCCAGGCCGTCGATAACAAGAAAGAAGACATCTGTGCTCTTGTAACAGAAATCCAGTAAACAAGAACACAGCTCTTCCACGTTGTCCGGTTCTATCCAGGATTCGCAAGACAAGGCAAGATTCTTGCGATATACAGGGTCCTGCGCCAGTTGCGACGCCAGTGTCTTCAAGACTCTGTCAATCGATATACCCTCGTCGTCGATGCCGTGCATCCCTTTCCTACCCCGAGACTGTAAAAAGTAATAACCTACGGATGTCCTCGAAGTTTTCTCGAAGGTTGCGGCTCGGCTGGAGTGTGTTTGTAATTCGTGGATGACGGTGGTACTGAGAAAGCTCTTGCCATAACCTTGATCACCACTAAGCAAGACCAGGTTGCTGGAAGTTCTCGTGCTATCGGCCCATTGTTGAAACATCTCAGTCTCTTGCAACCACTTGCCAGTGCCCGGAACCACTTCAGATCTGTGCCTCTTGTATATCTCGAGCTGGCGGTCAACATCGGGTTGAGTGCCAAGAGTATTCTTGATGAGCTCCATCTGCTTGTTTTCCACGCTTTCTGATTCTCGTCGCGACAAGTCATCTGCGATCCGGTCAACTGCGGATCGGACGCCAGATAGACCTTCACTGGCTCCTTCAAACCCTTCTTTGACGTGACGATAAGTCAAGGCAGCATTCATGGACGTTTCGCGCTCAACCAACTTCCGCAGCTTGATCAGCTCCGCCTTGACACCCTCATCGTCGTTGAAAGCGAGCGCCTTGAGGTATTTGACAAGCCTGTTACCGTTCAAGACTTTGATAGATAGCGCACAGATCGACAACATGGTCTGCAGAAGCTCGTGAACAACCTTTTTCAGGGGCGAATCGACTTCCTCCATTTTTCGGTAGATGTCAAATCGCTCAAGAACATCAGAAGATTCCTCGAACAAATCGTCAAGATTGTCGAAGATGTTTCGGTAGGAGTCACCAGCCTGGATCAGCAAGACGATCGCTGTGAACACGAGATTTGAAGGTCCGAGTAATCCGCTTTGATCTTTAGATGCCACGAACCCAAGCGTCCTGATACATTCCAGCGTTCTGCTGAGCGTTCGCTTGAGGCCCTGATACTTTCTGCTGGCTTCCGCATCGTGATCACGCTTCAGCTTGAGCTGTTGGATGACGTTCTCGGTGGTTAGAACGACGCCTGGCTGAAGCTTGATCCGGGACGTACGCTCGAAAGCTTCGAGAACATCGTCCCAGGCTTTATCAAAATCGTAAGGATCGTCCATTCAGGGTCAAGTTCTGGAAGTCCGACGAGTCATAGTTGCCGATGGTCGAAAAGTACGAGATTGATGAACCGTGATATACATCAATTGTGTTCATGAATTCGAGAGGCGGGCTGTATTGCCAATCTGGTGTGCATGTGCCCGATACGCCCCTGACAGGCGCGGGAGATGCGCCTAAAACCAGATCTGGCAAGGTTGATTGAAGGCTAAATATTGGTCCAGCAGGGATAAGTCCCCCGCAATTAATATCGGGCATGGGTCGATTGCTTGCTGCGTCTGTCGCGTACACGGCATCGTGGCGACACGAACCTCCTGAGTGCGGTCGTTAGGACACAGGTCGAGTGAATGTCTTGCCGTGGCTCGAACTAGGCGGAATGGTACAGCTTGACGCTACCGCCAGCTGCTTCCGGTACCAGTCCTCCAACCAAGTCCAGCAAAACCAGAGCCTCTCCCTAAGCTGCCTCCGGAGTCTCTTGCGTTGACAGCCTTCCGGCGGCCTTGTGTGCCTTCACTAACCCTGACTCCGTCCACAATCTTCTCGAGGCTTGTCTCGACAACTACTCCACCCACGATCATTTCGCTGAGGACGGCGTGGAGGGTTTCGAAGCCGAAGATCAGATCCAGCTCGCACACGTTCTCAAATAGCCGATCGAGTGCCTCGACGAACACCTGAATGAAGTCTATGAGGGCAAGGGGGGACTCGGTGGACGTAGAGATGAGGATAAAGTAGAGGGTAGCGTAATGGCGGTAGGTGATCTGGGTAGGCACATCTGGGGATGAGGCGTTGCCGTTGGGAGCGAGCAGGGGCGGCAAGGGCAGGAAATTACATGCGGATGCAGGTCGAGCAGCCACAAGATCGAAAATCTGCTTCAGTAGTGTCTGCTGTGTTGCTGTGTCCTGTATTCTTGGTGAGCGGGACTGTGCTTGAAACGATAGCGGGGTGCCCTGACTAGCTGTGTATAGAACTTGGTCAGCCGGGGCTGACCGTTGTTGTTGAAGACGAGCACGGCGCTGATCATTATCCTCGCGCAGAGATCACAGGGAAAACTCGAGTTGGTTGAGTCTTGAAGAATGGTAAAGTCGGCGAATCTTCTGGTTGAAGTGCCCGGGCACCGCGGGCAGCATCAGCGCCCAGAGAAACGCCAAAATGAACAAGCCTTCGGTTGTAGCCGCAGGCGACTTTACTGCCTGCAGGAACGACCTGACCTGTTTTCCCGAAGCTGTTCGTGTCCAGTGCAGGGAGGGTAATTCTCTGTGCTGATATGCTTAGCCCTCCTTGCCCATCATGTCGTCTCGCCGTCAAAGCTCGACTCAGGAACAAAGTCCTAGCACTACAGCTATCTCGGCGTGCTATCAACTCGAAATCCTGGTACTGGGACACCACGCCTCCCAGTGATCAGCAGCTGGCTGCCGCACGCTGGTTTTTCAAACAGCACCCCCCGAGGAAGCTGTGGACCGCGACTGAATGGCGCAAGAACAATGAAGACCCTACTGGTGTCTTAGTACCCGAAGTGGCTTTCCTCGGCCGCTCTAACGTGGGCAAGTCATCTCTTCTCAACGCCGTGCTCGACAGTCCTGGCCTTAATCGAGTCGGTCCTCGCCCGGGCAAGACCGCGCTATTGCACGCATGGGGTCTATCTGCCACCAATCCTACCACAGGTGGTGCACTGAGAGGCTGGAAAGGCCAGACAGATACCCGCGTTGCTGTACTCGATGCGCCAGGGTACGGTTACGCCAGCAGGACTGAATGGGGTGCTGAGATTGTGACATATCTTAAGAGGCGGAAACAGTTGCGGCGAGTCTTCGTACTCATTGATGCTGTACACGGCGTCAAGAAGCACGACGAGCAAATGCTGGACCTACTCCGCGACTCGAACATCCCACATCAGCTGATAGCCAGTAAGATCGACCGACAGAAGCACCTAGACGCATCAATGCAGCGGCTCCAAGAAGTCGCACAGCCTCGAGGATCCAGCAATGCGTTGGCAGGACTAGGAGAGATCCTTGCTGTTGGCGGGCTTGAGGCCCCCAAAAACAAGAACATTGGGGTCAGCGATGTGCAGTGGGCTGTTCTTCGCGCAGCTGGAATCGACGGGTTTGCCGTTGAGAACTACCTCCGCCTGGCAGGCGAAGAGGCTATGAAACACTCAGCAGCACCAAGGTCATCGAACGCCAGGTCTCACCTTGGTGAAACCGAAGTGCTACCTCTTGCACATTCACAGACCTCCGACCGCCCGCCACGTGCTACTACACTCTCCCAGTCTGCTGAGGCTCCGCAAAACCCCAGACAACACAGATCCGCCGCAGTGAGAGACCCGGTCATGGAATTCTTGGAACCCGAAAAGCCTCTGTCAACCGAGCTGAAGCCCCGTGTGTATCGAGGCATGGATGCCCTGGAAGAAGCGGTGGGCCTGAACCCAGGCGTCAAACATCGACCTCGCACGGCAGCTTCCCGATCAAGAACGGTCGCAAGAGCTCGCGCGTCCAAGGTCAATCCTCTCAGAGCACGTGCAAGATAATTCACGACCCGATGTACGTTAACACCCATACTATAGCTACCACGCACGATATGAAGTAGCAATGTATAATCAATCAGTCTTCTTCTCATCAGAGCCCACTCGACTCCGACGCCCAACAACTCTCGTTCTCTATGCAATTCTATATACAAATTCTAGCTCTTCTGATGCGCTGTCGTGACTTCGTAACATGATCGACCCACCCATCTGGCGAACAGCTAGCTAGGTGGTGTAAACATTTGTCCTCCTGAACAATAAGGGAAACTAGATCGGGCGCGGTTATTGTTCCACACAGATAGTATGCCAGGACCAGCCTGCAGCCTCCAGCCTTCTCTTGTCGCAAGAAAAAAAGGCGGCGATAATCAGTCCTGTGCGTCTGTGTTGTTCTTCAAGCTGCGCTCCACAAGAGAGCCGCGTGATGTCTGGATCGCCAGCCTCGTCGAACAGCCGCTCAGGCGCCTCACATGTTCAAGAGACTGACTCTTCCTCTGCCCATCGCAACTGGACTCTGATTTCCCTTGTCGCCCAATGCCACCGCGTCGCCATCCACGCTGCCGCCGATCCCACTATCGGTGCCGCTCGTGCCTGCAGGGTCGAGGTCGATATCCCAGCCGCCCTCCTCGCCTTCGAGGCCATCGTCACCCTCACTCCAGCCCTTCTGCTCGGCGCCGCGAACGTTCCAGCGCAGGGCGCGCTGCACGCTCTCCACCCACTCATTGCCGCCGCTCATGACGGTGGGGAATGGGTACTGACTTGCCTCAAGGGTAACATAGTCGCCCTGCTTGAGCTCGATGCGGCCCTTGCCGTCAAAGGACGCGTACGCGCTGCTCCTGCTCTTCGTGGGGACGGCAATACGCAGGCTTAGCGTGTCCGAGAGCACCATGGGCCGGAAGCTAAGGGAGTGCGGGCAGATGGGCGTCAGCAGAATGGCGGGGATACTGGGATGGATCAGGCTGCCGCCGGCGGACAAGGAGTATGCAGTGCTGCCTGTGGGGGTGGAGAAGATGCAGCCGTCGGCCTGGACGATAGTAAGCAGTTCGTCGTCTCCATAGAGCTCCAGGTTTGAGACGTAGGCGCTCGGTCCGCGGTCGATCACCATCTCGTTGAGGACTTCAAATTGCTCGCCTTCTTCTACTGCGCCTTTCTCGGCGCCAGGAGACGTGTCAGCGCGCCATACCGTGCAAGTGAAGCGCATGCGGAGGTTGACGCGCATTCCACCATCGCCCATGATGCGGTCGAGGTGTTGCTTGAAGTTCGTGAACTCAAAGTTTGTCAAGAAGCCCAAGCTGCCAAGGGAGAAAGAGAGAATTGGTGGCACGATACGCTGAAAGAGCCAGGATGTGAAGAGCACGGTGCCGTCGCCGCCGAGAGTCAGGACCAGATCGAACTTCTCGGGCGAACTCCAGCAAAGGTCTGGTGTCCAGTATTTGAGCATGTGCTGGTAGCGGCTGTCGCGAGCAACAAGACCAGCAGCGTCGAAGCGCTTGGAGTGTCGCAGTTTGGAGTCAACGTAGACGGTGATGCCGACGTCTTTACCGTAGCGAGGCGTGGATAGGAGCCATTCGGCTAGGTCGCGGGTGAGATGTACGAGGGAGTTGTCCCGGGCTTTGGTGACTATCATGACAGTACGAACTGCGCGTTTCAGCGGCTTACGTTGCAACTGTTTGGCGACTTCGCGAACACCGTTGGCAGTCTGCGTCAGACGAGAATGGGAAAAGGAATCGTCTTCAATGGACATTTCATCGACAACCTTCTGGAGATCGACGGCGCCATCAAAGCGTTGATGGAAATAGCAGGGCGACTTCAGCACTTGCGCCGAGGTGGTCGGCGACCACGCAGGCATGCCATTCAGATTCAAACCGGTGACATTGGTTGTCGGACACGGCGAGTTGGAGCCATTCGAGGAGGTGTCGTTGATATCATCGAGGGCTGAACGGATTGAGGGCATTGGCACTGTCATCGGGGCCGTTGGGGGTCCGGCAGGCCTGGAGGCCAGGGCTTTCAGGATTGTCTGCGTAGGGATATTGGGAACGTCTGTAGAACGCGCGTTCTTTCTATGACCGAGGAAGGACTTCGGTATCCGGAAAGACCGGGGAGTTGACCGCTGCGTGGTTTGCGAGGCCTTCGATGCTGTTGTGAGGGTTGGACTGGTGAGCTCGGCGCTCGAAGATAGTGGAGGAGGGGCCGAGGAGGGTTCGTCCGTCGGTCGTGCCTTGTGGTCTATGGGATCAAGTTGTTTGGCATACTGCTTGAAAATCGTCTCGCCAACACTCGCGACTGTGTTTTCTGGGCCATTTTGCTGAGGATGCTGTGGCATAGAAGGAGAAGAATGCCTAGGCGACGGTATGCTGTGGTACGGAGGTGGACAGTGAGGTGTGGATGCGGAGGTTGCCATGTCGTGTGCGGCTTTCGGGATCGTAAACTCCGTGACAAGCTACGGCGTGCTTTGCAGGATTATTACACTGCTTCCGAAGGAGAACCCGGATTAGTCAAGAGCAGTTATGTACTCGATGGATTGAAGGAGTAATCGATGGTCAAGGATCAATCGCAGACCTGCTGCGTTGAACGTAATTGAACTCTGTAGAGAGCACTGGTTCGGACATGACGGCTGTGGCAGGAGGAAACTTTGCTTTAAGATGTTTCCCGTTGCCCTGACATGACCTCGGGGAAGAGGTTGAAGCATGCTGAGAAGCTCGGCACGCTGGAGGAGGCGGGATCCCAGCAATCGGAGCTCGATGCGAGCCCGCGACGCGAGAGGGGTTGTGCCGATGGGGCGATGTGGATTGGGGTGGGTTTAGGGTTCCTCAACAGCCCGTGGCGGGTGGGGGCAACCCCCGGCGGGTCCGACTTCAGGGGACTCTGTAAATAGCCGCTTGTCCACACCTCAAACACCTTGGAATGCCTGTAATGTCGCTGTCACTGCGGCGCTGGAGCCATAACGGTCACTAGGCAGCGCCAGACCGTCTTATCAGTATCACTCTGTTGCAGAGTGCGCTGATTCGGGGGTCTCTTGTCACATCATGCCTCGCCTGGGCCTTCTGGTTGTATCTCGAGCGTCCATGAGGCTCCGCTGCCGTCTATTCCTCCCTCCCCTCCCCTATTTCCCGCCGTAGCCCCTCTAGAACTCCCGTAACACCATCCCCCTGGCCTTCGACCAATAGTCTCGCGGTCTCGAGGGCACGAGTCCAATCCGCCATCTTGAATGCTCCCTCGCTTTCCGCAAGCACGACACCTCCTGTTCCATCTACCGCGAACACATGCATGCTTCGGCATCGCCTTCTGTCCTTGACCCTGGGACTCAGAAGGCACGTGCCGTCGTAACCGACCCCTATGAGTGCTGATCCGGCAATCTGCTTCATTTGTACTCCAGCGTCCAGGCAACCAGCTATTGCGGCATTAATGGCTGATGCCAGGACTGGAAGGTACGTTTCGCCTTGACCACCTGCCTTGATCCCACCTGGTAGGTCTTCATCGACCTCGACGCTAGTGATTTGAAGTGTGACTTGCAAGAGCATTCGAGGTGTTTCCTCTTGCCGAATAATCGATTGAAGTGTCTGTTTCACTAGGGACTCAACGTGCCGTTCCTTGACCAAGCTCACGGCATTGGCTGGTCGCAAGTTGACTTCGACCAGCGTTGAATCCGGCAACTCATCCGAGCGGTAGGGCACTTCGACTGGATAATTGACGCCGACTGTGATGGTGTGAAGACCGTTGGGTGAGGTGTAAGTGGCCGAGCCGTCGCTTCGAAGTGGATGTAGAACAATCTGGGCAGGTTGTTTCGCCATGTTCCTCTTTTTCGATGTTTTCAAGCGGCCCAGAGCGCAAGGTTCGCTCGTGTTTGGCGCACAATGGCAAGGCTGAAGTTGATCCTTTGATGATGCTCGCTTCCGTTAGACAAAAGGGTGTAAGCATGCATGTCCTGTCAAAAGTTGCAGACTCTTTGTTTGAGCAAGACGCAACTTGAAGTCTTGCAGGCCTTGGCAAGGCTGGTTTTTCCAGGAGCCATACAAACATCTTATCTATACCGAGAAAGACTAAAGGGGGCAGTAATTATGCATCCAGCAGCTGAGGGCTATTTTATTGTTGTACATTCTATTTCTATCATAGTAAGAGCTGGATCTAATCTGGCAACATGCGCATTGCCGCCTCGAAGACCAAAAGAGCAACGCCATTGGCCGGGAATGCTCGCAGGAAGCACGGTATAAACCCTCGCCAGAACCCCCTGTAGCCTGCTTCTCTATACGTCAGTCGCACGGCCGACCTCCAGTTCTTGTACCGGCGCTGTCCATCACCGAGCGGCCCTCCTAATGGATCGGTCATTATCCGTTGCTTCACCACATCGAAAGGATAAGCCGTTAACCAAAATATCTGGGCTGAAAGCCCTCCCGCCCAGAAGTTGATGGCAGGAGTCGAAAGCGATGTGTGTTGTCGCAAGCCTTTGGTGAAAATGTTGTAGCTTGCCCACCAGAAGAAGAAAAATGAGCGAAAAAGCGTCGTTGCGACTAAGCCATGATAGAGTCCTCGTATGCCATGAGCTTTAACGACACGCTTTGTGCAGTCGATTGGACCACTATAAAACCGCTCGCTTTTCTTAGCGTACTGAATTTGTAGGCGCCCCTTGACTTGCTCAAATGGACAGGCGATAATCGACACAGTCCATCCAGCCAGGGTTCCAGCAAGCCCGTGTCCAAGGGCTGGCAGCTGCTCGTTCACACTGTGGACGGAAGATCCCCGCGAGCGAGGGGAATGGCTCGTGAACACATGCTCGAATAGGATCTTCCGATAGATGGTGAGGCTGCCCAGCATAATTGAATCGCTCGCCATCCACCCAAGTAGTGGAGGTGTAGCTCCTTTGTAGAGACCATTGAAACCTTCTCTTCTCAGTGTTTTGAGCAGACAATCCCAGGGCCCTTGGAAACGACCCTTGTCCGACGTTTGCAGGCGGACTTTGATCGTATCGAAGGGGTGTCCCACTGCAAGCTTTGCGGCGCCGGAAATCACTCCTGCTACAAAACCCTTGTAGCTGCTGTGGCCGACCGACTTCGAGGGCGCTTCATCGACGGTTACCTGAAGTAGCGTATGGTCGCGTTGATGAGCAACATGACTATCCAATGTGAGATTATGTGCAACACACGCCCTCAAGACTTACCTCGCACGTGCCACGGACATGACCCGGAAGCTCAGCTAAGTGACCGTCGAAGCGATGCACCCCTTGGCGAAGCGCATGCTTGGAGTGCATCTGATCCCCGGACAAGAAGAAGACGCATAAGCCCTTCAGCGCAAGTCATTGACGCCTTCTCACTGAGATAATGGAGTCGGAGATATGGTACTTGAGCCGGCCGAAAAACTGGTTGATCATGACGTCGATGACTGGTAAGCGGTGGTTAAGAAGGGCCGAAGCTCTCCGGGGCACGTTGCCCTTAACAAGCGTTTTCCAGTTGGGTGCCCACAGCCCAGGCACACAACTTTGCGTGGGCGGACCATTGCGCCATGTCTGGGTTTGTAGTAGCTTCAGGTAAGTTCGTTTTCTCATATATATAGATTCGTTTGCAATCAGGAGAACGTAGAGTCGCTCTAGGTTCATCATCTTGTCGGCGCGGTATAGAGTCTGTCGTTACAACGCTGAGCTACGGCGAACACTATGGAAAATTCACAGAGCACCAGCAACGGTACCTCAGGCCGCCAGTCCAAGAAAGTGTGGACGACTCTCATCACAAACACACAATACCTGTCAGGACTGCTCACGCTTGAATATTCGTTAAGGAAATACGACACCAAGTACCCACTGATTGCCTTATACACGGACTCTTTTCCCGCCGAGGGGCACGAAGCCTTGAAGAGGAGGGGCATCATAGCCAGAGAAATCCCCTATCTCCTGCCTTCTGTGCCCAAGGAGTACGCTCAAGATCCTCGCTTCTACGACTGCTGGAGCAAGCTAGCTCCATACAGCCTGACCGAGTATGACCGGGTTGTGCAGCTGGACAGCGATATGCTGGTGCTGCAGAATATGGACGAACTTATGGGCCTTGAATTGGATCCACCCGAGATGAATGGCGACGGCAACAGGGTATATGCTGCCAGCCACGCTTGCGCATGCAACCCGTTCAAGAAACCTCACTATCCAAAGCACTGGGTCCCGGAGAATTGCGCTTTCACATCTCAGCACAGCACGCCTGCACAGGCTCAGACGGAGGGTGCTCCCCCAACAGCTGGCATAGCGTGTCCGAACGGTGGGCTTCAGGTGGTCAACCCTAGTAAGGGCACTTACGACAAGATCTTGGACACGCTGAAGAACGGGGACTTGACTGGCAGTTACGACTTTGCAGACCAAAGCTTGCTGGGCGAGCGCTTCTATGGGAGGTGGGTCGCACTGCCGTACGTCTACAACGCTCTGAAGACGTTGCGAATGAAAGGCGTCCACGACGCCATCTGGAGGGACGACCAAGTCAAGAACATCCACTATATTCTCAGCCCAAAACCGTGGGACGAAACTC
This sequence comes from Cyphellophora europaea CBS 101466, assembly GCF_000365145.1. Taxonomy (NCBI): domain Eukaryota; kingdom Fungi; phylum Ascomycota; class Eurotiomycetes; order Chaetothyriales; family Cyphellophoraceae; genus Cyphellophora; species Cyphellophora europaea. Next base: position 2,571,268 of record NW_008481808.1, on the reverse strand, counting down.
TGGAGACGGCGACGAACGAGACGCACAAGTGGTGGCTCCAGTTGAATAACGAGAGGATGGAGGCGGAACGGGCTCGAGGAATCAACGATGGATTCTGAGCTGGCATGATGTCCTTCCAAATCTGTCTGATAGAAGCCTTCTCATGCATACCGAACCAGTTCCACAGCTTCTTCTGCCGATTTTCCGAGCTGCAGTAGCTTTCTCGAGGCAGTTCCAGAAGCCCTGGACGGGGAGTCGACGGCATCAATCCATGGAAGCAAATGCACGATTCCCGGATAGAGTCAAAGTGAAGCGAGGATTGTTCGCGTGGTTCGCTAAGGCGGCGACCAGCAATAATACGGAGTATAGACTTCAGCATAGCCATGACCTTGTTAGGTACTCCCTAGCCTCCAGTTCTTGGGGCGAGCAATAGTAGAAGTTCTGACGTGGGCTGTCTACATGGACTTGCAGCTGTCAGCAAAGGTTTACAAACGCTTTTGCGACGGCTTATTTCGCTGCGTGGAAGAGAGGTAGGACGTATGCCACTGGGCTGGGATGTTCTGAAGTCCCGCGCAACATGATGCAGTCACTGGATCTCATAATGCAACAGCGTATCCTATTCGCAGCCCCAAATGCGCAAGGACGCCCAACGCCCGATGAAGCCAGTACCGACGACGACGAACGAAGGAAGCAGGTCTTGCGACCAATGTGCATTTTGCGGAAACATTATGAGCCAGTGAAAAGCACCGTGCAAGCGACGAAACAGGCACTAGGCAGCGCCCGAGGAACCCAGCTGCCGTCAGACACGCTGAGGTTTGTCGGGCGGGTCGCACAGGGTCATGCATTGGCCCAGAGTTTGGTGACCAACTGGAGTCGCTGCATGATCGAGACCTCTGAAATATGAGCACCATTCGCCGTGCCGACGCCGTCGTCGTCTGCTGCATGTATAGACCTTTCCGGTATGCATCCCACCTGCAGTCTCGCCTGGTCCGTCGCCCGATGGCTTGTTACAGGCCACTAGGAATCCGCTTTAGTGCTGAGGCGAAGCATAGTCAGAACGTGAGACTAAGAGTCCTTCCTGGTTACGGGGCTGATCCGCCTTCCTCCAGGGGCCAGGAGGAGCGAGACCGCCTTCTCGCACCTCAAGGTAAGGAGATTCCAAGCCTGATCGCTGCCCATCTCCACCTCAGCAGCATGATCCGGGCAACAACGACCATCACACTCCTCCCCCCCACCTGGCTCCTCTGACTTCTGTCCCGTTTGGATATATCACATCCCTCTAGGCGCTTTCTCTCAACCTGTCGCGTTTGCCACCATACTTCTCTTCCGAAACTTGTCCTTCCGTTGCTGCGAGATTCCGAATAAGTGTAACGAGCCGCATGTCAGCCATGGCTACCTTCATCATCCTTTAGTGACCTGGGTCTGTCACGCATGTACCTCGACGTCACTCTTCAGGAACATCAGCGACCTTTGCGTGACCGTCCTGCACTCCGCATCGCAACTTCTCGTGTTCCTCTGTGCCTCCTATTGCTTCTTTGAGCGGAGATCTTCATCGCCCCAGCTTGGTCCCCACGCCTCTTGCATCATATTGGTCAAACTCTGGCCACAAAGAATCACACCTTTGATTTAGACTTCAACTCTCTTGCTCAACCCCTTCACTCTCTCAACAATACAACATGTGCGTCCGAACCAAGACGAGCTATGGCTGCGGTTGTACCTTCAAGCATACCGAGGGATGCGGTTCCTCGAGATGCAAAAAGATCGATCGATACCACTATATGAAGGAGGGCGATTGCCGGGAATGCAAGTATGGCGGCAGTGCTGTCACTCGCGGCCGAGAAGGCAAGGGCCGTTATGCCAAAGAGATGCACCGACGCTCGCCTGTTGAGATCGGAGACCGAGGAAGTCCTTGGGCGGCGGCACCGACCTCTGCTCGCCGAGAAAAAGAGTGGCAAAGCCCAACAAGACGCAAAGCAGACTCGGCATGGGAGGAAGAACACTCCAGTCGTATGGAAGAACTTGAGAAGAGCGCCCAAGAGATTAGCATTCGTGCCGAATCTCCTCGCCGTGTTGCATCACCCGAGCCTATGGAAGATCATTACTACTCACAAGAGTCTGAGAATGAGCGTCATCCTCGTCCTCTGAACCGCAAGCTCTATGGAGAGTATACTACGGAAGTGCGGCCGAGGGGCGAGCCTAAAGCCAACCGCCATAACGACAGCAGTGAAAGCTTTGAGAGCATAACACCTCTCCCGCAAAAGTCCCACACCACGCGTTCGTACAAGTTCGATGACCCCTACGACTCTGCCTACGGCTCGCAGCCTTCGCACAAATCTCACAGCTACAGGACCCGTCGCCCAGGCTTGTCACACAGCCAGAGCGCTGGGTTATACGGCTATGGTGCGAAGACAGAGCCACATTCGTACTCGTACAGCTCGCCCACGTCGAGGACCATGTACGATATCCCAGTGTCGACGATGTACGGTGGATACTCCAACCCTGTTGCATCCTACGGAGTTGAGCTCCTGGGTCCGGGCCAGTCCAGACTTGTAACTCGTCGCTGGTGACGAATTCACGACCTTATGATGAACGAACCAACCAACCAGAGTACAGCAAAGAACAATCACAATTGACCACAAGAACCAGTCACTTGAGCCCAGGTCAAGTCAAGCACTTCGAGTTGATGATACCATTTCTCCATCATTTTCAGGGAGGTGTTTGGTCCTTTTATATAGCACACTCGCTAGACCTATGGTGTCGGGATGCACCGGAAAATAGGAACGATCATTCGAGGCAGGCAGGGGCCGTAGTTGCAGCTAACAGGGGCGGGTATGGAACAGGAGAGGCCCATGGTCAATCTCTCCGGACATGAGATGGATGTTCTTAGGAACAACTCATAAGCTTGCGATCTCCCCTAAGGGCTAGTCCGATATCTAGAGACTTGCATACGGGCCAAGTGGGATGGATGCATTTGAGGTAATCTGACTGCTAGAAGAGGCCCATCTGTATCAACATTCAAGCAAAGTGACAATTTCATGGCCCCCGTCTCCAGTAGACTCTCTCCATGGTTGTTCATGTTTAGCACTGTCCTTCACCTGTAATCGAGTCAACCACCCGATACCTTGAAGGGATAATAGCACATCACCGCCGTAGTCAGGTAGCCCAGCGCGGACCGGCCCGTGACACAGTGACTTCCAGGGGTGGTTCGACTACCTTCTGGACTTTCAGGATCACGATATACGAGCCCAAGAGGGGAGGGGGCCTGCAGCCATTGGAGCTGTCTTGATTTGATTCCTCGTATGTGAGACTCCTCAGCCAGCCAGACAGGCGTATTCATTGGTATGGGAATGGCCATCTTCGTCTCGTTGGCCTTATCTGGATGAAATGTGGACAGCCTCCTTCCCTTCTCCCCCAGTCGGTCATTTCGGTCAGTCGAGATCGTACGTCTCTTAGAATCAGGCAAGAAGGAGATGTGAGAGCCACAGACAGCTCTATGACCCTGGCTGGACCACAACGCAACGACTCTCTGCGCCACAGATCGATGTTCAAGGGGACACATGCCCTCCTAGGCCAGCGACGCCTCCTTGTCGCTTCCGTGCACACTTCCCTTCTCGGTTTTGGCGTCCTCGTCGACGCAGTCCCAGCGCATCATGCCCTTCTCATCGAACACGCGCCACGGGGCAGTGTCCTCCTCGCTGTCCTGCAACACCTTCTCCCACTCCGGCTGCGTATTGCCTTTGACCTGCGGGGCTTCACCAGCCTTGCGCTCTCTCACCTTTCCCTTGCCATCCACGATCGCGTCGTCGCGCGCGACCCATTTGCTGGCCTTGCCCATGCACGCCTTCTTGCCCACGGCTTTGATGCCCTTTCCGGCCAGGATGAGGGCGGTGGCAGGCACGAGCAGAGTGTAGCCGACGGCACGAAACGGGGCTTTGGCGGCGCGTTTGCCAAGCGGCTCGGTGACCAGGACGGAGGGCATGCGCGGAAGGGCGACGCGTTGACCAGGCTGCAGAGCCATAACCCAGTCCCAGGTGTATTGAGAGCTGGTGCCACGGTGGACGAAGTAGAAGTTTGCCTATCCGATATCAGTGACGCTGATACGAGGCACGCGAGAAGAGTGAAGAGAAAAACATACGACTCCGCTCTTATCGGCCACAGACCACGTGAGCTTCTTGCCCTCCGGAGCAACTACAGCCTTAGAAGTGATGACGGCGACGAACTGGACCTTCTCGTCCTTGCCGCGTAGGTGCGTTTCATCAAGCGGGCAATAGGCGTAGTCAGAGAAGTTCTTGGTGTCGATGGCTTTCATCTCAGCGTCGGGGATGAGGTAGATGGTCTCGATCGGTGCCAGAGTCTTGACTATCGAGTCATTAGTGTGATGATTCAGAAGAATGTGGAGAGCAAGACTTACAGAGCCACTTCAGAATCTCCTTTGCAGCACTAGCTGGGCTAGTATAGTCTTTCACTGCATGATCGAGGTGGTTAGCGGCAAAAAGGGACTTCTCCTTGGCTAGGCCGTCCGGGAAGACGCTTGAGTTGTAAATGTTGATGGAGACGAAGTTGCGACCATGCTTGACGCAGGCCTGCTTGATGATATTGGCGTGCTTCGCGGCCTCGGCGAGACTGCCGTCAACTCGAGGATCAATGAAACACGCAACGGCCTTCGCTGTCTTGGTGCGTTCAAGGTGATTGACAGCAGCCTGTGTGTTGAAAGCGTCGGAAACAGTCTCGTAGGCATAGTTTGGCAACAGCTTGAGCAGGGCTAGAGCGTAGTCGGGAGTGCCATCCGAGAGACTGGCGTCATTGATGTAGATGGCTGGAGGAAGCGGGATAGTTGAAGTCTTCTTGCTGGCTTGAGTCTTCTTGGTGGCTTGAGCCTTCTTAGTGCTTTTGTTCTTCGCCATGATCGCAAGGACGGGCTTCAGGTTAGTCTGGAAGTACGGAAAGACGCACGGCCGTCAAAAGTAGAGGACGAGAGTATGTGGTTGTGGCAAGAAGGGAGTGCAAGTCGTTGGACAAGTGTCGTCCCGGAAGGAAGCTCACTTACTCGATCTGCCAGGGTACGACAGGGAGACAGTACAGGTGAAATAACAGTGAATGCAGGTGAAGTGAAGTCGAGATAGGAGCGAGGTACAGTATGGAGGGGCAGTGGTCTGAACCAGACTATTGCCCACAACAAACCAGGCACGAGGCTGATCTACCCCTCTTACCTACCTGCCTGACGACTGGGTGTACTTCTCGGTTTACAAGAGCACAGACCATCTGTCCTTTCAAGTTGTTGGCACTGTCCAAACGCATCCCATAAGACTGCTTTCGTAAGTGGGATGAGGATTGATGCTGTGATCTGATTGGTCTATGGGGCCAAAGACTGCCTTGGGCTGCCCTGACCGGTGAATGCGAGCAACTGCATTGGACTGCTAGGTGTTGTTGAGCATAAATCTTGTGATACTTGATGTGGGTCATGCATAGCAACAGCGTTTGCGGTACGCCTCGCCAGACGAGCTGCTAACCCACTAGCCGTTCTTTTCCGATCCTTCAGTCAAACGGTATTGGTCGTAAGGCTCCGCCCATGCCCATCCGCTTCCTCATCTCCTCGCCTGCTGCGATGGTGCTAGGAACTTTGATGCCGCAGCAGTCGCCCCAGTAGTCAGGCTCATGGCCTTGTTCCTTGACATGCTTCATACGCTCAGCCTGTGCCTTGAGGACTTCGGGATCCAGCTGCCCCATGTCCTTGGTAGCTGGAATCAAGCTCCCAAAGAGGAAGTGCTGCATGATGGGGAGCTTTCCGAGGACTTCTTTGACAAACATCTTCTTCATACCATCCTCAACCTTCTGCCAATTTTTGGCGCCGGATATATCGTCCAGCATGGGGCTGTGCCAGCGCAGACCTTTGACAGTCTTGACACTGTCTACCCACCGGACTTGATTGAGATAGAGATAGTCATCACCTTCTTCGTCCAATATCACATTGTTATGGATGGCTTTTGGAGTGATATAGGCATGTCCAGTGAGCTGGCTGGCCCCGAACAAAAAGGGCAGAAAATGGTAGTCATCCAGGCCCCATACACCATGGCTGCCGGCTGGCTCGAGGTAATAGGTACTCTGTATCTTCCGCATCAGCTCAAAGTAGCGCAAGAACGTATGCAGCACAAGAGCGGGGAAATCCTCGCTGGTGACTTTGCCCAGCTGGTACAAGCAGAGTAGCCACATGGCAAAATTCAGCTCGTGACCAGAGCCATAGTCGAGACGCTCTTCAGACCCAAGAGAACTGGCCAAATACACCGAGAGTTCTTCTGCAGCCGCCTCATCTTCAATCTGGAGGACCTGTGTGTGCAATCGGTCCAGATTGCGAACAACGGCTCGATGGAAATCGCGGAAAGCAGGATTTCCAAACCTCGATCCTGTGTCGAACGCTGGATACTGTTGCTGCAGGGCATCGAGCTCATCGAGAGCCTTGTCTATTCTTTTTATGTTTTCTGACAGAGGCGCCCCGTCAAAAGATCTAGTCCTCTTACCCTGCACGCAGTCCGCCAGGTTGAAAATCCATGCCTGGATCAGGATGTATGTCTTCGACTCAAGAAACTTGCGGTGATCCTCTGGAGAGAGGATACGCTTGGCCGGGTGTACGAATTCTCCATTCTTGCCTGAAGGTGCAGCGAGCGCAGGAGTGCTGGGAGCCGGCTCGACATCGGTAGTTCTCGTTGATGACCTCCGCGGCCCGCGCGGTATTAGCTTGGGAATGGCAGCAGCAGCTTTGGAGTCTTTGTTGGCATTTACTGTGGGCTTGGCCAGCAAGCTCTGTAGCTGTCGCTCAGTTGCGTCGACGGTCATGATGGTGAGGTATTGGGTTGTAGTCAAACGGTACAACAATGATGGGCGGGCGCCGATTAGCAAGCAGCTAAAGACGTTCGCGGTTAGTGGCAAGCTATGATCTTCGCCCCATAGCCTCCCCGCTGCTGCCTGCATCTGCGCCCGCAGCAGCTCCACCGCTACGTCGCTGCCCTGCAAAGCTCCGAAAGTGCACGCAGTTAGGAACTCCTCCCAAGCACGCAATAACTCAAGTCGATGATCTAATACCTCTGATCTGGGTCTCTAACCGCGTTCGCTCGGTCAGCCCCCGCTGCGATACCTGACTGGACGCTATGGACTACGGCTTAACATCCACAAGTCCCGACCGTGACGACTGACTCGGCCAGTCCAAATCAGGTCTGGATAGCTGGGCCACACAAGCGCCTGAGGTGAACCATAACTTCGGAACCAGAGATCATGGCTTCCGTTGCCGAACAACACGAGTCTGTCTTGGGAAGCAGCAACGAATCTCCCTCCTCTTCCAACAATCCCACCGGTCCGACGGCTGTTTGTCCGCGTGACGCGCCTCAAAGACAATCGAGCATTCGCTTCTCTGACGACACCAACACTACATCTCGATCCCAAATGTCTCGGACAGCACGAAATTCCAGCGACGAGGTCACGCCGATTCGAACTGCCGACAGTTCCCAGGGCCGAAATTATAACACGAACGACGATACCGAGTCGAGTAATGGTCGTGCTACAGACTCCCGCAGGAACAACCAACGTGGCTCGGGTGCGTCCCAGGATGAGATCGAAGACAAGTTTCCGTGGTACAAGCGCATAGCAGAGAAGTATGGGTCGGTCGAGCTCGAGAACAAGGGATCCGTTGCAAGAGACCATCTGGCATTGGAGAGGACGTTTCTGGCCTGGCTACGCACTAGTCTTGCCTTTGCCAGCATCGGCATCGCCATCACCCAGCTGTTCCGTTTGAACACCACGATTGCTAATCGCCAGCAAAGCTACCCAGTCGCTGCAGTGCCCTTCTCCCCCATGGTCGGACAATCCGTACCTATCGAATCAGTCCCCTTCCTGCAACAACTGATCGCCGCAAATACTCCAGCATTAGAGAAGCTTGGGCCGACGCTACTAGATCAGCTCCTACTGCTTTCACCCGCCGGCAGCCCTGTATCGCAGATAGCGCTGACCGCCTCGGTGGGTTCCAACGCATTTGACGAGGGAGCAGCAGCGAGACTACGGCACGTCGGCAAACCTCTGGGAGCAACCTTCTTAGGCATTTCGATCTTGATCTTGTTCATTGGATTCCATCGTTATTTCGAATCCCAGCACTGGATCATTCGCGGCAAATTTCCAGCCAGCCGAGGCAGCATCTTCGTTGTTGCCTTTGTGGCGGCGTCTCTGATCATTGCCAGCTTGGTTGTGGTCCTCGTCATCGCGCCAACGAGCTTCGAGAAGAAATGAGACAACCTACTTTCCGAACACCAAGTAGGCAAAACAGAACAACGCCGGTATGTCGGCGGCCAGGGTACGGACGGTATGAACCTGCAGCCACCGCTTGATGTACTTCATGGTCTCGGAACTCTTCTCCACCTCCTCATCACAGATCTTGTCGATGACTTTGGATATGGTTGGACCGGCCAGAAAATGGCCACTGCCAAACGCTGCGCCGGCGGCGTACAACTTCCATTCCAGAGAGTCGGATGGCAGTTGCCGAGCAGCGTACACTCCTGCACAGATGCCAGGAAGGGTGACAGCAAATATAGTGCTAAGGCCCCAGGGCAACCATTGCTTCCACCACAATCGTGCAGTGCGCTGCACCGCAGCGTGGTCGGTCTCAGCGGCTCTAAGAAATGATATGAAGATCGTCGTTTCAACGCCTGCGAAAAAGACGGTAAGTGATTGCGATACTAGAGGGATGACCGCGAAGGATGGGTGGAGGCCAAGCTGCGATGTCATTTTGTATGGTGTTGGTGATGCTTTCAAGTTGGTTGGGGCTCGCTTGATACTGTCTAGTAGGACGAAGAAGAAGATGGCTATCTAATGGCTGCGAACAGTAGTTATACATATTGATGCTGACACCACGGCACCTTGGTCAAGCCGAAGTGGGTTGCCGTGGTGTGATGTTGAACCTCTGATGGCATACTTGCATGCAAGTCATCAGGCAAGCCATCAGCGCTGTTTCCACCTGACTGGGAATGCTTGTCTACCCCATATCATCGGTCGGCCACTTGAGAAAGGCGATGGAGGGAATGGGGCCTGAAATAAAAAAGACCCGAAACTCGCACAGCATACCGGCTCGAGCGGCCCCGAGCATGCTATTGGCCCCGATACCCGGGGGTTCAGGGTCGCCCCATGCTGTGGAACATTTTTATTTATGCAGGGCTAGCATTGAGGTTGGCGAGCAGAGCGTCTGAGTCAGGGGTATCTTCAACTCAAATGAGTGTGGCCACGCTGCCTCGCGGGCCAGGATGCAGGCCGACGGCGGCATTGATAGTGTCAGACTAGCAAAGAACCAACAGGGAGGAAGAAAGGCGATGCACTCAACACGAAACCCGACGCGAGGTTCGTGGTCCAGAAGCGTAAATTGATTGACCACAAAGACTTGGGTGCATGAGTCTAAGCTATAGTAAAGTCTCGAGGGGGAGCGCCTTTTCACCCCTTTGTGGCGCGGGGATGATAGCGATGCAGGGCACGAGCAGCTCAATTGTCGCCAATGGCGGTGATTATGTGCCTTTTCATGCATCCCACCTCCTTTTGGGCCGTACTCTGCACACCATGAATTTTTCCAGGAGTTCCCAGAAGTCCAGTGAGAGCGAGACGGTGGTGTTTGATCAAAAAGCTGCTCCCCACTACAGCTAGCTCAGGCGATCTCGTCCCCACCAATTACCACCATCAATGCTTGACCCCTGTATCCAAGCATACGAACTTAGACAGCCTTTTGAGATAGCCTTCGACGACGTGTCGGACACCCATGCAGAAGTCTTCGACGTTCGATCGAGCTTATCGCCAGTCATCTGCAACAACCCACTTCGCATCACTTGCATCTTGTACAGTGTAGACAGCAGCAAGACCCCCAATTTCTGACTTTTTGCCATCTACCAACGCTGGTCGACGGTTTTTCTGGTTGGGAAAATCAACGCCAATCCGGCACCTTGGTCCCGAGTTACCGACGAGACTCCTGAAGAGGACTGTGCGAGGTCTATCTTCTTGTCGCCAAGGGGCGACACGAACTGCCATCGAGACCTCGATTGTTGTTTGCCCTGTGAACAATATTGACGCCGGTCAGTGCGTTTGATCTGGCAGATTCCAGCGCTACGCCAGTCCAACACTCACACCCCAAAGGCGCCTTGTATCTGCCTATATCTTCAAATAGCGACATTATGCACCCCTAACGTCCGTCCATTGCATCTCATTTGCGACGCATTTCCACACATCTTGATCAAGCCATTTCGCCACCTGGATCATGGCTCGACCTGAGAAGTCGCGACCTCAGGATGCCTCATCCCTGCCCCTGGCTGATTATTTCTGGATTGCCGGCGTTGATAGCCAGCAACTTCTAGATGCCTACAAGCCAGTCCGCTGGTCGTATGATGAGCACGAATCCTTCACCAATGGCAGCGACAATACTGCCGACCAAACCATCCAGGAGGACGTTGATGCTGAACAAGCCGCTGCCGCCCCAACTGCCTTGGTGTCGCCAAGCACCAAAAAGCACACCAGGAAAGATTCCTACCAGCGACTTTCAGACTTGTCCGGAGAGGCTAGAGATTCCATCTTGGCCCTAGAGAATGGATCTGGCTTGCGAAGCAACCGGAGCAGTGCGACCATCAAGGCGTCCCCTACTCCAGCTACCAATGGCAACCGCGAGTCCACTGCCATTAGCGACCGCGACTTTGAAAACGCCATGCAGAAGTTCACTATGGATCGAGAATCATTTTTTCTCGACCTCAACTTCGCAGATGGCAGCAAGACTAGATCACGAGCCTCCCGTACAAAGCCGCGAACTCAGAAGATCGTTCCTCAGGATCTCGAACCGATGCCAAATGGCCCCAGCCGTCATTTTGGAAGTGTCAGGCGGCATTTGTCTTTCAAGGAAATGTCGAGCACCAAACGGCAGCCTTCAATGGCTCACCGTACCTCAACGCGGACATCAAGACGAGTCAGCAGCTACAACTCTGTCGTACCAAACCCCGAAGCTCTTCGCTCTTCGCCAGCCCAGCATCCTCTCCAACGCAAGTTCGAACCCGTCCTGCTCGACAAATATCCACGATCCAGCATGACTGAAGAAATGTCCAAACGCAACAAACTGCCCGAGTATCTACCTATGTTCGCCTTTCCCAATGACATCAACATTGTATCGTCCGACTCTCGGCCCCCTTCAACATGGCACGAATTCTGTATGACCGCTGGAGACAATTCGAAAATACCGGCAATTTGTGTCATAGTCTACATTCCGCTGAAGCAAAACACTGCCGACGAGCTGGAGAAGCGATGTGAGGAGTGGCGACGGGCCAATATGACCGACGCTGAAAGAGAAATGGCCTCCTCTCTTGCTGAGCGATTGGCTGCCGAGCGCGCGAAATTGTCCCGGCTGCTCGCGCAGTTGCCCTCGACAACTGGTGACGACCGAGAAGAACTGGAAGAAGAGATCAGTGTTGTAGAGGAGCGAATAGCAGTAATGGCAGATATGCTGAAACCTCTGAGGCATGGCGCAGCTAACAGGATTGATGGCTTGACAGACGGCGATTCTGGACTGTGGATTCCCAGGGCATTCGGGATACTCGGCAGAGATCCAGCCATGAGCCCCTTCTGGAGACAGTGGCTTCGTGCCATCGCTGTCCCAATGCATGACGGCACCATATTGCGCGTACCCGCAAGCTCGCCTCGAGTGGGTATGTGGCAGCCGTTGGAACGCTACGTCCACGTGCTGTGCTGTGACGCTCCCAGCCCGTCTTCGTCAAAGACCCAGATTGACGTCGCCATCAGAGAGCTGCATCTCTACGCAAAAAAGGAGGCTACCAACGAGCTTCCCGGGGCACGCACCACCGATCTATATCCGCTCTTTCGAGCTCTGACAATCCCTAACATCATCGTATTGCTGGAATACGTCTTGGCCGAGTCGAGGATTATCCTACTCTCATCCCATACCGCCATGCTGCAGTTGGTCAGCAGGGCCATCCTCGAACTGATCTGGCCTTTCAAGTGGGCTGGCGTCTACATCCCCGTGCTACCGAATCGCCTAGTACAGGCTTTGGAAGCCCCTTGTCCATACATCTGCGGTATCGACAGAAGCTACGAGAAATGGGACCTACCCGAGGATGACTTCGTGCTGGTGGATCTCGACAAGAACGAGCTGCAGAGCACTGCACATCCTCCAGCCCTGCCGAAACAAATCCGGCGAAAGCTGATGTCGCTCCTCCACCTCGCAGCACCGCACCATCACAGCTTTGGCGTCCCTCCTGGGCCCCCGGCCTATGCAGTGGAAACGTACCCTTACAATTCCTTCGCCGCCGACCAGCCCTCTGTCTTCACTGCAATCGCACAGTCTACCAACCTCGCAAAACTCGTCAGCCTCAGCTCCACCATGTTCGGCCCTCAAGCCGCCACTGACACCATCCGCCGCGCCCCCATCCTCAACGCCTTCCTCGCCAACGGGCCCACTCGAGGCAAAAGCTTCGACCGACCAGGAACCTCATCCACCGCTCGGCAACCCAGCCAGCCCGATTCTTCTTCCCCCGTCAACAGCAATTTCCCACCTCCGCCTCTCACACCCGTCTCCCGCAACGACTCCGGCTACGCTCTGCAGACATCACTACGCGAGAAGCGCTCGGGTCACTTCGACAGCTACTCGAAGCGCAACCCTTCCATCTCGGGGCTCAGCACGCACCTGCCCAACATGCGGCGGAAAGCCTCTCTCCCCTTCAACAACTCCCCCGTTTCCAAGCACGGCTCCTCGCCCAGCACCGCCTCCATCACGCCCAACGATTTTTCCCGCCCGTATGCTCAGCCCAGCACCTACGCGCCCAGCACCTACGCCCAATCCACGCTCGCCGCCAGCACCATCATGCCCGGCATGCACGTGCAGCCGGCGCAGAATTCGGCCACTGCGCAGTGGGTCGAAGGCCACCAGCTGGCGTACCGTGCGCACGAGGGCCCGTCGACCTGCGTGCTCTGCGACGAGAAGGCGCAGGACGGATACTTCCGCTGCACGGGCTGCGGGTTCGTGGTGCACGGCGCTTGTGCCGGCCAGATCAGCGTCGTGTGTCCCGCGGCGTTCTACCCCGACCAGGTCCGCGCCGCGTTCGTGCGCTGTTTCGCCGCCCTGGTATATACATATCGGCGGCACTTGCTGCCTGTGGCGCCCGGGAAGAGTGCTGGTACGACTGGGAGGAGGAAGGGGACCGAGCCGGATCCTTCTCTGTACGAGTTCGACCTCAAGGGCTTCGTCAAGGGGTTGGAGCGCGATCACGGCGCGTTTGTCGAGGGCTGGAGCCAGACGATGGCGTGGGTCGAATGGGTGGGCGAGCGAGAACGCAATCCCAAGAGCCTGAGCGACGAGGAGAGGGCGCGCGTGCAGTTGTTCGACGCCATCATCCTGGCCAAAGCCCGGAGGGGCGGCAAGGCGCGCTGGGGCATGGGAAGCATGGGCATGCGGCACCCCAGCATGCCGAATCTAGGCAGTAGTGGGCCATCGGGTAGCAGCGGTCGCGGCGTGTTCGGCAGTCGCAGCACCAGCGGCTCCGGTGCCTCGGCCACGGCGCCCGGCGCGGATGTCCTCAACGACACGAGCAACCATCAGTGGCGACCCGTCGCTGCGCCGGGTGCCAGCAGCGAGAGGCCCGATATCCCGCCTGCGGCCGCCAAGGGCCGCGAGTATCGGCAGATCACGAGCCGCGTGCCCGCGAATCTCGAGGAAGGTCTGTTCAGGACTGGTGAGAAGGAGGCCGTTGGTGGCGGCAGGAAGGGCGCGAGCAGGGTGCCCAGCCTGCCGAAGCTGAATGGCAATTGGAAGGAGGCCTGGCAGGAGGGCAGTGGTAGTGGAGGTGGTGCTGGCGGGACGACGTGGGGCAGGTCCGGGCCCTCCAGGCACGAGAGAATGCCGACCGAGGGCAGCGTGGGGAGCCCCAAGAGTCCGAGGAGTGGGGGAATGCTCGGGCGCGCGGCTGATGACGAGGGGCAGCGGTCCACGGGTGTGGTGGAACGGTTGCGTACGCCTCAGAGTCCCGGGTTGGCGAGGGGGTTGAATGGCTTGGGCATGCATAGTCCAAAGGACTGATGTGACGGATGGAAGCGCGAGCAAATATCGCGAGCCTCACAGCAATGCATGAGGGAGGTCGTCTGGCGGCGCACTCTTCGCGGCGATGATGGATTTGGGAATGCATTTTGGCAACAGTTTAGTAGATGAGCAAGGAGGAGGAAGCTGCGATGCATCTTGCGCAGGGGGAGGGGCGGCACAGACACAGACACGGCGTTTTGATCAAAAAGTCAGGAGTATTGGGCGTTTTGGAATCTGGATTTCATTCGTGGCGTTTTCGGAGGCACATTGCAGCAATCTAGCTATGTGTCTCTTAGCACTGGCCAGGTGCGCTTTGATGTTTGTTATCCTTGTACATAATATGCAGTCTCCAGTCTCCGGTAAAACGAACATTTATATGCACAGGTAAATCTCGCCGAGAGAGCTTTCATCGCAGAGCACGGGCCAGCCTAGCCAGACGACTTTCGGTTCCGTCCTGATGAGGGCTGTCTGTCTCAGTGGAGTCGTCTTCTACGGCCTCCGCCGCGACAAGAGATTCCCTGTCGTCAAAGTCCCCTTCTCACCCATGACGCCTCTCCAGCTGATGCTCAACTGGCCCAGTACTGCCCTCCCATCCCGTTTCAACATCATCTTCAATTCTTCCGTTCCCTCTGCCACATGCTGTTGCTGCGTCAGCAGATAGGACAATTGATGCACGTCTCTCGGCGCCAGTATCGGCTTTTCGACTTCCGGCTTTTCCTCGTCGCCTGAACCACTCTCGGAGCCTGAGGCCGGACTTGACGACTCCGATGATGGTGAAGCCTCAAAGTCCCAATTCAGGCCCTCCGCTTTGAAAGGCGCTTTGGCATGCAACGCCGCTTCCTCGAGCACGATCGAGGCATCGCTCACATTCTCCAGCTGGGCCTCCAGCGTGTACCGCAGTAGCGGCATGCGGCCATAGGGTCCGCCGGTCTTATCAGGCACGCTGATGCTGGGAAGCTCAGTTGCCTTTGTGCGGACGCTGAGGCACGGGACGGTAGGGAACTGGTAGAGTTTGCGGAAGGATCGGGCACGAGACGAAGTAGGAATGGGTGCAACGCTTGGGTCTGGGGCGGGCGTGAGGGTCGTTTCTGTATAGGAAACTGACGCGGCAAGGACATGAGTGCCTTCCTCTTTCAAGGGGAAGGTGATGATGTGCTGTAGGGTGGAGCCAGGAAGGTGAGGTGATGTTGGCTGGCTGGTAGGAGGTGTGCTGAGCGTTAATGGGATGGACGAGGAGGGTGTCTGCATCTCAGCCAGAATCTTGATGTTGGACACGGATTTGCCGGAGTTGGGATCTGACGGCAATTCATTATTGGCGCACAGGGAGCATGAAAAAGTTTCGCCCACGTAAGCAGAGCCGAATGAAGGCGGTAGAGACAGGTTGTGGCTGAGGATGAATGTCTGGTCGGGCTGTTCCTTAGATGGATAGGCGAGAGAGGCCGTAGGCGAGATGGGAAATGATTGAGTCGTCTCTGCGGGGAGTGGATGCTGGAAGGCGAGCGTAGGTCGAGACAGTCTGTGGCGGATCAGTGGTACATCTCGGTCAGGTACGATGTTGGTTCAATACCTCAGAACTACGAGACAGGTCAGGGCGTCTGTAAAAAGCTATCGTCGGCCTTTTAGACCGGGCTTACCTTTTAGTGATACCGAATGGGGTTCTTTTGGGGCAGTATCCGCCCTCGGTCGAGACATGACGGCCGTGGCAACTCATTCATCTATCTCAAGCGAAGTCACTTCACACGACGGTTTAGGGTAGTGTTCGATGAATAGGCCTGCCTGTACAGTACACAGGCGAGTGCAGTGGTAGACTGACGTGCTGCCTCACGGGGCTCCACTTGCTGCTGTCATGATGCTTGGCGCGATTGCCTCGCCGAGTTGCCCGAGTAACAGACGCGTCAACACAGCGTGCCCGCGCATCTAGACCTTCATCCCTTCCACACCTGTCTCCTCTTCCCCTTGAGCATTCCACATCAACGAAACATATCTATCTGTCTACGACCCCTTTCTGCGAAAATCAACATGCGCCTAACCAGAGCCGCTCTTCGAGCGCAAGCTTCACATGAAAGTCTCGTTATCCACGAAGACGCAGAGGCAAATCAAGAGCTCGCAGTCGACCAAGACGACATTCCTCGCCCTGCGCTCAAAGACATCACCGAAGAGAACATCGTCGCACCAGAGCAAGTGACCGAAGAGACATCTACCACTATGAAGAAGGATCGCAGCCGAAACAAGGGCAAGGGAAAGAAAGACACTGCAGATGAGCCGGTCTTCCAGGAACAGACCACCTCTACGACTCAATCTACCGTCGCACCCACCTCCGAGACCGTCGGTGAGACTGTCACATTTCCAGGAGAACAAGATACGGCGCAGGCTGCAGAATCTGAAACAACTGACCCCGTGGTACCATCCGTTTCAGAAACAGGCCTAGATCCCGTTCTAGAAGAAATGCAGACCCCCGAGATTACCGAACCTTTGATCCAGCCATCTGGTCAAGACTCCGCGAGTACTAAACCGCCGAAATTCGTCTCTGAAGTCTATGAACCTGTACCTGCCACTATGCACGCTGAGCACGACTCCTTCGTTGACTCAATCAAGAGCAGGTCGCCCGGCAAGCTCAGCGCGGCATCCTTCGATCATGAAGAAGACTCTTTCGTAGAGAAAATACATTCCCGATCTCCAAGACCAGCTTCGCGCATCGAAGACTCGGTTGAAGCTATGGACGCTCTTGAAGATGCCATTGAACAATTCTCTGGCGAACTACCCCTTCTCAACAACCTGCGCATCGAATCACCTATGAAGGAACACATCAGCACACCTGTGAAGTCTCTTCCTCCCACTACAAGCAAGGCAGCCATAAACCCGACCAGCTCAAAGAAAGCGCCCAGCCCGTTGCGTAAGACTCCTAGCAAGTCGCCGTCGAGGAAGACTGGCCCACAAAAGACCGCATTGTCGAAGCCGAAAGCTGCGCCAGTCAGGGCCGCGCAAACTGGGACCACTTCGCGCCCAGCGACCACCATTAAGGCTGCTGTCAAGGCGCCAGTCGCGAAGCAGCCCATCGTCAAGCCTCACCATAAGCTCGTCTCGGCAGCTGCTAGCAGCACCTCAGAGATGCCAAAGGCCACCATGTCGTTCTCAAACTCACCAATAAAGCCTCAGCCAAACGCACCGAAACAGAGAGTGACTAGTGATTCGCTATCAACCAGCAGACCTGGCTTCGTACCGGCAAAGTCGACCAAACCAACGACCAAGTCCACGTTCAGCCTTCCCGGCGAGGTCTATGCAGCCAAAATGAAGGCACAACGCGAAGAGAAGCTCAAACAGGCAGAAGAGGAGCAGGCGAAAAAGCAATTCAAAGCACGCCCAGCTCCTTCCATGACTGGTCGGCCCAGCGTTGTTCCTCGCGAAAACAAAGCTAGCCAGGCACGCCTAAGCCGAGTCATTAGTGGTGGCAACAAGGAGAACATTGAGCCTCTGAGTGGAGGAACAACTAAGAGACCATCGTCCAT
Source organism: Cyphellophora europaea CBS 101466 (assembly GCF_000365145.1). Taxonomy (NCBI): domain Eukaryota; kingdom Fungi; phylum Ascomycota; class Eurotiomycetes; order Chaetothyriales; family Cyphellophoraceae; genus Cyphellophora; species Cyphellophora europaea. The sequence goes on along the minus strand of NW_008481808.1, from coordinate 2,553,697 downwards.
GCACCTTGACATCAAGAAAGTGAGGTCCGAAGCCAACTCGGCGATCCGGCGGAGCGCTAGCGTCACTTCCAAAGCTTCGAGCGGTGGTTCTCGGGAGCCGAAATTTGCCGCGAACGTCCCTAGAGTGGCCTCGCTGACATCCAAGCCTGCTCCACCTAAGGAAGAACCAGCTGTGCCAACAGTGGTTAAGAAGGTCAATGGCAAGGAAGTGTTCTCTCGTGCAAAGCTTGATCTGAAGAAGCAGGAAGAGGACAAGCGGGAGAAGGAGGAGGCTGCTCGGAAGGCACGCGCTGAGGCTGCAGAAAGAGGTAGACAAGCCAGCCGCGAATGGGCTGAGAAGCAAAAGGCCAGATTGACTGCTCAGAAGGCTGCAACCGCAGCTGTCTAGAGAAAGACATCGACGGCCACGGTGTATTACGGCAACGAGATCACGTCAAAGGTACCGGAACGACTCTGATTACAGCAAGGTGTTTGGGAAATTGATTGGCAGAGGCGGAGTTGGCACACAGTATGTTTATGCCACAGGACTGTTGGAACACAGCCACCGAGGGCGAGCAAGGGCCATCAAATAAGGCCTCTAAGCAAGCACTGAACGGTAGACTAGCCATAGCCTAAATGAAACTGCAGATTAGTATGTGCCATTATCTTTGCAAGTTGGTTCCCATGGTGAGCCTTCGAACAGAGGCGTTGGGGATGCCTTTGTCATGTCGTAATAAGGCCACTTCTTTCATTGCTGCCCTGTTGATAGGCGCGAGGATAAGATCGCTACACCCTGCACAGGAGGTAATAGAATTGGCGGAAGGCTCCCCTGAGCTCACAGCAGAGGGTCCTAGGTGTGAACTGCTGTGAGTCTTAGAAGCCGTCGCATTAGTTCTGTCGAGCCTTTGAGTCACGACGATCTCCTGACCCAGGGTCATCGAAGCACTGCTACACAAGCTTAGCACTCCAAGAACACACTATCGTGCTTCCGAACCTGGGGAACTCATGAGTTTGTAAAAATTGCTTCGAAGTTTGGGGAGCTCTGGGGTCTCCGGACCACCGGCTAATTCCCCCGTTTGTGAAGCTCTCTCCATGTTTCCCTGCCAAGGTACGCTACCAGTCGGCCGATGCCGGTCTGAGGAGTGATGTGCTCCGACAGCCTGCGCTTGAACCCTGAAGTTGTGAAGCTGCAACATTTCTTTTTGGGGAGACAGCTTGACCAGTCCATCACATTCTTTCATCTCCACGGTTCTCACTATCACTTTTGGACTCTTTAGAAGTTCTTTAAGCTTTCCTCTATCATGCTTTCCACTCTCCGCGGCTCTGCCGTCCGTGCTGCCGCGAAGCAGAGCTCCGCCGGTCCTGTCACCCTGATTGCGCGAGCCTCGACCTTCGCCAACGTCAAGGAGGGCCCTCCTGATGCCATCCTCGGTATCACTGAAGCCTTCAAGAAGGATAGCTTCTCCGAAAAGATCAATCTCGGCGTGGGTGCTTACCGTAAGAGCCCAGCAACAAGCATCAGATGATGATCAACTGATCGCGGGTAATAGGTGATGACCAGGGCAAGCCTTACGTTCTTCCCTCTGTTCGCGAGGCTGAGCAGAAGGTCGTTGGAAAGGCGCTTGATAAGGAGTATGCCGGTAGGTACAAGCCAGCTGTGGCTATGTACTATACTGATTCATTCCAGGCATCACCGGTGTGCCTTCCTTCACCAAGGCGGCTGCTCTGCTAGCTTACGGGCCAGACTCGGCTGCTATCAAGGAGGACCGCATTGCCATCACCCAATCTATCTCCGGCACTGGTGCTTTGAGAATAGGTGGAGCCTTCCTCGAGCGCTTCTATCCTCACGGCAAGGCCATCTACATTCCCACTCCCAGCTGGGCCAACCACAAGGCTGTCTTCACCGACTCGGGTCTTGACGTTAAGCAGTACAAATACTACAACAAGGACACCATCGGTCTTGATTTTGACGGCATGGTGGCCGACCTCAAGGCTGCTCCAGAGAACAGCATCGTGCTCCTGCACGCCTGCGCCCACAACCCTACCGGCATCGACCCTACCCCCGAGCAGTGGAAGCAGATCTCGCAGGTCGTCAAAGAGAAGGGTCACTTCCCCTTCTTCGACATGGCCTACCAGGGATTCGCTTCCGGTGACACCGACAAGGATGCATACCCTATCCGTCTGTTCATCGAGGAAGGCCACCAGATGGTTCTTGCGCAGTCGTTTGCCAAGAACATGGGTCTCTACGGTGAGCGTGTCGGCGCCTTCTCCGTCGTGTGCGAATCCGCCGAAGAGAAGAAACGTCTCGATTCCCAGATCAAGATTCTGGTTCGTCCTCTGTACTCGAACCCTCCGGTGCACGGTGCGCGCATCGCGTCCGAGATCCTCAACGACCCCTCGCTCAACAAGCAGTGGCTCGGCGAGGTCAAGGGCATGGCGGACCGCATTATCAAGATGAGAGCTCTGCTCAAGGAGAACCTGCAGAAGCTTGGCAGCAAGCAGAACTGGGACCACATTACGAACCAGGTAAGTGCACGGCAGGTCGAGGGTAGCAGTCCACAGATTCTAACCAGTTCCAGATCGGCATGTTCGCTTACACTGGCCTGAAGCCGGAGCAGATGGAGGTGTTGGCCAAGGAGCACTCGGTGTATGCAACCAAGGATGGCCGCATCTCGGTGGCCGGCATCACAAGCGCCAATGTCAAGCGGCTTGCCGAGTCGATTTACAAGACTACAGGCTAGCGCGTGACCCGCGGCAAGTGGGATTGCTCCGACATTGTTTGCATATGCGGGTGGTCCAGTAAGCACACATGGCGTTGGCTATCTGACGGGGGGCTTTTTGGGTAGGGACTGGCGGATTCATGCAGCTGACCGGCAGGAAAGACGCAGCCGGCTCATGTGTTACTAGACTTGGGTTGAAGCGAGCGAAAGACCAAAAAAGTCCCTAGAGCCAGTTGCAAACGATTGAAGCCCTTCATCCAACAGCCATCCGAGCTAGCGTGAGAAGCCAGCGAGGCTGCAAGGCACTTCGACTACTCAAAACGGGTGGGGGTCTTCTTTCTCTCCTTGTGCTTTCTTTTCTTTTGTCGCTCGTCATGACGGGGGGCGGGGCGATGGAGTGAAAAGCGAAGACTGCTCTTGTGACTAGTGCCTTAGGACCATGCAGTGGAGTGGTCAAGGGCGCAGCGGACCACACGGAGAGAATCGCAGAGCAACCAGAGCAGGGGCCCGGCTACACGAGTCAGGCCAAGTGGCATGCTGAACCACGTTTTGGTGCGTCATGGCGCAGGCAAAGCTTTCAGTGGCCAGTGGCCAGTGGCCGGCCCCCGGCAGTGCGCTTTCTTGGGGTCGGCGCCGCCAGGCCTGCAGGTTCCTGGTCCCAGCATGGGCTTGCAGTCCACGGTTGTTGTTTTTTTCCCTTGCATAAGACCTGCCCACGGGCCACCCGAGCGAGACGGCCTCCAAGAGGAAGTTTCGTCCAGAACGCCCAAGTTTTGATGCTTTTACTTGAAAATCAAAGGGCCACTGATTACAGAGGACGTTGAGGTGAAGTTTCAGTTCCCGCCTGCAGCGGTGACCTCATGCTACGTCACTTTGCAGGCCAAAGGCGAAAAAGCGAACCTGAAAAAAGCGAAAACCCGACAGGGGGGTGGGAGCATTTTCTACGAGCGAGCAGCGCAAAGGGTCCGGAACTTCGACCGCACCTCGCATCCCTCCCACACGACGAGTCCATGACCACGAATTCCCTTGCGGCCTCCAACAAGCGGCGTCACGTCTTTTTGGCTTCTGATGATTATTTTACGAGCATTGTCCCCTCTGCCCACCCCCTCCTCCCCTTTGTTGCAGCGCTAGTAGCCCGGGCCAGGGGCAGGCCCCGATTCGCGCGGTGTCGCTGGGCGCGTGCGGGTGGGAGCTGCGATCGCTGCAGCTTGATCCCAGTCCTGGCTGGTGCTAGTGAGTGTCGATCTGCCGCACGACGGGCGTGGGTACTGTGGAATCGAGCAGAAGTAAATGAGACGAGGGAGGGGTGGGAGTACGAAGAAAGAGGAATAATGGGGACATGGTCGTAGTAACTAGTACCCTTCCCGGATCCTCGGTTATGATGATTGCAAATCGTTTTCAGTCGCGCTGGGAAGGGGTCTTGTAGTCCAAAGAGCTGGTCAACGACGTACACAGTAGTGCTGCTCTGTCCAATATCTGACACGGTAGATGACGAAGGACAGTGGCGAGCAGTAAGCTTATGGCAACATCACGGTTACCACGCTTTTGGGTCGTGAGTGGGATTGAACAATGGCAGCAGTGCGGGGAGCGAAGCATCCTAAAGCAGGCGCGAGACAAGAAGCACAGGGCTTGGTAGTCAAGGTCTTGTGGTCAAGGTTCAGTCTGCTGCTCAAAGGGAAAAACGAGAAAAGCTCGAGGGTCTTATCGTCTACCACCAGTCCTCCTCGATCCTTTCCCTCGCCCTCGTCCGACTCGCGTGTTTGGATCCTTTTCTCCTTCAGCTCCTTGTTTCGCACTGCTGGTTACTGCCGGTTCCTGCAAGCTCACCGCTGTTGTCACTTTCTATCACGCCGGTATCCGTCCTGTCGTCTGTCTCTTTCTCCTCTTACCACACCCCTGTCACCCGGTCCCCGCCGCCGATCAAGGCCGAAAACTTTGGGATCGCGAGGCTTGTCCGCACCGCACCGCACTCGCCTCGCCCGCCATCGACCTACGTCCGGATTCCAAGCCTGAGCTCTGCTTCCAATTTCTCTGCCGTTCCTCCCGTCTCACAGCTACAGCTCTCGGTATGTCAGAAGTGATCTGCACTCTTGTCCCTTCCCCGTTCCGTCCCTCGAACCACTGCAATGCCATCATAGCCCCAGCACTTTTTAGCCTCAAACCCGGTCCCTGCATCTGGATCATCCTCCCCGAGAGCCATCTATTATGCGACCTCGCTGCTGTGTTGGGCATTGTTTCAATCTCAACGTAGCTTTGCCTGTCGCCCTTTGCTCTCTACCTGTGAATAGCCAGCCTTACGTTGCCTGCGCTGATCCTGTCTTGTCGTCCGCACAAAAGACCCAAGACCAAGACATCCCACCCACCACACCTCCACACCCATTCTCATCACCCCGCCGCATCTCTCTGCACCTTGTCCTGCGTCTACTCACTGTATTCGTTGACTTTGCCAGCCCCTGCGCAAGTAAATACGTTACTGCTGGTACGCCACACACACACACACACACATTGATTGCCGCTGTGCACTTGCCATGGGACAGACGCTGACTACCGCCGCCAACAGATTAGGATTCTCTCCTCGGTAGAGCGCAGGACATCAACACCCCTCTCTTCGTCCGGATACAGAGGAGGCTGTTCCTGCTGCTCGTCTCGCTGGCCATAAGCGCCCGCCTACCGGAAACCCTTTGCTCTTAGCTGCGACGAGTGCGAAGCTTACCACAACAACATACGCGACACTACCATATCATGGCTGATCAGGTTCGTGCTTTCTACAGTCATGATCAAACCATGCGCTGTCCGCCATGAGCTTGTGGCCGTCCGAATATAGCAGCTAATCCGGCTTCTTCCAGCTCGACAACTTTGATTTCGGCGACAATGTCGACGTGCCCACCTTTGCCCAGATCCTCGAAATGGACGAAGAAGGCGATAGAGACTTCTCCAAGTCCATAGTCTTTGGCTTCTTTGACCAAGCCAAGGAGACATTTGATCAGATGGAGAAGGAGATGTATGTTCTGTCCCAGCCTTCTTTTGCTGTCCCACTGGCTGTCTGTCCCAATCCATTCACAAGGAAGTGCTCCTGTTTCATCCCTTGCTGACCTGACATAGCCAAAACAAGGACCTAGAAAAGCTCTCATCACTTGGGCACTTCCTCAAGGGCTCTTCCGCCACCCTCGGCTTCAACAAAGTGCGCGACGAATGCGAGAAGATTCAACACTATGGCCACAACAAAGACGCCACAGGCGAGACAGACATTAAAGACAATGAGGCCTGCTTGCGGCTGATCAACGAGAGTGTGGCAGAAGCTACAAAGCAGCACGCTACCGTTAAGAAGCTCATGGACTCCTTCTACGCCGAATCGTAATCGTCTCGACCAGCAATGCGCCCGTTCAGCTACACCCACGCGTACGAAGTCCGACAACGGTTCATGTCTAGTCGCAATCAGAGAGTGCTGTTCTCTCACTGGACCTGATTCATCAAGCCGGACCTTCGTCGCCAAACGCCTTACACCTTCGATATCCGACCTCTGACCCCCTGCTTTCCATCACTATTACAGACCGGCCACTCTACGAACCATAGACAACACCGGGGCGGTCACTGTCCCTTCTGGACGGCACTGGAAAGTGTTGCCCGGAAGAGACAGAAATGGCAGTTCGCCCTTTCATTGCGGAAATGAAAATCAAAACTTTAGACTCTACCTTGCCTCACGTAACATCGCTCAAATCCCACTTAGCCCAGCCTTGTGCACTCGCAAGTCCCTCACGCGTTGTCGTGCGCTGTGAGGATCCCGGCCACGATCCCGATACCGTCAAGACCATATTACCATGGTCCATTAAACCCATCGTCCTCAATTAGCAAGTCTCGATCGAGCACTGCACCAGCACCATACTCTCCGCCTCATCCCTTGCAAATCACCACCACTCACCACCACCATCATCATCATCCAGTCCACCCAATCCTCCCCCCTTCTGTCTCCCTTTCCTCTCCTCCTCCTCCCCCTCCCCCTCCTCTTCCCTTGTCACCCCACCTCAATTCATGACCAGCCAACGAAGCAGATCAAGCAGACAAAAGTAGCAATACGACGCAACCCAGGCAAAGGCACTGAGCCCGCCACTCTCCTTGCTCCGCTGGACACACACTTGACATGAGCTGTCCGATGAAAAGACGAAAAGATGAGAAAAGATGAAAAGAGCTGCTGGCGACTTCCGCACACACAACCATAACTCTTTACTTGTCGAGACACTTGTCGAGATACTTCCTTGCTCACTGGCTCACTGGCTCACTGGCTCACTGGCTCGCCCGGATGGCCACGACGTGATGATAATGCTATGCTATACTTCTGCTCCCCCCCTCCCTCCCCCTTCTCTCTTGAGTTCTCCCTTCTAAGAGCCAATTGAGAGCAATTCAAAAAAAAAACAAGCCATACTTTTCTTGCCTACCTTACTACCTTACTACCTTACTACCTTACTAACATGGCTTTCTAGCCCAAGTAAGTTCTATAAAGTTCAATCCAAGTGATCGAACGAGGCAAGTCCTGCATGAAAGAAGACGATGATGATCAGTGGGTTGAAGGTGAACATCGTGAGCACCAAGTAAGTAGTAGGAGTAGATGGAGATCGTAAAAGTCTCATCGTTGTGTCAAAGCTAGGATCTAAGCCGCGTACATTTGAACGCCAGTAACGATGCACGCAGTTGGGTAGACCTCTGGCCCGCGCCCCTGCTTCAATACCCTTTCCCTCCATCCCGTTCATCCGTGCGAGCCATCGCTCTCACCGCAAGCCAGTCCGTCCCCAGCGCCTTGCATTTGAACGAAGGTGGTATCAAAGTACAGAACATAATAGTTCGGTTTTAATTTCGCTTCCAGTGAACACCTTTGAGCCGGACCTTGTTGCAGCCACCTTGCTCCTCCATAGCCCAGCGTGCCAAAGTCCCACTCGCTGCGTAGTTCCGCAGTCCCACAAACCAGCTCAGTCCAGCGAGCTCAAATAAGAAATGGTAGGTCATCACTATCGTACAATTAGAATCGAATCTCGCCGAGTATGCGGACGCATTCGTGTAATGTCTAGTTCACAAACGAGACGGAGAGGCAGAGTCGCTTCTCCGGTTGCCTAAAAAGGCGTATAGATGGGAACAAAGAGTTCGGCCAGTTCGTGACGGTACTAGATCACAAACCGCTCTTGTTTGATGTCATGCATGCCCACAGGCATGGTAGACCAATCAGTGGTCATTGGCATGGAAACGGCGTTATGGGCCTGCGCCAGGGCCTGAGCATGGGAGCCGCGCGGTCGGATGCCATAGTCTTCGGGCTCTGTGCTCTGTGGTCGACGAATGCTGCCTCCTGGATAGTAGAGGGCGGGGCCACCGAAGCCAGCATCGGGGTAATCGTAATTCCCGAGTGCATTTGGGCTAGGAAGCGTGCCATGGTTGGGTGAGCCCCAGCTGAGCGGGTTCATGTGGGGAGAGGCGCTACCACTGGCAGTTCCATTTGCTGGAGGCTCGAGGGGTTGAGGTGGACCATAGGCATTCGGGTGTGAGGTCGGAGATGGTTTGCTCTGCGGATTGCTGGTGAAGCTAGCCAGGGATGGGCCACTCATTGATGGAGTCGAGCGCGGGGAGAATTGCGCAGAGAAGTCGTTCCGCATGTGGGGTGGCAACGAGGGCTGCGGCAGATAGCCATGGTCGGAGCCGGATCGTTGCATGTGGACCAATGGCGGCAATTCTGCTCCCGGAGACACGGACATTGTACGCTCGCCGGGCGACTCGGTGGTAGCACGAGACGAGGCTGATGTGTTCGATAGTTTGGTTGAATCGAGCGAGGTTTGGTCTAAAGGATCGCGATGGGCACTCTGATGACGTGTGAGGGTCGTTTTGCGCGTGAATGTCTTCTGGCAGGAGCTGTGGGGGCATCGATAGGGGCGTTGGCCGGAATGAATACGGCGATGGCGGGCCAGGGAGCTAGAGTCGCTGAATTGCTGTATCGATGATAAGTAAGAGGCAAATTTTCAACGATTGGACAACGCACCTTGTGACAAACTTCGCATTCGTGTGGCTTCTCACCAGTATGGACCCTCATGTGTACCTGAAATGGATGAGTGGAGGTGCATCGAATAAGATGGAGCAGGTCGACTTACTGTCAATGCTGAACGTTGAATGAAGCGTTTCCCGCAGCCCGCGTAGTCACAGGCGTGCGGCTTGTCATTGGTATGGATACGCTCTGAACATGAATTAGCTTGGCCCTTGGCCGACCATGGTGTATGGACGAACCATGTCTAGAAAGGTCGCTTCTGCGGGCAAAGGACTTTGCACAAGTGCTGCAGGCAAAAGTCTTGGAAACGCCTTCGTTTTTGGACTTGATGGAGGCGTAATCATCGTCCAGCTGCGCTTCTTCCTTCAGGTTCTGCTGTCTCGCATCGAAATTGCTCGAGTAGATCTGGGATTGACCGTGGGCTTGTTGCTGCATCGAGTGATAAGACATGGCCCCATGGTCGTGAAGTTGAGGCTGGTGATGGTGACCCAATTGGGACTGAGACTGGCTCAGACCATAGGTTTGACTGTCCAACTCCATATTTTGGTGTAGTTGCTGCCTCATGTGGGCATCTGCGGCTGCAGCGTGACGGGCGTTGAGAAGACCGCCAATCTCCATACCTCCTGCTCCAGGCAGAAGCGGAGAGGCGTTGTACCAGTTTGTGACACCCAGCAGGGTGCGATTGTCCCACAGGGATCGAGACTGTGGAAGTCCTGCATGATTGTTGGTTAGCACCTTTCCGGGCAGAGCGGAAGTGTGAGCAAGAGGAAATAGCGAGCAGGACGGGGGACAAGACTCCAGAAGTCTAATGCTGTTGCTAGTGAGGGAAGATCCACCTGAAGATCGCTGTGCGAGGCAGCTATTCGCGGTCATGACAATAGAACATGCCAGGAAAAAGTATAAAGAGAACTAACCTTTGAGATAGCAGGGAGCGAGGAGGATATCGACGTGTCCAAGGTGGAATTGGCGATGGAAGGGGCTGCTCTAAGCATGGACCAGGAATGCGGCAAAACACAACAACGCAAGGGCAACGCGTGCGGTATGATAGCTTGGCACGCAATCCCTTCCTTTCCGAGACAGTCGATGTCGCTTTCGGACGGTCGAATTAGGATGATTATGTAGGTGGCACTGAAAGACCGGCTTTCTTTGGCCCAGGGCGGGAGAGTAGGAGAATTCCAGGAGCTATAGGAGCCGGTGCGGCGGGTCGAACTGACAGGGGGTGTCGTCAGATTTCTTTGTCAACACAGGATCTGCTGATCTCGTCCTCTCTTTATGTAGCGATCTTCCAGATGCGGGTGATGGGAATCTTTCCTGGGCTAGTATTGATTGTGCAGCTGCTCAAAGTGCCTAAAGCTCTGTTGGTGGTGCTCTGTAGCAAATCGAGCATGAGTTGATGGTCGTGAAGGTCGAGGGTGGCTTGTCTGTGGCTGAATCGCGAGGATGATGCCACGTACAGGCATCTAGTTAGGTAGATAAGGGGCAAGAAGCGCGCATCGAGGAGCAAGTCCGGCTTGTGAAGGTGGCAGAGCGGTGAGTGGTGAGGAGCGAGACGGGCAGTCTGTGACGTTGCTCTGAAGGTGCGCCTGAAGTGACGGGCGACTGAATGGCTTTGACTCGGGTGTAGAACACTAGTAGGTGCACCAAAGTACTCGTGAAAGAGAAGAAAGTCGATGTGACAGTGTCGTTGTCGCTGTGGGGTGACTGTGCGGCGGGCGGTCGAAGTACTCGGAGAGGTGTGTCGGGAAGCCGGATTAGGGGGATGAGGGTATCAGAAGTATTATTACGTGCCGTAGACTAAGTGAAGAGGCTAGGGTATCTCAAAAACAGAAGAAATCGTGAAAAAGCAGTCGTCAGGGAGCAACAGTAGGCTGGTGGATGGGGGAAGGGAATATCAGGAGTTCTGGAAAAGCGATGGAAGACGAGGTACAGCGCGGCCCTGGAAGCAGCGGTCGCGCAGCAGTCGCACTTGCAGCTTGCAGGGACTCGTCGGCGATCTCCCGGCCGCAGCTGCCTTGGCAAGTACCATGCTCGTCGCCGCCAATTTTACCGTGCGGAAGCTGTGGTGGGGACATATCCGTACGGAGTAGATCGCCTACATCTCAGTGCTCTCTGCTCGTTCTTTTGTGCTCGAGTTATCAACGTCTTCTCAGTCACCGCCTATCTTCTCATCATGGTCACCGTCACAATAAGCTCACAACCACAACGCTTGAATGCTCTGCCTGGAAGCTCTGGTCTATTTGTGCCCTCAGCTCGGTTTGACTCTCTTTGCAAGAAATTGTGGTCAGTGTCGACCAGTTCTCCTGGAATTACCAAAGCTCCTTCGCTTTCTTCTAGAACATCGCAATCGACGCGGCTAATAAATTAAAGGAAACACGTACGAAGCGGCTCGGCGGTGTCGTCGGAGCCTGGTCAGGCCAATCCGGTCGCTGATGCCGCCTGTTGCCAAACCGCCCCCAAGTGGCTGCCGCAGTGTGTTTCAGCTGTGCTAAGGATCAAGCAGGAGCTCGTTACGAGCTGCAGGACAGCTCCCCTCGAGTTTGAGGCCCAGACACCAATCCGTCGCTCTCTTCCCATACAAACAGGGGGTATCCAGTCCTATCCATGTGTCATCCCTAATCCTCATCATCTTCCTCCTCCAGGTGATGCCCGTTGGCTCCTCCCATCGCGCTCGTTGCTCGCCCCGACGCTCGTGCCTCGTGTATCCTGGCAATGGCTCGATACGTCTTTGCCAATCTCTTGTAATCACCGCTTCTCTCATATTCTCCTGCGAGTTGCTTGTAGCATTCCAGTGCGTGCGTTCCGTACTCCCGCCCTTCCCGTGATGCGCTGACTCCGTCAATGCTCTTTCGTGCCCGCTCGAGTTCATGGTCAATTTCGTTGACCGGCGACTTGGTCACCTGCTCCTCATCGGTCATGGTAAGCAAATCGATGAGCTCGTCCACCGTGGCCACCAATTCTTCCAGCGCAGTCCATAAAGCGTCATCCGGTTGGTTGGCAATCGTGGAGAACAAGTCAAGTAGTTCTCCCACCCATAGCTTCCGTGCCATGGCCTCATTGGGGTTGGGATTCTTCGCCTTCAGCACCGTATTGAGCGCACCAATGAGCTCCGTCTCGATGAGATCCAAGTCTTCACTCAGCGCCCACTCACTGACGATCATCGTCTGCAAAATCTCCACCGCAACCTTTCTCAGGCCTTCGTGCATGCTCAGGCACAGCTCAAGAACGGGTGCCACCAGGCCAGGTACATACTGGACCTGATAACCGCCGAGCTTCTCAATGTTGTATCGTCTGAGATCGTCTGCCGACGTCTCCCATCCTAGGCCTTCCCAGCTTTGCCGCAGCAGATCTGCACCGGCTTGACGAATGTCGCCTGCGATCTTCCACACCGCTCTGCGCTTCTGCTCTGGGAACGACTCGAGCGTCAGCGAAGACGACGAGATGAGCCATAGGAGCGTCTCAAGATACATCTTCCACAGCTGCATGTCGAAATTCTCAGCATCCTCAGGTGTGGGCACAAAATTCGCCGCTAAAATCGAGTCCAGATACCGAAGCACGTTCAAGGCCGAAGAGTGGTGATAGGTGTGCAGACTCAACCACGAGGCTGGGTAGGCATCATTATTGAGCAACGAACGCAATACGGTCAGAGTCGACAAAACATAGTTATCGAGCCCTTCGTTGCGAATGGCCTTGGGTAAAGAGCTGGGTTTGACCTTGTCCACCAAAGTGGACAGCAACGCTGACAGCTCAAGTAATGCCTCATCATAATGCTCGTTCGTCTCTGACGGTTTCGATGCAAGCGGATATGAATTGGGGAAGAGCATTGTAAGTGTCCGAGTCTTGATGCTAGGCTGTGTCGCGATGTAACAGTAGGTCGATATGATCGAGGGCAGAAATTCATGGAGCTGTGATGTTGGCTGCTTGCACAACTCGGCCACGATGGAGCAGCATAGGCGCACCTGCTCGTGCCAATCGACTGTGAGATGATTAAATGTCCAGTGCGGTTTGAGCCACCGCAGGCATTGCTTGATCAGTATAGAGCGGTCCTTTGGGTCGGTCCAGAGTCCCTCAAGCTTGGTGTAATTTAAGATCATTACCAGGCGGTATAGGGCAAGCTTGCCTTCTGCTTCGTCGCCCGCCTCTACCAACGCAATGGCAATCTTGATGACTTCGTCCTTGGAGTAGGTCGAAAGCAGTTCCGGAATCCAGCCTGGGAAGTTCTGTACAAGAAGTGTCTTGCTTCCCACAAGGGCAGCAGTCTCACTGCGCAGCATCATCTGCAGGCCGAACAAAACAGCTTGCATGTCTTCCTTGAAATTTTCATGCTTTTTGTCGTTGTCCTTAGTTTGTCTGCTATTTCGTCGTTGCTGGTATGAGGCCATCAAGAGCTTCATGAACTGCTTTCCAACTTTGAAGAGCGCTCGCATGTCACGCGCGCTCTGCGGATCCGATACACTTTGCAGCAGTCTAGTAAAGCTGCGAACGAGGCATGATGCCGCAAATGGAGACTTGAAGTGGTTCTCGGCGTACTCTTCCACCAAAGGACCAAGATTAAAGCGCCGATCGTGGACGATGCCAAGTACAAAGACAATGTCGTTGAAGATGAGATCCTCGAACTTGGACTCCCCAGATTTGTGGACCAGGACGGCGAACAAAGCGTTTAGAACATCGTTGAGTTGCTTGACGATCTCAATCTCGGGGATGAACACGAGCTTCTGAAGGATGTCCATCAACTGCGTGGACGACGCTTGCTTCCAATTGATCAAGCTGACAAGCAGGCGATCTTGAGAATACTCCGTGCTGGAGAGTTTCGTGCCGACTTCCAGCGACGCTAGCTGAGCTCGCACGCCATCATGGCCGGCAGCATAGTTGCTGTAGTCCCAGGGTAACGATAGATAAGCTCCACGACCGCGTACGATGCTTGAAGTGCTCTTGTCGTACGAGTGGAGAATGAGCTGATGCTTCCCATCGGACATGAAAGCATGCTTGTCCCACAATGGCATCCACGCCAGCGCAAATGGGAAATCTGGCGCGTCAGCAATGCTTAGAACAAGATGACATTCTGGAACCCGATTTGCTGGTATTCGAAGGCAAACGGTCTGATCCCAGTCTGACCCAAGTTCGGCCGCATTTGTGCGGAATGCAGTCACGCCAGCGCTATTCGATGAGACGTGAATACACTGCTCAACCCGTCGACCCGTGGAATCTCTGACTTCCATCGTCAACTGGAGATTTAGAAGAGACGATGCCTTGATCGGCGTTGGCCCCAGTTCTGGATGTGATAGTTGGGCCCCGTTAACGATGTTCGCTTTTGACAAGTTCAAGTAGATGTCCGATCGTTTCTGAGAAGGAGCCTCTGAGAAGCCCATCTTGCGGGACCGGCAGACCATGTACATTGACGTTGGATTGTTTCTTATCAAGGTCTCGGCGTCCGGGGCTGCCAAAGGCCTAAGACACACTTTGATCCGCTCTATACGACTGCATGGGGCGACTCCCCTTTGCGGGTTGCAGCGCAGGAATGGTGTAACCAGAGGATCAAATTGGCTCACATTTTCCTCGCTACGGTTAGACGATGCCCAGAGCAACATCTCCAGATCATCGGCTTCTTGGCCGCTGCGCAATACGTACGCGACATCCATGATGCCGACACCGAGGGTGCGAGGTATAGGTGGTCCAGTAGGTTTCGGGAGTTGTTCTTCTTCTCCATCTTCTGGGATGCTGGGTGTTGAGGCACGGTTTTGGTTCTCGCGGATGATGCGACCGTTAGGACCGACCTGCGGTCTCTCGTTTGTAGCCTTCCGCTTCGAACCGAACATCAAGCTCGATCTGCGTCGATTTAGAATGCTCTCCTTCCTTCCCAGAGTGCCATTCCTCGACTGCGGACGGTCGAGTGACGGCTTTGGGGCTTGCTTCGGAGGTTCTGGGGCCACAGCCTTGACGACAAGAAACAAGCGGTTGTCCGAGGCAATATCGCGTGCGTTGAAATCCGCAAAGAGGGTTTTCAACTTTGAAGAAGCGGGCGCGCTGTAGGTCTCGGAGTAGACAGAAAATTTATCGTCCTCTGTCTTTTCATAGAGAGCAAAGTTAAGCATCACGGAATCCAATTCGGAGCCTGTCACATTCTTGACTTCGAGGAGAACATGGTTGAGACTCGTGGCTTCGACCTTTTCAACCGGGGGCTCGTTCAGAGCACCCATAATGGACTGTAATTTGGACATCTCAATGGCCGAATCAGATGCGGTGAGCAGTCGGCCATGTTGGCTGCTATCACGAACAATTACTTCACCGTTCAGCATCTTATTGCCGCGCACCAAATCCCATACAGCAAGCTCTCGAACAGCAGTCCTCTCACGCAGAGTCAGAACGTCATGTAGCAGTTGTCGACGGGCGTAATCCAAGCGGCTGGTTATGATGGCCATTTCGTCCAGGAGTTGATATTGGCGTTGGAGAACCAGATCCGGCAGATGTAGGACGTACCATTCGCGAAGACAACTGGAGATTTCGTCGACCAAAGGCTCGCTGGATGAAATTGGGCTCTCATCACCAATCTTCAGCATCGGCACCGGTGCTGAGGGCTTATCGCCGTTGGCAGACTGTTCGGGGTCTGGGTGGTGGGAAGGGACTTGTCCTAACTCCTCGCGGATTTCGATGCAACATCTTGGAAAGATGCCAGAGAAGACTCTGGCATCGCCGGCGGTCCTTCCCTCGGGAGTGAGGGCTGAGACGAGGGAGGGAGGCGCAACGAGATAGCCTCTACACCACTCGCCATTGCGACCACCTTCCTCGATGACATATATCTGATCACCTATCTGCAGTGGTAACTCGGCGGCCGACTCCGAGGGCTGAAAGGGAAACACAGCCACTGCATAAGACAGCGGCAGAGGGCGCCACGGCATGGTCTGTTCGCCGAACTCGTAATGCGCCTGTGACTATCGGCGACGATGTAGCGCGGGTGTGCTCAAAGCGTCAGGGTGAGGAATGGTAAGATCTGCGACAGTGCCAGGTTGGGCCGTCCAGGGGTGCTCGGAGGAAGACCCGTCCGTGCGCCTCCCGGTCCCGCCCTCTAGACGAACAGAATCGATGTTGCGCGCTTACAAGGAGGTGTCTGACGGCGCATGGTACTGTCGGAAGAGCTGAATGTCGATAGACTTGATGTTCCCTGATGACAGTTCACGCGTTTGAATAAACTAGGTCGCGTCTTCTTGAGTTGGACACCCGCCGCCAAGACTTGAAGCCTGCCGCGACATGATCTGCCGCTAAAAGGAAATTCCCCACCATGCCCTTGTGCCCCCCTGCAGTCTGCAGTGGCTCACAACTGCACCTCTGGAGTTGCAATGATGCACACCTTTCTTTCTTTGCACTATCTCAGCTTCCCACCTCTTTTCTGGCAGCAAGGTACAAGGAGGCACATGAACATCCTGCAGGCCTTCTTGGAGGAACTCACATCACTCGCGTCTAATACCCAAGCCTGTCGCCGTTCCCCTCCCGAGACTCCTCTATTCTTCCGCAGATATCAGGTGAAAACACGGTGCCAACAAAGATGATACTAGTGATATAACCAGCACAAATAACGCATGGCCGTCGGGACTGTAAATAAAAGAAAGTACCGGTTGTTCGAGTTGCCCGCGACTACCGCTGTTTACAGCTACTGTCTACACCACAGATACTGTAGCACCATCCCAGACCCACCTCGCCTTCGAGCACTCCCGACAGCGGGCGGAATTGCTTGGCTGGATACAAAATATGACAGTATGCCAGAGATGTGATCCCCATTTTCAAACCTAGCCCCCATTGTCTGAACTCCACAGCATCAGATCACAGGTGATGACAGTAATATTGTTGACGAGGGCCTCGAATCAAAGCGCATATGTGACCAAGAACGAGTTCGCTGCATCCACGCTATACTCACACATAACCAAGCGATGACAGTCCAAATCACACCCTTCCTGAACACCTTAATTCAGCCTCCGTCAGGCACCGTGATCACTCCAGGCAGCTACATTGCGTCCGAGGTCAACATCTCCGCAATTATGGGGTGCGCCACAGCGCTGGCTTGGGAGGTTGATGACTTTGAACTTTTCGGCCTCTCGTGAGTAATCTAACACAAGCTAGGATATGGGTGCTCTGAGAGCTGCTCAAGAGGTCGCAGAAATCACGAACGCCGCCTGGTACAACTGCCCGCTCCGGGACATTTCTGCTCTCGATTACAGCTATGTCTCGACCACCTAGCCACATAAAGCAGCCGAAGCAAAGCCCAGCGAGTCGGTACACCCGAGGAGGTCACGCTTGGATTTCATCTACCACTGTCAAGAGTGTCGCTACGTTGGTGAGGTTCAGTAGCGCTGTCCAAGCTCTTCTTTGGTTTGTATCTTGCAGAGCTGAAACAGTCCAGCTCAGTGTCTGGCATTTGTGATACAAGGGGAGCACTTACAACTCTGCCTAACGTATATCGTGAGTACTTTCTGGTGAGTACCTCCAGCATCATGAGAACGAATGGGTATATAATGCTCCCCATTCTCTTTGTGTCTATCTTGAAAGTCATCAGAATTTGTCACCCAACTCGACAATCCCCTCGTCTTCATCTCTGAAAGTGAACACCAAGTGAACACCATCTCCGAGTAGCTCAAACATTCACCACCATCCTTCTCGTCACCAACACCTATTCATCATGTCGTCTCCCTCGACGCAAACCGACAGCTGGTCCGAGAAGCCCTGATTCCAAACCCACCAGGAACTCAGCCGCCAATTCGAAGCGGACGACCGCTGCGTGGCGGCCGTCACTGTCGCTGCCATTAATGCAGCCGCCGCCGCCCACGCCCACGCCTCCCTCTTCGCCCCCTCCTCCTCCGGCGCCACCAGCAACGCCACCTGGAAACGCCACTGGTGGCACGATGCCGCCTCCTTCGTCCGCAACCATAAGATGCGGCGGGATCTCCGCGCTAAACTCGCGGAACAGCGCGCCGCCGAGGCAGAGCGACAGGAAGCGCGAGTGCGAGCGCAAGCTCGCGACAAGGTTTGGCATTGGCTCCAGTCACTGCCGAAAGGGGTGACTCGAGGAGGATGACCAGCAGCAGGCACGTCCGTGGCTGCAGACCTTTGAGACCGCGGGCGAGAGGGCGAACGCAGGGCTGTTGGATGATAGTGGATGCAGGATCAGGGATTGGGAAGTTTCCGAGGAGTTGGAGGCGCAGTGGCACGGCCGCGAGCGTGGGTAGAGTGGTGTTTGTCTGGTTTGGTCATTGAAAACTGGTATACTACGTTGCCCGTCAGGCAGAATTACAATGCTTGTGCCTCCCCTGAACACTCAAGTCAGATGCTTCTTGAACCACTCACTGGCCTGCTTCTCCGCCGCCGCGGCATTCTCCTCATCCTCGCCCTCCTTCAGCCGACAGCAGAACCCATGATGCGAGCCCTTGTAGATCTTGATCTCAAAGACCTTGCCATCTTTCCCAGACTCAACCCCATCCTGCCGCAGTCTCGCCTCCGTCTCCTCCGCCTTCTTCGCATCGTACATCGGATCAATCTCCGCCACCGCGACAGAGTACGGCACATTGCGCTGGGTGATGGCATCCACGACATCCTTCGGCGCATCCAGCCGCGAAGGGTGGCCCGCGAAATGCGCACCGATCAGGTTCTCGGTGCCACCCTCCACGGCGGCCTCCTTGCACAGGTGCGTGCTGCCATAGCCACCCCAGCAGAAACCCGCGACGCCCAGCTTGGCACCTTGTGGAAGGGACGCTTTGACGGCACGGGCGTAGCGAAGGATCTCAGGGTAGGCCTTTTCGGGCCCGCCCAGGATCATCATGGGCAGCAGCGGGATGATGAGGATGCCGCACCAGAGTTTCTGCCAGAAGGGCGTGGTGTCGGACATGAGAGGCTCGAAAACGGGCATCCACGAGGGATCGACTCCGCCGTTGCGCACGATGTCGGGGAATATGACTTCGAGGCCTGTCTCTTCGGCGTAGGCGTCGGCCAGAAGAGCATTGTTCACGAGCTTGTGGGAGAAGAAGTCGGGTAGATAGAGGATTTTGCTGCCCGATAGATGAGGCTTTGATGGTTTCGCAATATATGTGCGGTAGCCGTGGAGTTGCTCATAGGTGCCCTTGGGCTTGCCATCGCGGACCCCACCGGTAAAGCAACCAGCACAGGACATGGCAACGGTAAGACGAGCAAGCGAAGTTGGGTAGAATATCAAAGGGAGGGACAGTTGAAGCTTATCAGTCTACTCCTCATATATATCTCAGGACCTCATGAAGCTGTTCAGGGCCACCCGGCGTTTGCTGCAAGCTCCGAAAGCCTACATATTGCGTACCAACATAGTGAGGGTTCTACTTGGACCACCTAATACGCTTGATATGCGAAGCTTTCCTGTCCGAGTGTTAGGCGCTACACCCCTGCTTGGTAGGATTGGCGGCCGGCGAGGGGAAGCCGGGCTGACGTTGACCCGCATCTCGCGCCATCGGGGCCGAGATGAAAATGCACATCCCGCTAACAATCCTGAGCCTTGCTTCACTTCTCAAGCAGGGATATCGTGAAGAAGAAGTCACATAAAGTGGAAAACAGTCGGGGCAGACGGTAGGACTGGCGGGCAAGATGGTAAGTCTCTGTCAGGCCTTTTGACACAGGTCGCATAAGGGGTTTGCATGCAGCTGGCCTTTTCCCAATCCTCTGCAAAAAACGACATCCAGTCCAACACATTTTCTGGGTAGGTACACGCCGATGCCTCGAACTTCGAGGCCGGCACGAGCAAGCAAGATGCGTACGACCAAGTCCTGTCCTCCATGGAAGGTCTGGTCGTTGACCAAAGGAACTGGGTTTGCAACACGGCCAATGCTGCCTCGCTGCTGTGGCACCTGTTCCATTCTCTGCCGGCGCCATCCTCGTCGGTGAATTGGAGTGGCTTCTACGTTGTGGACAAGGCGAAGCCGTCCCAGCTAGTTCTAGGCCCTTTTCACGGTAAAGTAGGAGCAATTCTCTTTGAACAGCAGATGTTCGTTGATTGATTGATGTGGCTATTTTGAGTAGGTGGCTTGCCAGACCATTGCCGTTGGCAAGGGCGTATGCGGGACGGTGGCCGAGAAGGCGCAGACGCTGCTACTCGAGGATGTCGAGACCTTTCCCGGACATATTGCTTGCGATAGTGACAGCAAAAGCGAGGTGGTAGTTCCTATTATGGTTGACGGCAAGGTCAGTCCATTTTTGTTGGCTGAAGAACAGGCAGCTTACATTGCTTACAGGTTGTCGGCGTGATTGATATCGACTGCGCAGAGACTTCGGGGTTCGATGAAGTAGATAGAACAGGTCTCGAAAGGTTGGCTTTGCTACTCGCCAAAAGCTGCGACTGGTGAAATGCTCAATATCGTTCGAGCAGTGGGTATCATCATTCATCCATGGTGGTGACTTTTCTTCCTTCTAATTTCTATCTCACCCTTCGAAGGCCATCGATTTCCGGCCTATGACATGCCGGTAAGTTTCTGCTCACGATGCTGTCATCGTTCTTCCAAGGGGTACACTCGATAGCTTCGGGCCTCAGCTCGGTCTCCTACTCGGTCCGCTGAGCAGAGGCCGGTGAGCTTTCGATGGGTCGAAGAGTTCCCTGCCGGGGTTTTGAATAGCGACTCTCGAATGCAGAGCTTAAGCTACCATCTTCGCACCGCCTTGGAAGTTGCTGCCGGCTCTTGAGCTCTTGATGATCTTGGTCACCTGCTCCTCCAGGTCATCCCAGTCCTCCGTCGCAACTCTAGTAATTTCCACTCCGAAGTATTCTTGGATTTTCATCAGGTTCTCCCAGTCTCTCTTATTGCTGATAAAGGTGACCGCCACGCCGACTCGGCCGAAGCGACCAGTCCGACCAATACGATGAAGGTAGGTCTGTGGGTCTGGCTCGGGTTTGCCTCGACCCACCCATTTCTCCGGGACGTCGTAGTTGACAACCATGGAAACTGATTGCACATCGATACCGCGAGCTAAGACGTTGGTGGTGATGAGGACTTTGGCGGTTCCCATACGGAAGGCGTCGATAATTGAGTCGCGCTGCGAACCTTCATAACCACCTGTAAGTGAGACAACCTTGTGTCCCTCAGCAGTCATGCGCTGCTCAATGGCAAGTGCAGTTTCTCGAGTTTTGACGAAAATGATCGACGAGCCGATGGTAAGAAGACCGTAGAACTTGACCAAGACATCGTACTTGGCCTGGTCACTGTCACAGTCCAAGTAGATCTGCTTGATGCCTTCCACTGTGAGATCTTCGTGCTTTAGAGTCATTTGGTTGGCATTAGGGGCGAATTTGTCGGCGTATTCGACGACGTTGTCGGGAAAGGTCGCAGAGAATAGCACGATTTGAAGGGTCTTGGGTAGCATGCTTGTTTGAGTTAGTAGGGTGTAGAAATCGTCAAAAGGTAGCTCACTTCTTGACGCGAATGCATTGATCGCCAAGACCTTGTTGGTCAAGCATGTTGTCGGCTTCATCGAGCACAAGCACTTTGATGTTGCGAGCATCCATGGAGCGCTTGCGTACCATGTCCATGACTGTACCAGGGGTGCCAACAACCACAGCGGCCTCGATCTTGCGTGCGCGCTGCGAAGCATCGACAGGAATGGCGGCTTCGACCACGAGGCCCTCAACAAAGGTACCCATGAGTTTCACGACACCCTGAATTTGTCTAGCAAGCTCTCTGCTGGGAGCGAGGACTAGAGCCTGGGGAGTTTTCTGCGCCTGTTCGGATGAGAGGTCGATGCGGTGTAAAATATTGAGAACGAAGGCGGCGGTCTTGCCAGTACCGGACTGCGACTGGCCAATGAGGTTGGTAGGAGGGTCGAGGATGAGCAGAGGAAGAGTCTTCTCTTGGACTTTGGAAGGCTTGCGGAAGTTCATAGCAGCCACGCCTTTGAGGATGTTCTCGCTCCTGCGCCTGTGTCAGAGAACAGTCGGGGAAAATATCATACTACTTACAGTCCCAACTGTTCGAAGCTGGTCGCAGAGAAGAGAGGGTTGTTTGGGTCAGCTTGCATATCGGCAAGCTTCACCTGAACATCGAACGCAGGTTCATTCAAGCTACCGCCGCCAAAAGGCTCGCCTGCCCCATCGGTTTGAGTGTTTGAAACATCATCAGCGGCTTCCTTGGTGTCTTCGCCTTTGGCTGGCGGCGGATTAGCGTCTGCTGGAGAGTTGACTTCGTCGGCCCATGATCTACCGGAGGCAGTGTCATCAGGCTTTGAGATGCGGTCAGCTAGAGAGCCGCCAGACGGCGCGCCTTCAGCCGACATTGCGGGAGTGTGTGGAGTTCGAGTCCAGTTATGTTCGAAACGTGGTCGTGAAGTGTGCAGAAGGTGTCGCGTATGGCGGGGTACTTGAGGGTGTAAGCACCCAGACAGTGTAGTAGCGATCGATGCAAACCTCCAACAAGTACGTCGAGATATGAACGATGACCGAGATGAAGGCTGAGATGGTGGTATGGAAAAAGATGTAAGTGTTCTCGAGCGCAGGCTGCAAACGACTTTGTGACAACCGCTCCAAAAACTTCAGGCACGCTCCGAGCGGGCGGTCAAGTCAGTAGTGGGGCACTGTAACCGTCGCCTAATCGCCTTTAGGATTAGCTCTGAGCACCCGAGCGGAGCCTATATCCAGCCTTGCCGGCCGGCTAAACCAAGGCTGCGGGGGAGCACCGGCGGGCAGTGGTTGCAACCCAACGTCCATTTTCCCTGCATTCGCGATTCTCCAAGAGATCTGTGTCACTCTCGCCCATGCCCTGGACGCATTAAACGCGAAACAAACAGTGAGAGCTGCGCCCGTGGCCGGCCCGATGCGTCCATCTCCCTACTGAGCATGCTACGCTCTGCGCACGCCTTTCGCAGCCCCCACAATGGCACAAGTCGAGACAGTCAGCTTTGGAGCAGCGCTCAAGGATGGCTATAAGCCGGTCGACAACTGGGTCAGCAATGGTATTTCATGGCTGGCGGAGATAAAGGAGTTCTACGATGAGCGAGCCGCTATTGAGAAGGACTACAGTGCTAAGCTGACAGCACTGGCGAAGAAATATTACGAGAAGAAGAACAAACGGTCCAGCAATTTGAGCGTGGGCGACAACCCTGCTCTGACACCAGGGTCGCTCGAGTCGGCATCCCTCACGACTTGGACCACCCAACTGTCCACGCTCGAAGCCCGCGCAAGCGAACATCAAAGGTTAGGCTCTGACCTCATCAGCCAAGTCGCAAACCCACTGCAGTACACTCAACAGAAATTTGAAGAGCTTCGAAAAAGCCATGTGGACTATCAGGCTAAGCTGCTCAAAGAGAGGGACTCTTCGTATGCTGACCTGAAGAAAATGAAGACAAAGTACGACACCAGCTGTGGAGATGTCGAGAGCAAGAGAAAGAAGATCGAAAGCTCGTTCGATTCGTCAAAGGGGAAGGCGCAGAACTCGTACAATCAGCAGTTGATGGAGATGAACAACGTCAAAAACACATATTTGATCGGCATCAACGTCACCAATAAATTAAAGGAATGCTATTACCACCAGTACGTTCCTGCACTTCTCGACTCTCTACAGGATTTGAACGAGACTCGGGTATCGAAACTGAATACTATTTGGTCTCTTGCAGCCGCCCTAGAGACTGCTGCGCTGAAAAGGAGTACGGACCAGTTGGCCCACCTCTCCAATGAGATCCCCCGAAATAATCCAGCTCTAGACTCGGGCATGTTCTGCCACCATAACGCCGTACAATGGCAGGATCCTCCCGACTTCGTCTTCGAGCCTTCACCGGTCTGGCTGGATTCGGATGCAATGGCCGTTGACGAGACATCGAAAATCTTCCTCCGAAACATCCTCTTGAAATCTAAACCACTTGCCCAATCGCTCAAGTCGGAAACAGCAGCTAAGCAAAGGGAGCTCGAAAATGTGAAGCGTGCTCGTGAGAACATCAGGGCTGGTAAGGACAAGCGTGATGAGTCTGACTGTCTGCGATCTCAATTCGCCGTGCAGGAAGATCTACACGCAATTGAGCGAAAACGTTTGACCGCAGAGGTTGAGACTAGCACGGTTACCAGCGTTGTGGGCGACCTCAGCATGTATGGGAAGAGTCACCCCTTCAAGTCGGAAACGTTCAAGATACCTACAAACTGTGATCTTTGCGGTGACCGGATTTGGGGCTTGTCAGCCAAAGGCTTCATCTGTACAGAGTGTGGCTTCACATGTCACAGCAAGTGTCAGATGAAGGTCCCAGCGGATTGTCCTGGAGAGCAGACGAAAGAGGAGAGGAAGAAGCTGAAGGCAGAAAGACAAGCTGCTGCAACAGCTGCTGTAGAGGCACCCCAACAGCCCCCGGCAACCGCGACCAATGGTACAATGCCATCCCTAACACGGCAGGATACCATGAATAGCTTGTCTTCTGGCTTTGCTACATCCGCCAACAGGTCAGTATCTGGCACGGTTCCGAGAACGGCGTCAATGACATCTAGTACGACTGTCACCACACCAACCCAAGAATCACCTAGCTCACCACTAGCTACACCCACATCAACATCTGCGGCCGCGGGAGGGACGAGAAGGAACCGTATCGTCGCTCCTCCGCCAGCGGCGTATGTTAGCGCTCCTCCCGATGATGGCCCAGTTTCACCAACCGGCCAGCGAAAAGGTCGTATGCTGTACCCATATGAGAAGCGTGATGAGGGTGAGGTGACCGTTGAGGAGGGCAAGGAAGTGACGATTGTCGAGGGAGATGGTGAGTCCTAGGTTTCCTTTGCCGCGACTCGGTTCAACGACAGCCTTTTTACAAGAACCCTGAGTATACTAACGTGAGTCTCAGATGGCGGATGGACCAGAATCCGCGCAGGCTTCGGCCTCGAAGGGCTAGTCCCCACAGCGTACCTCGAAGAGCTGCCATTCCAACCATCTGCCAGCGTTTCAGTCTCGCACTCGCCCCGCCCGGCCTCCTCCCGCTCCGAATCCACCGCCTCGTTAGCTTCTACGCAACAAGTGAAGAAGAAAGGCCCCGCGGTGGCGCCGAAACGTGGAGCCAAGAAGGTCAAGTATGTGGAAGCGCTGTACGCCTATGAAGCCCAAAGCGAGCTAGAGTTCGATATGGTAGAAGGGGAGAGATTCATCCTCATCAGTATGGGGACAGGGGACGGCTGGGCGGACGTAGAGAAAAACGGGGAGAAGGGAAATGTACCGGCGGCGTATATACAAGAGGTCCCGTGAGGTTAAGTGTGTCCAAGATGAAGTGCACAACACTCACAGCGAGAGAGCAAAGCATTTTCTAGAGATCAACATATTCGATCATGTCCGTGGACAGTACCCGTAGCATTAGCTTGTATGGGCGTCTCGGAAACTGCAAAGGAATATCGCACCGGCTAGCACAGTACTCAGAGTCTTCAATGGCTCGACGCCTTTTCCCCGTCATCCAGTGTATCCTCGCCAGGCGTACAGGTGTTGCTCTACGTCTTAATTCTAGAGCGTCAGCCTCTCCGAAAAGCCTTGCTGAGCCGCAGCATAACAGCCGGTATTGATCTGGAACCCTTCGACCTCCACCCTTCGACCTCCAGAGCGAGCTTCGCACGGCATCAGCCGACTCAAACATCCCCGACATCGAGAACCAACTGGTACGATAGACTTACAGGACGCCCATCTACGTCACCAGTACACATGGAGGCCTCCATCCATGAGCCAAGAGGCATACTGGCTGCTAGTCAGTGTTAACAAGCATAAGGAAGGAGACCGCTCCAGCAAAAACGCTCGCGGAATCGGTATCGTCATTGTTCAACAGCAGCTGTGGCTTTGAACCCTGCAACTTAGATGAGACACGCAACGTCTTTCCAACCAAGCCATCACACGCGCATAGCAGCAGCGAGGAGGCACAGCCTCAGAAGCCAACGCCTGCCAACGCTGCCAACGCCAATGCCATAATGATCAACTCCACCAAACGTGCACAATACCCGCCAAGCCGTCAACACTGTATGTATGTAGCAAGGCAATGCACCTTTCTTAGCAAACTCCACTATCCCAAGCCGAGCGATGTATGAGAGTCTCGTCTCGTGAGTCTCGCAATGCGAATATCGCGGATCGATTCAAGCCAAGGTCTTGTGAAACACGCGTCGACTCCGCTGCTGCTGCTGCTGCTCGTACGGTATAGCGTCTGATACGCCGCGCCCCCAGCTCCCCTGTCGTGGGACCCGGCAATAAACTCGCCGCCTGGAGACTGGACGTAGCAGGCGTACCGAGGCAGCGGGCGACCAAGATTTAACACTCGGGGTACAGTAGACTTGCGAGGGGGCTCAGCAGGCCCTGATGCGGCGAAACGCAGCGCACTCGCAGGTGGCCCAACTCGAGGGATTGCGTTGCCAAAGATTTAGGGGTGCGGTCTCGGTGGTATGCGGTGCCGTATTCTTGGCAATTTCTCAGCCTCCGCGTTGAAGGGGTACAGCCTTGCGCTGCCGCTGCGGGACTGTATATCGAAGTGACCTTTTCAAGGAGGACGGAGATGAGAGTAGGAATTTAGCTCTGCCCATCATTGACACTGGCATAACTGCAGTGGCTGCCCGGCTCTGCATAACAAAGTAATGTACCTTACCACAATACGCAGGTCCGTGTTCAGGATTGTAAGAGCCTCAACCCTTCTGTATCGCGGCTTTCAAAGGCATTGAAGCGGCGACGAGTACCAAATCCAGCCTGTCGCTCGTGACACGGCCCTGGCCATCGGCTCGCGTGCCTCTAGGTACAAAGCGTAGCTGATGGTGCGATTCCCCGTGAATTTGCGCACGTGTGACCGCTCCGCATCCTGATCCGGTATGTGTGGCTCGGTTCGGGCGGAAGAGGCGGACAAGGCGGGCACATCGGCAACGAACGGCCAAAGAGCCTCAAGACGAGCCAGCGAGTGCATAAGGCTGTGGCGACACTGTCGACAGTGTGTAGTGCCGGATGTCTGGTCAAAGGTTGATCGACATCGGGAGTCTACGGGTCATAAAGCAAAGGTGCGTAGACCTACCGTTTCTAGTCTCAAGACGCAACGGCATCGACCTGGTGCCGGCTAACTTGCAGATTATCGTTGATTCTTGCTCCGGAAGTGCTCGCAGTCGTTGTGTGCAAGTCAGAATTGCCCGCGTAGGAGTGAGCCATAAGCGGTTCACTGATCACCGCAGACCGAGGGCTATGCATGGAAAGCCGAAGGCCTACTCCGTGGCCGAGCGCCGATATTGCTTCCGCTCGTCGTGAGCGGTACTAGATCAACCGACTGAGCCTTATGCTGTGGTAGCTCGGATGAGATTGTCTTCTGACAGTGCTCACAAGACCTAAGGGTTCAAACAACGGCAGATTTCGTCTGCAATAGAAAGGTTTTCTCGCGAGTTGAACCGCATGGCCTCAATGGACCACGCCGTAGCGCCACACTCTCTGCCTTTCCAGGCCATCAGAGTGAGATGCAACGCTCACCGAGAAAACTGTCCATGGCTGATGGCACCGACAGATCACACTCTGCTGAGAGTATGTCTTACATGACGGTTCGAAACTAGTCCGCTGCGAGGCTGCTGCTGCCCACAGTCTCTATACACCACCCGAGAGCGTTATCACCTGTTGAAGCGGCAAGAGGTGTTGGTATTGTTGATACAGACACATACCGGTGGCAGAGTATACGCCCATCGGCAAGTGCTGAGTGTGCTCGGACCGTGGTACTTGCCACGACAGGTAGTGGTAGCGGTAGCAGGGCTGTTTAAGCCAGTAAGGAGAAAGTGCATCGTACAACGGCTGTCTGCAAACCAATTAAGATCGGTTGTAGCATCAAAGAACTGCGGCATTAACCTCGTGCTGCCCGTGAAAGGTTAGGGGCCGTTGCATACTTTCTCACGCTTGAGCAAGTCCAATGTTGCTTAGTAGCAGATTGCCGAGAGGAGCGATAGACAAGCATATGGCTGCGTGGAAGGAAGCTAGATGACGCATGGAAGGCATCCTTGCGTAGGCTTGGGTGGGGCGACCAGCTGCACGCGGAAGGCGTACTAGGCTGCAGTTCTTCAGATGAGATCATACCTTTGAGGTATTTGCACTGTTTGGGGTCAGGTCGAAGGTCTTGAAGAGCCTCACATCGTCGATCTCGTGGATCATGTCGTCGGCGGCGACGATCTCGATGCTACAGCCTTGTGAAACGTTGCGTTGGCGATGCAGCGATTCTGCCTAATAGCCATCTGCAACCGTGAAGTTCATGGTGGGGGTAAGTGACACGGGAGAGTCATGATGGTGGCTGGATGACGAAGCAGACGCAGTGCTGAATGAGACGGTGCAGTCAACCAATCAACGATTGCAATGATCAAGAGTCCTAGCCGTGTTAGGAAAACCCTTCAGCAGCAAATGTTGTAATGCTTTCAAGGGAAGATGCAGTGCTCTGGTCTCGAAAATTTTGCAGTGTTCCAACAAGGATAGAGCTGTCGACGGAGTGCGGTGGACTCTCAACCTCGCTAGTCGGATCGCATTACCCTGCTCTCCGGCAAGCGAACTCGCGTCGGGAAAGAGCAACAGGAGCTGTCAACACCCCACCTGAACAACCCCAAGAGAAACAGTTGGCACGAGTGGCGCTCTGTCAACGACACATCCTCGTGACGATGGCTTGATGAGTGTAGCTTGTCCCGTGTCGATAGGCAAGGGCTTGGATCATTGAGCACCGTCAAGAATGAAATAATATTGCTGACTCGGCAGCAAGATGCACTTATCAAGCACCGTCACGACTGGAGTGCCTGTACTGTTACACAGCCACCTTATTGTGGTATGTGGTTGCAAGTCAGCTTCTGGAGAGGATATTGTTACTACAGACCGGTTGGGCTCAAGCAGTCGGACGAACGACAATGAAAGTACCCACAACAACTCACATACGAGGTCACTTCGCTTGGCCTTGCTTGCTTCAAGCAACAGCTGGGGCATTGGAATCCACTGTTACCGCCAGCTCACTCAGCGAACATCATGAAGTGTCGTTGAGGGGAGGGCACGGCTCCTGCAGAAGCCATCGCGGCAGACATCTGTCGCAGGCGGCGGAATTGTGTCACCGCATGAATGAAAATAACTTCAGCCACCAGAGAGTGCATCTCGATGAGTTGGAGAGGGAGTCAGCCCGCGATATATGCTGATGAAAGCATTTTCTGTAAACGGCAAGCGCACCACCGGGTACTAGAAAGTGACACCTTTTGCTTAAATCCGGATCGACATAGGCGGCCGCACCTGGCAAGAAAGATGGGGGCGAAAAACACATATTTGGGCTTTCAGGCCTCTTGCAGGCTGCAAGCCTCACTATACGACGACCCTATCCGGACACGTGCCAGTGAGTGTGCACCTCGTACAGTAGATTGTCAGCCCTAAGACGTGCGAATGACAAAGCCCAATTTGCGAGCAAACGAAAAAGCAGCATTGGAAAGCCACCAGGGGGGTGGGAAAGGTGGATGGATGTTCATTTGTAATCCCGATTATAGAATCAAGAGAAAACGCCAGGGGAGAAAAAAAGAGTCACAATGGTAGAAGAAAATGTTCCGCAAACCGTGCTGGTGCGGTGGGCGCGGGCCCCGTTTTGAATATGTCAGCAACAAGCCGCACCAAGGTGCGAGCCGGAAATGCGGGCTCTTGATTGGGAGATTAGATAGCACACCTTGGGATATGATGCGAAATCCCAGGATGGATCAGCGGGGTGGTGCTCAAAAGGGTAGCAACCAACGAAGAAGGGCCCAAGCAAGGCGCACCAAAGTGCCCAAAAAAACCCTCCGGGGACGAAAGACGAAGGGTCGCCCGACCGGCCGAAGCGGCCGTAACGAAGAGAGATTGCCCCCAATCCCCGATAGAGCCTAGACCCGGTTCAAGGATCTACGATCGCGCGGCGGCTGGAACTGGCGCTGGAGCCAAAAAAGTTGCAGGGCGCGAAAGCATGTTGGTGCGAGAGGGTGTGTCACGGTAGATGAGTGTTGCTACGAGGAGAGAAGAAGACAGTGGTTGAGGTGTTCTCAAAAAAGTTGTATTATCTGGTGTGATTTTGGCTCGACCTCGATCTAAGATGAGGGAGCTATAATACATAGTAGAGTAGAGTAAGCCCACGCAGGCGGCCCTCACTGGGAGAGAATGCGCAGTGATAGACGGGTCCAATGCAGTTCGGCAGGCCGACGTTTTTCAGTCGCAACTTCTGCTTCCCTGGCACCGAGCGTCTGCCTCTGTGTTCTTTGCACAGGCGGGGTGCCTTGTGGCTTTTGTTCTGTTTCCAATGTTGGTAAATACCGTAGATTCCAATGCCGGTGACACCATGCAGAAAAGTCGCTAGAATCGCTCAATCGCTAGTCGAGTAGTAAAGAAAACAGACCGATCAACCTGCTCAGTAGGCAGCGATTATGGTCGGTTGTTGTCTCGACGGGAGATAGAAGCCTTCTGATTCAAAGGTTTCGCTCTCGACTGGTGATAATGAGGCGTTCTTGGTGTCGTAGTACGAGGTAGTGGCAATGGCTTGTCGTTGTTGTACGCTCAGCGCATCGATCGTTGGCTGAGGTGGTGATGGAGGCATGCTCTCATCATCTGAGTCCGAGTCGACTTCCATGGTGAGCGCAGGAGGGGAGTGTCGGGAGGGTGTGCGGGTAAGAGCCAATTCAGAGTCGGTCTCATCATCCTCCTCCATATCCTCGACCTCGACCGAAGTGATCATAGCCTCTTCGTCGTCGGTTTCGGGCTCCTCCTGGATGGTCTCCACGTGTGATGTCTCCTCTTCCTCTTCCTCCTCGTCGTGAGCACCGGAGACGGTCTTGTGGAACCAGTTTTCCTGTTCCATTTCGGCCCGGGAGAGGTCGAGCATGAGCGAGTCGAGCATGTTGGCATGTCCAACCAACAGGCGAAGGTCGTGGTCAGGTCGGGCAGCCTCCTTGGAGAGCTTACCGCGAGCACTGTGAGCGAGGAAGTAGGTCTGAGTGATGCTCATTTTCTGCTTCTTCTGAGGGCGGGTGTAGATAGAGTTGGTACCCTTGGTGGTGTGGGCGGTGGAAAAGGTAATAGACGAAGGCATTTTGTTTGATGCCTGAGTCATAGAGTTGCTAGTGTGGTAGGGCGTTGTGGCTTGCAGTGTGGATTCGATGTGAGCCAAGTCGATCACGGTGCAGATACTCTTTGGTGGTTGAGGATCTGTTGTGTCTATTGTTGTTTGTGTGTAGTGTGAATGAACAAAGATGAGGCTGACGGATGGAGGAGGGGAGGCCTCTTTTGTAAATGTTGTATCTTGGGTTATGCGAAAGTAAGGCTGCGGGTCGTATGGAGGAACCAGCGTAACTCCAGCCCGAGTGGAGCTGTCTTTTTGAGTTCTGGGTCGGATTCGGACCAAAGCTGCTGAGCGAGCACGCGGCCGAGCAGGCTTGATGACACTGCCCGTTGAAGACTCGACAGGGGTGTGCATAGGGTTGCGAGTGGCTTTCCCCTGGGCCACGGCCCACCAGGGCCCCGGGCCTGTGACTTGTCTCCGAGTATGACTCCTGCTGCATAACGACACCGCGTTCCGTCCGTACCTCCGTACGCTGTACACGCGCTTACCGCCCTTACGTTGTCTCCGTCTCCCTCGCTGCTTTTTGCTTGTCTCCGCGAAACGAGAAAATCTGACGGGCTGTGTCAGCTCCATTTCAGGCAGCACAGTCATGCACTCTGTTCTCTCCGTTGCTATGGCATCTCTGAATTTGTAACCAGAAATTCTGCTACAGTGGTTCTCGACCATTGGATTACTGTGCCAGATTCCCGTTACAGCCATGCCGTCCTCTTCCTGCTTTTGTTTTCCTTTGGTTTCCAATTCATTCCTTCCAGTCACTAATACTCCTGCCAAGGTCCAAGTCAAACATCAGGTACACGTGGCTCATAATTTCGTATAGCTCGTACATACATTCCGTTGCAATGTCGAAATGAGTGGTGCCTGAGACGCGACAGCATTGAGCCACGATAGAAAGGTGATGCCTGCCAC
Source organism: Cyphellophora europaea CBS 101466 (assembly GCF_000365145.1). Classification (NCBI taxonomy): domain Eukaryota; kingdom Fungi; phylum Ascomycota; class Eurotiomycetes; order Chaetothyriales; family Cyphellophoraceae; genus Cyphellophora; species Cyphellophora europaea. The sequence continues at coordinate 2,522,041 of NW_008481808.1, read as the reverse complement.
TAGTTGACGCGCAAGGTTTGTCGTAGAATTGTACTGTACAATGCTAGCCAAGCTCGCATTCGCACTCGTGTTCCCTCTCGGGTGTAAACTATTCGAGCAAATACGGCTGTAAACGACGGGTGGCTTTGCAATCTGCGTACAAGATCTTGGCCCCAAACATGGACAATTTTGGCTGCCTGATCTTCGCACTGTGCATTCAGCACAAAATCAGCCACATTGACCAGGCGTCGATCATACACAGCACGCCGAATATCTCTACAACGGGCGTAAAGGCTGAAGCAGAATTGCTGGTTGCCTGCCCAGCATGCACTGTGCCTGCAAGGTCCGCGAGGCCAGCGCATGAACCACAAAGCCGAAGGAAGGACTTTGCTTTACGGCCGAGCAAGCGATGCGATACGCTGAGCCAGACGAACACGATTCCCAGACGCTCGAGCTCGGGTCCGAAAACAGTATGGGTAGCGACTTGCGGACAGTTTTCTCCAGGCGTGCAGACTCGGCCGCGACTCAAACCGACTGAACGAGTAGGAGGCACTCGTCCGACTTCTCCGTCCTGGCTAAACCCAATGCAGTAGTAGTGCTGTTCGAGCTAGGGAAAGAGCGACTCGGGCACGGTGTTTGTGCTCCTGCTGTCTCCGGACGAATTTACAGCCCGAGTGCCCGGCTTTCGCGTGACATGCACAAAATCACAGCTCCCCCTCCTCGTCGTTCCTAGCCTTGCCGACGTTCTCGTCGTCGCCGTTCGCTTTTCGTGGACTTGTGACTGCCAATCTCGAGATCGGACATCCTTCCAAACACGAGCACCGTGAAGCGGCCAGATTGCAACGGTATCTACACTGCCACGTTTCCGCGAGAATCTTGCAGTCATAATCAGATCAAACTCCCCGTCAGCATGTCGAAACGGGTAGCAGGGTTGTTGTCGGATTCATCGTCATCTGATTGGGCGTACACATCGCAACCCAAATCGAAGGGGGCACCACTCTTGCAATGCGAGCCTATCAGATGAGGCCAGTCCTTGCGAAGCCAGATCTGCCCTGCGGACCTTTGGTAATGCCGAAAGGCCTGGGCTCCAGCTTCCTGCTGACTCAACCCTGGCGGGGCTGCATCAAATCTTAACCAGAAGCGATCTCGTATGATGTTGATCAGCGTTGCATCGAGCTCAAAACAGCAAGTCCAGCACTGCCCTCGCGCTCGCTAACCCAGAACAGCATCCTTCTCGAAGGCTTCCCAGATCTTTCTAATCTGTCTGACCGTCCTTCTGTTCGCCATGCCATGTGGTACCCCTGCAAATGGCCAAGCCATGGCTGTTGCGTATTTTTGGCAGCACTGCCGCTTCCACCACTTTCCTTCTTAGGAGATATGGCACGCTGTCTGCCTGCTTCGAAACAGCAGCTGGAGTTTCAACGTGCTGGTGCATACCAGGGGTCCTTCAAACCATTGCTCTTACATACGATGGCTAACTGCTTGTCGTGTTTTTGGGGTCCAGGCTCTCACTGTGAGTCCAGCTCGGATTGACATCCTTGCTTCAGTTGCCAGCAGCCAACACGAAATCTTGGGGGCTGCGAGCGCATGCGGTGTGGCTACCAGGATAATGTAAGCAATTCCTCTATCCTTTCTCGCCAGTTCTCGGCCACGTTCCTGGCTGCGTGAATGTAAGGCCGGCTGTTTCAACTACCTAGGGCTGACCTTTATCTTTTCCGCCAATTAACGGCAGAACCCTTGACTACTGCTCAGACACGGTGTAGCCGCCTCGCAGCCCTATTCTACTCAAATGGCTGTCAGCACGCCACGCTTCCATTGCCTCTTGCGTGAGCATGGGTTGTCAAGCCCGAGACTTCTCAACACTGGCCGTCTGCGATTATCCCTGGCCTGACCTTCCCTCGGCGTTACCTAAGAAAGCATTGATTCGCCTCACATCATCTATATAACCCTGAAGATTACCGAATCAAGTTGGACCAGGATCTCAAAGCGTATCTTGCTTCGAACGCCAGCCAGTCAGACTTTTCATTGCCCATATTGCCTGCCGGTAAGTCGCCTTCAAACCGTTGAGCCGCACCACTTTGACCAGGTGTCCGAGCTGCATTGTTGATCCTTACGGCCGCGACAATACTCCTGTCCAGGTCCCTGTCCGCACATGGTTAGATCTCGTCCAGACAGCTACCCGAACTTGACAGTCTTTCTGGCTTTGCCAATCGTTTCCGGGAATCTACATGTGGCCAGCTCACATCCTTACGCCGCGTCGCTCTGCGGAGAGCTCAGCTCCACGAATCCACCTGCACCTTCCTGAGAGCTGGGACTTATCGTACAGCTTCTTCGTGTATTTGCTACGAAACAGACCTTTTTGGTCAGACCTTAGAACTGCTCCTCAGGCGTTCGCGATAAAGCAGCGATTCTCCATCGAGGCCATCACAAACCATGGTACCAAGACAGCTTGTAACAGCTCACTCTCCAGAGCACCTGACGGCCCCATGGAGCACTTGCCCCAACAAAACGTCAACTAGCACATATGCCGTTTCTCCGGCTGTTTCTGGGGACAAATAGGCACCTCGACGGCAGTGGCTGTCTATTCATACCTCTTAAGCCAACATTGTTCACTCTGCTACCATCGTGGTTGATACTCGCTGCCAAAGCGTTTTCAGTCGTTCCTGTCCTGGAACCCTATCTTGGCTCGCGAGGGACTCTTGGACAGCTTGTGGATACTTCCAACGGGTAATGGCCGAGCAGAAGTACATTTGTACAGAGCACAGACCATCCCCCCTCGATACGAAATGGACCCTGCTGAGTGCAGTACCCACTCGTGTGGTCATCACCGAACGAGGAAAGTGATCTGACGTTGACCACCGTGTTGGGTGAAGATCTCTTTCCACCCACGTGGCTCCCACTAAGATGGTCAGCATCTTTTAGGGGCCAGCCCACATTGTTGTTCGTCCGAAACAGGCATTAAGGCGTACCGGCCCAGAAAGGCGCTTATATACGGAGCTCCCAATCTCCAGAATCAGCACTCAGGGTCTACGAATGATAAGTTATCAGACCATTGGTCGTCTTGATCACTTATTGGCAGACCTCTCGACAACATGCTGACTACACTTCCTGAGACACCTCCACACGATGATTACCGCCTCAGGAGCGCGTCGATACAACAATTCAAAAAGCATACGGCCTTAGGCCTCCCTTGAGACCCTTACTGCTCGACTAGACGTTCTGGTTGATAGGTGGTCTTCCTTCATCGGGCCCTGATCGCCATATTGCCCCTCAACAACCAATCGTAGATGCTTCTACCCTTGTGTTTACATCCCCTCCAGTATCTTACGATCAATTTGCTCGCAACGCACTCGAACTCGTAAGCACGAGTGGAATTAGTTCCCAAGACACGAGTGTTATAACCGGCACTTAATTACCGCCTCGCCCACGGTTTTAGGGCTTATCCCGGGTCAATGTCAAAGCATTGCGGCCCAATAGCGCACGGCCTTCGTACAGGCCAACAGCAATCAGAACCGGTAAGGGACACGAGGTCAGGTTCAATGGTCAGCCGAATCGGCCGAATCGGCCGAAATCTCCCCAGCACACGGTCCCCGACGGCGGAGTGAAGGCCATCGAAATGGGGCTTACGCGCATAAATATTTGTGCATGGGGGCCAGTTGCGATACAGGCCGGAGGTAATTCTTACTGCTGGCCAATTCAGCGGACGGGGCCCGCGGGGACCAGCTCATCCATAGTAGATGACTGACATTTGCATGTTATTCTATGCGACAAAATATCACGTTCTCACATCCGGTCTATAGTTGGACTCACTTCAGCCTGGACTTCCGTCGGTGCATTAACCCCCCAATCCTGGAACCTCGGTGGGACAGCCATCAAGTCCTCGGTAGTGATGCGTTGACGACGACGCATTGAAGGCGTTGCTGCCTGGTCCTCAAATGAAGCACCACATCATTCCATGTCATGTCGCAACGAGCCCTGTCTGCGTCGTTAGGACAATGGAGCTACAGGCCGACGCGTCCACCTCGGTCTTCTCCTGCTGACAGACAGAGCGCCCAGCCTGCTACAGAGCTTTACACTTGCCAGATGCTGGGCCGCGTCAAGCACTTATGTCAGCAAGGAGTAGTACCTCTCAAGCTATGAGAGACACGTCTTGCCTCGCGTGCCTTGTCGACATGCATGTCTCTCCGGCCTTTCTTGGGACTCTCGCCTGCAGCGCCAGCAGCGCCAGCAGCAGTAGAAAGGAAACCGGCGTGCGAGCAGATTGGAACTGTGATGTCTGCTCGCACGGACTTCAATGATTCATTTAGGGAAGTCTAGGTCACGAAGACGCTGTAGGCTATAGTACCTCAGCTACCGGACTGTAGAAGTGGCGTTCGCTGCTGTGACTGACTGACTAACTGACGGTGTACGGTCTCCGCCCTCAACGTAAGAATAAACCCATATCCGTCCGCCCTGGCCCCTTTCCCATCTCTCCTTTTTTGCAGCGCTGCGCAGTCTTTTACTCCACCACAGCCTTACCCTACCCTCACTACAACCACCGAGACCGACGCATCGCATCCCTCCTACACACGCGCCACCTTCCAATTCACCATCAGTCGATTACTCGTCGGCCTTACCGTGTACGCGTCGATAGCCTCGATGCCCTCATCCCCGCCCTCCGGCACGCTCACCTCGTAGTTCCCGATCAAGGCGCAGACGACGAGCTTGATCTCCTGCACGGCCAGGTGGCTGCCGATGCACATGCGGCCGCCGGAGCCGAAGGCCCAGAACCAGCGGTGCATCTCCTTCAGGAGCGCGGGTGGGGTGTGTTGGCCGTCGGCGAGCCAGCGGCGCGGGTTGAAGGTTTCCGGGTCCGGGAAGACAGTGGGGTTGCGGTGCAGGCAGTAGGGCATGGCGGAGACGCGGACGCCGCCGGGGATGCCGCTGTAGGAGCCTAGTGTGGTTCCGGTGGGGGTGGGGGGCGTCACGCGCGGCTCCATGCCGGGGATGGGGGCGTGTAGGCGGAGGACTTCCCAGAGGGTGGCTTGCAGGAGGGGGAGGGCGTCGATCTGTTTTGGGGAGGGCAGCGTAAAGGTCTCCGGAGAGGTATCGGGCGGGAGCGGCCAGGTGATGCGCGGGTTCAGCGTGCGGATCTCCTTGCGCAGGGCGGACTGGAGAGTGGGGTTTTGGGCTAGCTCGTGCCAGAGATAGGTCAGGGCGACCGCCGAGGTCTCGTGGCCCGCCCCGAGGTGGTCGAGCATCTCGGAGTATACCTCGTAGGGTGTGTCGTCGCCCTGCTGAGAGATAGTGTGGGTAGGAAGGATAAGGTCCTCCTTGGCTCTACCGGCGTCAGGGCTCTTGGTGCGGAGATTGGTCAAGCCTTGCTTGAACTGTTTGTAGACCACGGGCTCGTCGCCGGGGTTGTCTGTAGGGTTCGACAGCCAGCTATCGGCGCCCTGGCACATGTTGCGACCCCAGTCTTCCAGTATGTCATTGGCCTTGTCGAGGAGCTTGGGCACCAGATGTATGCCAACCTTTTCCCCCATTGGCTTCAGCCAAGGAAGTTCGGAGGAGTAAAACTCGTAAGGCCGACGGGAGTGGTAGTGGTGGAGGATGTATTGGCGCTGAGCAAGGTCTTGAGTGAAGTTGGTGCTATTTGCGAGTCCATATTGATAGGCGGACATGAAGTCCATGGTCATGGCGTTGTCAACATCGTGCATGTTGACCGGTTCTCCTGACTCAGCCAAGGAGTGAATCAAGGGTAGAAAGCGCGTGGTGATCAGAGTCTTTGAATTGGCAGCAACTTGAGGCGAAGCGGCGATGAACGACTTGGAGTAAACGTTGGCCATGGTCCGCTTCTTCTGCGAGTGAGGAGCATGGTGCATTGTCGAGAACATGTTGACGACGCCGTAGCTGGCGAACTGCTGCGGGTACCAGGCATGCTTCTCGAACCCACCTCCATAGATGGTCTTGATGCCATTGTCGACGCAGTTGACACTCAGTTCATTTCGTCCAAGCCTAACGACCTCGCCATGCTTCAGATGAGCAGCATAAGTTACGGCATTGTTTCGACTGCGGAAACGCTGGTACAGAATCCAGCAGTCTCCGAAGAGCGGGATCGACCAGTGAGCCGCTGGGATGTGACGGAGAGGGTGTAGGAAGATAGGGAATATAACGGAAAGATAGATACCGAGGGCCACAGTGCAGACAAGTGCTGCCGTGGGCAGAATGGGGAGGGTTGTCGTCTCCGCCATTGTGGTGGGTCCGGTGTAGGCTGGAGTAGAGATAGGCCAACCAGAGCAGGGGAATTGCAGCTTCTACGCCGCTATGGGCAGCATTAGGTAGCAGCCAGCCTGTGGAAGGAGTCTGAGAGGTTGAGAACAAAGAGTAGAAGTCGCACGACTACTTATCACGAGGAACAGCAGCGATAGAGTGTTGGGAGGTGATAGTGGAGCGGCAGGCCGAGCGGAAACAGAGCGTCCAAGCGGTGCACAACTCCGCCGACCCCAGTCTCCGCCCTGCAGCAAGAGCATTGTGGAGGGAGGGACAGCATCATTGGCTGTCGATCAATGTACTCATCGTACAACGGTGACTTGAAGACTGCCACAGACAGTTCTGAAGTTTGGTCACTGGGCGGGCGTGATGCGAATATATATCCCCGTCAAATTGATGAGGCTGGCTGAAACCAGCACGCCATGGAAGCGAGCCACTCACCTAGAGCTCCTGCGAGCAGTCAACCAGGATCAAGGCAGCCGAGTACGACAGATACCGCTTTCAGAAAAGAGGGCAGATAGGAATGGACAGCGTTGAAGAACACATTTGGTTATTACTTGGTCGAGATACGCCTCCTCCCCCAACTGCACCATTCTTGCAAATATGTGCTATTCAATCTATTCAATCTGTCCATCCGTCTGTTATCCTTCTAGCATTCATTTCAATTTCGTAACATCATCACTCTCTGAGTCTGACTGGGTACCGACTCCGCGCTTCGGGTCAGATGGACTTGAGGCTTGCGAGCCATACTGCGCTTCGACGTTGGCGATTGCAGCCTGCAGAGCAGCCGTAAGATCGATATGAAAGAGAGGTCGATTCAGACCGTGGACAGGAGTAACCTTCTTGTAAGCTTTGCTGCTGGTCAGAACCTTGTTCATGTCAGACCCATCCGGGCTGTAGTGCCCGTGCTCTTCGATGTTGATGGCGTCCTTCTCCAGCGCTCTAGCAGTGGGCCCATCGGCCTGCTCAATGTCTGTGTGGGCGAAGGAGCTGCGGCGCAAGGCCTTGTTGGTCGCCTTTTCCGCTTCGGCTGCGGCAGATGTGGTTCCGCCAATCTCAGACACACTGAAAATTGGCTTCCAACGGCTATACTCGTGGGTTGGCAGCGTCGGGTATCCGAAACCGCCCGCTGCGAGCGCACGCTTGGTCCAGCGATTGTTGATGCAAGCAATGTGCCACTGAACAACATTCGGGGCAGCGTAGCGATCCAGCTGATTGCGAACATCGATCAGGTTCTGCACCGATGTCACGTCAACGTTGTTGACGGCCGAGAAATCGAGTACAATGGCCTTGAGAGTTGGAAGATGCGACTGATCAGGCTCGGATTTACCAGCGCGCGGACCAGGATTGTTCCACGGCCTGTCACCGGGTCGAGGCCATGAGTCGGGGTTGGTGCGGCGCGTGTGTGTGAAGATGTAATTGGTGAGATAATCCGTGTAGTGATTTGCATTAGGATAGTTGAAGCCCTCGCTGAAGCGGTAGATGAAGATGCCGGGATAAGGCTGCTCTGGGGCCACGCTTGGGTTGGAGCCATCATTATGGTCCAATGGCAAAAAGATGTTGCGCTGCTGATCCTTGCCGGGCGGCCCAACATTCTGCGTGTCCTTCTCGTCAATGAGATGGTCACCTACAACAGAATGAATCTTGACCCTGCCAACAAAGTGACCGTTGGCCTTGACCACGCGGAAGAGGAGCACTGCCACGCTCACACAGATTGTGGTGTAAATACCGTTCTCGATACTGGAGAAGATGGTGACCAAGACACCAGCGAAGAAGATAATGACTTCGAGAGGAGACACCCGCCAGAATTGATAGACGGTATTGGGAGGGGTGATCAGATCGCCAACGGCATGGATGATGACGGCAGCCAGCGACGAATTGGGAATGTAGAAGAAAACCGCGGGAAGCGCATAGATGGCTAAGAGTACCACGACGGCGGTAATGACACCAGCGAACGGGGTGCGGACACCGGCCTTTGACTTGATAGCGGTTCGCGAGAATGATCCGGTTGCGGGATAGCCGCCAAGGAACGGACCAAGCAGGTTGGTGACACCAATCGCGACCATCTCCTGGGAAGGATCGATGGTGTAATTGTTGATGCGGCCGAATGATTTGGATATGGCAATGTGCTCGATCAGAAGGACGATGACCGAAGCAGGAAGTTCACTTGCGAAGTAGCTGATGATGTCGGTGTTAATAGTTGGGACTGCTGCGTGCTTGAAGCCTCTCGGGACAGTCTTGAGAATCGAGAACGCAGGGTTCTTTCGGCGATGGATGTTGACACCGGCACTGATACCAGTGTAGAGGAGAATGGTGAAGGCCGTGCGCAGCGTAGAGATGAAGAAGAAAGTCTTTGCGCGGGCCGGGTTCTTTTTCGCGGCATAGGTGCAAGCAAATCGGATGAGGTAAAGGAGAGTTAGGGCAGACAGACCCATTGCGGCGTCGAGCTTGGTGTGGCCGAGATATTTGAGTGTGTTGATAATGACCAGATACGTCGAAGCGCGAGTGTTGAAGCCTTCAACTTTGATGCCCATCAGATTTGGGACTTGGCCAGCAGCGATACTGATGGCAGAGCCGGTCATGAAGGCAGAGATGGCAACCAAGGGAATGAACTCAACAATCCAGCCGCAGCGGATGAGGCCGATGAAGGTAATGATGGATCCACAGATGATGGCCAGCGCACTCGCAACAACATGGCCCTCGATGTCAGGATGTTCGGCCTGGACCTTGAGAACGATGTTGCCGACAATAGTGGACATGACCGCCACAGGCCCAATAGTGATGTCCTTGGAGGTAGCGAAAAACCAGTAGATGAGAACACCCATGAAAGAGGAGTATAGGCCGTATTCGACAGGCAACTCAGCGAGCTTCGCATAAGCCATGCCTTGAGGGACGACGACGCATCCCACGGTGATGCCAGCGACAAGATCACCAATCAACCACTGCAAATTGTAGCGCATGATCCACTTGGTGAAGGGAAACAGATTTCGTGCGTATCTGGGGTAGAATGAGGGTTCTGGGACCAACTCCCTGATCCAATCCATCGCGCCGGGCTCTTCCTCAACGTATGTGTCTCCAGAACCGTGGGAGAAGGTGGACTCGCCCCGCGTCAGGGCATCATCCTGAGCCTGGCGCTCGTTCACTCGGATGCGCAAAGCCTTCGCAAGGCCATGGCCGATTTTGGTCGACGACGACGCCATGGCGAGACGACTTCGGCGGCGGCAGTCGAAGGTGGAAGCGTGTAGTGAGCGTAAGTTTGGGAAGTGTAACCCAATGATATATCTGCAACTCGTTTCGCTTAGATTACGAGGGTAACAACAATGGCGTTCGGAGCTGAGGGCCTGAGCCTGGAAAATAGTATCGGAGCGGTAAAGATCGACTCCGTGGCTTGACAAGACCAAGTCTAGCGTATCGGGGGCCGAGCGGTGTACGACGCTCAGGTCCTTGACACACCGGGAGCGTTCCTGGACAGCGAAAAGAGAGCGAAACTGAGATTGATGGGAATGGGCGAAGGATTAATTCCCCAGGAAGCTGAAGGAAAAAGGAAGCAATGTCGTGATCGCGGCTATCTCTCAACGAATCTTGACTTGGATAGATCGGGGGCGAACCCGGGGGGGAGGGACGAGAATCTAGCCAGTCCTCGACTCGGATTTTTGCCTATCGGCAATCGGAGCAGCAATTCGAGGCAGAAAATAAGCTCGACAAGCTCGCGAAGCAAGTCTAAGCCAGTCTCCTTGTCTCTTTGCTCTGAACAGGACGACAGAAGGATGGGTTGGCAGGTATTGGGCGTGGAGGATATAAGGTCATTTGGGGGTCCGATGGTGCAATCGCAGCTGCCAAGACCAGCCCGTTCGCCTGACGTCGACCATCCCGAACTCTTTCAGGGCGGGAGGAAATTTTCTGTACAAAGAACTCCCGTAAGTGGGAACAGGATAGTACCGACGAGCAGAAACGAGTTCTGCCCAGAACCAGCAAAGGCTAAAGAACGAGAGTGTGGAGTGGCAGGAGGAGTCTCACAAGAGCCATGCTTGATGTGAAAGGTCGCCGGAAATGGCGTGCTCATCATGAACCCCGTTGGGAGCAGGGGATCGCTGAACTCTCCTGATTCCGATTAGATCACTGGCAGACCAGTCGGAATTGCATCTGAATCTCGACGAGCACAACATGATGCTATGCCTTATTTCATCACCAAAGACAAGCGAAGGACAGATGGGTGAGGTTGTCATGATAAAAAGTGGTCCATCCGCCCAATGGCCGAGTAGCCTGCTGCACGAGGGGTTCTTTCGCGAGCAGTTCGCACCAAGTCACCGCCCCTGGCTCCACGTGACATGGGCGGCGTTCTACCGGTGGAAATGCCATAGCCATGATCCGCCAATTCCAAACCCTGGAAGACACCCTGCAAACCACCACTAGATATCCATAAGGTACAAAGAAATGCTCTGGACTCTGCTCGTGAGTGTATTGGCACAATCTAGAAGATGCTGTCTAGCGTCCCCGGCCATGTGTCTGATGGACCGAGGTCATACCTTGCCTCGAATGTCCAGACCCTGGCTGTCCTCCAACAAACATACGTTCGTGAATGCTCATTTCTATGCCGCTTTGGAAGCATCCCCTACGCTGATAGAAAATGGCAACATCTTCAATCTCCTAGACGCCAGGAGCGCTGTGCTGCTACTGCAGATCGCCCCGTCCCGTCCAACGCCTCAAAATGCTATTATGCATGCATGCTTCATCCCACCCTCTTTGATGGTGTGTGTCGTGTGCCTCGTCTCGACCCCCTTGCTTCTCGCTAAAGACTGCTGTAGCTGTGTCGGTCGCTTACTGGGATGCGCATTGCATACGTTCAGCTCCTGGGGGCACATCATCGTCGTCATCCTCGTTCAAACCTGCTGCGCCCTGCGCTCGGGCGTGACCTCGATCATCGACATCTTCAATGTCAAAGTCCTCGTTCATAGCGTCTCCAGGTGGAGCAGATTGCTTCATCCGTGGTGGAAGAACCTGCTCGAGCAGTTCAAGATTTCGCATATCAGTCTTGTCGGGGAACTTGACATCAAATTGGATGTACAAGTTGCCGAAATCGTGGTGTCGATACGAAGGCATGCCCTGGCCCTTGACAACCTTGATGGCTCCAGGTGTGATAACTTCGCCAGGGTAGATATTGACCGTCATCCACCGATCATCAAGATGCTCAATGAAGATCTGTCCGCCCGCCAGCGCCGTCAGCAGGTCGATCTCGGCTCGGTAGAAGATGTCATCATCCTTTCTCTGAAAGCGCGCGTGAGGCTTCTGTTCGATTTCGAATTGCACATCACCGGGCAACACTCCTGGTACCTGATCGCCTTCACCGCGGAAGTCAATCTTATGGCCGGTCTTGACGCCACGATCAACATGGACGTGTAGAACCTTGCGCTCGACTACCGTCTTCTTACCGTGGCACTTCTTGCAACGATCCTTGTCGCGAATGGTCTCGCCCTCGCCTTGACAGTCGGGGCAAACAGTCTGGAAACGCTGAATCATAGGACCCATCTGTCGCATCATGGTCTTCATACCAGCACCCTGGCATCCTGGGCATGTGCGAACTGCGCCCTCCTTACCGCCACGTCCATCGCAACTCGAGCAGATCACAGACTTTTGCAGGGCAAGCTTGGAGACCTTGCCTTTGTAGATGTCTTCCAGCGAGACCTTGTGCACGTGGTGAATGGTCCTAGCCTTCTTGGGGCCCTGTTCGCGCATGCCGCCGCCGAACATACCTCCAAAGCCGCCACCGAGACCGCCGCCACTAAAGAACTGGGCAAACAGGTCTTCTGCAGCCATGCCGCCGCCGCCCATTCCGCCCTGTTCTAAGCCATCTTCGCCGAATTGGTCGTACAGCTGGCGCTTTTGGGGATCGGAGAGAACTTCGTACGCCTTGGACAGGTCCTTGAATTTGTCGGCGGCCTCTGGGTTGTGGGCGTTCTTGTCTGGATCGAGGTTAGAGCCGCATGCCCACTCGGACAAAGTATGACATACCAGGATGATGTTTCAGAGCGCCCTTCTTGTAGGCGGTCTTGAGCTGGGCTTCGGTGCAATCCACTGAGACCTAGATTAAATTAGAGGCCGTTTATTGTTTTGTCTGAAGTTTTGACATACGCCCAGGATTTCATAGAATCTTGTTTCTTTGACCATTGTGAGGGGCTGCTTTGCCGAGGACACAGGGCTCTAGTCGCCGTGCTATAGATCTAGTTGTTTCGTGGTGTGGATAGCGGCAATGGTTGCAGATCGGATACTGGCAGATTCCTTGAGGCTATTGGCCAGTGACAGGCAACAGGACGTCGCAAACAAGAGCGGAGGGGAAGTGAAGGACTGATTTATGTTTGGTTTGCTGGATAGTCTGGAGTGAAGAGTGCGGGCGACCGACGAGAGGAGAGGGTCTTTCAAATTCTTGCCGCAGCGCAGGCGTTCTTTGGTCAGCCAGCGCCTCGCCCGCAAGGCTACCGACTGCCAAGTCTTCCTTGGAGTTCCAGCTGCTTCGATGCTAACCAGAGTTTGCTCCCTGCCCTGAGAAGCCGTCGCTCGGGCGTCTCTCCGGGCTGACTCGCCAAAAATGTGGTACAGACATCACAGTGCAGTAAAAAGGACTGTGACCATATCGAGATGAAAGTCCCGATGTTCAGAATACAGCATCCCGTTGTGAGCCATGATGAACTCGATGACAAAGATTCTAGCATGGATCTCGAGCTTGCCCGGAAAAGAATTCTGCCATCGCTGTTCCCCAACACCCCATGCCTAACCTCATGGTACTTGCAGCTTCTGCCTGAGTCCATGCTTGCGCAATTCGGAACTGTAGCCTAAGAGCGTATGGTCTACAAGGGTATGTGCAGCCTGCATGTGTAGATTCGGTGATAGTGCTCGCTCTCCGAATAATTGCCCCGAACAGCCTCCCTGTATGAGCGAATGCCAGACACCGACAATGTGGTCGATGCTTTGAACAATCTCTATCTAACCGACCAGTCCTTGCGGAACTCATCATTTCGATCAGCTGCTGCCTCTCATTGTCATCGGCTAGTCCCAACAAGACAAGAAATCGTGCCCTACTATGCAACGTCAATCTTTCTGACTAAATTATTCCGGCATCGCTCACCCGGCATCCACAGCCGGCAGGGAATCATTCCGCCCCACCGGGTCTATCAATCTGATAAAACCCCAAACGCCACATTTCTCCGCCCAGCATGACCAAGAAATTGAAAACGATGCAGTCGCTAATTCAACGTGGGCGGTCATTTTTGACTCCCACAGGTTCATCAGCTAACGTCAAGAATGCTGGCTCTTTCTCAACAGCCAAGTCTGAGGACGCTCTATTTCCCAGAACAGATCCGGCCGTAGATGGAGAGGAGTGTCTCCACGACTGTTCCGAGTGCACGGTACATTACCCTGCCAAGTTCAGTATAGATGAAGATGATAAGCTGTTCGGCCAAGTCAAGGGCTGGGACACCCATCTCGTCGTGGGTACGGGCAAGACAGATTGGGTGCGTGATGTCACGGATGAGAAAGGCAGCGTCATGGAAGCCGTGGGTAAATATGGTCAAGAAATTCAGATGAGTAGCGGACGAGGACAAGGCAAGGTGATGTTGTCCGCCAGCAACATGCCTGCCAGCTCCGAACACGACCATGATGAAGGCTCTGATTGCATGCTGCTGCCATCCTGGACCTTCATCGAGAATGTCAAGCCCGAACAAGTCCCAGATCTGATGCAGAATATCGTTGCCAACTCGGTGTCGAACCGAACACCTCTGGATGGCCTCAAAGTCGAGCCGCACCAGAGTGACGTACACTCCTCAACAGATACCCCCAATGGCGCTTCAACGCCTCTCGAAATGGGCCCATCACACACCAATGGGTCACAGCATACAGAACCTGTCGACGTGGCTGCACTCACCATAAACCCACCTTTGGCAGCCTCTCAATTCTCCACACGACCTATTCCTCACCGTGCCCTCATCCTGATGTGCTCCCACAAGACCCGCGACGCCCGCTGTGGTCAGTCAGCGCCCCTCCTACGGAAAGAGTTCGAGCGAATCCTACGACCGATGGGTCTACACCGGGATCTGCACGATTCAAGACCCGGGGGTGTTGGAATCTATGTAAGTGCAGTTTCCCACTCCTCTTATTCAGTGGTAACTAATCGCCTATTCAGTTCATCAACCATGTCGGCGGCCACAAATATTCAGCAAATGTCATGATCTATCGAAGAGCTGGCAGTAAAGCTATCTCCTCAAGTGAGCCCAAGGAGGAAGAGATCAAGGACGAAGCTGTGCAAGGGATCTGGTTGGCGCGAGTGCGGCCAGAGGACTGTGAAAACATTGTGCGGTATACAGTGTTACAGGGAAAACTGGTAAAGCCGAAAAGTCAGCTCCGGGGAGGCTTTGATCGTGAGAAAGGGCTCGCCAGCTGGTGAAGAAGGTGGAAGACGGCAGAGCGGCTGAGGGCCTTGAGATGAGGCTTATGATTCTACGGCGTATGCTGTGTCAGTGATTATGCATTAGCATCTAGACTGGCGTTGAACAGAGGCGTCTCAGTGTGATATTCAGAGGGAGATATATATATCTAAATATGCTGAAAGGGATGTGGCGCTCAACTTGCAGAAGGTGAGCTCCGAGGATAAGCCGGCTTGTTGATAGAACAACTGCCAAGTGCCTGCCTGTAGCGTGAGATGGTGCTCAGTTGCATATCGATATACGAAGCGGCCCGGTATCGCTGACTGCATAGTGCGACCTCGTTGAGCGGGTGGCTTGGACGGGGATCAGTCGAACCACGCCTGGAGCGTCCCAGTGTGTGGGCTGTGAGTCGGAGGTCCCCAGATCTTCGAATAAGAGCCGTTGTACCCGCCTCGTGCCCCTCGTGCCTGGCCTGAACCCCGCAAGCAGGAAGCTTCGTTAAGCTCCCCAAGCTTTGGCCCTAGATACAAGCTTGACATCATTCCCAAAGACCACTATGCGTTGCGGGGTGCTCCGACTGGTCCCCAACGCTCTCGAGCTCTAGGTCTCGCATGCTGGCTTGAGAGCTCTCGTACGCAGCTTGCGCGCTGGGTGATGTTGCAGTGCGGTAGCGCCGATATCCATGCATGCTTCTTCCGTTGCTGGCGTAGGTTAGGATCCAAGCTGCGCTTGACGGAAGTTACAAAAAGGTGGGTTGCGCAGTTGTTTCGTCCGGCGTTCGGCTCTGTCCAGGCAATTTTCTTGAACAGCCGTTGTCGAGAACTTGTGAACTTGGTTCTACAGCTGCCATGTCTTTCCTAACTACCCTTTGGCTTGTCGGAGCTGCCAGTGCTGGCGTGCTAGACTTGAGGCAGGCGTCGTCCTCAGAACACCCTTCAGCCACTGTCCCGGACTATTTTCAGACAACGCCAGAGGTGTACCCAGGTCCAACGGTCACTGGCAAGCCACCCTTTCTCGCCCTGAGCAATCCTGGACCATGGGGTATGAGCTACGTGCCGCCAACACCTCTTGAGACCGCCCTGCCCATCTCTGGCAATACCAACAACCAGAGCATCTTCCAGCTGCTAGGGCAGCTTAGCCCGTACTTCCCGAATCCCGTTGGCTTCGGCTCTGATGAATATCCTCTCCCTCCGGGGGCGAACCTCACCCATGCCCACATCCTGCACCGTCATGGCTCCCGCTATCCGACCGGCGACTCGTCTGTCTCAACCTTCGGTAGCAAGCTTCAGAACATCACCGGCAATGGTACTGCAAGCTGGTCCGGAGAACTTTCCTTCCTGAACAACTGGAGATATCACCTTGGTGCCGAAATCTTGGTCCCCAGAGGCCGTCAAGAGCTTTTCGACTCTGGTGTACAGTCGTATTACAGCTATGGTGCGCTGTACAACACCAGCACGAAAATCATCGCTCGCACTACCTCGCAGGACAGAATGTTGAAGAGCGCAGAAAACTTCATGGCTGGGTAGACTTCGCCTGCTCCCTTGTGTAGTGAACAGCAAATCTAACTCGCCTGTCCAGATTCTTTGGCTTGGAGTGGACGAACAACGTGACCCTTGAGCCTATTCTTGAGATCCCTTCAGGTTCCAACAACTCTTTGGCGGGATATTTTGGTTGCAACAACAGCAACACCTACGTCAGTACCGGTGGCAACAATGCAAGCCGTATTTGGGAGAACAAATATCTAGCCAATGCAACCCAGCGCTTGAAGGCCCTATCCGGCGGCTATAACTGGACCGTGGCTGATACTTACAATGTAAGATACTCCCGCTAATCTCGGCCGTAATGACTGACCTCAACCAGGCTCAAACCCTCTGTCCATATGAGACAGTAGCATTTGGTACGTTCACTTGAGAGTCCGTGGCTCAATTGTGTGGCTGACCTGATAGGCTACTCCGCCTTCTGCGACCTCTTCACGTACGAAGAATGGCAAGGCTTCGAATATACCATTGACCTACAATTTTATGGAAACAACGGCTTTGGCTCTCCTACTGGTCGTGGAGTTGGAATTGGTTACGTTGAAGAGATTGTGAGTATCCTCTACACGTAATCTCCTAATAGGAGGTGCTCATCGACTACAGTATGCCCGCCTTCAGAACCGTCTCTACGATCTTGTACCCGGTGCGACTCAAGCCAACGTTACGCTGGACACCATGAACAGCACTTTCCCTCTCAACCAGACCTTGTATTTCGACTTCTCGCACGACACCAACATCTTCAGCATCATCACTGCTCTGGGTCTTCGACAATTCAACCAATCCCTGCCAACCTCAGGACCGCCCCAAAACCAGCAAGCTACCGTATCGCATATGGTAAGTCCTGCAAAGCCTGATATCCTTCCCACCATCATCCCCTTCCGCTCACCGACTAACCTTCTTAGACCCCCTTCGGCGCCCGCATGGTCTGGGAGATCATCCAAACCCCATACCCCGTCAAAGCGAAACGCCCATCCACAAGCCCCGGCGCCAACAACACCCTAGACTCGTACTACGACACCAACGGCACCGCCACCACGTACGTCCACCTCACACTCTCGCAGCGCACCATTCCCCTCTACAAATCCTACCCCCAGTGTGAGGAGCGCGACGACGGCTGGTGCGAGATCGGCACCTACCTCGACGTCCTCGGCGGCTTGCTCGACCAGGCGCAGTATGAGTACGGCTGCTACGGCAACTACCCGAGTCCCAAGTACGGCCAGACGACGGATGGCGTGCCCGTGAATGGGACGAGTCAGAGCCAGCGGAAGAGGAATGCGGGCGCGTTGGCGTTGATTGAGAGGAGGGGGCTGGGGAGTGATGACTTTTGGCTGTAGAGGTCGAGGGCGCGAGGGAATGAGGGGAGTGCCAAGAGGCAGTGAATGAGACCATGAGTAAATATAAATATACGCGGAGGCGTGGCGGGGACTGTGGAGGATCCCCCGAACCCAACAACTCGATTTGAGACGAAGTAATGTGTAGATGCATGATTCACTCCTTGACGACCACCAAATACTCACATCGGCGTAGTGGGGATAACTGATTATCAGGTCAGATCAGAGGTGATGGGTAAGTAATGGTTGGATCTGGCTGTGCTTTTCCCCGGAATATTTGATTGATATTCCAAGGGTTGCCGTTATTGCGTTTAGGGTCCCTGATCTATATTTCCTGAGCCCATCATGCATGCTACGCCACCCATCTCGCATTTTCAACGCCACGCTGAAGCCACCCATCAGCCCCGTAGAAAGCTTTGGATGTTTTTGTCTATCGTCTAGTTGTCGTTCTCGTTGCTTGTTGGTATCCTGATAACTTCAATCGTCGAACTTGAACGCCTTGCCCCCACTGATGTCAATCATGCCTCCTCGATAGCTCCCTCGCTTCTTTTTGTTCTTCTCCTTGGTAAAGCCCTTGCCTCTGGTGACCGACAGATCTTTGTATGCTCGGTCCGCGTAGTCGTAACTAATGTAGGCGTTGCTGAGGTGCTCATCTCCCTTCGCCTGTGCTGACATCTGCGCCAGTCGCGTTGGTCGGGCGCCTTCGTGCCTCTTCTTGTCGCCGTTCATGAGCTGCTGTCTCGCGGGGTGCATGCTGGGCTGCTCCACCGTTTCTGGGGAGGTTCTGTCATCGCCAACGACGGTTCCGGATGACGATGAGCCGGATCGACCCTTCGAGTCGGCTAAGATCAGCTGCGCTGCCTTTGACGGTTTGGTTGACGCTCCATTCACCACCGGCGTTTGGTGGTCCGCCTCACTATCCGAGCCTGAACTTGAGCTGGAGTCCGTTTCTTGAGAACTAGAGTCGGAGTCTGAGCTTGGGGGCAATTTAGTGGCGGCTGCTTCCTTCAGGGTCGCAGTTTTGTCGTCCCTTGACTGTGAATCGGACTCTGATGCAGATGATTCAGAAACAGATGATGCTTTGTCTTTGGTCGTCTTCGCTTTCTTGGATGGAGGGTCTACGCTTGATGACGCTTCTGAGTCGGATGCTGAGGAATCAGATGAGCTTTCAGGCTGTTTGCGTTTCAAAGGATTCGCCGCGACAGGAACTTCCGCAACAACCTTTTTGACGACTTTCTTGACCTTCGCAGGCTTTTCTTGCTCATCGTCCGCGTCGCTGTCGGAGGATGAAGATGAGGATGAGGAGCTGGAGGAAGAGCTGGAGGAAGAGCTGGAGGAAGAACTTGACGCAGAACTGCTTTTCTTCTGTCGTAGCTTGACCGCTCTCGTCTTCGGTTTCCGCTTACTGCTGCTATCGGATTCTGATTCGGAGCTGGAAGATGACGAGCTACTAGATGAACTGCTGGACGAGCTTGTGGCTTCGTCGTCGCTGGCTTCGCTGCTGCTGCTTGAGCTAGACGAACTTGAAATGGACGAGCTCTTAGAGCCGCTTGCGCTTGAAGGTTTTGTGTTCCATCCCGAATATAGTTGTTCCAGTGTGGTCTTCGGGCCTTCCGCGTGTGGATCGGCTTCCGCGCTCAGACCTTTCTTTTTGAGTTCCTTCGCAAAGGCTTTGGACGTAGATTCAAAACCATGCTGATTCAAGAAGGAATTGACGAGCGACAGAAGCGCAGGCGACAGAGTGTCGCCACCGGTGACACTCATAGTGAGTACAGGCTTCGGGACCGTGTCGGCGGCTAGGCCCAGAGCGCGAGGGATCCGTAGAGCAACGCACAGATTGTAAATGAGACTGTTTTATCAACGGCAATCGCTTGCAACTTTTTTTTACTGAACGCTTTCTGCCAAGAGATCTGCAACGGTCATTCGCTGCCAGTGTCGCCGCGTTCTGGAGACTGACTGGAGACTGAGGTCACATGACCGTGATGGCATCTCGGGGGCCACCTCTAAACACTTGAGACGACCTCGTCAGAGTCCAGGTCCAGTTCCACATTCAATCTCCTTTTACTACTCGGACCAGCTCGAGATGGTGCAGCCAGGACTCTCGGACCATGAGCTACGACTACGATGAGCTACGGCATGAACCAGCAGCGAGGCGCCGATGCCTACGGCCCCCGTCCTTCCAACCCCGCTGGAACTCCTGACACGCGAAACGGTTCTCTCGGAAGGATCAGCGGCAGACTCGGTGATGATGCTATGAGCAACCAAGACCGTGCTGCTCGCTTCGAGGATGAGAAGAAGAGGATAATCGAGAGCTGCTTCGCGAAGCGCGATCCCGATGGCACCCAACTAGAATCGTATATAACACATGTGCGCATCACCGAGGATGCCATGTACCCTTCATCTCCACCTCCACCGAACTCCCCTGCGGCCAACAAAAAGAACAGAGTTATCCTCGTCGCCGTACGAAGATCTGGCAAAGTTCGCGTCCACAAGGCGCGTGAGAATCCCAATGGCTCCTTTTCCATCGGCAAGACCTGGAACCTAGACGAGCTCACCGCGATCCAGTCATACGTGGCATATGTACCAAGCAACAACCAAGAGAGTATGGAGAAGCAATGGGCTGGCGGTACAGGCTTTCTCGCCAGTCTCGGCAAACCTTACTACTGGCAGGCATCGACGCCCAAAGAGAAGGATTTCTTTATTGCGAGTTTGACGAAGATCTTCAAGAAGTATACTGGTGGTAAGTTGCCGCAACTAGTCGGATTCGCTCCATCGGAGCTGGACTTGCTCAATAATGGTACGCCGGGTACAACCCCGCTACTGAGGAATCATTCGCCAAACCCAAGCACCAGTCAAGGTCTTCCTACACCTGTGCCTACGCCTCCATCGATGCCTGCTGCTGCTACATCAAGGCCGCAATCTCCTCTAGCCGCACGGGCACCGAGTAGAGCCATGAACCAGGCCGATCCGGCTCGAGATCGAGCATACAGTCGCAACGAGTATCGTCCTGGAACACGGCAAGGAGATAGGATTCCTTCTCAGGAGCCTGCCCAGTCACCGGCTCGCTACCAACTTCAGCCAGCACCGAACGAAGATATCGGAAAGCGTTCACTGGCTGATCGGTCATATAACGATCCACCTTCGAAACCACCTGCTCCGGCGGCCGAGATGCCCAAGCC
This sequence comes from Cyphellophora europaea CBS 101466, assembly GCF_000365145.1. Classification (NCBI taxonomy): domain Eukaryota; kingdom Fungi; phylum Ascomycota; class Eurotiomycetes; order Chaetothyriales; family Cyphellophoraceae; genus Cyphellophora; species Cyphellophora europaea. Next base: position 2,501,351 of record NW_008481808.1, on the reverse strand, counting down.
ACTTCGTCCCTCGGCAAGCCCAAAAGCATCTCCAGCATCGCTGCCACAAGTTGAAAAGCGGCCAGAGACGCCATCTGGAAGGGTCAATGGGGTTCCGCTCCCAGTTATGGCTCAATATGGTACCGGCAGAAGAAGTGGGCCTACAAAAAGTCAAGAATCTATTGGCGCCATTAGCGACTACTCGAATTCATCTCGTCAAGCTACAGCTGCAGATAGGCGCACGCCGGACTCTATTCCGCCTGTTCCGCCAGTCCTTGATGATGCCCTACCGGGGGGTTTCCCACCACAAATCGGCAGCAACAAAGACGCCAGCAACAGCCAGAGATCATTGCAGAGTACACCAGCAAGCCAATTCGTCACCCCTCTCGGAACACCGGGGGCCATCTCAAACGACGAGCCGCCTCTACAGAAGACGAATCGTATTGGATCGCAGCCTGACATCACAGCAGAGCCTGCGGAGTACACTTCAGATAAATCTGTCAAACGAAATGAAGCCGAAGAGCTTGATCGGAAACCTCCGTTTAATCTTCAGCCTCCTCCCATACCCAATAGCTCCACCGAGCCTTCTGTTTCGGCGGTAAGCTCGCCAGAAGCCGCCACGCGGTCATCGGCGGGCGAACTGTCGCCGAAGAAGGAAGAGGAGTATCGTCCTGGCCTCGGGCCTATGATTAAGAAGAAGTCCACCAAAGACATCGCCAATCAGTTTCGGAAAGCGGCACTGGCAGCTAGCGCCTTCCAGCCCCGACAGGGTGGTGCGGGCGCCCGGCTGAAAGCGCAACAAGATAAGAACTCAAATGAGCCTGATGGCATCACTGGCGTGGTGCCTGCACCATTGTTCAGAGGAATGAGTAGCGACAGCGTTGGCAGCCAAACACCTAGCGTGACAAGCCCTCTACCCGAAAAGGACAAGGAACGACCTCGAACGCCGCTGGCCAACGCATTCCTCCCTAAAGTACACTTACAGCGCACAGCCACGGACGACAGTGTTAAGACTGCCGGCAGCGGCCCCAAACCTGTCGATGCGCCACGAGAGCAGGGCATTGCGGAACAGACAAACGCAGAGGCGACGGAGCAGACAAGGACTGCTTCACCCCAGCGTAAGCGCCGCCAGAAGCACGAGGCCGAGATCGAGAAATACTGCGCTGTCATTGGCGTGGACCCGCGCGTGATGGAGGGAAGGGGAGCAGATTTCAACGAGATACTGAGCGAATTCGGCTGGGAAGGCAGGCTCTCGGAACGACAAAGGATCGAAGACTTCGAGACAGCGATTCGACGCGAGAATGGCCGAGCGCAAGCAAGCGGCTGGCTAGGTCACGTCGAGCAACAAGAAGTCAGAGTTCAAGATCTATCCAAAGCCTTCGACAAAGCCATAGCCGAATGTGAGGAAATGGACGGCCTCCTTACGCTGTATTCTCACGAACTCGACACATTGGCTGAAGATATCGAATACATTGAAGCTCAATCTCAAGGTCTGCAGGTTCAGACTGCTAACCAAAAGCTGCTGCAGGCCGAGCTCCATAGTTTGCTCAAGACACTTACGATCTCTTCCTCGGATCTCCGGGCCTTGCAAGCAGCGCCTCTTGATTCCAATGATGGTGTTCAAGCCGTGGAGCAGGCACTGTTGATGCTCTACCGAGCTCTCCTCACTATTGACCCCGAGATACGGCAAAACAAGACCCGGACTACTGCCACAGCCAGCAACGACCGGACAGGAGTTGGTGTCTATGCCGATCAGGAGATTGGCCAGATGCGAGCCGTTCGACAGAAGAAGGAAGATTATCGCGAAGAGACCCTACAGTTCCTCCGCCGCTTCAACCAGCACATGACAACAATGTTCAAGCAGGCTGAACAAAGGACCAGTGAGGAGAACTCTCGAAGTCTCGCCTCGAGTTCCGTAACTTCGCTCTCGCTCCCTGGCCTGCTTTCCTCACGCCAGGATCTTTGGCAATATAACCCGATGATGTTGTTCGTCCGGGAAGTCAACAATTACGAATGGTCAACGCTGATTTCTAGCTATGAGATCAATATCAAAGGTGCGTATGTGGAAAATTTCCGCGACCATTTGGCAAGTCAGAAGAAGGGAGCAAGGGCTCCCACTGGCGAGGAGAGCGAAATCTTGTTCACACATCAAGAGAAGGATAAAGCGGACGACTCAATTGCGTCCACGGCTGCCCGGAGACTCACTGTTAAACGAGGCAAGACCGTTAAAACGGGCGCGCTCCGGCAGACATTTGGCGAGAAGCGCGACAGTAAACCTGATGCGTGGGAGGTATTCGACAATGTGCTGCAAGAGCAGAGTAAGTTGATCGCGGAGGAGCAAAACTTCATTGTGCATTTTTTCCACCTCAACTCTCAATCCAACGTTGATTTCCTTGACAACATCAGCTCCAAAGCGCCCAGCCAAAGATCGCTGCCCAGTCTGAGCACACAACTACCGTATGATCCTGATCGCGACCTTGCCAAGCAAGTGCAGTCAACTGTTGAAGGCATCTACTCATTCTGGGCGACTGATCTTCAAGCAATGATGGAGTGGGTACTCCGTAATGATCAACTGCAAGGTGTGGGTGTTTTGTGTGCTCTCGAGAGAGGAATCTCCCTTTACGAAGAGACGAACCAAGAGTACATCACACGGACACTACGGGCACTACACGACCGTCTCACCGGTCTCTTCCACAAGTTTATCGAGGACCAGGTCAAGGCTGTCGAAGAGACCAAAGTCAAAGTCAGCAAGAGAAAGGGCGTTATCCCGTTCATGCGGACGTTCCCAGTCTTCAGCGCAGCCGTTGAGAGTATGATCCCTCAGGAGTTCTACCACAACGAGAGCCTCGAGCTGCGATTCATTCTCAACGACGCCTATGGAAAGATTCTCAAAGCGATGTGGGAGTCATTGAGCTTCATTGCCAAGGATAGCCCGGGCAGCGGCAGCGGTCCAGCACAAGGTGGTGCTCCCACGAACGACCCGGAAGACAAGGAGGCGCTGAACTATCACATCTTGTTGATTGAGAACATGAACCATTACATGGAGGAAGTGGAAACTCATCAGAACGTGGTGCTGCAGGAGTGGCGCGATCGAGCTGAGCACGACCTGTACAAACACCTTACGCAGTATACTGATGCTGTCATTCGCCGACCGCTTGGGAAGTGGTTGGACTTTCTGGAGAGCACCGAAGCTCTGATGAAGACGCATGACAGCCTCGCAACCATTTCGAACAAGCCTAGTCACAGCAGGAGCTCGGCCAAGAAAATCCTCAGCAGCTACGACGCGAAAGAGGTCCGCAAAGGCGTCGACACGCTCAAGAAACGCATTGAGAAGCATTTCGGAGACGTGGACGACCCAACCAATTTGAGCAAGGGCCTGATTGCTCGCGTGTTTGAGGAATGCAACGTGCGGTACGCTCACGCCCATGACAGGATGGCAACGATTGTCAGCCAGGTGTATGACAACAGCTTGGAAATTGAATGGCGTAAAGAGGAAGTGGCAACATTGCTCGCCAAGAGGTAGCCGGCGCTGCAACCTTTTTGTGGGGTACATTATGTACTATTTTATGGTAAACAGCGAGCTCGTGAAGCCGGACTTGGAAACTGAATTCGGTGACATCGAACACGGAACACGATTGACTCGGTGCGTATCTCGTAAATCTTGGGGGCGCTCCAAGGCTGCTCCAAGGGTTCCTGCTCTGCCCTGAATCGGTTGGTGGGAGAATCGGCCCTGCAATGCTCCGACTGCTCCGCTCTCGGTCTCGTGATTCGGTGAAAGGGCAACCGTGGTCACTTTTCTGGGGTAATGCTTAGCAAAGGCCTCGGTGATTGGGTACTGCAAGGCTCGGTGGAGCACTCCCAATCTTTCGTTCTCGATTTTGTTGGGCCGTGACAGCACCAACACGAAAGTCTGGGGTTTCTGCCTGATATTTTCTTGACATTAATTGATCAACGACGCTGACCCGGCAAGAATCGAAAAATTAGACCAAGGTGATTGTTGGCCTGGACTGACCCTGGATTGCACCGCTCCTATCGCTGCGCGTCTGTCTGTCAGCCGGCCGTCACTTCGCAACTTCATCCGCGCCATTCCGCCACCTTCCCCCCTTCCTCACCGCTCGTCCTATATCATCTCGTCGACCTCCCACGCCGCCTTTATCGACGTTGTCGATTATGCGATATCACTTTCGCGGCTTATCACCATCATTCTTTCCCTGCTAGCCCGTTCTGCAGTCGTCCCTCACTATTGCGTATGCTTTTCGACTTATGACGCGCATGATCGTCCTTGCTGGGGCTCCGGAGCAGTCCAAGCTCGATTGGAGTGAGAAGTCGCTCTCACCCGTCACTCACCTTGAGGATGTATCCCAATCTGCGAATTCCAACTCCTCTACCCCCAAAGGTTTCACTGCTTCATGGCGTCAACTCAATACCGAGAAACTTCAAATGCGTCCCGTTCTCCCCAAGCTCGAGATAGGTCCTCGACCAACTGAGGCTGCCGATACCCAAGACACCGAATTCTTTGCTCCGTCAGAATTCGTGGCTCAGGAGTCGCCCGGTAGTGATGTTAGTGGCGACGAGTCCAACCCATCCGGTATCTCCACCGATTCCTCACCTGAAGCTCTGGCCGATTTCTACAACCACTCCTTCACCATTCATGAGGCAATTCCATCCACCGACAAATCCTCGATATTCGATGCGCCGCCACAGACTCCAATATACGAGTCCTCCCAGGACATGGCTCCTGCCCCAACCACCCCCGGGGGCGGCATAATTCGCACACCCTCACAACGGCGCCTCAGCCAAGCACCTCGCCCAAACAAACTTACCGATCTTTCGTTCATTCCTAATGCCGCTTACCTCAACTCCATTCAACCACAAACCGTCACGGTCAACCTCATCGTTGGAGTGCTGGCCATTTCCCTGCCTCGCCGGGTCACTACTGGCAAAGCCTACAACCGGCCTCGGCAGCAGGAGCTCGTTGAGCTGACCGTCGGCGATGACACCAAGACTGGCTTCAACGTCACCTTGTGGATGCCGCCCAACATGCATGTCGGATGGCGGGACCGTGATGATGCCGAGCAGATCACCAGTCCCACTGGTGCGCGGAGTAACTTGCGGCGTGCGGTCAAGGAGATTCGGCCGCGGGATGTTGTCCTGCTGCAGCACGTTGCACTGAGCTCGTACCGTGGCAAGGTCCATGGACAGAGTCTCAGAGGCGATGTGACGAAACTAGATTTGCTATTCCGGAAGAAAGTCGATGATGACGATCTGCAGGGGTGCTATACGGCGAGCAATCTAAGAAACCCAACCGACCTGCAGCTGAAGAAAACAAAGGCTGTGCGAGATTGGCTGGTAGAGTTTGTGGGTGATGTGGATGGGGCAAGGGCCCGAAGCAAGAAGGGCAAGAAAGGGAGGATGATGCTCCCTGACGACACGCAGTAGATCGAGGGATTGCCTTTATTGATACCCAGAACCAAGTGTGGCGAGTCGCTAGACCACTAATTCCAAGCAGCAGGAGACCGTGAGCGGAGGGCGAAAGCTGTAACATTAGCATCAGTGATATGGGCATACGAGACCATGAGAACCCACCCTACCCCTCCCCCGGGGATGTCGACACAAGCGTCTGCGGCGTTTTTGATCTTTTGGAAAGTTTTGTGTTCCTGTACGTGTGCCTGTCAATGTCATGTCATGTCATGTAGCGAAACGGCGTCTCCGATTAGCATTGCAAATACATACATCAACCCTGGCCATTTCCATTTCACACCACAAACGTCGCTTCGAGTCTTTTTTTCGGATGGGTTCTTTTGGGATGAGTTCGATCATCTGGTGCCAACATCGCTGTGTCTTTGTAGATCTAGCTGGAGTCAAGAAACAAGGGAAAAGGAAAGGGAGTCGAGAGTCGGCTTCATCGATTGTTGGAGGAGAAAGGAAGCGGTTAGTGTGGACCAGCAACCAGGTAGACAGGTAGCTAGCTAGCTAGCATAGCACCCTCATGTACTGTAGCGAGATAAAGATTTCGAATCATAAAAGGTTGACAACGTCGTACAAATACATGGCGAGCATCGCTGGGGTGAAGTGATGTCGATGGGGGAGAGCAAAAAGGATTGACTGGGGGTGGGATCAAAGAATTATAAGGCGGGTTGGACACGATCTCTTGTCACATGTCAGGGAATTGCTGGTGTTTTTGTTGGGGGTCCCCAGCGGTCAGGGAAGCGCGGTTGGTGCTGGCTGTGCTGTGCGCAATGATGGTTTCTGAATGATGGCAGTAGGGGTGCGAGACGAGAGAAGAGGATTGGGGGAGTCGAAAGAGCAAGCAAGGTGTTGAGGACGGTCGCGTGCCACTGTCTCGGGACTTTGATACCCCAGGAAGGAGGATGAGTGGGAGTAGGAGTAGAGGAGGGCTTTGTCTCGCCTAAATACGGACTACCCAAGCGCAACACTTTTTCCGGGGAGGACCGCCAGGTGCAGATCTCTGGGGAAATGGTGCCGGTAGCGTGTCCCTCCGGACGGAGTGGTGTATGGGAAAACTGGGGTAGAAAGAACCGAGTGGTGCGGTTGGCTTTCTGGGAAAGGAGCCAGAGAGCACGAACGGAGTACGGAGTACGGACTAGATCTGGTAGGTTGCAATTGACTTCGCATGTGGCCTGCTGGTAGCTTTTTCAGAGCAGGGGTTGGTGGGAGCGAGTGGGTTTCGATGGGCTGTCGGGACTTTCACATGTCAGAAGCTGGTAGAAAATGAGGGATCTGCGGCCCGGTGTTCACTTGCGTGGCCCGGGTTTTGGGTTCGAGTGTGCGAGAGTAAGGGTCAGGAGGTGGAAATGCATTTTCATGTCAGAGCTGATGCGGTACTGTAGTTTGGCTGCGTGATGTAAGGATCGAAATATGTATTGGATTGTTGACTTGTGGTTCAGCGCGGGCTGTTCGTGCTGAGCGGTGGCAGAGTGGCACCGATGCCGGCACCAACACCAAGACTGACATGTGCAAGCATTAGTAGGCCAAGTGTATGATTACATGTGGCCACGCATTGAAGTAGCAAGATGCTCAGAAAGACCCTGATGTTGATTGAGGTAGGACTTCCGGACAGAACCAGCAGACCTGGTGAGAAGATGAGGCTCGGCTCCTATTGGATGTCGTGTCGGGCCGGGCCTGTTGAGGCCTCTACTCTGTCTTGATGACCTACCTCTAATGATGACTCTGCGATGAGCGGTGATGTCGTTCTCAGCAGTTTCTGCAGCGGGACCGAGACTATGCCGCCCGAACGGTGAATGTTACCGAGCGTTGTCCTTCGCATGAGCATAGAAAGGGACTCTGGCGTTGGCATGGTGGCTAAATCAACGGCTCCAGGGTCTTGTCCCTAGTCTCGTGTGCATTAATTCCCTTTCCGGAAGATTACACGAAGTAGAAAAAGTCACATATTGTCAGCACCTATTTGGACGCGGAGCACCACGCACCACAATCGATATAACAGCTATTGGGCGGCAGAACATGCGTCCGCGAACCTTTTGGAGTCTCAGAAAGCGGCTGTAACTTGGAGACGCAGAATATTCAGCCGGAGGTCTTGGTTGAGTATGTAGAATCTTGACCATCTTGGCAACCGGGTGATTGGCGAGCGAGAAATTTTACCTTGACATTCTTCGCAGGGGAGGTTCTGCGGAGCAGTACCGGTTTGATTGATAAATGGTCCTCGTACACCGGAATTGGCTTATCGCAAAGGGCCAGCTTGCCGCCATATGGGTCAGCTCGAAGCCCAGGCTGAAAACCAACACAAAGTGCCCCGACTACGCTGTGTTGTAGCTTTGATGTGGCTGTGTATACACACTTACCTCTCGCCTAGAGCAGCGGTTCGCTTAGGGCTCTTAGCATCATCCTCAGAGCGCAGATGGAGGGGCATAGAGGGGCTTCGCTGGGACGCCGAGCTCATCTGCACCTGGGTACGGGTTTGTGCAGCCAATGAACCGCAGACACGCACCGTTTGCGCCAAGATATGGATATAGTGTGACCATGTACAACGAGTCAAAAGACACCCTAGACGCTGCCCGGCGTGCAGATGCGTGAGATATGAGGATCCGTGCACGCAATAACCATTTCGGGCGGATGCTGAGGCACGTTTTGAGCGGTGGGGGGGTGGCTTAGGCAGTTACAATGCCCCGCTGTCAATTTGAAAGCAGGTGAGGCCACAGTGAGCAAGTGGTGAGCGTAGCTGCGTTTGGGTCGGATTTCGTTTGTTTGCCAGAAGTCACAGTTCTGTTTTTCTTAACTGTTGCCAGATCGACGAGCCCGCACCTGCTCAATTTAGGCAACACTGCATCCTCTTTCTGAGTTGCACCTTTCTCGACCTCGCCAGCCAGTAGGTAAACTCACTCATCAACACTCCTGAACTCTGCGAAACCGTTCCGCCCCTCATCACCTCGACACCACCATCAAGATGGGTTTCCTCGACAAGTTGAAAGAGAAGATGGACGATTTGTTGGACGATGACAAGAACAAGCCACGTAAAAACCTCCCATGCCCACACTTATCGAACAGCATCTGACTCTCTGTAGACGACCAGACTCGTGGCCAGTCCGATTCCTACTACGGCCAGCAAGGTCATCAAGGCTACGGTGGAGGTCCGCCGCCACCACCTCAAGGTCATGGTCCGCCACCGGGTGGCCCGCAGCTCCCTCCAGGATGGACCCAACAGTGGGACCAGAACTCGAACCGCTGGTAATGTTGCTGTCGCTGGACATATGACATCTGAGCTGACTGTGGGTGAAGGTACTACGTCGAGCAAGCGACCGGTAGAACCCAGTGGGACCCGCCCGCCTTCTCACCTGGTCCGGGATATGGTGCCCCACCGCCAGGCGCTCCCTACGGGTAAGCAGAACAGTCTAGTCATTTAGGATATCACTTACCGTATCCTAGTCACGATCAGTCGCGCGGTGCTTTCAGTCCTCCCCCTCAGCAAGGTTATGGCTATCCGCAGCAAGGCTATCCTCAGCAGGGCTACGGTCATCCTCCCGGGCCTGGATACCCTCAAGGTCAATACCTCACCGAAGAAGAGCAGAAGAAGAAGGGTATGAACCCCATGGTTGCCGGTCTAGGAGGAGCCGCTCTCGGTGCAGCTGGTGGTGCTTGGATCGCGCATGAGATGACCGAAGACGATAACAACAACACCGTCACTAGTACCACGTACGCATCGGCACCACCTCCCGGTGGCGACCCGTACGGTTATGGTGCCGGTTCAGGCATTGCGCCGCCGCCCCCCGAGGCTGATCCGAACCTGTCAGGCAGCGACCGCGAGTCTATCGGTGAAGCAGGCGACGATGTTCGTGACGCTCAACAGGAATACAACGAGGCTCTGGCGAGTGGTAGCTCTTCCGACATCGAGGAAGCGCGAGAGGATTTGGCCGAGGCTCATGAAGATAAGTCACTTCCCATGCGGGTTGAGTAAAAGAATGCTGACAGCCATCTACAGTACCAGTCAGAAGTGGAGGAAGGTAAGAGTTCCTAACCCTGTTGGACCTGGATTTTTTGCATCGTGCATCGGCGCCGTCCAGACCTTCTTTGAAGATTGAAGCCGCTAACAAGAACCCGCGGGCAACACAGCCTACGACTAGGTATAGCTCCAGCTCCATGATCCCCGAGACGGTATTCGCGGACATGCAGAAGCACATGAGGTGAGAGCGGAATGCAGAGTCAGGCTGCGGCATTTGCAAGGGCATTTGCAAGGTCAAGTGAGGACATGGGCAGTGTACAACCACGTGATAGATTGAGTAGAAGGGAGAGCTCGAAAATCACTGGGCATCAGCTGATGCAGAATGAGAAACACAACGGCTGTGGCGTCAGCTCAAGGTGCTATTTTGATCGGTCCAATGTGGCTGTGAAGTAAGGTTTCTGAACCGCTTCCCACTGCCTGTTCCAGACCGTACCGATGTCTTTGTATGCTCGCAGACTAAGGAAATCCAGAATCTCTCGACATCGACTCTAGCTGCGAGTTATGTGCAAAAGCGCGGCTAGCATACCGCGACTACGAAGTTAGTGATCCAGGGCGTGGTCACGGGCTCTGTAAAAGGGGCCAGTTAAGGCAAGCGAAATTTTGCCTGGAAATTGCCCGGGAAATTCTTTGGCGGGGTTTACGCGGCACAGCGAGGAAACAGGGTAAACAGGGTAAACAGGGGGTATGAAGCCTTGCCCTATCGATAACCGGAACGGACACGTAGCATTCAGATATTGCTGTGCACCGGGAAGCGGCGAACACTGTGCATACACTTGCACTTTACTGCCTCCTAAGTTAGATCTGGTCTTCAAATTGGGACAAGCACCCAGACTCCTGACCGCTGTTTCCCTCATCACTTGCACACCACAGTCTAGCCATTCCTTGAGAAGTCTCTTTGGAGCACTGTCCGCTCGCTCAAAACGTGAACCGCACACTTCGCTCCACCTTCCGCACTCCTTTGTTACCAGCTTCATCTACCTTTCGCGCAACGGCCGCAGCAGCTGCAACAACACTTTTGTCCTCTCTCAAACTTCTCACACACATTCAAGATGAAGGCTCTCATTCTAGTTGGCGGGTAAGTCATCTCTGCATGGTGTCTCACTTCCACCACGCGACGCCCTCGCAATGCCCTCGCTCCGACGTGCTAATGAGTGATTCAGGTTCGGAACCCGTCTGAGGCCCTTGACCCTGACATTGCCCAAACCGCTTGTCGAATTCGGCAATCAGAGCATGATTAGCCACCAGTTATCAGCACTGGCCGCTGCCGGTGTCACAGACGTGGTCCTAGCGGTGAACTACCGGCCAGATGCCATGCAGAGCGCACTCAAGAAGTACGAGGAGGAATACAACATCAAGATTCACTTCTCAATCGAGTCGGAACCATTGGGAACCGCCGGTCCACTTAAGCTGGCTGAGAAGGTTCTGGGGAAGGATGACAGCCCTTTCTTTGTCCTCAACGCCGATGTCATCTGCGAATACCCGTTCGAGCAGCTGGCCGCCTTCCACAAGAAGCACGGAGATGAGGGCACCATTGTTGTTACAAAGGTCGAGGAGCCTTCCAAATACGGTGTCGTCGTGCATGCGCCCAACCACCCTTCCAGGATTGATCGCTTCGTTGAGAAGCCCGTCGAGTACGTTGGTAACCGCATCAACGCCGGTCTTTACATCCTAAACCCCTCGGTCCTGTCCCGAATCGAGCTCAGACCTACTTCCATTGAGCAAGAGACTTTCCCCGCCATCTGCGCTGACGGCCAGCTACACTCCTTCGACCTCGAAGGCTTCTGGATGGACGTTGGTCAGCCCAAAGACTTTCTCAGCGGAACCTGCCTCTACCTCTCCTCACTGGCCAAGCGCCAGCCCAAGAAGCTTGTCAGCAACAGCGAGCCTTACGTCTATGGCGGCAACGTCATGGTTCACGAGACAGCCAAGATTGGCAACAACTGCCGCATCGGCCCCAACGTCGTCATTGGTCCTGGCTGCGTTATTGGTGACGGTGTCCGTCTACAGCGGTGCGTTCTCCTAGAGGACAGCAAGGTCAAGGATCATGCCTGGATCAAGAGCACCATCGTTGGCTGGCACTCTACTGTCGGCCGCTGGGCTAGACTGGAGAACGTGACCGTGCTCGGTGACGATGTAACCATTGGCGATGAGATCTACGTCAACGGTGGCAGCGTGCTACCTCACAAGAGCATCAAGGCCAACGTCGAGGGTGAGTCAGATCAAACAGTATCTTTGTCCAAACTAACAGCCAGCAGTACCATCCATTATCATGTAAACGCCTATACTCGTTTACCAGCTGATACGACGAATCTTCACTCCAACTACTATTTGACCCTTTCCTTGATGTGTTTGTATCATGCATGGCGATCAGAGCGAACGGCCGGCATGAGGGTTGTGCCCGACTCGAGGTTTTTATGGTTCGAGCAGCGACATGGTTTTGCCGGGGATCAAGGGGCATAGATCGACTTTTAGAGCACCCAAGCAGCTTGTGTTTTGACGGACATCCAAAAAGTGAAAACGAATTGAGCATGGGGAGGGCGGCGCGAGACATGATGGATGGATGCCACGGCAGTGCTCCCAGCGTGAGCTACACGTGGTGCGAGAAGCTACCGATGTGCACACAGTGCTGCTGTGTATAGACAGACACACATCGCTAACAATCAATGCTTTTTGTCAAAAAGCTGATAAGATCGAGTCACGTTGTCTCTTTTTGGTTCCGTATTGACTCGTTAGACAAGCATCACATGGCCGCCCGTCGAAGTCTCTCTCTCTCTCTCTTCCTCTCGCTTGCACCGCATTTCCTGTTTTGTCTGCTATTATTTATGCTCACTTCCAGGCTTCAGGCTTTGTACAGCGTGTCCAGGTACGCAACCACGACCTTCTCCACCACGCTCTTGTCCGGCAGACTGCCCGCCACGCCGTACAGTTGCGCGGTGTTGCCCTTCTTGATGGCCTCGCCCTTGCTGATGCGGTCGCGCACTTTCTCCTTCTCCTCCTTCACGCACGCCACAAGATCGGCGATCAACCCGTCGACGACGCCGTCGGCGCACATCGGCAGCGTGACCGCCACGTGCAAGCCCGGCGGGTCCTGCAGCGAGTTCAAGTGCCAGTCGCGCCGGCCCATGGCGTCGCCGATCTCGTAGATGTCGAGGGCGGGATCCTTGGCGCGGAAGGCGACGACCGAGACCAAGGGGTCGCCGATGACTTGCAGCGCGTCCTTGAGGTCCGGATGCTCGGTGATGGCGTTCTGCAGCGTGGCGCGCGTGGCCACGATCTTGTTGGTCGCTGCCACGTAGCCGCTCTTGCCCACGGAGAGCATGCTGGCCCAGCAGCCGGCGATCAGCGCGCCGGGTCGGGAGCCTGCGATTGAGGGTGAGCCGTACACGCCGCCGGACCATGAGGGCGCCACGAAGTATTGATACTGCCGTAGGAGCGGGGTGCGGTACAAGATGCAGCTGTTGCCCTTGGGCGCGAAGCCGTACTTGTGCGTGTCAACGCTGATGGAGGTGACGCCCGGGGCACGGAAATCGAAGGGCCCGGCGGGCTCAGGGAATCCGGCGGCCGAGAGGCACGGGATCAGGAAGGAGCCGAGGCAGCAGTCGACGTGCAGGGGGGTTGAGTGTGAGAGAGCGAGCTTGCTGAGGGCCGGTATTGGGTCGATGATACCATGAGGGTAGTTGGGGCAAGAGCCCACAAGAAGGATGGTATTGGGGTTGATGAGGCGACGGACATGTGGAATAGAAACGGTGTAGGCTGGTGCAGGGCAGGGAGCGAGATGGACCTTGATCTTGAAGTATTCGGCCGCTTTCTGGAAAGCTGCGTGGCCGGTTTGCGGGATGATCATTTCGGGAGCCGTTACGTTGCGTTCGTGGTAGGCTTTGTTACGCGCAGAGAGAACAGCCATGAGAATGGACTCGGTTCCACCGGAGGTGGTGGCACCCGCGGCGGTTGGAGGTGCGTTGAAGAGTGATAGGACCATGGCGACGACTTCGGCTTCCATCTTGCGGACGGCAGGAAAGACGTCGGCGTGGATGGGATTGGAGACGGAGAAGAGCTGCATGGCTTCATGTTGCAGCGCTATCAGGTCAGAGCCACCGTGGTAGACGGCACCTGAAACTTTGCCTTCTTCCCACCGGGTGCGTTTGGCCGCAGCGAGGGCGGAGAGCTCGCTACGGAGATGTTCTGCGGTCCATGGCTCGGCGGGAAGGATGACGTTGCGCGTCGTCGAGGGAATATTGGACGCGATCCTTGACTCTATGTCTTTCCTGGTTGCTATGATTTGCTTTTCCACCTGGCCACGGACGCCGGGTGCTTTGAGAAGTAACCGGTAGGTGCGCTTGCGGAGGGCGCGGTACAAGAAAACGAGGGAGCCGAAGAAGCCATAGCCTCGCAGGAAGTAGAACGATTTCCTCGATATCCGCAGCACGAAGAGTAGGAATATGAGGTTGCGCAGACTGAGAATGGTCAGTTCTGGTATGCGGAACGCAGGCAGAAAGCATGTGAAACTCACAGATCCAACGTCCTGCTGAAGCTCTTCAGCCGGGAGACTTGGGTCGGCTGCTTGAGCTTGCTCTGAAGGCTCACGGGTAATGGTGACGAGCCCATCTTGAGCGGCTGTGGGTGTCTCAGGAAACAACGCAACGCAGCGAACGGTTGCATTCAGAAAAAGACCTATATGTCATGGGTCCTTCAGGCTCGGTTTTCGGCTATCGTGATGGAATACGAAATACGGCGGGGTACTGGGTTTTTATTACGAATCTTACCACTGTGATGCGCCTCAAGAATCCAATGAAGAACATGGGATGACAGCTGCTCGGTGCATTTAGCAAAGATTTGTTCGTCCATTTGCCATCTGCTCGTCTCTAGCATGCTACATGTAACACGCAAAGCAAAGGCATATCGGTGCCTGGTGAGGATCCCCGCTCCGTTTTCCAAGCCAATACCGCCCACAGTCGCCTTTTCTCTGTAGAGTAACAATGGGAGCATTAGGCAGCGATACCGTTAGCCTTGGCCTTCTTGACGACCTTTTCGGTGTGAACTTGGTCATCAACAACCTCATCGAGTGCTCTCTTCTCGGGAACAGCGGCGTCCTCTTGCATCTTCTCCTCCAGCGCCTTTCTCTCCTTGTCCGTCATATTAGGCAGAAGGACCGAGCCAGCCGGGTTGGTCTTGCCAGCCACGATATTGCGGTGGAAGGCGTGAATAATTGAATCGGCATCGTCAATGGCGATAGGTCGGATATCTGCTAATCTCTTAATGGCGGCAGTACACTCCTTGTACTGCGCATCAGTCATTTCGATGTTGAGTTGCTGAGCACGAGACTTGATAGCATTCCAACCCGTCAGACGAGAAGCGAAATGGATGTATCTGTTGATGCCGAAATCTGAGGGATCGATAATTTCATATGTGCTGGGGTTCGCCAGGATAGCCTTAGCATGGATGCCGGCCTTGTGGGTGAAAGCACAGAAACCGGTGATGGGGTTATTAAATGGGATGTTGACGGCCACCGCCTCGGCAACAAGCTCTTCGATCTCCTTGATCTTCTCGAGCTTGTACTTGCTCTTGACATAGTCACGATCCGCGGCAATCATGCGGGCCATAAGACCTCCAAGAGATGTAATGCCGTTACGCTCGCCGATGCCAAGGACTGAGGTGTCGACATGTGTAGCGCCAGCCTCGAGAGCACAGTAAGCGTTGGCGATGGCGCAGCCCGTGTCATTGTGCAGATGGATCTCAATGTCGCAGCTCACGACACCACGAAGCGTTCTAACCAGGTCATAGACTTGTCGGGGAGAAGCGCAGCCGACAGTGTCGGCGATACCAACACGGTTGACACCAACCTTGTCGACAGCCTGGTAAAGCGAGAGCAGGTCGACCAGATCAGATCTGAACGAGTCTTCGGATGAAAAGCGGATCTCGATGCCCTTGGACTTGACATATTCAATCACCTCGATGGCGGTCTTCTTGATGTAGGCCATGTCCTTGCCATGGGAGTGCTCGCGGAGGAACGAGGAAGTGCCAATGACAACATCGACACCGTCGACACCAGTCTCGACAGCAATCTTGGCATCTTCCATATTGCATCGGATATGTGTCAGAATCTTGGACTTGAGGCCGAGCTTGCAGATGGCCTCGCAATCCTTGCGAGACGCCTCCGAAGCGGCGGGAGAGGTCAGCTCGATATAGTCGGCGCCAAACTCGTCCAAGGCCTTTGCGATCTCGATCTTCTTGTCGAGGTCGAAGTAGGCATTGGCAAACCTGAGAAGGGTGTCAGTATGCTTCCGTGTCATAGTTGCTCCGAGACGTACTGCTCGCCTTCTCTTAGAGTGCTCTCAATGACTTGAAAGCGGGAGACATTGCTGAGGAAATCGCCAACTGGCTGATATGGGTTTCTTGATTGTCTGGGAGTAGCTCGTGTGATGTCAACGCCGACGAATTCTGATCGGGCTGCTGAAATTAGTCACAAGTCGACAGATACTGTCACAGCAGCTTTACATACATCCATTAGTGCCATTGGTATGACCATTGACGCCGTTGATCTGGGTGTCGTCTGCCGGAGGGCACATATTGGGCGGTGAAGAAAAGGTCGTTTGCTAGGATGGAGACGGGCGCGATGGGAGAGATAGAGGTTGATATATGCTGAATCGAGTGACAGAGTACCTTTATGTACCTGAGTAAAGGTTTGTCTCGAGGGTATTTGAGTCAGAAAGAAAGTACTGCGCAGGGTGAACCAGAAGAAAAAAGCGGGTTGGGAACTGGTGCGGTACCATCTCACTCACGGTCAAGCGCAGCTCCCCGATCTCGCTGGGCACGCTTCGGCTTTTTCGCATGCGGGGAGGAACCCAAGCGCCAGAGGGAAAAAATTGCGTAGTGCTGCAAGGCTGGCGAGCTCTGCTTGGCTTAGCTGTATTCGGAAAGACGTAGCCTTGCGCACATAAGCCAATCTGCTTCGAGTCTTTATCATCGCGATGGTATGGATACTGTCCCATACGACCCTCTCTCTTCATCCCGCTACAAGTCCAGAGCATGGTTCTCTTCATTATGTGATAGTCTGTAGTCCAGCCCTACTTATTATGCTCTAGGTATGCTTGAGATCAACCGCCGGATCTGAGACATCAGATGCTTCTCTTCCTGTGAGGCTGGTCATCATCATCCCCTTTCCGCAGATACCAGCCTCCTCTTCTGACTCTACTCTTGAGAATGCCCTGGTGTCAAATGGTGTTCCGTCTTGCTCTGTTGCGGAGCTACCGAGACGGACGGGTCCTGACTGGTCGTGGCCTCGACTTTTCGCACTTCGTGACAGGCCAGAGCCCCCATTATAATAAACAGTCCCTGTGGCTCTGCTGTTGTTGCGTGAACTTGTCACGAAGAGTCTTAACGATGGCAGGCATGCGGTGATGATAGCTGCGGTGTTTTCGAGCAGCGAGTAAAGCTGGAACCGGATGACGTTCACTACTCCTGTGACAGGGTTGCAGAGAACCAGTCTCAAAACGCCAAAGATGATCGGGACCAGGGGCAGCAGGAAAATGATGACGAGTATAACCTTCTGTTGTCGCGTCGTTCGCAGTTTCCAGAGCAGCGGAAAAGGAATGAGAAGAATCAAGACGTCGCCAGCGATGTCGCTTCCGGCCGAGAACAGGAAGACAAGATTCGACAGATACATATGATAGGAGTCCGCACAGCCGGCTACAGCGGTGTTAGCCACTATGCTCTTGGGGAATTCTTCGGTCCACTCACACAGTTTGAAGAAGTTTTGAGGCGATCCACAGGCGAAGAGCTGTACGAATATCGTGACGATATAGGTCGATGCGGTCACGGCCAACATGATGTACCAGAATATTCGAACCTTGGTGTGGACTGACTCGAACAGACGCCAGAAGAATATCAGCAGCGAGAATTTCACCAGCCAGAGTGTGGTCCAAAGCAGCAGCAATAACGCGAATTGAAACTGCAAGAAGGTCTGAGCGCTGGCCACCATTTGCGTAGAAGGCGTGCCTCCAGCTTCTAGCACCAGCTTGAGCCTCTCGATATCGTACATGTACGGAATTGCGAGCTGACAAACTGCCACGGCACCAGCATGGCAGACAATTGCCGCAAATATCAGCCAGTCGTTGCTGAATAGTCTCTTGCTGTTGCGGTACTGCACCCAAGTGCGTAGGGTGACAAAAAAGAAACAGGCGACGAGCTCGATCCAGATCAGAGCCTACATTGATCAGTGCAAAATCCGAAGCCGCGCAGGAAGACTCACCGAAAGAGCCAATTGACTTAAGTCTGGTTGGAACGGTGGCACGACTACATCCTGCCTCTTTACAGTAGTCAGGTTTTCCATCATGATATAGTTCTCCAAGTGGGCAGATGGTGATGACTCGGAGGAAGAGTTCCTATCGAGAGCATCATTTTGATATACACAGGTCGCCTGGCCAGAGCTGAGAGGCACTCTGGGTAGCCAGGTTCGTGATGGACATGCTACTTTGGCGGATCACCGTGTCCGGGAAAACATCTGACCTGATCACCGCACCACTCTCCAGCCAGCACCAAGGATGGATGCTCTATGCTAACAGCAAGGGGCTGGCAGTTCCGTGAAAAAGGGTTTGACTTGGCCAGTGCGGACTGATGATTTACCGGAAGTTGAGATACGGACCACAACAAGCCCTGTTCGCATTCCACTTCTCCGCGTCCAGCCTCCAGCCTCCCGAGCGGGCCGGGATGCTTGGAGTATATCGCAAAATCCTGGCTGCGTTCCATGCGTGGATCGGCGTCACAAGCGTATGTTAGCGAACAATTCTGGCTGGGTAGCATATGCAAGGGGCCGAGGCTGCAGACCGACTCATATTGGAGCCAGACGGGCGGCGGGCCTTTTTGCTCGATTCGAGCATGTGCCAGGAAGAGAATCCAAGAGGATTGAGAGGAACGACGGGTCTTCTAATAACGTGATGGCGTAGCTGGGTCGGGTCCAGCGAGCGACTCCCGCTGTCAAAACGAGTCAAACATGACTTCAAGATGTTCGAAAAGGCCAAGACAGCAAGGCAAGGGCGTCAGACGACTACTTAGACTATCCTTTCGAGTTTTCATTATTTATGTCACTTCTATGGTGGTCATCCGCGCCGTCCCATCGGTCAGAGTGTTCGGCAAGCTCTCCAAAGCCTGACGACCTTTCAACCGCTGTCAATGGCAATATTGACAAGTTGAAGCGCCTGTCAACTGCAATGGGAAATTATTTGTGCAGCTCATCGCTCTTTGGGCTTCGGATATGCAGTCCTCAGGCCCCTTTGATGCTATGTGTGTCGTGCACTATACACAGCACAATGCAAGGT
Source organism: Cyphellophora europaea CBS 101466 (assembly GCF_000365145.1). Lineage (NCBI taxonomy): Eukaryota > Fungi > Ascomycota > Eurotiomycetes > Chaetothyriales > Cyphellophoraceae > Cyphellophora > Cyphellophora europaea. Next base: position 2,482,583 of record NW_008481808.1, on the reverse strand, counting down.
CTGTGATCAGTCCTGTCTTGACCGTGCTGAAGCCAATGTCTTCGTAACTGCATGCTGTCGCGCTCATAAACTTGGACTCCCATGAAGCTGACCCTGTGCCTGACGATCACCTCCACTTCGCCATGCACTTCAAATCCCCAGCATTGATCACCGCCATTTCTTTTACCTTGGGCAGCAACGCGCAAGTCCTCGGCTTCTGGAACCGCCCAGCGTTCTCTGCATGCCCCAGCATCTCCCCCGGCCCAGCAACGCTGCAGCAGCTGTCTGAGCTACCACTGGCCTTCCGTCCCGACCCCGACACCGAGTCCGCCATCCGCCAAACCCTGTCCCTCTACCCCTTTGCCGTCGACGGGCGCAACTTCGACGCCCTTGACAGGATCTTCACGCCCAATGTCCGCACCAACTACTCGGAGCCCATCAACGAAGTGGTCGGCCTCACGAACATCAAGGCCGCCATCGCAGCCGGACTCGACAATTTTGCCGCCACGCACCACTCGTTCGGCACGCAGTACATCGTCCGCTGCGCCAAGGACAGTGCGATTTCCGTGACGTACTACACCGCCAGCCACTACTTCCATCCCAGCAAACCGGCAGAGATACAGAACGGCTCAGAGGTGTTGTACGCGACGGGGAGGTACGAGGATACGTGGGAGCGGCAGGGGGACGGCGGCTGGAAGATCGCGAATCGGAACTTGGTGTATCAAGGTCCTCTGATCTATGACCGCTGAAGCCACACGGTCCACGGGGCCATAAGGCACTTTTTTGCACCGAAGGATAAAAAAGCCTTGACGATAGCCGTGGGACTTTTTGTTTGGCTTCCGCGCGTGGTGAGAAAAACAAACTTATGTATTAAGACTCAACACTTCGTTGCTGAGTCTTTGGTTACGACTTAATCAGCTTCCACGAATGAAGCAAACTTGAGCCTCCGTCCAATTGCTTTCTCTCCCCTCTCCCCTGGCATCCTCCCCCTTCCCAAGCCCCTCTCTCCTACGTCTCCTCCCTCCCTTGTCCCGTTCTCATCACACCGATGCCTCCCCCAACAGGCCCCCAACACAGCACCAGCACGCCTAAATCCCCTAGGAGGAGGACGGCGAGGAGGTGGGGGAGTAGGGGATGGGGATGGGCTGAGTTGAGAAGGGAGAGAGGAAGGGAAAGGTTGATGTTGGGGTCTCTGGGTCAGAGAGAGGAGGCTTCAATAGACGGCCGGAGTCGGTTGGATGGCAGTTCCTTTCTTTTACCTGTTTGTTATGAGCTTTGTGTAAAGTTGGGTTGCGTGACATTGGGCTGCGTGACATTGGGCCGCTTTTCGTTGGCTGACTCGGCGGTTTGTCAGAGAGTGGTTGTGAAGCCAGCGGTCGCGGAAAATCTTGCGTGAGAGGCAGCTACTCTGACGTCCGAGACATGGACTGTTCCAATCTGAGGGGCTGCTCTATGGAAGCCATATGGGTAGAGGTTTTTGGTTTCGACGCATCGAGAGTGACTGAATGACACTGAGAAAGATTGCCTGCGGGCTTTTTTCACACACACACACGCAGCTCATTACAGACCATCTAGTCACGGTAGATTGGCAAGCATGCGCATTCAACAATGATCGACTTCTTGTGCTGCTTGCTTGAACTGCTGGCATCGGCTCAGCGGTATCCTCTCGACTGAGTGCAGCACCATTTCCCCCCGCTGAGTAAGCACCCCCGTCTCGCCCGTGTCCATCTACACCGCCACAGAGCTTACCACCAGCCACTACGGAGTATTCTCCAGCCTCACAGCTTCGCGTTGCCGACTTCCAGACTCTGACCTCTCGCCAAGGAATCAACAGACCTCCTTTTTATCTAAACCTCGAAGAAACCGTTTCAGATCCCATATTTTTAGTCAGATTCTCATCTCAGCAAAATCTCTGCCAGAAGCCCTTTTAGCACTCGAACCCGCGAACCAGTTAAGCTGTTGCAATATAACACTCGGTACCACTGTCTCAGCATCAAACCTCGTCAACTCTCAACCTAGTCCTTTTTCCCCCCCGAGGGCATCCATCCCATCTAGATTCGTGAAAGCCCACTCTCCGCCGTTTCAGTCAGACCCCTGACTCTCGCTGTTCCAAGCCACACGCGCCCGCGACTCCGAACTCCGTGACCTTCTCGAACTTCTCGGTTCATTCTGCGCCTCTCCGAATCTCATCAAAATGCCCCAAAGTAAACTTTCCTGCCACGCTTTGTCCTTTGTTCTCCCCCCTGCAAGTTCATAGCGATTTCATGACTTCCGTGACGTTCGGGCGAGGGGGCCGGGATCGATCTCGAAACCCCGACTAGGCCTCTCCAGGAGATCATCGCCGAACGACTTTTGGCTGCGCAACATACTCCGAACAGAGTACTCCAGTAGCCTCCCTAGGAACTCTCATCAAGCCGTCTCTTTCTTGGCCTTTCCTGCGGGTACGGCGTGCTTGCTGGCGCAAACCTTGCTAAGCTCTGCATGGACCGCATGTTCAAGCTCGGTAGACTGCCCCAATTGGGACAAGGTCGACAGTAGCAAGAGACTAGAGGTAACGCTCGTGGTAGGTTTACCGTTTCAGATAGCGAGCGGTGGCTTGCTGTCTTGGACTTATGGATTCTGGCGGCTTTCTGAGACGCATGTCCGGGTACGCGGGTACCTGTGCACGTGGTAGCGCCTCTTTAGGGCGTATTCAGTGTTGCCGAACAAAAGAGGAGGCCGACCAAGAAAAGAAACGAAATAGGCAGCAAATTATCGTAGCGATCCCAATTTACAAATGAATTTCGTCGCTGTCTGTGTCTCTCGCCTATCGAAACAACGTTGTTGGACCGGTACACCGTACTTGGTTTGCCAAAGTGCAGTGTCGCAGATTAACGGCTGCAACCATCTCGCCGGAGGCCCACGATGATTGCATGCATGCATGTTGTACATCCCTCGCTGTCCCGTGTAGGTTGCAGGCGCGCCGGGGGCTCCAGGAGCGGGAGGACCCACACAGACGCCCCCCAGAGAAAGCTTGCAGCACAGTGTACCAGACTCGCCGCAATGTCTCGGAACAGATGACAGAAGCAATGACCAGCAACGGGCGTGCGAAGCAAACCAAAAAGCATGAAGCTTTTCGGTGCTTAATCCCAAGCATTTGGAACAGGCGAGTTGCGCCACGAAGTCTCTCAGGGTTCCATCCCCCGTTGACATTGAGGGAACACCCGTCTGGAGGCATCGGTTGAGAAGTGGCTGTATCATCTTCGTCGTTACCGGGTAAGCAACTCAAACTTCAAGAGATCTCCCTTCTCGATCTGCGCCTTCTTTTCTAGAAGCTCGCCAACATCCCAATTGGCACTCACGAGCCTGCCCGTCAGCCACTGCAGCTCTCCTTTGGCCCTGCTGCTTGCTACCCACACCAACCACGCACCACACAGGTCCACGCCGTCTGTCAAGTACCGCAAGAACGCGTCAGGCGTGTTGCCCTCGGCCATTTTGGTGCCGACAGCGCCCGGGTGGACCGCAAGGGCAAGCAGTCCGCCGTCCTCTGCTCTTCCATACTGCTCGCCCAAATACTCTACCATGCGGATCTGTGCCATTTTCGAGATTGTATACCCCGTGTTTGCGATGATGCCCTGTCGGATACAGCCTGCAATGCTGCCAACGGCCAGGAACAGCTTCGCTCCATTTTGAGAATCAAGGAGTAGAGGCACGAAGTAGTGTGCAACATGGTAGGTTCCCATGGCGTTGACGTCGAATGCACGCTGCACTAGTTCGGGGCTGTTCTCTGTCATTTTCATGCCGGTTATGGGCGGTGCGTAGGCTGCGTTGGGGATCACGGCATCGAGGCGCCCATAGAGATTCGTAACAGCGACAGCCAGCGCAGCCACGCTTGCGGCAGAGGCAACGTCGCACTGCTGGACATCGACCGTCACCGAGGCGTTGATGCCTCGAATACGTGCCGCGACAGCTTGCAAGTCGCTCACTGTGCGAGACGCGATGATGATGCTCTTTGCCCCAGCCCGCGCGAAGGCATACGCAATGTACTCACCAATGCCAGCACTAGCTCCAATGATACAGACTGTAAAGCTAGGTGGGAGCTTCACCTGCCGAGGATCGAGCGAGGCTGGAACAGAGCTGTGTGTCGTGGGCGTGAAGTGGTCCACGTTGCCGACACGGTGATCCGGCATGTCTCAACAGCCGTACTCCGTGGCCTGTGGGTAGACTGCGAGATGTGGCCGGAAACGCGGCTTAGGTGGTCGATGAATTTCTTCCGAGTTGCCACAGCAGTGCTCCGTAGTTCACGTCAAAGGCGTCCAAGCGAGGTAGCGAGGTAGCGAGGTGCTAGGCTTGTGCCGGCTGTGTCAGAGCGCTGCGTCCGGCGTCAGGGAGACGTTCAGGTACGGAGTACAGGACAAAGGTAATGCGAAGATCCGCGCGACCAGGCCTCTAGTGCAGGGTTGGTGAAGGTCTTTGGTGGCGCAGTGATGAGCGATGTGTATTCTCCTAGCTGCAGGACATATATCTCCTAGTTGCTGATGCGCATACCACTGTGCATTGGCGACGACGGAAGCTGATTGTAGTGGGACTTGGCTGCTGCAGAGGTGCCGCAGGTGGGAGGCGGGTGCTGGGCTATTGCTATGTGAAACTGCTACCGTGAGACAGGCGTGCTTCGCTTAGAAAGCTGGCTGGGTGGTCGTCGTCATTGCGCACTTGACTGTGATCTCGTCAGCGGTCGAGATTGTGCTATCTCGCTGGGGGTAGTCGATGGTGATGGCAAGTTTGAGGCGAAATGCGCAGCTGGGTTGAGTGACTTTGTGTGGTTCCGAGTTATTCCAGCTGCTGCATTGGGTTAGAGGGAAGCAGCAACCATGCAGCCTGCAGAAGCGGCACGGTGATACTGCAGGTACCGGCGGAATTTTCATCTCGTCATGTTGTTCCTGCGTACTCAGCCACGGGCATGCAGCAAGGTTCACTCACGGTTCCCTGGCAACTCAGGAGCAAGCTTACGGTGGGAAGAACAGGTTTCGGAAGGGTCTGCATCTGAAGTTTTAGATGGCATTGCATTGCCACTCTTTGCCTCCTCTGCTGAGATGGAGGTTGAGGGTATCATGGGCTGAATTGCTTCGCTAATGGGTCTCGTCTGCCATTGGTCTCATCATCGTCATTTCAGCACCTGTGCCAATGGAACGAGATTGATCCTTCTCCCTTGATAAAATACACATTTGCCAGAAAGTGATTCGAGGCTCACGCTGGTGATCCGCCCTCGAAAATTGATTCCTCCCAAATTTCGATCCTCTGGTGGTCTGAATAGTAGTTGTTTAATGAAAACGCCATCGCCATGCGCTGTAGAAGCAGTAATTGGAATTGGTATCCAAGAAATCTTGCAAATGAATTGTCGTCCGTCACTTTCGTTGCAGTCATTCAGACCGTGTCTATCTCCAGTCGAATGTGTGAATTGCATCAAGCTCCGATACTCATGTAACTTGCACAGGTGTTCGGCCTAGTCTGGTCGCACCGGCATTGAAGAGCCTCGACATGACGCTGCCCACACTATGTTGATGCGCGGGAGCGGGACCTTCCGACTTGACTTTCTTGCTGGGTTGTTGATCATAGAAGCTGATCTGGTGGCCCTTCAGGTTCGGTCTGGCCGCAGCGACTGCCTTGCCATATGCGGTATACTGGTAGCTATCCGGGCTAGCTTGCCCATCGAAGATGGCGATATTCTCATCCACGTAATTATTGTGGGTCATAGGGGTGCCTCGGTTGGTGGGTGCCAAGGAGGATGATCTCGAGTGAGACGATGGTGCAACTGAAGATGATCGGGAGCTGGAGTAAGAGTGACCGGAGCGTACCAAGGGAGGCAAGTCTCGGATCGACGGCGGCGAAATGGAGCGTTCGTGGCGATAGGGTGAGGGGCCGCGTTTATGACTTGCAGCGGGCAGAGACAGAGAGCTCTGGTTGCTGTGATATCTGCGGGCATGACGTCCGCCAGGGACATCGTCCTCGATGATGGAGTGAGGAGAGTCGTACACGTGGATAGCTTTGGGCTGTTTGGTGGTGAGTGCGCGCGTGGATTGGCGAATTGATTCGACCACATCAGTGTCGACCGAGGAAGTGGACTGCCAGTGCCTGTGGCTGTTGAGTTCGGATCGCTCGTACTGAAGCTCAAGCTGGAATCTGATAGGTGCCAGGAAAGGCTCGAAGTGGTCGAAGAGGTCCTGTTCGCTAACTCGGGTATCGAAGTCGAGAAGGTAGAGCATTTGCCTTTCCATGAGGTTGACCTCGGGAAGACCAAAGCCGAAGCCATCGTAGCCCTTGACTGAGGTGTACCTGGCCCAGTGCTTATTCTTGGGTGAAGAGTCGTTGAGGTTCTTGGCCGCCAGAATAAGAGCAGCCAGGAAGATGCGGTGAGTGGTACACCGCATACCCTTGGCCACAGGAGGGAGGCGAGCCTTTAGGCGAGTGAGGAAGACCAGCGAGGTCATCAGGGTAGGGACCTGGACGGATGACTTGTTGACAAGAGATGTGATGAATGCTTCCAAGCTGGGAAGAGCAGGCATGTTCTCATGCTGAGCGGGATCTGAAGGTGGCGTGGATGGCGGTGTGGGAAGAGTTGATGTGTTGGAAGGCTGCTCACAGCGGATAACCTGCGAGGCCTGCTTCGCTAGGTGCTGAATCATATAACTCCTCACGGGCTGACGGACAAACTCGTCGAGAGCAGCCCGGTTCTGGGCCTGCGAGTATGAAGAGTCCATAATGAGTGTATGTGGTAAGAGGTTGGTAGAATGAGAGAACAGTTCCTGATCAAAGGAACCTGATTTGTTTGAGGACGAGTGACAGATATGGACAGTCTGTCAAAAGCGACAAAGGGCCCAAATGTCTCGAAGATGCGAGTGGTTGGTATTAAAGAAATGTGAAATGCCTGGCCTGCAGGAGGGGGGAAGCGAGCGTGCCAAGTGGATGTACGGAGTATGAATATCGATACGAGAAGGCAATTCTCCCAGGAGGTATGCTAGGGCCAGCCTAGGATAGTCGACTCCTTTGGTGTCTGAGAGGGTTCGGTAAGGTCTCGAGTCGCGTCCCCTGAGGTTCCACGCTGTCGCCTTTTGGAATGACGAAGTCTGGAGCACGGAACCGGCACGGCAACTAGATCGATAAGGGAATAATCGATAAGTGACTCTGCTCGGAAGAGAGACGGATTGGTCTTGGGCCAAGGGTCGCGTAAGCAGGGGTAAAGTCTATGGCCTGGCCACTAGAGGTTCTGGGTCAGTAGGTTCCAGCACTTGGGCAGCGGCTTGGCTGTCAACGGCTTTTGCTGGGTCGTGAGATGGAAGGGGAGTCTAGAGAGATGAGGATGAGGAAGAGTGATTCACTTTAATCAGCCTGAGGAATGTCACTCAGTGCCGCGAGGGAGCTGGGGCGAGCTGGCGCTTGCAAGTGTAAATATGTATTGTTTCGCGCCCGTCGGCGGCACCGTGCCAGGGAGAAACTGGTTGGCCATGAGGCGGCATGCTGCACTCCTTGAACGGCGTATCCCCACACAGGACGAGTCAGGTTGAGAGGGGCGCATGGCCACGGTTGGCAGCCTGTGGGCAGGCTGGATCATCTGGCCCAAGCATGTGCAGGTCTGGGTGCGCCGTTTGCCTGTCCACCAGGTGGCATGGGAGGGAGCCAAGGGGTAATTGATTGGCTAGGGGTGGCAGCCTGGGAAGGGGGGCGCAGCCGTCGAAGCGGGGCTGATCGGGGCGCGCCAAAGGACTCATGCGAGTGTTGGGCCAGTTAAACTTCCGGGCAGATCGAGCAGCGGGCCTGTTATTGCGCAGCTTGAGGCATGGGCCGGCAGGGAGTTGAAACTTACGCGCCCCTTGTCCTGCTTCCTGACTGTCTCAGCTTTTTGCTTTATCAAACGCGTTCGCCTATGGAACGCGGCCATGCCAGATTCAGCTCTGAGTGGTTGCTTTCGTTGCATTCCCTTGCCTTGCGTCTGCCATCGCGGTTTCACTGGTGGCCAGCAAAGGAGAGAATGTCCCGGGAATTGCCACACAATGCCTTTTTTTCTCGCTTGTTTTTAGCCCTGTAATTCATTGGGTTCGTCCTCGCTGAGAGTATGGCGGACGGCCAGCCTTCTCACCCACAGGGTCTACCCTCGTTCTCTCCGGCCTGCAGAAGCGACACTGCATGTGTGAGATGTGTGTCATCCGGGACTGTTGAATGCTTCAAGCCAGCATGTGTGCTGCATTGAATGTTGCAGCTTCATACAGTTGTGATCAGCCATTTGCCAGTCGCCATTCCCCGTCAGCTGCCCATTAATTGTCTTGAGTATGGCACACCGCCGATCACATGGAAATATTAGAGTTGGGCATTCTTTGGACAGGCGTCGGTCATTCGGGCGTGTGTCGGGAGGCATCGGTCAGGCTCTCAACTCACGAGAAACCCTATCGAGCTTGCAATCCTGGTAGGGTCGACTCGTGGCTAGTGGTAGACAAACAATCCTTTGCTGCAGCGAACCCCAGCCCCGTAGTCTGGAATAGCGTCAGTCTGCTTGCAAGAGATGCTGATAGCGCTGTCAACGGCTGCTCGGCGTTGGGGGTGGAGTGCCAGAGTGAGACGCGAGTGCGACGGCGACTGCCTATTGCAGGCTGGAACTCGGCCTAGCAGATCAAGAATCTGCGGGGGTCAGCTCGCACTTGCCACGCTTTGCGCCGAAGAGCTTCAGCCACACATGCGCCACAGCCACCGCCACAGCCACCACCCGCCCCGATCTCGTGGCTCGATGGCGCCAATGGGCCTAAGCCTCTCGTCAACGCCGCCGTCAAACGCCAGATCCGACAGCTTGTACGTCGTGCATGCCAGCTGGGAACCTCAGCACTTGACGTCCACACCATATCATGGCTGGCCGCTCCCGCACACCTTCAATCACATTCTCCCCCCCTCTTTCGACGAGTACCGCTGGCCTGAACTGCCAGGAGCCTGCACATCCTGAAACGCAACTGACCATGTCCAGGCGCTAAAATGTGGCTTATCTTTGTCCACGGCGGAATGTGATCTGGACAACGAGCTACACACCCACTCAGTTCCCTATTTCTCGGTAACGAGATTCGTACTTGCGCGATCAAGTGTCTCTATCTTGATATCGGCCCTCACCTACTCGATGGCTACTTCTACTCTCATGCACATCCCTCAGAGACCTGATGGCGCCTTACTTACAGGAGTCGTTTTCGCCCTTTAAGACATGCGCTCGATCCCGTGTCAACGTCTAGGCTGGTCTGGTATGTCTATCAAGCGCTCAGTGCATCAAGCGCTCAGTGCATCAAGCGCTCAGTGGTAGTCACTGGAAGCCGCCGCCCACCACGACTCGACACGTACTTTCACCATCTGCTGCACTCTTCACTATGAGAATCCCCAAGGCATTTCAAAATAGATGCTATTAAGGTCTGATATCATTGCGCTTGTCTATTCAGATTATCACCGAGGTATGTTTTCATATCGACTGCACCGCAAGCATTGCAGTCGAACCATGTCCCAACTATCGAAAAACGCCAAAACCCTCATGTAACACGTGGTTACCACGCGATCTCACGATCTGAGCCACTGTCAATACGATACATGTTGATCCAGATCGACAGCCCTACTTCATCGCAAAGTACGCCGCTCGAGCCTCGTGTGTGGTGTTGTTCTGGTGAGCCTTCTGCGCCTGTGTAGGCTTGATGGTTTTGCTGGTGCTATCACGCTTCTTGTGAAGCAATGACTTCAGGCTCGACATGGTTGAAGTGCTTCGCACCGAGGCGGCGTCGCCATGCTTCTCGTCCACATTGGCTGAGGAAGGCATCGTCTGGGAATGCGCACGAGAGCGTTCTTGCGAGAGCTTGGGTGTTGGGAGAGAATGTCGTTGAGAGGCAAGTAGGGAGTCGGTGACAGATGCGTACGACATAGGTGTTGACTAAATATACCCTATACTCAGCTGCTCCACTGGAGGGTATGGCGTGGGGTGAGAATAAGCAGGGGATTCTGAACAATTAGGCGTTCCCCAAACTCCTACAAGGATCCCGGGTAAGCTGAGTCGCGAGGGAATATTGACTGTTGAGTTTGTGCTGAGTGATTGCTTCGCAAGGAATCTTTATATGGTGAAGAGTGCGACCAGATTCGGCTTTAACACGGTGGGGTCAAGGTTTGCTTTCCTCGGTGTTTGGTTTTGTATAGACAGCCATGCCTCAGGCTCGGTCCTAAGGCCATCTTTATACCTGCTCCCACGGTATGCTTTGTTGACTAGTCTCGGTCATACACCCACCTCCCTGCTTAACAATTCTCCCCAATATGACGCCCTTGTTGGCGGCTAGCCCGTCGGATGACTTCTGACATACATTGTGTGGTTGAGAAGGTGACTCAGTACTCGGTAGCCTGAGGCCTGCCTAGAGAGATGCGAGTACGACAACCAATCACTGCTTCAGCAAGCAGCCACGGTGGGTACAATCCGAGCTTGCAGGTTGCCAGGGGTTTGCTGACTCAAAGTCGATGCTTTCAATCCCCTAGTGCGCCTGCGTCTTTACGCAGACTCCTCTGTGAGTGGGTGGGCATGGGCACGCCTTCTTGACCTGGGTCGAAGGGTACCTTTGCGCCGATACTGGCCCATTGCATTTCATCACTGCCCTTCGATTTGCAGAATATATCATCAGTCGCTTCATGGACAATATCTAACTCGAGTGGGGTTAAATATTCATCTACAGTTCCCACCGTTGCCAACTTCGAAGCAGAGACTCCGTATTGCTTGTCTACAGCGAGAAAAGTCTGCACCGATGAGTCAAAGAGCACCTTTTCTTTCGTCCCAAATAGTACAAGCAGCGGCAGCAAGACTCCAGGTTAATGACTGGGCGGGCCGCGTACCAAAGTTCCAATGGCGGGGTCCTGTGCCGCAGAATACGCGCCCTTTTGCCTATACGCCCTTCGCGTACGTACGCTCGGGTCAGGTCTTTCGGTGTGTACACTGCAATCGCAATTGCACCTGCACCTGCAGCAGCTTTGTTCGGCCCGGAGACTTCACGTTCAGCACACAAACGTTATTTGGGGCGTGCGAGGAGTTCATTCTTCTTGCGCGCGTTGGCTCGTAGGTAGATAGATTCGTCTCTATGGTTCCAACGCGAGGGTGGATCTTTGTATCTGGCTGGACTTAGTCGACCGTAGTTGGGGGACTTAGAGAGGAACCAGCATACGAGAAAGCACACCACTATCGTCTTTTGGGGCGGTGAAAGATCAGCAACAACTCCATTGTCGTCGTGACCTTGGGAGAGGATTGAAGCACCTCGCTCCCCTTTCTGCAATTATATACAAGTTCATGGATGCATGTCCCACGAACTCGGCAGCATTTCTGTTGACACATCTCCAACAGCAGATTGATGCCGCCAGAAAGCCAACAGACAGCCATCTTGAGCTAGACTTGCTTCGACAGCAGCAGGAGGATCCGGGGGGAGGGGGGGGGGGGGAAGAGCAGCAGCACAAAAGATACGAAGAATGCATATCGTATGTTCATACCAATAATCAACAAGCCTCTCAGACACATGGCTATCCCAAGGAAACCGGAGGGGTGCCTCATCACTGCATCCGCATGGTTGTCGTCGTCGTCATATCTCCTTCATGGCTCATTCTTCACCACCTGCTTGGCCTCATCAAGCAGCCCCCGATTTAGTCGAGAATTCCCATCTGCATCTGCATCCACGTCCGCGACTGCACTCGCATTCGCACCCAGTCCCTCCGCCTCGTCATCCTCTTCGAACCCCAAACTCAAGCCCACCTCGCTCTCCCTCCTCCGCTCCTCCGCCTCGGTGCCAAAAACCCTTCTGACCACACTGCTGATACTCCTCCGGGCCCTATGCCCATTCGCTCCCACCGCAGCCCCTTCCCCCTTCCCAGATCCAGCTCCTTCCACCAACGCACCCGCCGCACCGAAACCACTCGCCTTCCTCTGCCCCCTGTCCCTCCTCCACCGCGCAAATGCTGTCCCTCCAGCCCCGCCCGCGCCCGCCGTCGCTTTACCAGCCTTCCGCGCCGCCTCCGGCGCCGTCCCCGTTGGCGGCCACTGGCCCTCGTTCTTCCATCCACTGACCAGCGCGCGTACCATGTCCGGCAGCGGAATCGGGATGTTGGGCGTCAGGCTCTGCACCACGATCTTGCCGTAAATCGTGCCGTACGCGCTGGGGTTGATGCGGCTGCGCAGCACGTTGTCTTCAGGGAACAGCGGCGGGTACACGGGAAGATAAGGACCCTCGGCTTCTGGATCGGGTTCACTTTCGTTTGCGGGGATGGCACTGGTGGGTTTGGCCGTAGTCACGCCGGTGGAAGTTACGTCTGTCGCGGCCGTAGTGGCGGTGGTTGCCGGCTCGAGACTGTCTACGGACGTGCCTCCGGAGGCCTCCGGCGTGTGGCTATCGGCGGCGGCAGCGAAACCAACAGCAGTCGCGGCATTGATGTCGGCGGCACTGACCGAAGGCGAGGTGTCGACATTGGTGTTGGTTTCAGAGTCCGGAATGTCAGCCTTTCCGAGGATAGCACTGAGTGTGGTGTCCATGGCATCCTGATTTTCTGATGCAGGCTTTCGCGCCCCAGCCGAATCCCTCCAAACCGCTCCCGTCCACGCATCGCGCTGCTGAACCCAATGTCGGAGGCCGTGGTTCCAAGACATCTGCTCGTGGATAATTTTCCTTCTTTTAACCTGCCGCTCACGGACGTAGTCTGCTACCGCATCGGGGTTTTCGAAGCGGTATGGGTCGGCCTTAGGGCGCCGTTTCGTGGGTGACGTTGGATGCGCGCGATCCAGCTCATCTTCGGAGCCATCGTCACGTAGCTGCCAGGATATAGGTTCCCTGGCGTCAGGTCCCTGTTGTTGATCTTGTCCCCCGCCTTCTGTGGGTGGGAATTCCCAATCATTTCGTACGATGGTCATGAGGTATCTCTTTGCCGCCCTTGAAGCATCGGCACGTGCCCTTTCTTGCTGTTTGGGGTTTGCAGTAGTTGTGCCATCGTTCTTCTCCGCATTCTGGCTCTGAGAGTCAGAGGTGTTCGAGCTGACGTTGCTGCCTCTTCGAAAGCGTTGCGAGAGGTTGTGTAGGAAAGGAGCATGGGCCGAGAGAGGCGAGCGGCCGGACTCGGTGGAGGCGTGCTCTGGGGAGCCTGACCGTTGTAGGATGGGGCGGTCGGCTGGACCTGCCCCCGCCATGGCCATGGATTGGATGAGCAAGAGTTATCCTGCTTGGAGAGGGCCTGAAATCGGGCGCAGATGAGACGAGGTAGTGGTCACGAGGGGTCAGACATTGAGCGCGTGAGACCGAGATGCGGAAATCTTCGGAGGATTATATGTGCGTTTTTGGAGTAAACGAGCAAGCGCATGCAGCGTAGCTATGAATGAGATAATTACGTGAGAGCTACAATGAAGGGAACAGGGCACGTACGCATCACTGGCAGCGTTTTGTATCGGCGGCGGTGGTGTGAGAGTTTGTCCTGTGGTGGAGGCGGATTATCTGAGTAGGAGTGTAGATCAATGACAACAGCCAATCCGTGGTTGCATCACGCCAAGCTGTCTGGGGCAGGAGGCATACGAGTCTGCGTGGCTAGGGTCTAGACATGGCCATTACTGCAATCATCAAGGTTTTGTCTTCATTTGCAGCTATGAATGGGCTTCATGCTGAGTTATCGTGCGGGTACTAACTATACACAGGAGGTGCCCTCTGAACAGCTAAGAGCGGCCCTCGATGGACGATTTCGAATAATGAATGTGCCCTGACCAAGTCCAATCCGTGCATCAGCATCAACAGGCCTTTTTCACATTCTGGTGCTCTCCGCAATGTCTTCTTGAAAAGGATGGTCGGGTCTGACGTGCGTGCACATCGACGAATTGAACTTGAACACAAAATCACAAGCTCATTTGCTGTAGAACGCGAAAGGAAACCCGAACCGGGAGTCTCATGACACTCATCAAAAGCAATGCTCAGAAGAGCTGTGCAGGGGTACCGTGTCGTTAAATTCGTTAATTGGGTAACGATCGGACGAGGTCCAATACATGCAGGACCTCAAAGGATGCGGGCTCTGCCCTTGAGGGGTGGGTAAGTGGTGTTCCATCTACATCACCACGCTCCTACGCTTCTCGGCGTTGCTGAGGACGAGCAGCGGAGTGGAACGTCGCGCAGCTTCAATCTCAATAAATGCTCTCTCATCGCCGCTAAGGCTTCGGTTGCTATCGACAGAGGATCGGTCGCGGGATTTCTCCTTGCGCTCAGATCCAATTGCACCGACCCCCAGACTGCCGATGCTGGGCCGGCTGGTCAGGCTAGTGCTGCCCGCAAGAACAGAGTCGCTGTCGGAACCCGAGGCAGAGAAGTTGAATTCGTTCTCACTGCCAGGAGTGCCAGCTCCAGAGCCGGGCTGACGTACGTCGTTGCGTCTTTCTCGACCAGCTTTCACCAAGTCATGGACAGCACGACGGCGTTGGCGGGTTGCAAAGTTCTTGCTTCCCTCATGCTTCGACGTGGGCTTCTCCGTGAGCTCCTGCAGCAGCGGCGGACCCTTGGGCTGGCGAACAGGATGCTCACCAGCACGTCCGTGGCCGGGAGCGAAAGTGCCGGTCATAGGGGTTTGAGGCACACCGGCCGAGCGTGGACCAGTAGGGCGTGTCCACTCACCAGTGGTCTTGACGTTCACCGATGAGAGGTTTTTGCGGTGCCCACGGCGGAAGGCGTTAGCCGATGGAGGAGGCAGAGGCTCAACATCATTCTGGGGCGAGGGCGTCGGCTTGGGTGGCGACACGCTTCTCATCTGAGACCGAGGAACCGAAGGGTCGGAGGCTTGACGCTGAAAGACCGGGGCGGCTTGGGGGGAGGATACTCGGTAGTTCTCGGTGCTTCCAGGACCCGTGTGCTGCTGAGCCCCGTTGTCATACACGAAGCTGGACTGGCCAGTCATGGGATTGTAGACGGAGAAAACGCCAGGACTGCCAGCGACGGGCTGAACAATAGGCTGAAGCCCATGCTGGAGCTGCTGGGTGTAAATGCTCATGGGCGAATTGACAGGTGATTGGTAAGACTGGGCATTGTTCGTGTAGCCTGTATTGAGGTTCAAGTGACCCAAATGCTGAGCAGCGGAAGTGATCTCAGCAAGCTGTTGTTGAAGCTGTCGCTGCTGGAGGGCAAGATAACGGTTGGTAGCCATTAGTTGTTCATACTCTTCGGGATCAATACCGTCTAATCCACCCTGAGGAGCAAAATCGAGGATGGGAGGCGCCAGAACTTGCTCTTGGAAGGAGTAGTTGTTCTGATCACGGTAGGCACCATTGCTGTTGCCGCTCATCTTGCGTGCCTGAGGAAAGTACGCTGCAGTGGTTGTCTGCGGGACGCGACTTCCGGCATCGTACTGAGGATCCGCATAACGGCTTTGCTCCAGTCCGTTGGCAGCAGGAGGAACGGTGGCAGATTTGGGGGCCGTGCGGAGACCGGCTAAGAGGTGACCACGGCTGGTTCGAGGAGTTGAGACATTATTGGCTTGCTGGGTTTCATCGATGGTGGAGATGTTGGAAGGAGGGGCGACGCTCAAGCGCTTGATGTGCGAAGCCTTGCCGCGGGACGCGAAGCCCGGTCCGGAGACACCGATGTTGGTGTTGTTGAAAGGGGATTGGAAAGTCATTTGAGCAAGACCGCCTGCGTCAATACTCATGTTTTTTTCTCTAAGGGTGATGTATGTGCAATCGAATGGAACAATGCTGTACGCAAATGAACCAGAAAGCTGGTCCGGCAATCAAGGAAGCGAATTGAGGAGCTCTATGTAGAGGTCGAAGGAGCGTGTGATTAGAGTATTAGGCGTCGCGGGCCAGCGTTGGCTGAATGTAAGTCGACAGGATCGCAAATTCGAAAGATCGAGGGGTATCAGAAACGGAACCAAAAGCTTGTATGCCTGATAAGTCACTGTCAGAAGATGGAGTCGA
Organism: Cyphellophora europaea CBS 101466; assembly: GCF_000365145.1. Lineage (NCBI taxonomy): Eukaryota > Fungi > Ascomycota > Eurotiomycetes > Chaetothyriales > Cyphellophoraceae > Cyphellophora > Cyphellophora europaea. The sequence goes on along the minus strand of NW_008481808.1, from coordinate 2,466,661 downwards.
AAGATTGGACGTGATATACCAGTTGTGTTGCCTGCTGGGGCAATATGGCAGGACAGGCCAAGTGAGCTGACGGCTGCTTAGTTATGTGGGGATTGACGTGCTGTGTACAAAGATCGGGAGCTTTTTGTGGCGGATTAGGTGTCGAATGGACAGTGTAGGTGATTTAATGTCGATTGTGTGGCAGAGCTGTTTTCTAGCAACAACGTCTTGTATTGCGCGGCAAATACGAATGATGGCGGGCGAAGAGGACGTGGCGGTGATTAGGACCAGGGGTAAGTCGGAATTGAAAGAGCTCGATCAACAGCGGGGGAGAAAGTCACGCTCTGTTCTTTGTCGCGAGCAAAGAGACCAAATCACCCCGTGACAGTGAGACGTCAACTCTAACAACCCTCGGAGGGCGAGGAAAGGAAGGGCGAGGATGGAAGAGAGGGAAGAAGAAGCAGGATGCAAGAATCGACAGTGGCACAAATGAAGAGCGCGGATGGAGAAAGAAGGAGGGAGGGATGGCCTGGCGAGCCCGGCTACAAGTTGACGGGCTCGCTGTTTGAGCTATGATTGGCGCTCTGCCCCCTAAACATCCCCTCCCTCTTAGTTCTAACGCTCTAACAAGCGCCCTCCTGGCAGATTTTTGCTCTGTTTCTGCAGCTAGATGCAAAGTGCCCGCACCAGGAACCCGCTTAGGCTTGCCGACTGGCCATCGACACTTGCAGTCGCTATATTCGGGTCTGGTTCTGGGCCGTCCCTGCCGGCGAGGTCTCGCGATATGCCAATCGGGCGCCCCCCTTCTGCTGTTGTTCGGCACTACCAGTGATCTACAGCTGCCGCGTCCAATCTCCCTATATCATCTCGAGCTTCCATACATGATACGAGTACCATAGCTCCTCGTCTCACCGCCCCCAAGCAGCCAGAGCACCAGAAGCGTACTGACCTTGAGCTCTGCGAAGCTCCCGACCCGCGCGAGCATTCCAGTCATGCTAAGATTAGGCTCCCACGTGGACGAACTCGCAACTTTGTGGCCACCACCCCATCTCGCTGTTGCCAAGAGTCTTGCAATAATCTCCTGTCCTCTTAGCAACTCGCGATTCGATGGAACCAGACTAAGTGCATAGTATGTAGGGTCAAGATGAGGAGAGGATGCGGTTCCTGCCATTTATCGGTACATCTATCTGTTGTACACTCTTGAAATGCCCAAGTTGCGCTGATGCAGAGGACTTTGGAAAACATTACTGGCATTACTCCGACTTGGAGTGGTCGCCGTTGCTTGCTCGGGCATCATGCGCGGCCTTGGGAATAAGCTCATCGCTTTCCGGGATTCCTTCCTGGCTCACTGGCGATGGTGTAGGCCGTTTGATCGTTTTTGAAGGACCCCTTTCTGTCACCTGTTCATGCGATGGCTCGCCAGAAGGGTCAGAGCCTGCTGATGTCGAAGCTTGTGATTGCGGCTGCGTCCGAGGTGTATGGGAGCCGCTATCCGCAGGCTTGGGGTGGGCCTCGGAAGCAGAAGAAGACCTGGACTCGTGCGTTCGTTTTGGCGCGGGTGCTGGCTCTTCGAGGAGCCTGTGAGATGATGTAGCCGCTGCCTCTTCGGCTTTGCGTCTCTCAGCAATCTGGCTAACCAGCTCCTGTTTCTCCGCTTCCAGCTCAGCGTCAAGCTCCTCATCATCCATGAGCTCGTCCTTGTATACCTCCGGGTGCTCCTGGAAGCAGTCTCGCATGCCCTGGAACTTCTCAATGCAGTCCATGCCTTTGGGCTCCTCTTGGGAGAAAACGAAACATGAAAAAGCTTCACGGAACTGCGGACCGCAAGGACCATGCGCCATACCGCCTAGACAAGGGCAGTCCCAGTTGATCTCACCGGTCTCTGGGTTGAATGCACCTTCCCCTTGCGCTTCCTCCGCCAGCTCAGCCGCTCCTTGACCGTCTGCAGGAGCTACTTCTTCGCCAATTCTGGCCGAGGCGTCGGCAGCCAACGCCTCATGATTTTCTTGGGCATCTTTTGACCGGCGAGCAATCAGCGCATCGAGTGCAGACGTCTCTGCGTCCTCATCGACAGTTTCGACGTTCGGGTTCAATAGATCTAGCACTATTTGTAAGCTTTTCGTCGTCCGGGCTTGATTTCAAAGAAACCCACTGTGATGTGGCTGCTCAGCAAAGACCGGGCTCGTATTGTAATAGTATATACCGGCGATAGCGATACCCCATCGCAATGCGCTGCTCTTCCAGCTTCTGGACCGTAGATGCGGAGGCTGTGTGCTAACGAAGCGAGTTCCAACAGATCGTAAGGGAACGAAACTAGTTCTTGCGGTCCGCAGAGCCGCACGAGACGTAGGTCTTATCATGCCCAGAACCATGACAGCAATCGATTGACAAAGGAGATGAGGCTGTGCAGGAGATGAACTAACGAGAAACCTGAAGAGTGCAAAAGTATTGACGCAGCTGTTGCGGCAAGCGGGCTCGACAACTTTCCACAGGTCACGGACCACAAGTTTATCCGACGCCGTACCGCACCCCACTACTACTGCACTCAAAATGACCACCCTGGGAATCTAACACGAACACACAACGGCCGCGCTTTTCCCAACGCTGGTCGCCATGAATATCACCCGCAGCGTAACTTCGGAGCGTGATCGTGCTCTGCTGAGCGGCGACTACGATGCCTACCACGCCCAAGCCACTCGCAAAATCCACGCACTGAGAAGAAGACTGGGCGCTGCTACACCCAGAGGGCGAAAATACACACCCAAGTCTCCTGTCACCTCTGCAAATGTGGCTGATAATGCTGAGTGGGTGCAACTGCTGCTTGCAAGCGCGGAGCGGGCCTGGGCCAGTGCAATGGCCATGAAGTCTGCCCAGTCCCCAGAGAACACACAGAAACCCATGCCTGGTTCTACAAAGACGCAGATTGCGTCTCGATTAAGACGGGCGATCGCGTACGCCGAGAATCTTGTTACGGTCCTTGATGAGAGCGACGCGAAAGCCTCTGGGCTTGATGTCCTCGAGGCCAAGGCCTACTTGTTCATGCTGAAAGGCAGTCTCAATTTCGAGAAGTCACAATGGAAAGCGTGTCTGCGTAATTACTCCCTTCCAAGGATAACATACACAACTTTGGGCAAGGCCGCAAAAAGCGATGTCTACAAGGACCTTTTGTCTGCTATCATCGACCCCAGTCTCCGTTATGCGGCCTTCCAGCTCAAGATGCCCCGCACTAAGCCGGTCGAGGAGATTGCAGTGGAAAGCTTTGCGGACGATGAGGCGGCGACCAAAATTGCTCTCGTCAAGCTGGATTCGCATGCTTTCCAGACCGCAAAGAACGAAACCCAGACAGAGTCTGGCTCTCACAACGCCCCCACTCACATCACGTGGCGGACTCGCAAGGTCAAGCTTGAGGATGCCACCATCTCAGAAGCACTCGGTCGAGCCATTGCCAATGAAAGTATCTTGAACGAAAAGCTTGAAGAGTACAAAGACAAGAAGCTATCTCCGACCGACCTAGCAGCCGCTTATGACGACGTCATTGAGGCCAGGCAGGATGCTGCGGATGCCACCAAATCAGCCATCGAGGAGCTCATGGCCGAGGGCATCGACTCTGGCGACAGTCGCATACAATCCCTACAGATTACACGCACAGCTGTCAACTACGCTGTCATAGAATACCGCATTGGACGCAACAGAGTCCTCTGTGGTCCCTCTGACGGCCTTCAATTCGAGCCTGAGCAGCGCAAACACTCAGCAAAGCAGTCCAAGAGCGGCAAGGGTCACACACCAAAGCCCGAAAGCACAGGGCGTCAGCTCTCTCGCTTGCGGGAGCGCACTGCCCTCTACGAATCCATACTTCAATCGCTCGATGCAGTCAAGGAACTCCCTGGCGTCATCGCCGATGAGGCTTTCGTCCGCGAGCTCGACGCCAAATACGCCTACTTTCGTGCCCTCAAGTGCCTTGCCGTTGGCCGCTCTCACGCCCTCAACGGCCAAGTCGTCAACGCTCTGGCCCTCTTCGACCGCGCTTTAACACTCTCCCAAACCGCCTCATCCATTCTGCCGCCCTCTTCTTCTCCCGAGTTCACCGAGTCATCGCCCCCTAAAGTCGAGCTCTCCACATCTACCATCGCCATCACAACCGCCCACCTCTCCGCCCTCGTCACACGCCACCGTGGCCTGACCGAGCTCAAAAATCTTTCCAACTCGGCTTCAAAGACCAACACCGCAAGTGCGCCCGTCTTTCAGCGCCCCTTGGCAGAAACCTTACAATTGAACGTCTACCACGACGATGTCGACCTCAAGAACATTGTCAATTACCCTCCGAGACTGCAGCCCATCCCTGTTAAGCCGCTGTTCTTCGATCTGGCGTGGAACTATATCCAATATCCTGGCCATCAAAAAGAGGACGCGGCAATCGATGGACAAGCTGTGGAGAAGGACGTACAGGCCGAGAAGGCGCAACCGCAGCAGCCGCAGCAGGAGAAGAAGAAGGGCTGGTTTGGCTTCGGTCGCTAGACCGCGCCTGATGAAGAACATTGCAGTGGCGGCGGTCGTCACGGTCATGTGTCATGGAGCACGTCGATAGAGCAGCGAGCGTTGTAGACTTGTCGTTATGCTAGAGAGGATTTGTCTCTCAAGACGTCCAAAATGGACGATATGAAGAATGGCCAAGCGTCAGCAGAGGCCGCTACAGAAATAGACGAGCCGCCCCCCCCCCCCCTGGCGCATCGCTCGAGCGTCAAAAGCATGACCAAATACAAAAATGCTTTATGAAGAGCCCCCTACTTTCCCGCTGTCTGCCATACTCCCAAAGACCGCGCATGCATTATGCCTTAGGATAGCCATATTCGCACGTGATTCATTTTCCCCCACAAATCAACCTCCCCATAACGCCCTGCTCTGCTCGCTCAACGGAGTTAAAAACTAGATCTCAATCTCGACGCCTCGCATCTTAGCCCACATGTCGGCCTCGCTGACGACGTTGACGACGACCGATTCCTGTACCACGGGCGGTGAAGTCCCGAACCCGAGGATGGCGGCGCCCGCGCCCGCACCGATTCCCGCGACCTGCGCATCGTCTCCGGACGGTGGGGGGGCCGCACGTCTCCCGCCACCATCCCTACTTTCCTCCTCATCTGGATCCCTGGCGACGGCCTCGAATGTCATGATGCGGCGTTTCCGCCACTGCCTTGCTTGACGTGGCTGCTGCTGCTGCTGCTGCTGCTGCGATTGCTTCTCGGAGGCAGCCGCGTCGCCGTCGCCGTTGCCATCGATTGGCAGCAGGCTTTCGGGCTGCAGGAAGAACTGCACCCCTTGAGTGACGTGGACTTCGGTGGCCCGCGGATCACAGGGGTGGCGCGGTAAAGGATACGTGACGCGCCTCCAGGGCCGAGAGGCGAGGTCGGTGCTGGTCACGGGGGGGCCGACCTGAGAGTGGAGGGTCGTACGGAGGGGTGGTGGGAGGTCTGTGAATGCGGATGGGGGTGGCGGTGGTTTAGTGCTTTGGGCATCATATAGGGGCGGCGGCGGCGATTGCGGCAGCGATAGGAGGGGATGTGGGGGTGGAGTGGGCAGCTGGTCCTTTGGCTCGCGCGCAACGGCAATGCTTTCCAGGTCTTGGCGTTGGTGGTCGGATCTCCGACGACGGTAAGAGAAGATTGTGGCTCCCAGAAGGATGCCGACGGTGAGGGACAGCAGTTCTGGGGCGGCGGGAAAGAGTGAAGATAGTTGTCTGAGGCTTCCCGCTGTTGATGGGCTTTGGTCCGCTACCGGCAGCAAAATGCTATTGGAAGCCATGATTGCTGGAGTGACATAAGTAGAGGGCGAGGAATCGAAAGGTTGAACCCTAGAAACAGATGGTAGATTGCACGAGGAGAAATATGGTCCGTCCACTCCTATCGTATGAGTATCCCTGCTCGGTCAGTAATCAACCAGGATGCCACCTACTATACATATACCAACACGGGACGCCAGCCATGGCGAGTAGCAACATGGCCTCGTGGCGGGAAGCGGATCTAGACTAGCCAGACTGTTCCGCCAACCGAGCTTCAGACGAGCGCGACCGCCCTCTATGGTTCGGTCGGCCTGTGCGTTGGACAAAAGCCGGCAGCCACCTCTAGCAGCATGATGTGGACTGTTGGACACCGGCGCAGCGTCACCAGACATCACAGGCACGCGAACGTGGAGCGGGGATCATGAACATCGCACCACTTACGGCGCAAACCACTGCGCACTGACATAAGCTGTCAAATTGCCATGGACAGAACGAGCTGTGGGTTGTGCCACTGTAAGCTGAGTCAAACGGCGAAGAGCGGGAGCAAGGTTCTGTTGACAAGCCAGGCCCGGCCAGATTTTGCGCCTTTGACAGCACCGAGTACACGCCTTTGCCCGATGAAAGGAATTTTTGGTCCTCCAAAGACGGCCTGTGGGTGGCAGTATCAGCTGGAGTGTCGACAAGCCTTCATCTGAGTGGTACGGAGTACGGTCCAGGGCATAGGCCATTGAGCAGCATTTCTGGACTTTACGAGCCTTAAGACGTCGTTTTCAGCTCGGCTGGGATCACGCCTCCAAACCAGAAAACCTTGCTCGCCCCCAGCACAGGCCCACCGTTCAGGGTTCGATCTTACCGAGGCCAGGCCATCTTCTGATTGGCGTCAGCGCTAGGTTTTGCGAGACTAGCTATCAGATCTTGCAGCCCGATCGGCATCTAATGAAAGTTTGAGACGGCTGGACCGACGTCTAGGAAATGGGAAACGGAAGACGGAACATGGACGATGATTGATGGCAAGAAGGCAAAGAAGGCGGAAGGGGGCGGCGAAGTCCATCTTGGCCGTCTTCGCTACGTCCGTCCCTTGGTCGCGTTGTCGGCTGTCTCTCGCACCACATCGGGGCCTCCGTCCAAAGGTACGTACATCTTCATCATGGTGGGTTCTCTCCAGGCGAAGACTTGATGGCCTCGAACTCAGTCGCCGTCTCACCGCCATTCCTCTTCGTCGCTGATCTGAGCAGCTCGGTCATTACTTCAAGACAGTCATATCGTCCAAAGATTAGCTCCACCATCACCAGACCTTTGCCAGCGCGGACCGTCTCATCAGCCAACATCTTGTCGAGCTCTGCCCAAGTAGCCACTTGGAGCGTCACAACTGGGTAGGATGGATCGTCCTGGGGCGCTCCGAAGAAGCTCGGCGCCTCTAAGTATCTCCATGATTGGATATCATTATATCTTGCATCGAGGCCGTGGATGTGGCGTTCGACCGTGTAGCCATCGTTGTTGATCACGAATAGGATAATGTCCAGTCGATTGCGGATGATGTCGCTGATGGCCTGCACTGTCATCTGGAAGCTGCCATCTCCCTCGAAAAGGATTGTTCGACCCGCCGACCGGGTGCCCTTTGCAAGCATTTCCTGCAGAGCAATTGACACCCCTTGTGCCGCACCGACCGCAAAACCGATGGACGCCCACATGACTGAATTGATGATCATGCTCTCTGGTGGTAAGATCATGTCTGTGATCCCTAGGAGTGATGTAGCCGCGTCAGTGAGAATCACATCGCGGGGCCGTAGGAACGCAGACATGCGAGGCCAGAACACATTCTGCGTCAAGGCATCCTCAGCTTTGGTCGAAGGCGGATATTTGAGTCTAGAGGAATGGCCTCCTCCGTTCTCGTTAGAAAAGGCATCATACCGCGGTATTTTGGCTGGATCGAGGCGAGCCAGAACCTTGCGGAGCAGAGATTTGATATCGAGGTTGTGGTGCTGCGCATGCTGACTGCTTCCGCCAACCTCCACAGAGTACTTGTGGAACTGTATGGTGATTTGAGTATCTGTGAGTGTAGAAAACCCGAAGGTGTTGACATCTGAGTCCAGGGGTGCGAACTTGAGAACGAGGTCGCGTGCGTCCACCCACGACTTGGGAGTGTTCTTGTCGGCAACCCCGGCATAGACACCACGGTAGCTGGGAAGGCTTTCGTCTAGTATGCCCTTGCCGAACGGTGTGCTGACGGTCGGGAAGCCGGTGACCCTGACCAGCGCGTCGACTTCTTCGGTCAGACCGAAGCGCCGGGTGAGGCCGTCGACGATTATCAACGGCTGTTTTGCCACGTAGATCTTGTCCAGAATCTGGTCAACGACCGTGTCTTCAAGTCCCTCACCGGCATTGGCTTTTTTCAACCTCAATGGCTTCTCGAGAGCAGATGATGGCACCTTGATTTTGACGGACGTTGTCGGTAACTCGATGTAGACCGGACGGCTTTGACGGATGCATTCTGCAAGGACTCTATTGATCTCGTCAACGGCGGTGCCAGGATCCACCAGGTTGGCCTGTGCGACTGTCACTTTCGCCGCCATTTCTGCAAACACTCGAAACCTTCCATCGCCGAGGGTGTGATGAAGGCAGGCGCCACTCTCCTGAGCTGGAAGGGCAGGCGTGCCCACAATGTGGACCACAGGCGAGTATTCCGCGTAGGCTCCGGCGATGGCGTTGATCAAGGACAATTCACCGACTCCAAACGCTGTGAAGACTGCAGAGATGCCTGTTGGCAATTAGACGTCTGGCGCAGATATGAGGTGAGTTGTCATTTACCTTTGACTCTGCCATAGCCATCGGCCGCGTAGCCAGCACTCAGTTCATTGGCATTTCCAACCCACCTGAGACCCGCTGGCTCGACATAGTCCAGCGCCATCAGATTGTAGTCTCCTGGCACACCGTGACAGGCTTGCACACCCAGCTGCCGCAGGCGCTTCAAGAGGTATGCTGCCAGGTCGATGTCCTTTGCCATTTTGACTTAAGGGTATACTCGCTGGAAGAATTGGCGACACAGTACCTTATAGGGTTGTAAGTGGGAGCGGGCAGTAGGAGCAAAGGATGGAAGACGTTTGTTGACCGAAACACGAGGTGTGTGGTCGCAGCCTAGGGTGAGCAGTGAATGGTTGTCATCCTGTAAGTGGAAACTTATTCATTGATCATTCCATCTGAGCCTGAGGTCAGCTAGGAGTGTATCAGCTGACTCGCATTGTGTCAAGTATAAGTACTACTCTGGTTGGTGGCCTAGCTGCCCTTGGTCTCATTTTGGCAGTCCTTATGGTCTCATGGACGTTGCGAAGCGAGGATGGAATCACCGAGACTTGGGAATGAGAAGAAGCCAAGGTTTGAGGGTAATCACAGCTCCAGCCGGCATTATCGTGTATGCGAATTCTGTGGATCTGCTCACGTAGTGAAAATGTCGTGCTGTCTACTTGCTCGCAAGGCGTCCGGCATCTCGGTGCTGATGCGCCAATTTGGCTGAGTAAGAGGAACCCAAAGCCGATGGATACTGTTTTGATCTTTCTCGGCTACAAGCTTCTACGTGAGCTCATGAATCAGATTGGGTCAGAAGACACAGACACACGATTCATCACTCTTCCCTCGCCCGAGCGTCTTCGACCGCTTTGGTCCAGTCCGTGAGTTTCATATAAGACCACATGGTGAAAGCGCCTAGCCCGAGTCCAAGACAAGGCCCGATCCAAAGACCCTCTATATCCAATTTGGGAGGACCAAAGGTGAGGACAAACGAGAGCGGTAGAGCGAAAACATAGTACACCGCCAGGTTTATCCAGCCACCAATCTTCTGGCGGCCCAGTCCTCGAAGCAGCCCGTTTGAGATGGCTAGCAACGCATCGAACAATTGCGCCGAGGCCACGATGGGCAGGACGCGCACTATGATAGCTCTCACAACTTCATCGGATGTGAAGACACCGGCTATCACGTGCCGCAGAGATGTCAAGAGCGCAAGGTCACAGAGCCCGATGCAAATGAAGAGCATATAATGCGTTCTCCACGTCTTCCGGGCGGCGTTGAGGGCGCCATAACCGATCCAGTTTCCGAAACGTGTCGAGGCAACAATTGAAATTGGGAATGGGAGATGGTAGATGGCAACACAGACAGTCATGACAACAGACTGCGCAGCCAAGTGCTCGGCGGAAAGATAGCTGGAAGCAAACGTCAAAATATCGAACGCCAGCCATTCAGAAGCCGTCATCAGGACACCCGGAATCGACAGGCGAATCATGGGTCCCCAGTTCTGTGCTATCCGCTTCCACTGTATACCGGGCCAACATTCCAGTGTGGCCGGCGCAAAGAAGCGGACATACAGCGCCAAGACGATGGGCTGGAGAGTGTTTGATATAGCCACAGCAAGTGCCGCGCCTTCAAAGCCGAGGCCGAGCTGGAAGGGCAAAAGCCAATTCAGGAAGATATTGAATGGAGCGCAGACGACGAGCACCCACAGCGAAGCATTGAAGTTGCCTTGAGCCTGAGTAAAGCGTTTGCTGGCCTCGAAGATCCCCCACCCAGGTGCACCGATGAGATAGATCTGCATAAATTTGCCCGCAAGCAGCGCAACTTCTTTCTCTGGTACAAGATGTGGCAGTATAAGAGGCGAGCAAAGCCAGATGGTACCTATAGGCACGGTAACCAGACACATCAAGGCGCACATTCGTTGTATATGCAGACCGACAAGTTGCTTCTTCCCATTGCCGTATGCCTGCGAAGTCAAGGTATCGAGACATGTCGCAAGCCCTTCGTATACACAGAGGCCGGTGATATTGGCGGTCATAGAAGCCAGAGACGCTGCACCTAGCTCCTCGGTTCCAAGACGGCCCGCAACGAAGACGGTCACCAGGCTGAATGAGTACTGCAGCAGGTATGTTAGAATCAGTGGCGGAGAATTTCTGGCAAGATATCGGATTTCCTCTTGCCATGTCGTTTCATCGTCTGGATATTTTAGATCTGCCGCCTCCACGTTGTCGCTCGTGCCGTATTCAGCGACCGTCTGGCCATGGGTAGCGTCCTTTGCCCCCGCGACGCCTGACAGGCCTTCCGCATCAAAGGATGGTTTCCGAAGGAGCGAGGTGGTCTCGGAGACGGGACCGGCAGGCATTTCGTTTCGGAGCCACGGAAGATGGTTTAATCTAGGGCTTCATATTCGAATCATAGCTGCGATCAATACGACTGCAGCAGACAGTAAGGAGGGAAGACCAAGCGCAGCTCTTTCAGCATGCTATGACCCTACCTGTAGCTAAGAGGTTCCATGTGCATCTCTTGCATAATTAGTCGAACAGCTTTGGTATGGGCCGCCGACCCCGAGAAAATTCAGCATTCCACAGGTTGAGGTGGGGAGGAACTGCAGGGCTTGGGTACAGTGGTCCACCCGCCAACCCAAGAGAAGCTTGAGGGCGGCATAAAGCCCAAGATTAGGCGGTGTCGCTGCTTCGGGCGAGCCGTCTTGGGTAAAGCTTCGATCCGAGCTCGCCCAGCTGGAAGTGGAAGACCGCTCGTGTCCGCCATGCTTATCGAAACTGTTGATCAGAAGATGGCTCATTGACGTAGCAGATGAGCCTGGCGACCTTCAAGACTTATTTATATTCATATGGGTGTTGACTGCGTAGGATCCAAGCGGACAGAAGTCGATAGCGATCCCAGACCCATAGAGCCGCTTGACCTCCCCACCTCTATATGCAGCCTCGCCCAGACGCGATCCATTTCCAGCCACCGCGTCTCGCGTTCTCGCACCCAAAGCTGTGAGCCATTGCTGATTCGTGACGTTGACATCCTTCACTGCTTGTAGCTTTTCCAGTTTTCATTGACTACTCCTCACACTCCCAGCTCTGCAATCATGAGTGCCTCACACTCCGTCTCACCACACAAACGCGGTGTGCTCCCTCAGCCGGACCCCGCATCCCTCCGTTTGCCAGAATCACCAGAGAAACCAAATCGAGCACTCCGTAGTACCAAATCCCATGCACAGCTGTCCACTCAAGCCAGTGCTCGACGAGCAGCCATGGGCACAAAACCGTCGAAAGAACAATTGACCTCGACCTCAACTACAAATCTCGTCATGCCCTCCCGCGCCCGCGCAATCAGCGATGCTCCTGTACCCGTCGAGCGGCAGCGGACGAACCGCAAGCCCACCAACCACTCAATAGCCTCCTCTCACGCCCGCAAGAGCAGTCTGGAATTGACCTTTCGCGATGGTCCTCCTCCGGGCACAACAGCCGCCGACTCAATAACGCTGCTCCGTAGCTCTATCCTATCCTCTGGAGTTACAGCCACAAAAGAAGGCATGTCCGACTACCGCATCTACCTCTGGCTTGCCCTTCTCAATATCGGTCCATTCCCTACGGAAGAATACCTCGCTCTCATCCATCGCGGCCAATCTCCTGCATATAACAAAATCCAGCAAGATGTCTTCCGTACCCTTGCCACCGACGCCCTCTTTCAACGTCGGGTCACCAACGCTTCCCTCACCCGTGTCCTCAACGCGACTGCCTGGCGCGTACACGACGAGCAAAACACTACATCCGCCTCCATAAAACAAACTCTTTACGTGCAAGGCGTCAACGTCCTGTCCGCACCCCTCCTCTATGCTTCTCGTTCCGAAGCCCAGGCCTACTCCCTCCTTACCTGCCTCCTCACCCAACACGTACCAACCTACATTTCCCCTACCATGTCCGGCGTGCACGCCGGCCTGGACCTAATCGACCGCATCCTCGCCCATCGCGAACCCACTCTCGCAGCCTATCTGCTCGACACCCACAGACTCCCCGCCAAGATCTATGCTTTCCCCTCCGTCCTCACCCTCTGCGCCTGCACGCCTCCGCTCCCTGAAGTTCTGAAGCTGTGGGACTTCCTCTTTGCCTTCGGTGTGCACCTCAACGTCATCTGCGTGGTTGCACAGCTGCTTCTGATGCGGCAGAAGCTGTACGATAGCGCAAGTCCAGGCAAACTGCTGCGGAGCTTCCCCATGCTGGACGCGGCCAAGATCATTGAGCAGACGCTGATCATTGCGCGGGAGCTGCCGGAGGACGTGTACGCCGAGGTGGTTGCCCACGGCCGAGCTTAGAGGGTGCGGCGGGGCATGTCGCCTGGTAAAAGGAGTTTTTCTATGATTGATTGACTGACTGATTGAAAATCTTTATGCTGGCGAGGGGCGATAGGCACTTGTTGGCTAGGAATGACTGTATTTGTACAAAAGCGCCGACACGATGGGCCATGAGCAATGAGATACGAAGCCAGGAAAAGAGGTTCTTGACAGAAAGTTTTGAATGAAGCTAAGACTACAACGATACTTGAAATTACCGACGTAGGCCCATGTCCCCTGACGTGAGTGACGCAACAGTGTCCATCGCGTCGCAGAAAGCCCCTTTCACGCCTCTATCCTCTATCTTCAATTCACGTACGGCAAGTCCCGCCCCAACAGCACCGCAGCCCCGATCTGCACCAACTTGCGCTCCTTCCCCTTCTCCACATGCAGCATCTCGATCGTCTCCCCGGCCACCACACACCATCGCCCACAGTTACTCCACGCCACGCCCCGAGCCGTAAAGTCCTTTTCGAACTCCTTGCCGAACCCGACCGCGCGGTGCGCCTTCTTAAGGGGCGTGTTGTGGTGGTTCAGTGGGAAGCGGACGCGGTCCTCGGCGGGCTCGAGGGTGGGCGGCGCGTTGTCGGTAGTTGTGTTGTCGAGACCTAGGCCTAGGCCTAGGCTTAGGTTGGGGTGGGCGAGGAGGCCGAGCCCAAGCTGCTGCTGCTGCTGGTGGTGGAAGGTGTCGGATATCATGGAGGTGGCGTCGGTGGAGTTGGAGCGCAGGGGCGGAGAGGAGCGCGAAGGGGAGAGGGACGCGGGCGTGCTGGCGCCGGTGCCGGTGCCGGTGCCTGTGTCTGCGCCGACGCTGGCTAAAGAGGCTGAGGCGGATTCGCTGCGTTCGAGAGAGAGTTGGGCGCGACGGCTGCCGACCTTGTGAATGGACTGGGCCACGCCCCTACGGGAGCTTTGGCCGCGGGGTCGGCGGCCGCCGCGCCCGCCGCCGCCCACGTTGTAGTCGTGACCGCGTTCTAGGGCCTCGAGGTCCCAGAATTGGACGGTGGACTTTGTGTTGCCGATGGCGAGGACGTCGTGGACGTCGGGGTAGGTGGGTGAGCGTTTGAGGATGTCGAAGCGGATGAAGAAAGGGAGGGTGTGCGGCGCCTGGAACTCTAGGAGGCGCTGGTAGGGGAGACTGGTGCGGTAGAATGGATCGGTGATGATTTTGGTGACACCGTTTCCTCCGGATTTGAGCTGTCTAATGAAACCGTTGCGGGTGTCAAGGTGTTCCTCCGCTTTCGGTGCTAGGACGTCGTCGGGGGGTTCCAGGCGGGAGTTGAAGCCAGTCATTCTCCAGAGGACAATCTTATGCTCTTCCGTCGCCTTGGAGAGGATGTTGTCGCCCCAGAATCTTACGCAGTCGATGTAGTTGCGGTGGATAGCCAGAGTAACGAAGTGTGGAAAATGGATGATTCGTACTTGGTCCGAATGGCGTTGTGTTCGCGCGGGCGATATCTCTTCCCAGAACGCTGACTCGGGTGACAAGTCGGGAATGGTCCATACGCAGACACGGTTGTCGAAGCCACCGGAGATGAGATAGCGCCCTGAATCGTGCCAGCCGACGCTAAGGACACTTTCCTTATGGCCGTTGCCAGCACCACAGATTATGATTGTCGGCGACTCATGCTTGGAGTTCCATCGTCGCAAGTCCCAAATCCGTATGCTCTTATCGAGAGAGGCGCTTGCGAAGATCCAAGGATATTTGGGATGAGTGGCGAGCTCATTGATGACACCGTTCCCATGCCCAACCAGCGTCGTCTTCAGACTGCCTTTGACAATGTCGAAAACTCTGATAAAACCAGAATTGCCGGCTCCAAGTAGCAGCGGCTCGTCCTTTGAGATGTAGGCCCAGGCGCATGAGCAGTACTGATCATCACCGTTTGGATCATAGTCTGCGACTTCCTGGTCAGGGCCTGTGGCCTCGAATTGTCGAAGGACCTCGATATTGGAGCCTTCGCTTGATTGCGAGATCCGACATACAGTCATATCTGACTTGTTGGAGAGACAAAAAATCGGCGCATCGTCTGCCTCATCATATGGCCAGAATCTGGCGCTCCAGCAAACATTGAATTGGCCATCTTTCTGGGTTTTGTTCGTTTTCAAAACCCCTCGGACTTGAGGATAGACAAATGACTGTGCATCAACACTGGGAATACTCATGGTGAAAGTGCTGCTAGTGCTGCCACAACGCTTTAAATGCCACAGCCTGCTCTAGATTGTCCGAAGAACACTGCATGGCTCGTCCCAGTTTGGAGTGCAACGCGTAGATGAGCCCCTGGGGAACGCGTCTTGATTTGGTTCGTACTGTTCCCCTTAATTAGACAGCGCAGTGAACAAGACTGTGGTCTCGATTCGACCGTTGATGCACTGAGAGGCCTCTCAAGCCCAGCAGACGCGACGCGAGGGAAAACGAAGTGATCAAGGTGCCATGACGAATGTGGAGAGCGAGACCCACGCTCGATGCCTTGTCTTGGCGCTAGACATAAATTCAAGGCGTCAATGCGTCACCACCGTCTGGTCTTTTGTGTCTCTACAGCGCTGCCCTGATGTCCAGCTTCTCAAATTTATCAGACTAGAAGCCTATTCTCGGGCTGGCTCAACTCAATTATGACAGCAAGCATGGCCGACACCTCGACCGACGAAGTGCTACCAATCCGAACCTATCAAAGCAAACGCCCCACTGCCGAAGAACTCAGGGCGAATCTAGAGTTACAGTTCCTTACCCCTCCTACGTCTTTCAGTGCAGCATGGCTCAACAAGCTACAGCAACGATGGGACAGTCAGGTCGACTACACCGAAATTTGCCAAATAGCCCCGACTCAGAGTCGAACTGTGACCCGCTTCACTAGAGAAGGTCTGGAGGGCCGGGTCACTGGTTACAAGGAAGTCACAGTGCCTGCAACCAGTGCCACCGCCAAGAACTCGACCTCGATGCTCCGACAGCCCGCCAACAGAGCTGATTTTGTTCGAGGTGCCGCTGGCTATTTTCCGTTCGCGCCCGGAGGTCTGGACGGCGTTGATGCAATCCAAGCTTTTGAGGACAAAGAGCAGGCCGAGGCAGAAGAAGGTGAGGGCAAGAAGCCAAGCGGTTTGAATCGCATCATCGATTTTGGTAGTAACGACGGTCTTCTGAAGATTCCACCAGGGTTCACAAGAGGTTTAGTCTTGGACAAAAAGGACACCGAAACCGAAGACGTGGAAAAGACCCTGGAAGAGAATGAACCAATAAGTCAACCCACTGCGAATGGTGATATCAACGGCGCAATTGACGCTCAGTCGGCATCCCCAGTCGAAGAATTATCAGATGTCGACGATGATCTGGATATCGACCAGCTGTTGCCAGTCGAGTTCCCTTCCCTCGCACCACACGGTCAGCTCAAAGCATCATCAGCTCGTGAAAGAGGGCGAGAATGGGCTCACGTTGTCGATGTCAATAAGGACATTCCCAACTTCAACGAGCTCGTTCCTGATATTGCACGAACATGGCCCTTCGAACTCGATACCTTCCAAAAAGAGGCAGTATACCATCTGGAAAGCGGGGATTCTGTTTTCGTTGCTGCCCATACCTCAGCAGGAAAGACTGTCGTCGCCGAGTACGCCATTGCCTTGTCAGCGAAGCACATGACTAAGACGATTTACACCTCACCCATCAAAGCCCTTAGTAACCAGAAGTTCCGAGACTTCAAGCAGCAGTTCGATGATGTTGGTATTCTGACTGGAGATGTCCAGATAAATCCTGAAGCTAGCTGCCTCATCATGACCACCGAGATTCTAAGAAGCATGCTCTATCGTGGTGCAGACCTCATCCGCGATGTCGAGTTCGTGGTATTCGATGAAGTTCACTATCTCAACGACGCAGAGCGGGGTGTTGTTTGGGAAGAGGTCATCATCATGCTGCCTGACCACATCAACCTCATTCTCCTATCTGCAACTATTCCCAATACCTTCGAATTTGCCTCGTGGGTCGGTCGCACCAAGAAGAAGAACATCTATGTCATTTCAACATCCAAGCGTCCCGTTCCTCTTGAGCACTATCTTTGGGCCGACAAAGGCATGCACAAGATTGTCGACTCCGAGCGCAAATTCATCGAACGAGGTTGGAAGTCTGCCAATGATATTCTCACCGGCGCAGACAAGATCAAGGAGCAGAAGGCAATTGCTTCTCAGGCCCCTTCGAGAGGTTCTACTGCGCAGAGAGGAAGAGGTGGCCCACCGCAGCGTGGAGGAAACAATCAACGCGGAGGACCGCAGCAGCGCGCCAGAGGCGGTCAGTCTTCGAATCGTGGTCAAGGAAACATCAGTAGAGGGGGCCAAGGCGCGGGCCGCACCACCGCAAGTCAAGATCGGAATGTCTTTGTCAACATCGTGGACTTTTTGAAGAAAGACAACCTCCTGCCTGCCTGTATCTTCGTTTTCTCGAAGCAGCGCTGCGAAGATAACGCCAGCGCCTTGGGAAGCAAAGACTTTTGCACAGCTGCCGAGAAGAGTGCCATCCACATGACGATAGAGAGGTCCGTCGCAAGATTGAAACCCGAGGATCGTGCACTGCCGCAGATCGGAAAACTGCGCGAAAAGCTGGAGCGTGGTATTGCCGTCCACCATGGAGGTCTGCTGCCTATTCTGAAAGAAATCGTCGAGATCCTCTTCGCACAGACGCTGGTCAAGGTTCTCTTCGCCACCGAGACTTTCGCCATGGGCTTGAACTTGCCGACCCGCACCGTTGTGTTTTCTGGCTATCGCAAGCACGACGGGCGCGAGTTTCGCAACCTCCTTCCAGGCGAGTACACCCAGATGGCCGGACGTGCCGGCCGCCGCGGGCTCGACACAGTGGGAACGGTGATCATTGTCTCGAGCGGCAGAAGCGAGGCTCCTCCAGCCGCTGAGCTTCGCGCCATGATCCTCGGCCAGCCCACCAAGCTCCGCTCGCAGTTCCGTCTACACTACAACATGATTCTCAATCTGATGCGCGTCGAAGCCCTCAAGATCGAGGAGATGATTAAACGCAGCTTCAGCGAGAACGCCACCCAGGCCCTGCTCCCTCAGCACGAGAAGCAAATCTCCCTCTCACAAGCCAACCTGGACAAGATCAAGCGCGAGCCTTGCCCGATCTGCGACATCGACCTCGAATCCTGCCACGCCTCAGCCGTCGAATACGAGCGCCTCACCAAGGAAGCGTACGAGAAAATCCTCGCCTCTCCCGTCGGCCGCCGCCTCTGGACCACACTGCGCCTGATCGTCTTCAAGAAGGACCAGATCCGCACCGTCGGCATCCTCCTCGAAGACGGCGTCATCAGAGGCACGCCCGTCCCGCGCGTCCGCGTCCTCGCACTCGAGAACCTCGACGCCCAACGCACTCCCGACGTCCTCCTCCCTTACCTCCCAGCCTTCCGCCCCCTTTTCGCCACGCTCCCCCAGGACCCACTCAAGATCAAAGCCACGGCGATGCACGTGCCCCTGGCGGACGTTGAAGTTGTCACACAGACCCGTGTGAAGGTAAATAAACACCCCCTTCCTCATCCCGCTTCCTCGTACTGTGTTGTGTTTTGCATTTACAAAAGAAGGTACCGTCATGCTTACCAATTTCTGTTCCCAAATCTAGGCCGATGCGCAAGCGATACTCAATTCCAGCGTGGAACAAGAGCGGTTCATCCAAGGTGAGCTCCTCAAGGACTACGCGGACTGGACGAGTAAAGCATACGACGAACAAGAGTGGACCAAAGTCAACGAACTGTCGGTCCGGGAACTACTCGCCGAGCGGGCACGGGTGGCGGACATGGCACAGAATGCAAAGTGCCTCGAGTGTCCCGACTTCCTCAAGCACGTAAGTTTGCTGCCCCTACCCCCCGGAATCTTCCCTTCTGCTTCTGTCTCTCTCCCTCTCTCTCTCTCTCTCTCTCTCAAAATCACGAGGCCGCAAGAACTGATCCGTACCCCGTCGTCCAGTACGCACTGGAGCACGACGCCCATCTCATCAAGACCACCATCGCCTCCCTCCGACAACTCATGTCGGACCAAAACCTCTCCCTGCTCCCAGACTACAACCAACGCGTGCACGTCCTCTCCGACCTGGGCTTCATCGACGCTCAATCGCGCGTGCAGCTCAAGGGCAAAGTCGCCTGCGAGATCCACTCGGCCGACGAGCTGGTGCTGACGGAACTGATCCTCGAGAACGTGCTGGCGGACTTCACGCCGCAGGAAATCGTCGCCCTGCTCTCGGCCTTTGTGTTTCAGGAGAAGACGGACGTCGAGCCCCAACTCACCGAAAAGCTGAAGCGCGGCGTCGACGCCATCGTCGCCATCTCCGAGAAGGTCAACCACTATCAGATCCTGCACCAGGTGATTCTGAGTTCCGACGACGCCAACGACTTTGTGAGCCGGCCGAGGTTCGGACTCGTCGAGGTCGTGTATAACTGGGCCGACGGCGTCAGCTTCAAGGAGATTGCCGAGATGGTGCAGGAGCACCGCATCATGGAGGGCACGATTGTGCGCGTGGTGACGCGGCTGGATGAGACGTGCAGGGAGGTCATGAGTGCGGCGCGGCTGGTGGGGGATCCCACGCTGTATCAGAAGATGGAGCGTGCGAGGGAGATGATTCGACGGGACGTCGTTTTTACGGCTTCGCTGTACATGTGAGTGCCAGAATTTGATCTGGAGTAAGACAACAAGAGCATTGGTGTAGAGCAGGGATGTTCAGGAGTGAATCTGTTCTGGTGATTGCCGGCGTGCCGTGGCAGGCGAGAGTCCATGATGTCAACGGAGATGCAGTATGTCCTGGCTCCGTACTTGGCCTGCACGTCTGCTAAAGGATAGAGTTCTTTCCTGGAAGCCACTTACTCGGCTTCTGCGATGGAAAGCTTCGGAGGTGAAAGTTCCGAAGACACAAATAGGAAGGAATAATAGATAAATAGATGGTGTCTCCGGTTCAGCAGCCGGATCGTCACAGTATAGAGTATCCATTCGATCAGACCGTAGGGTTCATCTGGGACTCCAGGCGCAGGGAGGCAATGTTCCGGTGGGCGTTGGACTTATCGCCGTGTGAACAGCTACAGAAGAGTTTACCATGGTTGACTAATGTTGTATGTTCCCCGTGGAGTAGCCGGTTGAGAGAACACCTGGTATATTTATGGCTTCGGCCGTAGCTTGAAGAACCCAGTTCGGAAGGCTCTTGCGCTCCCACAGGATCTTGGCTGCAGGCTGCAGAGACGTGCAAGGACCGACGGGTACTCGCGCAAGAGGCTCGATCTCGAGGCGGGTCGTTGTATATCCTACATAATTGAGAGATCGTACAAGACCGAATGGATGAGAAGGAGCATCTTCGGTTGTCAAAGCTGGTTCAACGAGCTTCAAGTATCTGCGTGCTCTGTCATCTTGCTAGACACAGTTGCGACCGTATCAACAAAAATGTTGACGGTGTCTCGCAGATGGGGGCGGTCAACCATTGACCGTAGCGAGAGCGTGGCGGGGACTGGGGACCAAAATATACATGCCAGGTAGCGAGGGTAAGTAGCCGATTGAGCTCGAGAGTCCCGTATCCAAAGGAGGCCACGGCTTACAATTCAAAAACGGATGGTCTTTGTCCGCCTCCGAGTGCCCTCGAACGCGCTGCAGCTCATGCATGCCTGGCATTGGATTGCTTTCCCCAGACCGATACGAGGCGAAGCGAAGCCAAGTGAATACAGTAGCATGACACGGGCGGACACATGGATTTGCCCGCGCGTGGCGGCACGATCGCCTCCCGCCTAAATCGACCGGGTGTCGGCGTTGGGCACTTGTCCCAGGACAGTAGTGAGCTACGTAATTCTGGTTTGTCTTCGCTCGTCTTGTCCGTTTGTTCGTGAGATAATTTTCTGCCTCTTGGGACTCTTGAGCTCTCGGGGTTCGTTGACGGAGGTCCAATATCGGCGTCTCCTTGATCGTGCAAAGGGGAATCCCCGGATGCGGAGCGCTTTGCGGATCTAGAAAAGGGCTGGGAAGACATCTCCAGCAGCATGGGGTCCGCTGGTTCCGATACTTCACCTCAAGCTAAACGCAGGAAGATGGACCTTCCGATTCCGCAGCTGAGTACGAGTGATGACCTTGTGATATGTGCAGCTTGTGGCGCGCAGTACGAGGTGACGGAGGACGTAGGCATGGAATCGTGCAGGATTTGCGAGGTATTCAAGTCTCGTGCGTGCGTGTGTTCGATTATCCAGGCTGACTGTAACTTCTGGCAATAGGATCCGCGGCAGTTCGTGCCTTTCACGGGCCAGGTATGGACAACTCTGGGAAAGATGAAAGCAGCCAGGGAGGAAGATGGGGCGGGGAACAAGTACAAGAACGTCTTCGAGCAGGTCAAGCTGGATGAGAACGTGTGGGAGATCTGGACGGAGCCAAAGGCAAGACCCCGCTGACCGTCTCTGGGGCAGGCGTGGGCTGACCGTGTATGCAGTTCGGTATCGGGCAGAGCGCTCGACTAATCCAGACACCCCATGGAAATATCTTGTGGGATCTGGTTGCATATCTGGATGAAGAGACGATCGAGCGGATTCAGGAGCTGGGAGGCATCAAGATGATTGTCATTTCTCATCCGCACTTCTACACGTAGGCACATCCTCCTGCTCCTTGCTGTGCTTCTGCAGCTGAGCTAACACACTGTCAGGACATGGGCGGACTGGTCCTCCACCTTCAAGGTTCCAGTCTACACCACCGCTGCAGACTCAGTCTGGCTGAACCGACAATCGCATCCCACCGCCACACTCCGCATGCTCTCTGAACCCGTCACTGAGCTGCAGCCGGGCGTTCATTCCATCATCTGTGGCGGCCATTTCCCCGGTTCGCAGGTAATGCATACTGCGCCGCCCAACACCGTGATTCCCACCCTGTTCGCAGCCGATGCGATCTTTCCGGCTCCATCAGCCCACAACCCCACTTCTGCCAAACCGGGCCAGATCACATACATGTTCCTCTGGAGCATCCCAAACATGATCCCCTTGAAGCCTGATGAGATTCTGAGGATCTGGCGGGTGCTCAAAGTATGGGACTTCAAAGCCACGTATGGCGTGATGGCCAAGTGGAGCAATGTCTTCGAGAAAGACACTGATCTCAAGCCCTTGAAAGAGAGGCTGTTGGATAGCGCCAAGATGGCGGTTCGGGCGATGGGCTATGCCGAGCACGAGATATTCCAGGAGACCGTCTGAAGAGATCTTGCTGCCACGGATTTGCTCATCGAGACTGGGTATTGATAGACGAATGACCGAGAGATGTCGTAAAAGTAGTTTGTCCACTCCAACCGACTTCTCACACCAAGAGAACTGCATTGAGGCAGCCATCACGGCTAGGGTCGTTGGTGACTTGCGCGTACTTGCCCCAGACCACCTTACCACCAGCCGTGGTCAGACCAAGTTCGCTGACATTGACTTCGATGACAGTTCCTTTGCTGAGGACGCCAAGCTGCGTCGAGAGCGGGTTCTGGGGGTTCTTCTTGACGCTGATGATGGGTAGTTGCACGGTGACACCGAGCTCGGGGTGGGTGACATTGGCCTTCTTGTATCTCAAACCCATGGGTCGAATGAAACGCTCGTATTTGACAGGTCTTCTGGTGAAGTCGGGTCCGACAAAGGTGGGTTGGGTGATCATGCGCTTCCAGCCTTTCTTTGCCGTCTTCTTTCCCGTCTTGACCACCTTGAACATCTCCTCCTCACTGATACCCTTGACCTTGGGCAGAGGCACGGAGAATTTGGCCGCCTTCTCAGCTCGTTTGTTCTTGATGGCGCTGGAGAGGGCTTTTGCATTGTTCGCCTGCGATCGGTCAAGCAGGTAGTTGGGCAGAGGCTGAGACGAGGGCTCGCTGGGGGCCGCCGACTTGACGTTGCGCTCTTCCTGGGCCTTGATGGCTTTCTTCATTTGGATCTTCTCTGCATGGCGCTTCTTTTGGTAGAGTTTGGCACGGAGGCCTCTCAAATTCTGCGCCGCCTCGGATTGTGCATGGCCTTCGCGGGCCTCACGTTTCCGCACTTTTTCATCATGGTCAAGACGCTTGCCGTGCTGCTTCTGCCAGCGTTCGATATACTCGTTTTGAGGCATTGTGGATGTCGATGTGTGGTGACAATAGAGTCAGTCAGTGGTGGATGGCCAAAGTCAGCTTTTTTTCCAGATGCCCAGAATTCTCCCCGCCACCTGCCCGGGTGCCAAGAGTGGCCCTTGGACTTCCTCCGCTCCAGCGCTGCCGACATACAAGGTCAAGTCGAGGATGTACTGTGCTGTTTCTGCCAGTTTTGTTTCATTAGCGGATTATATCAAATGGTTATGTGCTCTTTTCCCGTCGCCTGCCGCACGACCCAGGGGAGTCGCACAATTACTGTACACTCTGACTATGCTATTGACGGTTCGGTCTGGGGCCCGTTGTAATTAAAATCGCTGTGTCCGGCACAACCACACCACTCGAACAAACATAAGGACGCCCATGCGCTGGTCCCGCAGTTGAGGGTTCCAGTATGACCCTACCCTGAAGAACCCAACTCCATTGCTTGCAACCAACGCTCGACCGATAATGACCGGGCAGCTCCCGCCTGTTGTACCTTACCCTAGCAAGCACCGTCCTCACCGATTACTCTTTCTCGTGAATCTCCCGCTTGCTGCCCGTCTCGGCGGCGTTCGGGGCTCCATCTTCTCCTTCTCCTTCAAGCTCTCTTTGTCGTCCTTCCTGTCCCTATCCTTTGACGCAACCGTGATGCTTTCGTCGTCCCCGTCCTCCTCTACGCCTGCCTCTGCCTTCTCCACCGGCTCACCAAGAGATTTCTTCTCATCAGCCACCTCACCATCAGCGCCGTCAGTCGTCGCTTCGGCTTGCACAGCTGCAGCATTAGCTTGTCCATCACCGCTGTCTCCAGACAATTTCCTCGCCATGCTCGAGCGCCGACTCACACGCTTTGCACTGGTCGGCGCACTGAGAGGCTTGTTGGAGATCAGTGGTGATTGCGCGGAGCGTGTGCCGCTTGCAGGACCACTAGCAGCAGGAGTAGCTTCCTTCGCTTCGGTAATTTCAGGCTTGTCCAGCGTAGATGTAGGTGCTGGTTCAGTAGCTGCGGATGGTACAAGCGCAGATTCGGCGGGTGCTTCTTTTTTATCTTCAACGCCATCGATTTCCATTGCATCGTCGGCTGCAGTCGGCGCCGGCGCCGGCACTGAACTTATTGCAGACGGAGTTGCGGTTTCAGCTGCCTTCTCGGGCTCCTTAGGGGCTTCTTCTCGGGCTATATCTTCTCTTTTGGCAGGGGCCACAGCGTCGGGCCTAGGGCTGGGCATTCCACCCATCACAGTATCGGCATCCGGGACTTTCTTATCGTCCCCGAAAGCTGCTGCATCCTTCTTAGATTCGTGCTTCTGTTCAGCAGGACCCAATGGGCGAGGTTCCCACGTGTGGCCTATAGGCCGCGCCTGTGTCTCACCATTCCGAGGTGCACCCCAGCGTAGGGGCTGCGAAGGCGTCGGCGTCGGCGTCGGCCGAACTTCCCTGCCTGCACTCCCCCATTTAGATGTGGGCGTGGGTGTGCTGCTTGCTTGACTCATTCTGTCGCCAGCTGGCTGCGTTGGCGGGTGCGGTCGAGGTGGGTATTCAAATGGCTTGGGCACAAATTCGTACGCCTTTTGCTCTGGTCGAGACTGGCCAGTCGCCGGCTGCGGCCCTGACGCAGAGCCGGGCGCTTTCGAAGGCGGCGCAGCCGGTGCTTCCTTCATTACTGCATCTCCCTGTAGCTGCTTATTGGTGTCCACCACTGGTGTGGCTCTGGGCGGTCCATACGCGCTGTTGACGCTGTTCCATGCTGGTCCTGTAGTTGGTGCATAGGGCCTTCCGTGGTCTCCCGGCGTGGTCTGCGCTCCATAAGCGCTCACAGGCGAATGACCTGGGCCTGAAAATCTGGGCACGGAGTGCATGGCCGTTGGGCTTGCGGTTGGCGAGGGCTTATACCCAGCGGGCCGAACATTTGGATCCACTCCGGAGCCCCCTGGCGTGCTCTTGCGCCCTCCTCCGACCTCCCTCGTCTTGTTCTTAATCTTCATGTTTTTCGGGTCAGCCATCGTCCCACCCATCCCTTCTCCATGCTCCTTCTCATATTCCTCCACCTCCTTGACCGGTACACCATATCTGTCCAAAGCTTTTTCGAGACTCCCAATCGTGCCCTTTGGCTGCTCGTGCGATTTGACAATGTGGCATTGTAAGCCGTGAACAGTACGCCAGTCGATGCGCCGGCAGTTGTCGTGATTGCAGCGCAAGTACATCTCGACAGGAGGGCCTGTGGGGTGCTCTTGTGTGCCACCGGGGCCGTGAGATGTCCAAATACCACGGTTGAGATCATCCACCCGTTCGCAATGGTGATGCCGATTGGCAAAGGCTTCTGACATCTGGTATGGATGCGTTGTGGAGGGCGTTCTCTTGCCGGTTGCGGCGGGTGTAGAATTGGCGGACGAAGATTTGGCACCTGTGGCATTCTCGGGGTGAGCCGAAGGAGTAAGTGCAGACTTAGAATGGTCGAGTTCAGACCGCGCGAGGGGACTGTTGCTGCTGGGTGGTGTAGCAGCAGAGCGGGCATTGATAGTCGCAAAACCAGAACTTGGCGGCGGAGCGTTGATGGTGGCGAAGCCGGAGCTGGCTGCTGTCGGTGGTGGGGGGCGCGTATCATACGTCGATGAGGTCTGTCTTGGTGGTGGGGCCGTCGAGAGCGCAGACGTGGGTGGCACCGGTGTGGTGAGAGGTGGTCTGCTAAGGGGCGATGCTGGACGGCCATTAATGCCAAAAGGGGATCGATCATTCGATGGCTGAGAAGGGACTTGCGGAGGAATAGCGTGCGTCGCAGGCGGAGGCGGGACAGTGCTATAGGCGGAACTGCTGTGGTATGGTACAGAATACGGCTTTGTACCACCTTGGTAGAACGAGTAGGAAGGGGCTTGAGCGGTAGGTTGAGAGGGAGGAGCTCCACCTTGAGTCAGCAACGGTGATTGAGTTTGGCCGGGAGGATTTGACTGGTGTCGCTTTGCTGGTGGTGGAATAGTCGAGTAGGTCGGACCTGGAGGTGAAGTCGAAGCAGTAGAAATGCTGCGCCCAGCTGGGACTGGCGACTCGTCTGG
Source organism: Cyphellophora europaea CBS 101466 (assembly GCF_000365145.1). Taxonomy (NCBI): domain Eukaryota; kingdom Fungi; phylum Ascomycota; class Eurotiomycetes; order Chaetothyriales; family Cyphellophoraceae; genus Cyphellophora; species Cyphellophora europaea. The sequence goes on along the minus strand of NW_008481808.1, from coordinate 2,440,679 downwards.
GAAACCTCTCTTCAAGGCCTTCAGACGCCGGCGCAAATGATCCTCCTCCTCATCAACCTGTTCCATAACGCGTCTGAATTCGGCATCCTCTCGGGCACGCCGAGCAGCAATGGCGCTATCACGGCGCTGACGAGCATCCATGATGGCCTTGATTTTACGGTCCTGAACATCGCGCTTTTGGGCGATTCTTTCATCCATCCGTTTTCTTTTGGCGCGTAGGCGCTCGAGCTTGGCGTTATTCTGGTTTTCGACGTGGTTCAAGTCCCTTAATCGGGCGTCAACAGCCTCTGATGATTCGAGTCGGCCCATAGCCACGGGAAATTTGGCGGGAATGGCGGGCGGGCTGGCGGCCCGATACCTGTCAGACGCCGTGGCAGAGACATCACTGTCATAGCCTTCAGGTTCCATTTCATCAGTAGCTGAGTGGTGAGTGTGGTTGGCGTGAGCTTGAGAGTGCTGTAGCGGTGACTGGAGATGTTGCAGCGGTGATTGCCCGTATGGCCGCTGATGTGGTGGCACGTATGAAGTACCCCATATTGGTCTCTGCGGTACCATTATCAGCATCAATTGTATTAAGATAAGCTGGATGAAAGAGGACAACAAGAACAACAAACGAAAAGTGATGGGAGAATATTCTAAGCCAAGTGTGATACGGCCTCCGGACTTTTGGTTGCTCTTGGTCATGCTGAGGACTAGTCCATGGCACCATTTCCCGCCAAGTTGGGCTGACCAGGGTGTATATTCCCAGATAGGAATAGTAGGGGACATGGGGAGATGCAGAGATGATACCGTGCGTGGAGTGTCACATGAAGGATGAAACAAGCAAGCTGGGCTGAGCACCACTGTGGTGACGCCAATGAAGGAAGCCCGAGTGTTTGCGGGTGAAATCTGCGCCGATAGACCACGGTAGCTTTGGATTCGGTGGCATCAAACCACGAGCGCAGATCCGGACACAGTACGTGGCGCCTCGGTGGGAGATTGCGATCGCAGTTCGGGCTAGAGGAGAGTGAATGGCAGACGTACCTCATTGTTATATACGCTCGATGACTCTGGTGGGCCGCGACGGTCCATATGCGATGGAGGATACGCCATACTGGGAGTGACCCAGTCAGGTGATGAAGGAGTACTGCTTTCGTGGAGAAATGGCGATGGAGATGATCGATTTCGGACGGTGATTACTGATGAAAACCGTGGCGGATCGCGAAAGTCTCTCGTCGAGCTTTGATGGAAACAGACATGGAAAAAGAGAAAGAAGAAGGTCGAGAGATGGAGGCGCGATAGCAACAGGAGCGAGCGATGAGGCAGCTGTGCAGTGAGGTCAAGTGGCTTGTGTGCGACGAACGGGAAAGGAGAATTAGCGAGTATTATGATCCCTTAGCTGCGACTCGGGAGTCTGTGATGGATTGCGAGGGCGCTATGTCATTGGACCTTGGAAATAGTCAGGGTTGGACAAATTAAAAAGGTTGAGTCAAAGGAAATACCCAGAGTAGTTCTAGAGGCCAGCGCCAGGCTGTTGCGTACCCCGAACCCCCTCGAGGAACTGGAACTGGGCCCTGCGGATGAGCCCAAACAGCCTGCGCCATGGGCCATCCAACGCCCTCCCAAGCCCGTGTACGTGACCAAGCCCAATCAGCCACTCTCGGGGCACCGATAGCTTACTGTTGTGAGCATCGGTCTATTGGCCCAGCCGTCTCCAACACGAGCAATTCATGATACCGGAATACCTGTCAACCTCGATGCAGCCTAGTTCCAGCGCAGTAAAACAATCAAGACGGGGGTAAAAGTCAATAATCCTTCCCAGAGTCTGTCACGCTCTACCTATCGTAGGCAGTCGGTACCATGCCTACCCAGTTCATCAGCGAGTCACCTGGATGGCTGCTGGCAAAGTCGCCCCATCACTCCGTATTCAAAGCCCCCTCCGGATCATACGCCTTGACCGGCCATTCTTTGCTCTCTGCCAATTCGTCCTTATCTGACCGGAGCCCCAGGTCCGCTTATCAGGCTGTCTGCTGGCTATACGGAGTAAGTACGACGAGATCATGACCCGCCCCTCTACAGAGTGAGTACGTACTCTGTACCCTTTGAGTGGCAGACTTTCCGTCTCGTCTTCGTCAAATACCGCTCTCGTTTGCTGCCGCTCGGTTAGGTTCCCGGGGGGCCCACCCTATCACCAGTAGCATTCCGTTAGTCTTAACGAGTAGGTGCCACTATGGCGGATGCCGCATACCAATCCCCAGATCATACTCTGTCGAACGAACCCAGCCAGCTCTGTCCAACGGGCACTGGTTCTCCCGCTCGCAACTCTTGTGTAGTTGCCCTAAGTTGTAGAAAGAACATTCCCGCGACCGCGACTGTAACTGCTGAACGAAAGCCAGGGGACCGGCGAATGTCGCTTATTCGCCTAGCCTGTGGCAGTATCCCATACCTCCGTACAAAATCTCCGCTCTATATCCAAGAATAGGCGCCTCTATCCTCTTCGAGCATCCCTAATAAAATAACGTGCTGGCGGCCCCTCGTTCTGCCATCCGACCCTATCTCACTCAGCGCCACATCCTGCCTGGGATAGATGCGGCCACCGCTTCGTTCGCTCGCCTATTAGCCGTCCTGTATCTCACTTTACGCACAAGGATGTAGTGCGCATACACTGCGTTCTTTGCAATTTCAAACCCCTTGCGCTGTGCTACCCTCAGTCATCCTGCGTACGTACTGCTCACCATACCTCGCATCCCTGACCCAAAATGGACAGCGTGCGTAGATAGATGTTATAGTCGTCTTCACAAGAGCCACAAAAATGACATGGAGCAGAGATTTCTATTGTAACACCATGAGCTAATGGTACTAATTACACACAATCCTCTCGCGGAGACATCGCTCATGAAACCTCAACCACGAATGCCAGAGTCATCAAGTGGTTCCCGTCGCGGCCCCGTGGACAGCCTCGTCCAAAGCTCCTTCCGCTTTTAATGCACGCCATTCCCAGGCTCCGCCCATGGTAGCAAGACAGTGAGCAGAATCGTCAAATGACCATAGGCCGTGCTACAGCTTTCTCGTCCGGGCTGCATGTGGCTGATGTATTAAACAAGGGGATATCACAAATCCAAATCAATCGCTTTTAGTACAGTCCCCGTCTTCAGGGCTTCTTCTCGCCCTCACCCTCGGGGGGTGTCTGTTGCTGCTGGCCGGACTCCTCTGACCGGGCCTTGTGCATCTTGTCAAACAGAGTGAGCGCAGTGGTCTGGAGCTCATCAATCTTGGCCTTCATATCCTCGGCGGAGAGGTTGCCCTCGCCGCTCTGGTTCTTGGCCACAATCTCGCGCAGAGCACTGATCTTTTCCTTGATGGCCTCGGCCTCGGTCTTGTCGAGCTTGTCCTCAAACTCGGTGAGGGCCTTCTCAGTGTCGTTCAAGACACTGTCAGCACGGTTGGCAGCCTCGATGGCAGCCTTGCGCTCCTTATCCTCAGCCCCGTATTTCTCGGCATCATCAACCATGTTCTGGATCTCGGAGTCAGACAGACCGGAGCCCGAAGCAATGGTGATGGACTGATCCTTGTTGGTGGACTTGTCCTTGGCGTGAACGTGGACAATCGAGTCGGCGTCAATGTCGAAGGTGACTTCAATCTGGGGAACACCACGGTGAGCAGGAGGAATGCCAACCAATTGGAAGTTGCCCAGGAGCTTGTTGTCGCGCACGAGTTCACGCTCACCCTGGAAGACCTTGATCTCAACAGCAGTCTGGAAGTCGGCAGCTGTGGAGAAGACCTGGGACTTCTTCGTGGGGATGGTGGTGTTGCGGTTGATCAAGCGGGTGAAGACACCGCCAAGAGTCTCGATACCAAGGGACAGAGGAGTAACGTCGAGGAGCAAGACATCAGTGACCTCACCAGCAAGGACAGCACCCTGAATGGCAGCACCGATGGCAACAGCCTCATCCGGGTTGACAGCCTTGGCAGGATCACGGCCGAAGATGCTCTTGACAGATTCAGTGACCTTGGGCATACGAGTCATACCACCGACCAGGATGACCTCCTGGATCTCCTTAGCCTGGAGATTGGCATCCTTCAAGGCCTTGCGGACGGGCTCAATGGTCTTGCTGATCAAGGGGTCGACCATCTGTTCCAGCTGGGCACGGCTCATCTTCATGTTGATATGCTTGGGACCGGAGGCGTCGGCAGTGATGAAGGGCAGATTGATGTCAGTCTGGAGGGAAGACGACAGCTCAATCTTGGCCTTCTCAGCAGCCTCACGGATACGCTGGATAGCCATGCGGTCGTTGGACAGGTCAATACCAGACTCTTTCTTGAATGCTTGGACGAGGTGGCGAACAAGCGTGATATCGAAATCCTCGCCACCCAAGTGGGTGTCACCGTTGGTCGATTTCACCTCGAACACGCCCTTCTGGATCTCCAGGATAGAGATATCGAAAGTACCACCACCGAGATCGTAGACGGCGATAATGCTATCATCCTCCTTCTCCAGACCGTAGGCAAGGGCAGCAGCAGTAGGCTCGTTAACAACACGGAGGACGTTGAGACCAGCGATCTGGCCAGCATCCTTGGTGGCTTGACGCTGCATATCGTTGAAGTAGGCCGGGACAGTGACAACACCGTTCTTCACGGTCTTGCCGAGGTACGATTCAGCAGTTTCCTTCATCTTCTGCAGGACCATGCCACCAATCTGGGATGGCGAGTATTTCTCGCCACGAGCTTCGAGCCAGGCATCACCGTTGGTGTGCTGGACAATCTTGTATGGCACCTCTTTGATATCACGCTGGCACTCGGGATCGGAGTACTTGCGACCGATAAGACGCTTGGTCGCAAAGAGCGTGTTCTCAGGGTTGACGACAGCCTGACGCTTCGCAGCGACACCAACCAGACGCTCACCATCGGCAGCGAACGCGACCACCGAAGGTGTAGTTCTTGTGCCTTCGGCGTTTTCTATTATGCGAGGCTGCTTTCCTTCCATAATGGCCACCGCAGAGTTGGTGGTACCGAGATCGATACCGATCACCTGGCCCTTGACCTTCTCGGTGCCTTCAGGGGCTTCGGTCGAGGCATATCTGGAGAAGACTGAAGATCTGGGAGCTTTGATGGATGAAAGGCGGGAGGCTTGTGATGCGCGAGGCAGCTACAGATGAGTTAGTCGACAAGTCGCGCAAACATCAGGAGGCACGTGAATACTTACAGCTCGACTCAGACGGGAGGCGATCATATTGACGCTGTTTCTAGAAGGGCAAAAGAAGGAGCGATGCAAAAGATTAGACGTAGGGATACAAAGACAAGAGAGATGGATGCGAGTTGTGATGGAGAGATTGTAAAGGACGTCAATGATTCGAAGCTCATAGAATTATGGCAAAATCGGGTCGAAAATTCGCAGCCCGGACAATCATTAAGCCGCGCCGATCCCGATGGTCGCTACTAGAGTTCCGGGCGGGCATTGCAGGTGCAGATGAGGGCCTCCAAACGCTTCGCTTGACATCACAACACCACATACCACATCCGACTGAAGAGGCATTATGGATTGAAGGACACACCCTCTTCGTGTGGCTTCTTTCTTCTTCATGTGACATAAAACTCCGTTACCCCTCGCGAATTCTGTTCTCATGTGCCTTCTAGCTGCTGCGCAGCCCCTCGGAGCCAGAGCCCTGGTTCGCACGTGAGTGTTGGCTGGTGCCGGCCAACATGACCATCTCGGTCGGGGAAGAACTGTGCCAGTCAAGCACGGAGAGTCTCGTCAGTCACAACAGGTTCTATCCGATCAAGATCTCGGTGCACCACCATCAGCTGCGTCATCTTGTGAGCGTGACCGACGGGAATCGCATCTTCTATGTAAATGACTTCGACGTCTACGCCGTTGATCTCGAGACCGACCGCTCTACTCTCCTAGCAACGATACCTTTCGAAGCGCGATGTCTGGCAGCTGATTATGGATGGGTCTGCGTTGGCGGGGAACAGAATGGCGACTGCGCCTTCATTAAGCTGGTCTCGGAGGACGGATTCCCGAAATGCTTCCAACACGACCTAAAAGTTGATGTATTGGGGGGTGAAATCGTTAACTCGATGAGCATTCACCTCGTGCGGGAGCAGCCAGCGTCCGAGCCGGAGCCCATCGTTCTCATCAGCAACAATGACAAATCTGTCAAGATATTCTCTCTGGCACGTCGAGAGGTGCTGGCTACTCTGGATCATGACGTGCCTATGAACTATGCCACCTTATCTCCTGACGGGACTTTGCTTGCTGCGGTCGGTGACTCCGACAAGGTTTACTTCTATAGGAGGCGCAAGATCGAGCCTATTGAGTCAAAAGAGCCAGCGTCGCGATTCCCGAATTTCGACTGGCGGCCGTTCGCTATCCCATGCGTACCGACAGGAGACGACGTCCACGATGATTATGGCTTTGCGGTAACCTTCTCTCCTTCCGGACATCTCTGTGCAGCATCATCTCAAGGAGGAGCTATCACAGTTCTTGATACAAGCCTACTCCTCGATGAAAGCTACGCCCCGGAAGAATCAATTCTGTGCACATTCAGGTCATCGAGACCGACTCTTTGGGGCTGTGTCCGCTCTATGGCCTTCTCCCCTCAGCCATGGGATATGCTCGCTTGGGCTGAAGACCATGGTCGAATAGGAATTGCAGACATCAGGCAGATGTTTATGCGACGCCAAGTCGTGCAGCTCGACAAAGCGAGATCTACCATAATCACTGTCGAAGACACAACGCCGAAAATGTATCGCGATCTTCCGATCAAGGATAGGCTGAAACAGCAGCATTTGGCGCGTCTAAGATCAATGCGAGGTATACCGGATGAGACGTTACGCACAGGGAATCTGCTCGAAGAAACTCGCGCAGGATTCATGCTCCGCCGTCAACGGCGGCAAGATCTGATGTCATACCATCGTGGCCTCGATCTTGACGCACGGGAACGATCGGTCCTCGATGCTCTAGAAACTACCATGGACGACGTTGAACATCACTCGCCATATAGCGTCAACTATACATCTCCACCTCGTTTCAGGCCCAGTCATCTCGCAGACCCAAACAGTAGCGGGGATCTGGACGTCCGTCTCATGCCTTCACCGGATCCACGAACTGGCTATCGGTCGTACCAGCCGCGGAGGAGGACTTCTATCGTTCTTTCTGAATCCACCGTAAACCGCCATCTCGCTCCTCAAGATAGTCCCCGTGCGCGAATTTCAGCTTCACCGGGCCGGATGACGGATGATGAGGATACACCTTCCATGTCTACAAATGATCTCACGCCCTCCGGTGGTGCTTCAACATCTCAGCCAAGGACGTCTGACATTCCAACATCGGACCCGTGGCATGTCATCCAGTCTGCGCTGGAAACAGCACGCCGGACGGATGAGACCACATCTGGCAGCGGAGACCGCCCAACATTGGCACAGATTGAGTCAGCCCTAGATGCTGAGCGTAGGTTAGGCAGTCAATTGGAACGGCAGCTAGCCGATGAGCGACAACTGTCGAATCTCCTCCGACGTCAGCTCGAAACCCAAGACCGTCTATTACAGTCGCAGCAGCGGGAACTAGAAGCTGCCACCGAAGCCGACGATCGTCTGGAGCCTTCAATCGACCGACTGCTCCAGCGAGAGCTGGCCAACGAACAACAATTCGGCGAGCAGCGGTCACGAGACCTAGAGAACGAGATTCTCTCCGGCACCAGCCGTGCTCGAAGACTAGAGTCCGTCCGCGCGAGATTGCTGAGCAACGTGTCGCAGAACCCGGATTCTTCAGCTTCTTCCGCACAAACATCTGCTCTGCCCACATTCAGCACCTCGGCCCAGCTAGCTGAGGAGACCGAGGCATCGCCTCTGCCATCGTCTGACTCTCTCTCCGCAACGCTCCAGCGTCACGAGGCATTCCGCCGGGAACGCGCCGCGCACATCGAGAGTCTCGAACGCCAGGTCCGGCGTGCCGAAACCCGCGTTGCATCCGCCAGTTCGGACATTCAAGCGCTTGAGAACGCGATCCAGCGCAGCGCCAGCTCCGAACGCCTTGTCCGCCAACACGAGGCCAGAGTGCGTGCCGCCAGCATGTCCGCCAGCGGCAGTTCCAACCCCAGCGACCAGCCGCGCACACGTGTAGTCGGTGCACGGCCGATCGAAAGAGACTCCCCTACCATAGGCCCTCGCACAACGCGCACGGTCGGAGAGTTGGCGGGACGTGCATCAGAAACCGAAATGCGGCTGGCTCGCATGATGTTCTTGAGCGGCGGACAACGGAACATGGACGCCAACGGCAACTGGGTTGCGGGCGGAGGCTTACAGCGGATGCTGGCGCAGGCAAGCGCAGGTGCCAGCAGTAGTCGGGCGGGCCCAAGCGCGTCCGTGGCGGAGGTGGTCAGGGAGATGGGCGTGGGCACCGCGGGGATCGGCTGGAGCGGTGATGGGAGAAGCTTGTAAGTTGTTTTTGCCCCTGCTCAATCCAGGTTCTGTTCTCCTTTTGAGTTCCCGCGCATTTTGCTGACGACGATGGCAAACACAGATTTGCCGGCTCGGAAGAAGGCATCTTCGAGTTCAAGGTCAACTTGCGTGATCGCATGACATTCCCGGCCGTGGGATTCAGGTGAATGAGTTTACTCTCCGTCTCTCTCCATCTCATGGTGGTATGGTGGAAAATAAGGGAAAAGAGATAAGGGAGAGACATATTCCTCGTGTCCTATTCGTGTCACAACTGCCTTTGTGCTGGAACGAACCATCTCTCGGGACTGCGCCGGCGTTTACTTGGGACGGTTTGCTGAATGTGAGCGCAACATCCATGACCACGGGGTCGTTACCTAAGTATGGTAACGAAGAGAAGGATAATTGACTTCCAGGGCCTTTTGTGCAAAAGGGACCTGCAGGGTTTTGATGAATGTGTCAAATGACATGTTGGGGTTTATTGTGGAAGGTTTTGTTTCGCACTTTGTGAGTTTTGGACTCGCGAATATGTCGATATGGAATATGTAGGCAAGGACGGCGTGGGGTTTTCGGATTTGAGCTTATGAAAGGAACGCTGTGGGATTTCAGATTTCAGATCCCGACGCAAAGAGATATGATGTGGGAAATAGCTACGATTGGTGTGACTCGGTACCTGTTTGCGATGAATGAATGAATGGATGAAAGGAGAGTTTTCCACTCTTCACTGTTCACTGTTCACTGGATGCTGTTGCTCGGCTCAGACTTTTTAGAGGAGAAATTGTTGGAAAGATGTACATTGTGATACACGACCCTGGACTACATACAGCTCGCGCCGGGGACTGACTGGTTCTGAGTCTCTATCACTGTCCCTCTCTCTCGCACCAATCTATTCAAGGACCAACTGCGTGCCCACCTCCCCCTTCAACTCCTCCAGGCTTCTCACCCGCACATCCATGACCCTTAGCACCGTATACTTATGCTTGCTCTTCACGGTCCTCACACGGCGATTCCGCCTCTTTTTCTTCTCCTTGATCTCCATCGGCTGGCTCTCGACGCCCATGACGCGCGCCCGGCATTCAAACAGCCTCTCGTCCAGATAATTCGGCTCGCCGGTCCGCTTCGCGTCGTAGCTCTCGGTGTGGTGCAGCCCGGCCTTGAGTGTGAAGTCCCGCGAGCCGAGCAGAGAGGCGCGGTTCAGGCGGAGAATGTCGCCGGGGGAGACGCCGTGCATGTGGAAGGGGAGGCGCACGAGGTCGCCGGCCGTGAGGAGGTAGGGGAAGCGGTGGACGTGCACGGTAAGGTAGTGTGGGCGTTGGGCGTGCAGTGCCGGCAGAAGAGCCTGTATGGATTTTGAGAGGACGAGGGGCTTGGTGGCCGAGATAGGGGAACGCAAGGTTGTTGAGTCTGATGGCGTAGTTGCGATTTCTGAGGGGGCCTGTGATTTGAGGCTGGTGGGTGGCATGAGTGGGTGGTTACTCTGGAGATCAGAGGTGGATGAGGCGGCTTGGTGGATGGCCGTTACTTGATGCAGTTGGGAGCGGAGGGGGAGGAGGTATGTTGGTGGAAGGTGAGCAGAAGACGAGTTCGTCTTGAACGTCGATCGATTTAGCTGTTTCGAGGAAGCATGCTGCGGTCTCGTCGGCCGCACTGAGCGGACTGCTGTGCTGAACGATCTGGAGATGTCAGCATGTCGATAGCCATCTAAATAAGGCATTTAGCTCACCTGCTCGCGGATGGCGATGCTCGCGATGGCATGGAATCAAAGATGCACTTGATCATGCGCCCACAGACTCGACACATTTTGGCAGGTGTCGCTGGAAGCGGGGACCGCCCCGTAGAATTAGCTGGGTGGCAAAAATAGCGAGGTCCCAGCAGAGCACAGGCGCATAGACTGGTGAGCGATTGCCAGTACAGCTGGAGGTGAAGTGACAGTTCTGACTGGAACCGCAAGAAAGATTGGCGAGGATTGGAATCGTGTCGGCACCGGCAAAACTTCGGGCGTGTTATATAGCACCGTTTCAACCTCGCGAATACCAGGTTGTAATGTGCTATCAGCACACTAGTACCTCGTGCAATATGTATTGCTAGGATAACTGTACGAAGATATGTGAATCATCCTGTCACTTGATAATTGCGGTTACATCCCGGTCGTGGGGAGTGTGCCAATACGAGCTTGCTATGGACTATGACCCAGCACAAGTGACTGGTGCATATGTGCACGTACCCCAGGGTCTGCCTTGTGCCACGAGTATTTACCGTTGGACAGCAGCCACAGGAGCATCTATCTTTGGTAGATGCAACGACGTTCTCCCAGCATATGCTCAGTGGAAGTCAGTCGTTGGCCTTGACCTATTCGTGGGAAGGAGCTCGCGAGTGATGTCCGGGTGCAAGCTCCCCGCAGAATCTGTCGTGCCATGCTTCCGTCGGAGGACAAAGCAGCCCCATGCTTTGCATGAGCTCTATGAGTAGTTGCGCGTGTGAGAAAGACGGGGCGTCATTTGGCTGCCGTTCAGTTCGGTTCGACCGGCCCCCATCGAACCAGCACATCCCGCGGGATCTGTTCTCTGCAATCTTTCACCACTCCAGACCACACCTCATCGCACAACACCTCCCACCCCAGCCCAACCAAGCACAAACCCACTCAACCCCTCAAACAGCCCGCTCCCCAGCCAGATGTCCCGCCACGCACCCACCCTCGCTATCTTGCCATCTCTTCTCCCATCTTCGCTCACCCCGGAACCGGCAAAGTACTCACCAGGCTGCCCGTGCGCCAGCAAGTAGTGTATCAGTCCGGAGATGAAGATGTTGGAGACAAAGTAGAAGAGGAACCCCCATTGCGACTCGAGGCCCAGGATGCCGGCGGCGACGCCCAGGACGAGGGAGGTCAGGGATCGGATCTGTGATAGTGTCTGTGTCGCCATTAGTTGTTAGTGGGGAGCGACGCCACGACGTGGGTGTTCGAGGGGCACGTACGCGGGTGTTGTGCTGGACGGACTCAGGCACGAGAGGGTGCAGGAGGTTGGACTTTTCTTGGGCGGTGGGTGGCATTGCTGGGATCGGCCTTATGAGAGGCGATTTCAACGGGGATTCTGGTAGGGGTTGGGAGGGCCTATGCTCGTAGTCGTCCGAACACTGCGATCTCTGTCCGCGCAGAAGAGATGGAGTTGTGGCTACTTGAAAGTCGCAGCGAAGCACTCCGAAATGGGTACTTCGTAATTCCGCTGTCTCCGAGATCTGTTTTACTTACGAAATACATTGGCTGCGTTTTCCATTGATTTACACGTAATTTACGGCGTAAGCCTGCACTCGCTTACCTTAGGTCAAGGGACTCTGCACCTCACCACGTGAATAGTTCTACAAAAACCGCATGTATAGATCATTGGTCTATTTTTATCACGATCCGAAGATGGGAGACTGACAGATTTCAGGCGTTCCCAGATAGGAGTTGCAATATATAGGCTGCAGAAGCCGGTGGAATGGGGTACGACGATTACAGCCGGGGGATGCATGCCCAGGACCAGCAGTGGTGGTCAACCGGACACCAAAAGAAAAGAGCGGCGCTGTCTGCTCGTTGAGATACAGACAGGACGGACAAAGCCGACGCGAGGACGTCGACGCGCAAGGAGACAGCTCCAGACATGCATCCAAAGCGTGCTCAAGAGGTCGCAGCAGAGATCGAGGACTTCTTGACCTTAGGCATCGTGAGCGCAGCAACCACAACTGGCATCACGCTGACAACTTCGCCAAGCCCAGCAAAAGCAGGAGGGATGCGAATGCGCACGAATGCACCGCCTGCCAGCAGCACCGCGAGGACATTGTAGACTGCTGACCAAGCAAAGTTGAACAGGATGCGTCGGTAGGCTGCTTTACTGACATCCAACAAGGATACCACGCCGTCGAGACCACCGAGGAGCACAACATCGGCAGTGCTACGGGTCACGTCGGAGGTCGACTCGATCTGGACTCCGACACTGGCTTGAGCGACCGCCACGGCATCGTTGGTACCGTCGCCACAGAACAGTGTTGTCTTGTTGTCGGACATGAGGGCTGACACGTATGCTTGCTTCTCAGCTGGTGAGCGCTCGCCAGCGACATTCGAGAGCGGGATGCCAAGGGTTGTTGCAACGCCTGCAACCACAGGCGTGCTGTCACCGCTTAAGATATGGACTGAGAGACCGCGCCTGTGAAGCTCCGCGACAACGTTGTGTGCTTCAGGGCGCAGGGCCGATTTGAGACCGAATATCGCCAGAGGCTGCTTATCCTCGCCAGAAGTGACGCACAGGAGAGTCAGGCCACGAGATTTGTATTCGATGGCTGTCGGATGGCCATCAAGACCGAGCCATCGAGAATTACCAGCTCGAACGGACGTCCCGTTCAGCATCGCGTACATGCCGCAGCCTGGAATGGAAGTGAGGTCTTCAAGGGGGACAGTATTGCCGGTGCGTTTCTGAACACTAGCAGCAACGGCTACCGAGACAGGATGCTTGTTGTCTTTCACAAGAGCTTTGACGACCGAGAGGACATCAGTGCCGTTATCCGTGTCAAACACAGTCTCCTCAACCACGTCAAGATTGCCTTCCGTGAGTGTGCCTGTCTTGTCGAAAATCACATCCGTGACTTTGTGGCCGCGCTCAGTCACATCCGCGGTCTTGATGATAATGCCTCCTTGAGCAGCGATCCCTCCAGCGACCACAAGGACCATAGGTACTGCCAATCCGAGAGCACAAGGACATGAAACGGCCAAAACTGCGATACAGTATGAGATCGCGGTGCCAATCGCCTGGCCGGCTGCTTGGTTACGTACTCTCAGAGACACCGCAAGCCAAATAGCAAAAACAATGACCGCTGCTGTACAGACAACGGGGATGAAGTACCCTGCAACCTTATCTGCCAGATCCTGGATCCTTGGCTTCGAGCTCTGAGCCTGCTCGACCAGGTTTGCAATATCGGTGATGGTATTCTTACCCGGCAATCGCACTACACGTGCTGTCAAGGTGCCAGAGCCGTTGACAGTGCCTGAGATGATGCTGCTGCCCGGTGCCTTATGAATGGGCAAACTTTCACCTGTCAGCATAGACTCGTCGACTTCGCTGATACCGCTGACGACATCAGCATCCGTGACAACCTGCGAATGTGGGAGCACTTGGATGGTATCTCCGAAGTGCAACAGGCGGGCGTCGATATCAGTGGTACTGCCAGTAGCGGGATCTACTAGCACAGCAGTAGAGGCCTGTAGCGATCGCAGGGAGACCTTGGACACCGCCCTTTTGCGCGCCCACGCGGCAAGGAGCCGGCCCATGAGAACCAAGGTAATGAGTAGCGTGCTGGTCTCAAAGAACGGGCTTGTTTCAAGCTGTCGGCCGTCGAAGATGAGTCCACTGGCTACAATAGAATAACCGTAAGCGGCCGTGATGCTGATCACAACGAGCATATCCATCTCAAGGACTCGGTTGTAGATCAAAGAAGAGATGGCTGGCTTGTAAAATTCCGGATAGGCGATACATTGGACGAGTGTTCCAAGCACAACCGAGATAATCAGCACGGTTGTATGGGGGATCGTGTCGAAATCGCCCCATTCCATGACAACAACAGGCATGGTGAGAATGAATGCTGCGGCGGTGAGGTAGAAGACCCAGAGGAGTCTGCGATGACCAGCATCAATCGACTTGTCTGCACGAGGAGGGGCAAGCTTGCCACCAGAGTATTCGAGAACGTCTCTGGCGCGGATCATACATGGATCATAATTGACTTCGTAGACATTCCCGGTAATCCTGGTGCAGGACTCGGCTCCAGCTGGTAGATTGCTTTGGAAGGCTTTCGCACTGTTACTGTCCATCGTGAGGTCCAGTACCTGATTGTCACTGTCGAACGTGACTAGCTTATAGCCAGTGGCCCGTTCTGCCAGGCGGACCACTGTGGGAATCGCGGTGATAGTAGAATCCAGATCGAGCTCAGCCGTGTTGGTAATAAAAGTAACCTTGACGTTATCAGTGCCAGGCACGGCTGCAAGGGCTCGGGTCAAGTTGTTGGCGCAGCCAGAGCAGTCCATGCCGGTCACGTTGAAGAGGACATGCTCTCGCACGGCGGCCATCTTCTCAATGTCGCCAACAGAACCAGAAGTTGCGGGCGGGACTTTAGTCGGTTTGTCAGAGTCGTGATGATGCCCATGGTCGTGGCATTCAGCGGCGTCAGGAGAAACGTGGTGATCATGACCTCCATTGATACTGCCGATAGCGGAAGAATAACAGCGATCGGCCTTTGGCTTCGTCCTGGTGCGCTTCGCCAGAGTGCCAGAACCTTTGCCATAAGAATGAGCGGAAGACTGGCCGTGAGGAAGGATGAAGTGCGGCGAGGGAGCAACGGTAGCACAGGACTGGCTAGCTTTGGCAGAGGACTCGATAGCACTGCGGCAGATGCAACGCGCAGACTCGAGGTAGGCGGCATACCTGTCCATAGCCGCCTGGATGTGGCTGACACATGGCTCATCAGGATGGTGGCCGCCTTCATCATGCTTGTGACCATGCTTCTCCAGGTGATCGTGGCCATCGTGGTTGTCCTTATCTTGGCCGTCACTGCCAGAGCATTCTTCGAATTCTGCATCGCAAGCGAGCTTGCACTCAAGAGCAGCAGCAGCCTTGATACAGACCTCTGTAACCAATACTATCAGTTCGAGGGCAATATTCATTGCCATAAAGACTGACCATCACACTTCTCGGCCTCGTCACAGTAAGCTGTACTGTCGGTGGTCGAGGCAGAGTTGTTCGAATGAAGGGAAGCTGTAGGCCCACAGCAGCCTGTACCACAGGGCGGGTTGCCGGTGCTCTTCATAGCTTGATCGGGCTTTTCGGGTGCCATTCTGGGCGTTGATAGAACGGTGCGGGTAGGGGTGTTGCTTGCATGTATTGTGGTTCGAGGGTGAACTTATACATATGTGGAAACCAGGACTGCAGAAAAGGGCGGAGGTAGATTGACCAGCCCCAAGGGTCGTGGGGCAGCTTGGCAGGTTTGGCACAGAGCACGTGGAAGATTCCGTGTCGCGGGATAGGGCGTCGTCAGACATTCAAGCTCTGGACATGTGGTACCAACGTCGTGGCATTGTCTGGGTCTGTGCATTATTGGCATATCTGACCGAGATAGCTCGGTGGCTCCCACCGGTCGACGCCAGCCCTGCAGCCAGCTGCATTTAGCAGCTCAAGACTCTGGATCCTGGCTCCAGTACGAATGCCTTGCGGCAATCGACAAGTTTGAGGCTTACTGGCGCACAATGGAATAACTCTGTGTATGTACAAAGCAATGTTGACGTACGATCACACCTGCCAGCCACATCTGCGGCGGTGGCTGCCAATAAAGATCCCGTTCCTTGGCAAACTCACATTTACTGCCTGGAGAAACTATTTTGCCTAACAAGGCAAACACAACGAAGAGCGGGCAGTATCGTAATAGCATATCATATGGTCCGATAGCAGAATTCGTGAGAGGACTATTCTCATTTCGTCAATCTCACGCTTAACGAAGGAGCATGACACATTGGATCATGTCTCATGTCATCTCAATTAAGTAGGCATTGATGGAGCAAGATCTAACCATCCTGCCACAAAGGCCGGTTTGGGCCAGGATGGCAAGATAGCTTGCACAAAGGTCCCAACTAGCAGAACACTCGGGTATTTGCTGAACTCGTTCGGAAAAAGTCCAATTATCTCGCTCGCTCCTTCACGCCATCGACGCATAAACAATCCGCACAACATGCATGGAGGAATGCCAACCCGTTGGCTGTTCCACAGATCACATGGACAGTTTACCATCCGTTTTGGCGGACTTGACTTGTTCAAACACCTGCGGTGGTTAGCAACGCCTGCGACACCGCCGGTAGCGAGACACATACCTTGAGCATCTTGTTGCGAGCGCCAAGAGCGTTGACGCCACGAGCCTCTAAGCCCTTGTCGTCGAGCTCAATGAGCTCTTGCCACTTCAAATCTTTGAGATTGTCCGTGTATTTATGCAGTCTCAAGGTGCGCAGCCAAGATGGAATGTCCTCGAGCAGACCAGGATCAGTAGGATCCTCTGGTGGCTTCGAGCTGCCGCGACGACCTCGTGGAGAACGCCCACGAGCGATCTCCGAATGATCAGATAGGTAGCCGTCACCAGCGACGCCGAACTGACCCAAGGGTGGCGCGACCAATCCAGCCATGCCGGGACTCATCATCGGATTGCTGCCATCAAATGCAGCTAGATAGCCATTATGCTGAGGGGAAGAGAAATTAGGTGGAAGAGGACTGGTATGGTTCGGTAAGCCTGGCGAGTTTGGCCGTGAGCGTCTTCCCTGCGCAGCAGCGATTTGCTGAGCCTGCAGAGCGGCCACCTGCTGCGGGTTGAGCACTTGGCCTTGATCATTGACCATGATGGTGTTGATGCCTGGGATGCCAGATGCCTGTAGTCCTGCAGAAAGCGGTGGATGTGGTTCATTGGACCGCGCACGCCGGTACTTCTTCACATCGTCCAGCGCAATTCGGTTATTGACGGTGGAGAGGGCTGCAAGCTTCATCGCAGTGGCGTTGGCAATCATGTCATTCTGGTTGCCAGCCTGAGTGAAATTGGGCACCATAGGCGTATTGGTCATGGACGCCCAACTACCTGCATTATAAGGCGATAGCATAGGCATCTCGTGATGATCAGGAGCCGTCAGGGTAGTCTGCTGGATGCTACCACCTTGTGGGCGTGGTGACCGAAGGCTAGCAGATAGAGGCGGCTGAGAGAACTGACCCATCGGTGGCTGCTGCTGAGGCTGCTGTCCCGAAGATGAC
The DNA here is from genome assembly GCF_000365145.1 of Cyphellophora europaea CBS 101466. Taxonomy (NCBI): domain Eukaryota; kingdom Fungi; phylum Ascomycota; class Eurotiomycetes; order Chaetothyriales; family Cyphellophoraceae; genus Cyphellophora; species Cyphellophora europaea. The sequence continues at coordinate 2,423,463 of NW_008481808.1, read as the reverse complement.
TTGGGCCGATTCTCGGTCTGTGTTTGATTCTGGTTCAGAGGCTGTCTCCAGTTCATGCTATCCGTCTTGGACTCTCGAGGAGCCTGAATCGTTGGGGCCGCAAGGGAGCTTCGATCAACAGTGCTGTTGCGGTTGGAGGGTGGTGCATTCCCAGTTTGCTGCGCGTACGCTTCTTTCTGCTGGGCAATGGCAGCTGCGGCGTCGGGAAACATGGCATGAATCGTAGATTGGTCGAGGCCGGAGTTGCGCTTGTTGCCAGCCGGAGAGACAGGTGGACGGCCCATTGAATGTCTCGAGCCTTCAACGTTGAGTTTCGACATGGCATCACTGAGCCTGCTCGACATGGGATCCTTCTCGCCAAAGTTGGCTGGGGACAGCACTCCGGAAATGGGATGGCTCTTGGACATCTGATTGAGCACTTGGGCGAAGAAGCGCTGCTGCATCTGTGTGGTTTGCTGGATGAGCGCATAGGTTGCAGCGGTTCGCTCAGCCTCGCTGAGAACCTTGAACCATTGCTCAATTGCGCTCAGTTCATCCTTGAAGTCTTGGTCCAGGGTAGCTGCAGCCATCTCTTCCAGCATGGTTTCGTACTGCTCGATATCTTGAATCCACTGCTCGCCTGCCTTGTTGGAGTCGTCCACCGAGCCTTGATTTTGCTGATTATACAGGACTTCTGAGGCTGGTCGGATATTTCTTGCAGACAGAGGAGAGGGGAAGCTGGTCATATCTGCTGAAGAGCGGATGTCGCGGGAGCCTGAGGCGGCCACAGCTCGAGAAGCGGGAGGGCGAAGGGTCGGCTTCGAGGCCTCGGGAGTGCTATTGCGATTCCCTATGATATTGCTCGCCATTGTTCAGACAGTTGCGCAGCCCGCGTCCGACAGCTTGTCGTAGCCAAGTGGATCGAATGACCGGCAAACCGAACAAAAAGTATGAACAAGTAACTCAATCAGATTTGCCAATTCATGAAGTGATTTGGGGCAGGCAAAACGAGGTGTGGTGGATCAGTAAGCCAATAGGAACCGGTCCAAAGGCGAGAGGCGAGGAGGCGAAGGTGCGAGAGGTGTGCCCTATCGTCGGTCGCCTGTTGAGGGTACGGAGGGGAGCCTTGCCGAACGCTGAGGTAGCAAGGTCGAAACAGTTGCAGCCAGTACAAATGCTTGAAGCGAGGATCGGGCAAAGGTGCAGGCAGAACACGCAAGAGATGAAAGGGAGCGACAAGCTGAAGATGAGACAGGACGGTGGGGACGCGGTGGAGGGAGAGGGAAGTAGTTGCAGCTGAGGACGCAGACAGGCCTGGCAGAAATCTTACGAGTGTTTCAAAGGCAGACGAGGCCAAGTCCAAAGTCTGCAATGTGATTGGCGTGTAGCCGAGTGACCCGCGAGGCGTCTTCAGTATAGATTCTAGAATCCATCAAGCCTATTGACCCCTTTCATTTAACCGTCAATTCTTGTCTGCACGAATAGTGGCAAAACCTCTCTCATGACGTTGACTGTTTACTGAAGTCAGCATCACCCCCTGACATATGGCTTGCCAACCCGAGGAACATGATATCCAAAGCGACTGGAATTCAACCAGCTGAGACAACACTTAGGTGGCCCAGGTCATGACCATGAATACGGTCCCTCCGAATCAAAATGAGGTGGCTGATGGCGGTCAATGGACTGCCATGGGCTGGGTCAGTCACCTGCGCACCTTTGAACCAACGGCTATGCCAAGGATATACGAAGGCTTCATCCCAGCTCCTGATCCCTTCGGCGTTGATTTCAACAGGGGAGGTCCCAACGAGGACAATGGTGTCGACGACGGTGACGAAGACGGCGAGAATGACGAAAACTACGATGGCAATGGCAGCCGTAATAAAATGAGACAGCCCCGTCGCGGGCTAGGTGTCAATGCTTCATCCACCATCGAGCTGCCCAGCTACCCCTCCTCACCCCCCGGCAGCGAAGAGGATCCCTCTACACCTGGGTCATCCGACGACTCGTCTGCCGATGATGCTGATACTCCAGTCAACGAGCAGAGTGATGGAATCACCGCACCGGCATCTGATGTGCCGAGTATCCACCCACCGCAACCCCGTCGACGACGAGGACGCCCTACAATCAAAAAACGCACAGGTGAGCGTGGAGGCTGGAGTAAGGGTCAGAAACTTGGCCCACACGCCCCTCTTGAGCCGTCGCAAGAGTTCACAGTCTTATTCCAGCAGGCCATGCACGCCTTCAGCTTCAGGAGCGACCTCGACACTGCACACGAGCTTGTCCTGCAGGCACTTGCGATTAATCCAGAGGTTTTCAATGCTCATATTTTGCTCGCTGACATCTGGTTTGCCCGAGACCATACCCTCAATGCGGTTTCCGCCTTGTGGGCGGGAGCACACTGCTTCTGGAGAGATCCTTTTGTCTGGCACATGGTTATCGAGGCCTGCCTCGAAAGAGCCACTTATGCTCGACAAATCGCCCTGAACCAGGCCAAGTATGCTCTGAAAATGCTACTCAAGCTCGACAATAACGATCAAGATGCTCGTTTTCAGCTAGCCGTCGTGGAAAGGGAAGCAGGCAAGCCTAAGAAGGCCCTTGGCCTTGTCGACAAGATTTTGCAAGCCATGCCACATAATACAGATGCCCTGGGTCTCTACGCTGATATTTGCATCGGAATGCAGAAGAACGATGTGGCCATCAACAGATACAAGGAAGCAATTCAGTACTATCGATCTGTCGGTCTAGATGAGTCGGACGCTTTCGAATGGGCCGACGTAAGTATGTACGTCAAGCTGCTCTCATTGCGAGAAGGAGATAGGGATGAAGTCTTGTCCTCTTCGATCAAAGTTCTGAAGAAGCTCTCCCGGTGGCTGCTGGGCAGAGCGGCTGAGACTTTCTGGGATAACGTGGATGGCGACGACAGAGAGTTCGATGCCGAGGACTACCCCAGACGACAGGAAATCAGATCCTTCACCCCAGGTCGCTACACGGTCGAGCAGTACGGCCTCGGACTCCCAATGCAGCTTCGGACCCAGCTGGGTATACTGCGACTCCGCCAGGGCGACTTGCGTGAGGAGGCGCTGGCGCACTTCGAGTGGCTTGAACCAGATGATGTGAGCGAAGATGCAAACATCGTTCACTTCGGCTCAGAGTTCTTGGAAGTTGCTCGTGCCCTCAACGAAGCCATGGAGCACAGGGAGGCTCTTCGCTACTTCGATGCACTGCTCCGTGTTGACGTTGTCAAAAAAGCGGACTTTTGGATTGGAATTGGCACGAGCACGTACATTCTGGGACAGAAAGACCGTGCAATGGAACACTTCCAGTCTGCGCTGGCTTGTGATGCTGACTCAATCGTGGCCAAGACTTATGTCTCCAGGATCTTAACTGAACGAGGCCAAAAGCTCCACGCCGTCAGATATGCTTGCGAGGCTGTTGAAGAGGCTGCTGACCGGGCGCCTCCGACTACTGCCGGGGTCCGCAAATACGAGCGATTTGAAGATCGTGCGAATCGTGAAGCTGCAGAAAACGCTCTGAAGACAGCTTTGAAGCTGCCGGGACCCAACCCATCGAAGAAGCGTCAGGGCAAGGTACGCCAGGACGGCACAATATTGAATGCGTTTGAGCTCCTCAAACCACGAGGACGACTTCACAAACGGAAGGGAGGCCAGTCTAAGCGTCCGCCCCGGGAGCCGACTCCAACTGAAGACAAACCACAGAAGCTGGACGAGATCCGGCCGCTTTACAATAACATGCTCAACAACTATGACATGATGAAACGCGGCGATGGCGTTGCCACACGGATATGGATGAGCTGTGCCAAAAGCTTGATCAACGACTTCAGGGCTAACGAAGTTTTGTGTCCAAAGGAAAGGCATGCGCAGGCCGCTGCCAGGGCTTCTCGACGTCGCTCAGATTCGGGCACCCCTCAAGCAGACGGCAACGAAGCAGACCAGCCACTTCCCTCCATTGAGCCCCAAGCCAACACCTTCATACCACCCACGACCTACCGCGAAATCTCCATGACGGAATGGCTCGATATCTTTCTGCAATACTCCATTCTATGCACTACCCTTCCTATCGCCGAATTCCCCAACGCCAAACGTGACAGTTACAACATCATGCAAGCTGCGACGCTGTCAGCAGTCTGGTCCCACACCCCGGCCGCCCTCTTCCAGATCCATGCCTGCTACCTCGCCTGCGCCGTCGCTTTCCGCGATCAGATCGTCCTCTTCGGCACCGTACTCCCCTGGTTCCTGCAACAGTTTCCCTTCGCCACCGACGCCTACCGCCTCTTCAACGCTATGCACAGCCTCTTCCCCTACTCCTCCGACCCGGACGGCAAAGCCGGCGTAATGCGCAACGCCTACGTCGCCAAATCCCACAAACCCTCCCGCCTGCTCTTCCGCCACCTCAGCTCCCTCGACCACCAGCTGCACGACGACTACGCTGACCCAGTCGACGGGCCGGTCCCGGACTTCATGCGTCGCCCACGCGACGATCTCCTCACGGTCTGGGACCCCACGCCCGACCCCACGACAGGGGCCCCACGCCCGCGGCGCACGCACGAAATGGACGTCGTGCTCCTGGTCCTGTACGGGCAGCTCGTGTACGCCAAAGGCGCCTTCACCTCCGCGCTGGGCTACCTGCACCGCGCGAACGCGCTGCGACCCCGCGAGCCGCTCGTGCTGCTGACCATGGCGCTGTGCTACCTGCAGCAGCCGCTCAAAGTGGGCTTCAAGGCCGACAATAAGCACAGCTGGGTCTTGCAGGGGATGGCGCTGTTTGAGGAGTACGCTCGCGCGAGGATGGAGTGGGGTCGGGAGATGGAGCAAGTGCTGGGGTGGAGTGGGGCGGAGGCGGATTGTAGAAGGGAGATAGCGTTTAATCGCGCGAGGTGCTGGGGCATGTTGGGCCTGGGGGGGTTGGCTGTGGAGGGCTTTAAGAGGGTGTTGGAGGATGAGGATAGGGAGGTGAAGGGGAAGGAGAAGGTGGGAGATGACATGGAGATCGATGGTCGGGGAGACAACGGGGCTGATGGCTTGGACATGCAGGCCGCGTATGCGGTAGCAACGACATATGCGCTGAGCGGAGATGTGGAGGCGGCCAGAAGGGTGACGGAGCGTTATCTCGTGGTGGAATGAATGAATGCATGAATGGATGAATGAATGAGCAAGCGCTGGAGCTTGCTATGCTGCAGTACCCTGGCGCTCGAGTGGTCGGCCGACAGCCAAGGCCCATCGACTACAAGTACTGTAGATTTACGAGCCAGCATGTAAACCTGTGATACCCCTGAATACGAATTTTAATTGATAGTGTTTCTCGCACTCGTGCCCAGGAGTAAGCTAGCCAGCCATTCTTTCAGCATGAACCATCTCTCATGCGCTGATCATCACGTCGATATCCCCATGAAGTGCTTTTCCCCCAAAGATACCAGCGTATTTCTAGCTATTTTCGTAGCTTCCTTTGCAGGAGGTGACTACTCTTCCAGTGGCAGCATCACTGGCTTGTTCGTGCGAGGTGTGAGTGATCTCGATGCGGGTCATCGTCTCCCCAAAAGACCTGGCATCAAGCCCTCTGGTTACCATTCTCACAGAACTGGCCGTATGGCTTGAAGTCCGCTGAATAGGCGTGGCCGCGAGCGACAATCCACGAGTGGCTCCCCACAACGTTCTAGCCTGCAGGATTGGCGTTCTCCGACTTGATGGCAGCCTCTCCAGGCGGGACAGGAGGTGGCGCAGCATCTTTGAGATACACTCGGCCGTTTTTAGTAAGGATGAGCTTTCTAATAAAAGCCGTCCACTGGGCTTTACGCTCAGGATCTGTCGGTGTCTTATATAGGCCGATGAAGTCCTTGGCCACCATGCCCTCGGGTGGAATCCGCGCGCGGATCTCTTCTGTTGTTGGCAGCGGACCTGTCTCGAGATTGCGGCGAGCGCCTGGCGCCGGTGAGCCAGCTCGCGAGGTAGGAGGCGAGTTGGGGCTGCTTGGGCTACCAGGCTTTTTGACTTTGATCTTAATCCGAGTGCCGTCTGACATGGCGCCGCCGTCGGTATCAGAGCCGGCACCACGAGGTCGCAAGCCGTCTGGGGACATGGGCCGAGAGCCGCCGGACGTCGGGCCCTGTGACGAGGAGTGGTGGGACTTTTTCTTCTTCTTGCGTACAGTAGAAGCATCGGTGCCGGATGCATCGGAGAGGTTGGGTGAGCCCGGGCGCTTCAAGCTCTTGGAAGAGCTGGATTTCTTCATGGCACCCTCACGATCCGAGGCAGGATGCTTTTCTTTGCGCCCAGAGGGCGTGTTGGCACCAGACGAGAGAGCAGATTTGCCGCCTTCCTCTTCCTTCTTCAGATTGGCCTGCTTCTCTGCCTCGAGGCGTTGGCGCTCTTCTTCGGAATCAGACTGTACAAGGTTAGCTTTGTCAGGGCAAAGGAGCAGTCTTTCATGACACTCACCGAGGAGTTATCGTCGGAATCGCTTCCTAGGTTGTAATTACGCTCCCGCTTCTCCAGTTTAGAGCGCATAGCGCCACTCCAGATACCTTTCAGCCGCTCTGACTCGTCTTCCTTGTGCTCGCTAGCCTCGACTTCGCGTTCGTCCTTCTCCTGCCACCCAATATTTGCCTTTAGATGGTCTTCCTTGACCTTCTTCTCTGCAGCCTTCTCGTCTTCGTCCTTGTCGCCGAACATGTCCCCCTCTTCATCGTCGGCAAAATCATCTTCGAAATCAAGATCTGCATCCTCACCCTCACGTGTCATAGCAAGACTCTGGTCGGCCAGGAAGAGCTTGCTATTGATCTTAGCCTCTCGCTCTCGCTCAATCTCTTGTCTCCGGGCCTCCCTTTTGCGCATAAGAAACTCGGGCTCGACGTTCTTCTTCTTGCTCCAAGCGTTGAAGACGTCGTTAAAATCAACATTTGCCTGAACGTTGCTGGGCTTCTCGAATCGGTAGGACTTTTCGATAGGAAGTAATCTGAATCTAGAGCTTGCGCCGTCGGCCGATGCTTCGTGAGCAAATGCGGCGTACACGCCCATTGACCCTTGATTATGTTTTCCAATCAAAATGTGTCTATTGTCAAAGTCCTCGAGAACCCATGGCAACTTCTCCTCGTAATTCATCTGAATGCGACGCTTCTCTTCCTCGGTGTAGTCGTTGTGATAGACTTGAGCGGTCTTTTTGGTGAAGAGCTTTCTGCGGTTCGAGTTCGCTGAAGGAGCGATTTGGGCAAGATTGGCTTCTCGTTCTTTTTGGCGCGCATCTCTGCGCTTGTTGAGGGCCTCGGTTTCTGCATCGGCTTCCTTGGGCTCGTCACCTTCCTTCACTTGAGTCTTCCAATCAGGGTTTCGGCGGTGCAGACGCGCAGGCTTAGTGAAATCGTTTTCATTGCGAATGTCTAGCGGCAACTTGTCATCGACTTGGAGCAGGTGATAGCGCAAACCATCGAGAAGCTCTCGTTTAGAGGTGACAAGCTTGAATTCTCTGACCGGCACGTTCTGCGGCAGGGAGTTCTGAGTAGGTTTGGTGTTTTCCGTTCTCGCGTTAGAAAAGGCATTGATTGCGTTGAGGTCTGGCTGCAAGTTGGCACCACGGCCGGATGGAGGTCGGACAAGGGCTTTTGGAGGAGCACCGAGAGGATAGCGCTTCTTCTGGTTGTTGGTGGGCTTGAAGAGACCGTCAGCGCCGGCAGGCTTCTTGCGCGGCAATGGTCGAGCCGCAGGAGGTGCGCCGTTGACCGCGGTCGCGGGCGGCGGCTGGTTCATAGCTACAGATCGCGCACTAGGTTGAAGGGCGAATGGAATGCTTATCAGGGTATGAGTCCATTCCCCGGGGAGAAGCAGCAGACGTTGCGAAGGACAAAGGACGAATGCTGGCACTGTCAAGGGTGAGGTTTACATTCCATGAACCCGCGCGAGGGAGCGAGGGAGCGAGGCGCTGGCAGTGAGCGTCACAGCTGCGGGGCGCTCAATCAGGCAGCTCTGCCGACAGCCAATGAGCATTCAATCCGCATGGGTGCATCAGTCGTCAACTTCAGGTTCGATGCTCTCCATCCACATCCATCAAGTTGAGTACCTTCTAACCATTTACAAATTACTTTTGATCGTCCCTCGACCTTCTCGACTTTGTAAAATCTTTCCAACCTCGTTCCCCCCAACTCCAGACCAACCGCACCGTATTGCAGCAGCACTACACACACTGTAACACAGTTCACAACTCCCATGTCTGGCCTCTCAATCTTCAAATCCACCCCACATCATCGCGACCGGTGATGGCTGATCAACCGCCAGGCGCGGGCTTCAACCCTCATGTTTGGGGCCAGTTGAATGATGCTGCAAGCCAAACTAATCAGCGTCCGCGTGGTGGTCGTGGCCGTGGCCCTTCTCTGGGATCCAGACAAGGACCTGGTTATGGCACGCAACCCCCTTCCATGAACCCGTATGCTGCACCTATGTCTCCGCCTTTCCAGTCACCCCCACCTTCTATGGACTCCTTCCCACCTCTTGGTTCCCAAGCTCAGCCTGCCGCCACCGCAAAGCCAATGTCACCGGTATCTCCTCAGGCTTTCAATCAGCCTCCCTCTCGTGGCAGCACCTACCACCGCGCACCCCCCAGAGACTTCTACCACAGAGGGCCTTCAAGTCCGCACGGTTATGGGCACCACGGTCGTGGTCCACACTTTAACCATAACTCTCGTTCTGCGCACCAGCAATCGTATGACAACTTTCGGCGACCTCCAGCCCCTGGAGGAAACCTCTACTCACCAACAGCACCACCTGCCAGCTTCTTAGGTCCATTTCCAAGCTACGATGACAAGGAACGAGCATTTCGCGAGCAGGTTATGGCGCAGTCTGACTACCTGAACAAGGCTCAAGTTGCAACTCGCCAAAAATATCAGCTCAAGCAAGATGAGCAGATCCTGAAGGAGGATTTTCGTCGCCACCTAGAGTCTATTTTCCAGCAATCACTCGCCGAGAAATATCCATCCATTGCCGTCGGTGAAATCCGCCTGAGATGCTATGGCAGCTTGAATAATGGCTTCGGCTTGGCGCAGTGCGATATGGACCTTTTGCTAGCACTCCCAGAGGAGATCGACCTCATCAACAAGGATGCGCCAGATGCACCAAACGACAATGCCAATCCTTCGGTCGACTCGTCGCAGCAACAGGGCGCCGCAAGTGCCGCACTAGAAGCTGTCATTGATCCCGAAACGGATGACGACAAGTTCGAAGTCGCACTTCGGCTCGAAGGCGCCCTGCTCGATCTTGGCATTGGTGCCAGGTTGCTCACCAAGACCCGGGTCCCGATCTTGCGCGTTTGCGAGCGACCTAACGAAGAACTGCTCGAAAACCTACGCGCCTACCGCAAAGAGACGTTGGAAGCTGCCGAGGCATTGAAAGAAAAGACTGTCAACCAACATGCAGACACGCCACCTGACCTCAGTATGTCAGACATCGCCTCTGCGTTGCAAGAGCTCTCCTCTGAAGAAGCAGCAGCACAAGTGATCTTGCCAGCATCCCCATCAAAGAACAAGCAACCCAGCTTGGAGTTTACTGGCGACTGCGGGATCCAATGTGACATCAACTTTACCAACTTTGTGGCCATCCACAACACACGTTTGTTGCGTGAGTACTGCCTCTACGACTCACGCGTTGCCCAGATCGGCACTTTCGTAAAAGCTTGGGCTAAAATTCGAGATATCAATACCCCTTACTGGGGCACGCTGTCGTCCTACGGTTACATCCTCATGGTCTTACATTACCTCATGAACGTTGCTCAGCCCCCTGTCATTCCCAATCTGCAGGACCTGGCTATCACCCAAGATTCATGGAACCCCGAGCCTGTGCCAAAGTTCGAAGGAAAGTTCGATATTCGGTTCTGGCAAGATCAGGCCACTATTGAAGCATATAAAGCTCAGCAACCCCGCAATCGAGAATCAACGGGTCACCTCCTTCGAGGCTTCTTCTGGTACTATTCAGCACGTGAAGGCTTCAACTTCAAGAACGATGTCATATCTATTCGTTCACGAGGCGGCATTCTGAAGAAATATCACAAAGGTTGGACCGAGGCGAAGTGGGCGGATCAGAAAAAGAATGTTCGACAACGTTATCTCCTTGCGATTGAGGACCCGTTCGAGGTAGATCACAATGTTGCTCGCGTTGTGGGTCACAACGGTATCGTAGCGATTCGAGACGAGTTCCGTCGAGCTTGGAGTATCATCTCTAGCGTCGGCGGTCCCAACGCGTCAACGGAAGACCTATTGGATGTCGTTGAGGAGCGTGGCGATCTGCTGCGTAAAGACCAAGAGCATCACCGGGAGAAGATCCGGAGAATGAAGCAAGATCTCGAGGCCAAGGAAAAGGAGGCGCTGAAGGGAGTCTCCATGCAGAACGACCAGCATGAGGGTGAGAATCAGGAACAGATCCAACAACAGCCTCCTGGCCAGAGTGAGAAGATAGAAACCGGTACGTTAGATCAAACACCATGGTCGCATCCATCACCACCCTCGAAGCCCTCACATCGTCGCCGAAGCCCGAATCCCCAGCTGACTCAAGATGATGGAGGTACTCAGGTCAAACCTCGTCATCTCAAGCGTGGTAGAACACGGAAAGTCAAGGCAGAAAGTGATAACGAGGATCATGATGAGGACAGAAGTGAATCGGTGGCTCGGATCGAAGCGAAAACATGGCAAAGGTCGGGCGATGTTGGCGAGCTGAAGGCAGAGGGCTCTGACAGTGATAGTGGGCCAATCTGCTCTCCTTCTGAGACTTGCTTGCGTCAAGGCTTCGACTCCAATGGAAATCCTATCGCTTGGGACATATCAACGCAAGATGGGCGCTGGTTACAGTGGCGTGATAACAAGATCCGTCAAGGGAGGTGGAGAGGCGTCGTGAACAATCCGAGCCTTGCAGCCCATGACAAAAGATATCCTTTCGATCCCAGAAGACCAGCTCCGGAAGACTGTGATGAGTATCGACTTGCAAATGAGCTCTTCTGGGTTAATCGAGCTCCTTACCCCTTGAACAGGAATCCCGACATTACCTCTACAGAGACAGCAATCGTGGCCGCCATTCCGAAGCCTGGTGTCATTATCAGAACCCGCCAGAAGGGTCGCAGGAGAGTCGTGAAGCGCAAGTCGTCCTCTCCTACGGCCACGGGTCATGAGCAATCGTCTGGTCAAGCTCCTGCTGTTGCAAGCGAAATCCCGGAGCAGCACGATGTCAAGACCGACGCACCCGCTGCCATCAACGAGAGTGATGATTGGGCGAAGCGGGCTGAAGCATGGCATCAGGACACTGATAGAGATACGGCATCGTCTCAGGGTCCTGTCAAGCCCGATGAGGCAGCGACCGAGGCGTGGGCAGAGATTGCCCAGCCTGCACAGCCGCATCCTGAGGCATGGGACTCTGTTGGCTTCGAGGAGAGTCACACCGAAACGGATCCGCGTGACTCAAAGGGCGATGGCTGGGGTACTCCTCCCTCATGGAAATCAACAACGATGGATGTCGAAACGGCTTCAATTTGCACAAATCCCTATCCTAACGAAGGGCCCTACTGTCCGAACGATAATACCCATACGTCCAAAGAGTTTCGTAGCACCTTTAAGGGCTCGACACCGCCACAGCGACACTGGAGAGGTACCCGGCACACATCAGTTGACTCTGACATGATAACGCGCGCACAACGCGCACGAGCACTGTCTGGACCACACCTCTCGAATACTTTGCTCACTGGTGATGCAAGGCTGGACCCACAAGACTGGTGGCAACCAGTTGGCCTGCCGATTGCTTGGGACATCTCTACGGCAGGTGGAACGTGGCTGAGGAAGCGAGATACGTACATTCGATTGGGAACATTCCAGTACCCAAGAGGTCCCCATCTGCAGGCTTTGCATAAGCTGTTCCCTTACGATTCACGAATGCCGCGATGGAAGCTAGCAACACACAATGCTCAGCTGCAAGCCTTTTACCGCTACTCTTTGTGGCCACAAGGTCTCCGGCCTCCCATATCTTCGGCCAGTCGTGGACAGAGAGGCGGTTCATCTGCACCTGAGATGAATATCATACAACCGAAAGTTTCCACGCAAACTACGATCGTAACGGACAGTGAAGAATGGCCCCAATATTCACTGCTTCAGCGTCCACCGCCTCATTCCAAAGCTGCAGATTTTGTCTCCATGTTCAGCCCTGAGGACCTCGCACACAAACCTCGAGAGGCTGATTCAGTAGTCTCTGACGAAGCCGAGGAAATGCCAGACTCGGCTTTCATTCGAAGTCGTCGACTTGCGTACTTTGCCGACAAAGAGCAACGCGAAAATGGTGACGATGAGGCCGAAGACGAGGAGACGATCAGAAACATCATGATGTTCATGCAACAGGCGGGAATAGGTTCTGGGAATGGAATCAGCGATGGATCAATGCATCGGCGGATTGATCCTACATCCATGGCGAATTACAAGCCCTATTCTGAACAGCCAGGGTCGGGCGTGGGTTCAATGACTACGGCAGAACAGAATTCCTTCTCGACGTCATTTGATCCCGCTTGCGAGGCTGAAGGCATGCCCAAGTATCCGTCAGTGAACGCGGAAGAGACGTCGAAAGTCCCACTGACGCTCTATCCCGATATTTCCGCCAACGACAGACCCAGAGATGAGGATCCAAGAATCATGCCAATACCACGCGATCAAGGATTTAAATTTGATGTCAGACAGCTGCGAGATCTTGCCGTCATCAAGGAAGGAGGTAATGGATGCGCTGTTCAAGGCTGCGAATTCGAGATTGAGGGAGAACATGAGTGGACCGGGAGCGGAGCAGTAGACTGGGTGCAAAGCGATTTCGCATACGAAGAGTCGAAGGTTTCGATGGAGAAGCCTTATGAATATGGAAGAGGTGATGAGGAAGGTTATCTGGATGAGCTGCCCGGCATGGGCATCTAAACAAGTCCAGCAAGCTACACGACTGTATGATTACAACGAATATTAAGGGGTCGACATGCGACTTCATAGCGATACCCGGGAGGCAAAGGCCCGGCGGGCATTCAACCTGACTACTTCAGTAAAAGTGTATTAGATACGAAGGGCCACTCATCACAATGCAAATCTCTTGACTCGTGACTTCTGACTCCTGGCTCCTGGGTATAAGACAAGAAGACACTGCGACTCATGCGAACAAGTCGAGTTTCAGAACTCCTAGCTCAGTCCAGCCTCGTGCGACGTGATTGGCAGAATCTCCCAACTCCCTACCCCTACCATCTGCCACACGATGTGTTTGAAAGAGCTTTCAACTTTCTGACCATGTCGCCGCTTGCTTGTAACATCGACCTCAGGCGGAAGCGTTACTGGCACTTGCATACTCGCTGCATTGGTGTACAGGGATTTAGTATATAATCAGCAGGAAGCACAGCGTCAGCTCACTCACGGCAAAGGCAAGAAAGCAGTACAGACAGCAGTGCAAGGACAGCTTCCGTCTAGCTCGTGAGACTTTCGAGGACTTCCAAAAGCACAATGGGCATCCCGGGCACGGAGCCCGAGAAGACGGTCTACACCACCCTCCCGGCCGCAAGCCAGCAACCCGTCAAACCATTCCTCTCATACATCAACCTCGACCTCATCATCTACATCCTCGGCCGCTCGGTATTCCACCCAGCAATATGTCTCATCGGCTACCTCTGCATCGCCGCCGTGCACAAGCATAAGGAACCCATCGCCTTCTACACCCTCTACTGGACAGCATTCCTCTGCGTCGTGGAAATCCTGCTGTACCTCAACCAGCGCATTACCTTCGGCGCACCCCGCGACGTCGACTGGGAGCGTGATGTCGTCGTCATCACCGGCGGTGGCAGCGGTCTCGGCCGCGTACTCATGGAATCCCTTGTCATGCGCGGCGTCAAAGTAGCCGTGCTGGACATCAAGTCCGCCGACAGCGAAGCCGAGGAACTTATGGAAGGCGCGGGCGACCTTCTCTGGGAGCAGTGCGACGTAGGGAGTCAGGCGCAGGTACAGACGTCCATCGCCAACATCGTCAAGAAACTCGGCCCACCCACCATCCTCGTCAACAACGCCGCGCTGCCCATCCACGCGCTGCCGCTGCTTCCCTCGTCATCGTCGAATGGCACCACGAAGACAGCGACAACGACAACGACAACGACTCTCGCGCCCGAACAAGCCCTCAACACCCTCACCACCAACGTCGCCTCGCACTTCAACCTCCTGCACGCCGTGCTCCCCCACATCCTCGCCTCCCCAACCGGCGGCCACATCGTGACCCTCTCCTCCATCCTCTCCCACCTCAGCCCCTCGCACCTCTCCGACTACGCCGCCAGCAAAGCCGCCGTGTCGGCCCTACACAACTCCCTCTTCCACGAGATCCAAGCGCACTCGGACTCGCGCGTGCGGCGGCACGTCAAGACGCTGCTCGTTGAGGTGGGCCAGATGGACACGGCGCTGTTTAGCATGACGAGACTGCCTTGGTGGGCGCGCTTCATGGGTGCGGTGGTGGAGGGGAAGGATGTCGCCCGGTGGATTACGTGGTACGTGGAGAGGGGGGAGGGCGGCGTGTTGAGGCTGCCGTTCTATGCAAGGTGTGTCGGCGCGTGGTGGGCCGTTGTGCCGGGGGCGCTGGAGAGGTGTCTGAGGTGGGCTAGTGGTGTTGATCGGGCTGTGAGGAGGGGATGAGAGGGGGAGGGGGGCGAAGGAAGAGGTACTCAAACAGGCGGTAAACATATGTGGAGTCTGTTTGCAGGTACTCTCACTGACTTTACCCTCTGCGGTGGAGGCAGTTGGTCGCTGGCTTTCTCGTTAGCTAGCATGAACAACCAGAAGAAGAGCGTGTGTCTGAATAGCAGTGAGTCACCCGGAGCCAACGAGCAGGGACAAAAGAGCAGAATTTTCCCTCGTCGTTTGGTAAGTGGACGAGGAGCTGACATAGTGTACCATGAATATCGTGATGGATGCCTGATAGAAGGCCAGCCGGGCTGAAAGAAAGCGACAACATTAGTTTTCACGGTAGGCATCAATATCAACATCAACATCAATATCGATCAGTATCTACTTAAGAAACGCGAAGTGCCGTTGGAGATCCCCGTCTTCGTCTCTCTGTCTGTCTTCCAAGTGTGTATATATACATATATATCTCACTGTTGGGTTTCCACAACCTCAGCCTTCACTGTCCAGACACCCTCCACTACACAAATTCACCTTCACCATGCCTCCCTCCACCGCAACCTGCCCCTCCACCCCAGACGACTGGGAGGAGATCACCTCCTCCGAAATCTCCGACGCCCCCGACGAAGACATCGAGGTAATCGACCGGTCCGAAGCCATCGGACCCGAGCCCGTCGCACCAAGGACACCGCGACGCCCATCAACACCGTGCCACCCCACCACTCCCCCGGCCCAAACCACCACAACAAGAACCGAGCCCCCGGCCGCGCCCCTCCGGCAGTTCACCAACTCACCCCGCCTCCCCACCGCCACCACCCAAGACCTCCACGCCAGCCTCGCGCAAATGACTCTCAATTTGCGTCACCAGCTCGGCTTGCCGCGTCGCCAGGGAACGCTGCGGGGGGTCGGGAGTCGTTTCGACGTCCCCGCCAACACCAACGCCAGCGGCGCCGCCCACAACGGACAGTCGCCGCGGTGCAGGTACGAGGTGCGTGCCCGTGGCGCAGTCTTTGCCGACGTGCTGCCCGTGCCGCGGCGGTCGACGCCGAGTGTGCCGCCGCGGGAGTTGGAGGCGGTCGCGGGTGCGGGTGCGGGAGCGGGAGCGGGAGCGCAGAGGCCTTATGGTGATGAGGCTTGGAGGGCTATGAAGAGGGCGGCGGCGCAGACGGCGCAGGGAGGCAGTTACGGTGAGGGTGTTGAAACGAGTGCTGCTGGTGGGGGTGCGAACATCGGCACTGCGGAGAGGGAGAGGGCGGAGCAGCCGCTTGCGAGATCGAGAAGGCAACGAGGCCCGGTGGGTGGCGTGGGCTTGGGTGTGGGCTTGGGGCCGCGGGAAAGGAGGGTTGTGAGGGAAAGCGAGGGGACGCCGCTGGGGCATCATGGGGATATTGGACGGGGTCGTGATGATAATGAGGAGGAGAGGGGGTGGGACCGAGACCAGGAGCGTGAGGAGTCGGAGCGTCGTGTCAGGTACCTTATGAATGGGAGGCATGACTTGACTTTGACGGAGGAGCGCGAGCGGGAGCGGGAGTTGGCGTGGCGCGCGCTACGGGCGTGTGAGAGGCGTCGCTTGGGTTCGAGGGGGAGTGCGTTGACTTGAAAGCCTTACTCATAGGATGAGGTTGAGCATGACTGGGTATATGGCGTACATTTGGGACCATTCGTTGGAAGCGTATTTTGCATTGCGGGATGTTCATTAGTTGTAGAACGGCTATTGAGGACTGTCGTGCCTGTGAAGACTGGCGTTCGAGGGCGCTAGACTCAGCGCCTAGCGCCATAAAGATACAGTGCCAAAGAACCCTTCTGTGTCTTCGGGTTCCGTTGGTCGAACTTTCAATTCGTTGATTCCCCAAGTACCCACAGTGCTCGCCATGGACAGTGGGATGATGATCTGGTAGTTGTTCGAGACTAGTGAGACAAAACCCGTTGCCTAGATCATTTCGACCACCTTGGCGGTTTCTTTGGGCGAGGAAGGCTGTTCTCGTTGAAGCTGCTGAGGCAAAGCGCATTGCCCAGGTCATATCAACTTGCTCGGCAGGAGGAAGGGCCTGAGGGCTTTGAGAGATAGTCGTGTGTGCTGACACTCGCTCGCTTCTCTCAATCGTCATCGTGAATCGTGATGCCGTTCTCGTGCTCCTGCACCGCGCCACCAACCTCGTTCTCCTCCTCGTCATTCTTTGATCGCTCAACCTCCCGCACGGTGGGGCTCTTCTTGCTCTCACCCGCGTCTCTGACCTGCACATCTCCATCACCATCCTTCCCCTTCCCGTCCTCCTTCCCGCCCTTCCCCTTCTTCCGCTTATTCCTCTTCTCCCTCTTCCTCCTCGTCGCCTCCTCATCTCTCAATCTCCTCTCCCTCTCCTCCCGTTCCCACCTCGCATCCTCATCCTCCTTCTTGGCCTCCTCATCCATCAGCCTCAAGCGCTCATACTCCCTCCGCCGACTGGCCTTGTAGACGTGAAACTCGCCGGACCCGGCGCCCGCACTGCTGCCCTGCACGTTGGTCACGATCTCCGGCGGCGGCGCAAGACCGCCGGCCGTCTTGGGCTTGGAGGCGTCTGGGAGCGCGAGGGGGATGTCCGGGTCGGCCATGAGGTTCTCGATTGCGACTGCGGCGGTGGCCGAGGCCGAGGCCGAGGGCGGGAGCTGCCGGGCTTTCTTGAGGGGGCGCTTGCTGCGCGGGTCGGAGGACGTGGGGATCGCGTCGGTGGTTGGTTCAGACATGGTGTGAGAGCGCAGAGAATGGGGTGGAGCGTCGCGAGTTGTGATGACTTGCCTGGTGATCAAGTCGCATGCGTATGCGACAGTGTCGTTAGAGCAGGCGCGAGGCGGACCCCGGACTGGAAGAATGCAAGAGGTGAGTCGCGACTTGTAGAAAGCTTTGATCGCCAGTCGCCAGTCGCCAGCAAATGATGTAACTTGGATGCAGGTGGGTGGAGCCGAGGCTGATGCATGCTTGGCGCTATCGTAGAGTCCTTGACCATTAACTGGCGATATGAGGTTGAGCTTAAAGGTGAGTAAGCCGGTGTTGGCACGGGAGAACAGATGATTCCGCGGGGGACCGCAACAGAAGGTTCATCAACTTCGTAGTCATTGACATTCCAATCATCATACATAGCCTGTACCACGCCACGCTTCGCAGATATCCTCAACCATCCAACACTTCCTAGACCCCAAGTCAGGCTTCGATATCCATAGCGTCCTCATCGCGACTTGATATGCCCGATTTCTCGCGTTTTCTGCCACTGAACCCTGGGAAAGCCTGGATCATCATCTCCGCCTCATCTGGCGTCACACTGTCCTCAAGTAGCGCTGTGGCCATGGCACAGGTCTCATCCGTCACTTCGGCGTCGATGAGCCATCCTTCACTGAAAGCGAGCCTGGTCAGCACAACTCGATGTTTGTGCACTCCACCATTGACGGTAGACAGCTTCTCTTGCAGATTAATCTCCTCGCCATGTTGTGTCATCAAATGATACAGCAACCGGACACCGCGATTGATGATCTGAGCATATAACGAAGCAGTGCTGGTGAGAAGATAGAGGCTGGCTGTCGCATCGTACAGCGAGCGGACAATGCGCGCGATCGCCGAAGGGTGAGAGGCAAGAAGCACAGACCCATGGTGGTGTGGATCGTCGTGGGGTGGCATAGACGAGTCGATTGCCAGCGTGCTCAACAACCCGAGAGACTCGAGGCGAAATCGACAGAGATCGGAGCGAGATGGATTGGGAAAGCCCTCATCGACCTTGGGCGTCTCCCACAAGAGATAGGACACACGATTGATGATGTGCGTCTCCATAGTGTTCTGCGTAGATGGATCGGGACAGATGTTGCCAAAGGTCCCCTCAAAGATAGACGTGGCTAGCAGGTGGAGCATAAGAGTGATGTCCGATATGGGCTGCCACGAGTTCAGCATCATCAACACAAAGTCGGTTGACATGGACCGCCAGAAGTGGTCAATTAGGGGCTTCGAGTCTATGGCGAGACAGGCGACTTTGTATAGTAGACCAAGACAAGCTGTACTATCAACAAGAGGATTGAGAGCAGACACGGGCGTCTGGCGAAATTGGCCAAAATTGCCGCGGTACACAGGCGAGTGCTTGAAGCGAGCGGAGCCATTGATAGTCGCCGAGTCCTGAAGCACCGCCAGTAGATTCGTTATGGTGGATTTCTCAATCGCGGCCGTGTGAATGTCGAGCATGTAGTCGACCACCTCGATCAAGATCGGCACGCATTCATAGTATTTCTCTTTCAAGGACTGGGACCATAACTGGATGAAGATCTGGAGAAGATCTACTGGCAACGTTGGGCCACTCAAGCGTGCAGCCGAGTCGAGCATCGTCGTAGAGAATGTTTTCTGAGGCTCACTCGGGAGAGCGTAATGGATCAAGGCCTCCACCAGCCTTTCCTTACGGGCTTTGAGCTGGTAATTGAAGATCCGTTGAACAAGTTTCAGATGTCGCTCAGCCTGCTTGTCTTTGCGGAAAACGGGGACAACACGATCCGCTTTTCCCAAGGGCTCACCTTTGAGGGTCGGTGGCTGTTCGCCTTCATTCGACTGCCGCAATGCGAGAGGCTTGATAGGGCTGGCATCCACTTTTCGTTTCCGTTTGTTCGCTGCGGTCGGAGTCGAAGGCTTGGATCGTCTTGTGGCAGATTTGGCAGGCGAAACAACCATGATCTCATCGTCATCAAATCCGTCACGGAGGGAATTAGCTGGACGGTGTTTCTGAGGTGTGATATCAGTATTATTCGCTTTCTGGCCAGTTTTATCCTTCAATCGCGTCTCGAGCGCCTTCGTTCTGCGGGTCTCCTCTTTCAGGTCGTCCTTGGTCATATCGAACTCGGTCATCAAGGCGGAATGTTTCGAAGACAGTGCGTCCAACGCTGCTTTGTGCTTTGCGGACTCATCCTGCATCGACTTCTTGATAGCTGCCAACTGCCTATCGTAGACCTTGGTTTCCTTGTCTTTGTTCTCTCTGATGATGAAAATCTCGCCCTTGTGGGTCATAATATCATCCTTTGCTTGTTTGAGCTCCGTGAAGAGGCTGTCGCGCTCCTTGAGCAGTTCAGCGATGCGTGCTGAGAGTGCATCGCGATCGGCATTTGGCATCGTTGTCGACAGATCGAGGTCAGGATGGGCGGTGCCTTGTGTACCTTGGGTGGCGCCAAAAGTGCGACTGAGACTGTTGGCGCCTCGCTGCGAAGGCAGAGGCGCCACGGGCTGTTGACCCTGACCATACTGATGTCTCGTAGGAGCATGTGGCCGAAACTGGGGATTGGGATGAGATTTTCCAAATCTGTTCTGCCGCCATTGCTCTCTCTGGGTCACCTCACTGGGAGGCTTGTGGTTCTGTGGTATGAAAGAGCGGACCTCCTCGATCGGAGTCGGCACTCTTTCCTCTCCAATCGTCTCGAAACTGTCAATCTCATAACTTTCATTCAGTGCTTTCTGCAGGTGAGGCAGCACGTTCGGGCGATTAGCATTGGATTGACGAGGGTTGGACTCGAATTTGGTCTTGTGGGGGAGTCGGCCAGTTGCAGCCTGTTGCTGTGTCGAGAGTATGGCATTGTGTTCGAGTTCCCGAAGCGCGTCGTCTGGGAGATTTCCAAAGTCAAAGTCATCGTCTGCGTCCGAGAAGTTGTGCACGTCTCCGCCGTCGTCCATGCCATTCATATTCAGGAGCCATGGGAGACAGAATCGGCTTGCGAATGTGGCTCGCCTACTGTGGACGACCGGCAGGAAGTCATGCCCTGGGAATTTCAGATCGCAGCCCACGCGTCGAGGATCGCGAGCGGATCTCTTGGCAAGAGCCCCGCCCCAGGGTTAGGGTAAGAACGACCGTCGCTTACCGCAGCTACGCCGTATCGACGCCAGCACCAGTTCGCTCTTTGGGATCCCGGAAGCTCGTGTGACCTCAGGTCAAATGCCCGCACGCCTGCCCAAGATACGTGATGGTTGGAGCTATCTGTTCGCTTACCCAGTACGCCTCTTATCGTCCATGTCCTGTCGTATTACCACGCCCTGGAGCCCATAATCCATTGGCTGGGGTCCCTCGAAAATTGCGCGGCTGATAAGCAGTTCTACCGGTCTCTACTGCCCACTGTCACGACTCACTCGACTTCTAGGAGGAAAAAATATTGAAATTAGAGGACCGTGTCGCGCGTTATTTCCATGACAGATGAACTGTAACACATGCCGCTGCGGGCCCTGCGGAGTCTTTTCATGCACATCTTCGTTGCCAGATGGACCTGTTCACGCTGCAGCAGGCGCTAGGCAAAGACGATATGGGCTTTGTTCAGCTAGGGTAACCCCCGGAATGCCAGTGGGTGCCAGACACGAGAGCTGCACTTTCCGGAAAGCTTGGCAGCCGTCATGAGACAAAGTCTGAATCCTGCAGCCCTCTCCCACGTGAGAGCCTGCAAAACCTGAGCCACCTGGGCCTCAAGGTAACAACACTAAGCCTGTGACTAGAGCCTGGAGGGCTAGTCCTTGCGGCCCTAACCCATGCCAGCCCACAACCGCCACGCCTTAGCGATGCTGCTTTGCTGCCGCGGGCGGAGTGGAGCTACCAAGCTTCTTTCTTGCGGGCCCTGGATCAAACTTTCCTCGGTCACCACGCCCTCTGGAAGGCTGAGAGAAGCTGTCGAGTCGAGCCCCGGTAATCCAATTAATATCGCGCTTACCCTCGCCTGCCATCGCTCCTGGGTTCTTCACGCGCTCTTCACCCGTGTCGTACACCTTCGTCTGTATACCCCAAAGCACCACCACCCAAGGCGACAGTTCTTGAGAAGCATTGAGTCTGCCCAACGTCGTTGCACCCACCCCAAGCGACCCTTTGCGACCCTTTAGCCAAGGCGACCTCCCCATCCACGACTTCCCCGCTCCCAGTGCATGCATTCATAATGTCGCACGCTCAATTCGACTACGCGTCGCCACAGAATCCACACCATAGCAATGGCGGTGTTTTTAATGAGGGCGCCATGTATGAATCTAAGAAGAACAGGGATGGTCGAGCGAGCATCACCCACGGCGGCGAAGTTGCCAATGCCGACGAGCTGCTCAATGTCCTGGGCTATCAGTCCGAGCTCGTTCGCTCACGGTCGACCTTCCAGGTAGCTTTCATGTCCTTCGTCCTGGCCTCGGTACCGTACGGTTTGGCTACCACCCTCATCTACCCCATTGCAGGCGGTGGACCCGTTGCGGTCATTTGGGGTTGGTGCGGTGTTTGCGCCATCATCGGATGTCTCGCTGTCTCGCTTGGTGAGATTACCTCCGTATACCCTACAGCAGGTGGTGTCTACTATCAAACATTTATGCTCTCACCGCCCAGTATTCGCAGAATCACTGCCTGGATCTGTGGCTGGGCTTATGCGCTTGGTAACATCATCATCACCTTGTCCGTCAACTTTGGCACCACGCTCTTCTTCATTGGCTGCATCAACATCTTCCAGGATTCTGAAGGTAATGGTATCTGGGCTCCGGAGACGTATCAATACTACCTCCTGTTCCTTGCCATCACTATCACCTGCAACTTGATCACTGCCCTTGGCAACAGATTCCTGCCTCTGCTTGATGTAAGTCTGCGTCACAAAAGTAAAGTCCCCTGCCACTAAGACCTCGTCTAGACCATGGCCATCTACATGACTTTCGCCGGCGTCTTCGCGATCCTCATCTGTACACTTGCCATCGCCAACAATGGCCGCAACAGCGCTAGCTTCGCCTTCGGCAACTTTACAGCCTCAACTGGGTGGGTCGATGGCTGGTCGTTCATGATCGGGCTTCTTCACGCTGCGTACGCCACGTCTGCGACCGGCATGATCCTCAGCATGTGTGAAGAGACCCAGCACCCGGCCACCCAGGTTCCCAAGGCCATGTGTGGCGCTTTGTTCCTCAACTGGCTCTGCGGCTTCCTCTTCCTGGTGCCTCTAATGTTCGTCCTGCCGGCCCTCGAGGATGTTATCAATGATCCCAATGCACAGCCTCTGCCTTTCATTCTCCGAGATGCCATTGGTAACGAGGGCGGCGCGTTCGCACTTACAGTACCCATCCTCGTACTCAGCATCCTTTGCGGCACCGCCTGTACGACTGCCTCATCCCGCTGCATCTGGGCTTTCTCGCGCGACGGTGCGATGCCCGGATCTGGTATCTGGAAGAAGGTCAACACCAAGCTCGATATGCCCTTGAATGCCATGCTTCTCTGCACGACCGTCGAAGTCTTGCTAGGCCTTATCTACTTCGGGTCTACCGCGGCTTTCAATGCCTTTTCTGGCTCTGGTGTGATCTTCTTGACGATCGCGTACGTTATGCCTATAGCAGTGAACCTGTTCACTGGCCGCAAGCATCTAAAGGCTGGCGCCTGGAATTTTGGCATCATCGGTCTGATTTGCAACGTTGTTGCCGTCGGTACGTCCACTCCTACGCCGGTCCCAATCCCTAAGCTTTTGCTAATGTTTCTTCAGCATGGTCCATCCTTATTACCCCACTGTTTAGCTTCCCCTTCTTCAATCCCGTGACCGCAGAGACCATGAACTATGCGTCGGTCGTGTTTGTGGGTGGTACCTTGGCTTCCATCATCTGGTATCTCGTTTGGGGCCGGAAGCACTACAGAGGCCCTCCTACTCAGGATGACGACATTCTGCGGCGGCGTAGCTCTATCATTGAGCAATGAGAAGCGGAGATGGAGGTCTTAGCCCCTTTACTGTAGCTAGGTGCGCATAGCTAAGCTTCAGCTTCGTACGAGTGGGCGCCCGTATTGTACATCTGAAGCCAGGATAGCTATTGGTATTTCTTGTGTGAGGCATATCGACAAACCACCATTTGGCTATCTCAAGAGCGTACAAGCTGTCCATCATTGTCTAGGATTTCCAGTCTCGCTTTGCATATACAAATCCTACTCGCTGACTTACAAGCACGTATCCCTGTAGATGGTTCTGCGACGTTTGTGACGGGGAAATCTACCTCTGTACTGTTCTGCCAAGCGGCGGGGGGTCGATGGACCGCAAGCACCTGCCGCATCGGACTGGCTTATCAAGATAGTGACAAGTGCTGCAGTTTTCAACAACCATGAGGTCAGATGCGACTTCAGACTATGCAGCTAGCCATTGCAAGTCAAGCTGGGAGCTCCAGCCACAGATGTCCAACGTGACTCTACCTCTTTACAGCTGGGTACTGACCCTTTAGACCCTCGGAAAGTGTGCACAACCTCTCGAGCCAGGCTACGTGATATTCTTGAAGAGCTACCACGGTCAAATTGATCTGATCAGAGCCCACATCATGTTGTGCCGAACCGGGCTCAGTGCTCTGATGGCCATATTATGGCAAGCTCGTCTATCCCTCGCACAGCTCCTCCTGCCTGGTACTACAGCCTCGTTGTTTCCGTTGCTTGAGAATGCGGAATCCTCAAGCCTCTTTCCCATGGCACCATGTGGATCATTCGGACTCGAGGAGGCCTCCATAGACGATATGCAGGCGGCCATGGGCAACGGTAGTCTCAGCTCAGTCCAGCTTACTCTTTGCTATCTCCAGCGGACCTATCAGACGCAGGACTATCTCAGAAGCGTCATTCAATTCAATCCAGACGTTCTCGCCATTGCATCTGCCATGGACGCGGAGAGAGCTAACGGTACCGTGAGAGGCCCCCTGCATGGCATCCCCTTTACCGTCAAAGATAACATCGCCTCCAAGGACAATATGGAGACCACGGCGGGGAGCCTGGCGCTCCTGGGCAGTATCGTGCCGCGAGATGCTCACGTCGTGGCGAAGCTTCGCGCAGCTGGCGCTGTTCTGCTCGGCAAAGCTGGATGTTCGGAGTGGGCTGATATGCGTTCGAACAATTATTCGGAAGGGTATTCACCAAGAGGTGGACAAGTGCGGTCGCCGTACAACCTGACCACGAACCCCGGCGGAAGCAGTTCGGGAAGTGCGGCAGGCGTTGCCGCCAACGCAATTGCTTTCTCGCTTGGGACTGAGACAGATGGCAGTGTGATCAATCCCGCCGAGCGGAACGCTGTTGTTGGCATCAAACCGACGGTGGGGCTGACGTCGAGGGCCGGTGTAGTGCCGGAGAGCGAGCACCAGGATTCCGTCGGTACCTTTGGTAAGACAGTGCGAGACGCGGTATATGCTCTGGACGCGATCTACGGACCAGACGACCGGGATAACTATACATCGGCACAGCAGTCACCTGATGGAGGGTACGTGCAGTTGCTGTCTGGGACGGAAGCCCTCAGTGGAGCAACTTTTGGGCTTCCCTGGGAGTCGTTTTGGATTTACGCCGACGAAGAGCAGCAAGAGACTTTGCTGTCGTTAATGCAGCTTGTGCAATTGGCTGGGGCTACAGTCATCAATGGCACCGAGATCCTCGACTTTGAGACCCTTGTCAGTCCGGACGGGTGGGACTGGGACTATGGCTCCACGCGAGGATATCCCAATGAGAGTGAGTATACCGTTGTGGCGACTGACTTCTACAACAACATCAAAACGTACCTCTCGGAGCTCGAGAACACAAACATTCGGACTCTCGAAGACATTGTCGATTTCCAGTATGCAAACGATGGCAGCGAAGGCGGACATCCCTGGCCAAGTGGCATTCCGGCGTTTTACTCAGGGCAAGATGGCTTCCTGGCGTCTCTGGACACCATGGGCGAGCACGATGAGGAGTATTTCCAGGCTCTGTCCTTTACTCAGAGCAAGACCAGGGCGGGAATTGATTCAGCCCTCGGTCTGTTGGACTCTGCAAGTCCAAAGCTGAACGGTCTGCTTGTGCCCCCTGACGTGGGACAAACATATCAGATCGCAGCCCAAGCCGGTTATCCAATGATAACGCTCCCGGCTGGAACGCACTCGGAGACAGGCATGCCGTTTGGAATCGCCATCATGCAGACAGCGTGGAAGGAGGATGAGCTGATCAAATATGGTAGTGCTATTGAGCACTTGCAATTGACGACAGCGGGCAATGAGATGAAGAGGACTCTACCGAACTGGTACGGCTACCTGGAGCCCGTGATACCCGTCAGGAATGTATGATGGTGCTGGAAGGCCAGGCAGCAATAAATAGAAATTGTATGTAGTTGCTCAGGGGCACAGGCGCCGGCCCTCCGCCTTAGCCGGGCCAAAGAGGCGCCGGTCTTGGCCGCTGCTGCATGATGACGCTGACCCGTGGATTGCTTGATTGCCTGCTGGCAGAACTGACTGGAGACTGCCTGGAGGCCAATTTCATCTGCACCGGTCCGCTTGGAAACCCGACTTCATCCCACGACGTGTCTGCAAAAGTTGCAGGCTAAGGCTCTCTGTCTTTCATTTAGCAGCCAGCAGCGACCACGTCGTCAAACGTAGGGTGGTCATTCTTGACGACGTAACATCACCTTGCGGACATTTCATCTGCCGGCGCTCTCCGCACCTCAGCAGCCTAGACACCTGCTCCGCGGCCCGATCGCGCAATCGTCGTTCGCGCTGAACCTCGCACCCGGTTCATAGCCATAGGAAACATGGCGAAACCAAAAAGCGTCAAGTTCCAACACCGCGCCAACGGCGGCGGTGCCGATGCCAGGCGACCGAGCTCTTCAACCGATGCATCCTCCGAACCCGCAAGCCCGCGCCGGGAGATCCGCGATGCCTTGACAGACGAGAAGAAACCTGCAGCGTCAGAATACGAGAAGAAGAAGCAGACGTTTATCACGCGTACGATATGGACCCTGATCATGATCGCGGGCTTTTTTGGATTGCTGGCCGCTGGCCATGTCGCGATTTTGGGCGTCATCACGGTGGTCCAGATCATCTCGTTCAAAGAGGTCATCGCCATCGCGCAAGTGCCTCAGAAGAAGAAAGCACTCCCGCTTACAAGATCGCTGAACTGGTACTTTTTCGCTGTGACCATGTACTATCTCTATGGCGAGAGCGTGCTGTACTACTTCAAGCACATCCTGCTGGTGGACAAGGTTCTGCTGCCGTTTGCAACTCACCATCGCTTCATTAGCTTCATGGTCTACCTCATGGGTGAGTAGACTTGCCCTTCCACCGGACCGAGACACTGACATCGAGTAGGATTCGTCTTCTTCGTGGGCTCTCTCAAGAAGGGCTCTTACAAGTTCCAATTCCGCCAGTTTGCATGGACGCACATGGCGTTGTTCCTCATTGTCTTCCAGGCACATTTCATGATGAATAACGTCTTTGAAGGACTGATCTGGCTCTTCCTTCCCGTCTCACTAGTCATTACGAATGACATCTTTGCCTACATCTGTGGCATTACCTTCGGCCGCACACCCCTCATTCAGCTGTCTCCCAAGAAGACAGTTGAAGGTTTTGTGGGAGCATGGATCTGCACCGTCATCATAGGCTACGGCCTGACCAACTTCCTCATCAAGTATCCCTACTTCACTTGTCCTGTCAGCGACCTGGGCGCAAATGCCTTCAGCGGCTTGACCTGCGAGCCGAATCCAGTGTTCATTGCGCGGCCATACCAGCTCCCAGAGTGGTCCCACATCGACCATACATTCTGGATCGAGCCCATCCAATTCCACATTTTTGTCCTGGCGACCTTTGCGTCCCTGATCGCGCCCTTTGGTGGTTTCTTCGCCTCCGGGCTGAAGCGGTCCTTCAACATCAAAGATTTCGGCGACAGCATCCCCGGCCACGGCGGCATGACCGACCGCATGGACTGCCAATTCATCATGGGAACCCTCGCCTACATGTACTACCAAAGCTTCATCGCTGTCTATAAGACAACGCCGGGCAGCATTATCGAATCTGCAATGTGGGGATTGACGCCCGAGGAGCAGATGGAGGTCATCAGAGGTCTGGGCAAGCACTTGTACAACCAAGGCATTGTCTCTGAAAAAGTGAGTGTGCATTGTTGAACGATACCCTTGACACTTTTTCTTCTTTTGACACCTGGTTTCTAACGACCAAGCAGGCACTTTCATGCATAGTCGATCAATTGACCCGGAGATGAAAGATAGGGGTTTGTTGAAACGTTGTAATTTTTGGAATCTGATCTTTCGCCCAAATCCCCCTTCGGCGTCAGCGTTTTCTTGCTTAAGTGCATGGCAGGCAAGCTGGCTGGCATAGCGTTGGAGTTCTGTGCGCGGACGCTGGATTTTGTTTCTTTTGGCAAAGTCTAGCAGCCGCCTTGCGAGGCCAGTCGATCAATGTTTCCATCGCACGCCAGCGAGCGGACAGCCAGGAAGGGATTGCTGGCCGCACATAATAAAAATTCCTTGATGATGATGATGATGACGACGACGATAATGACTTGGGGTTCCTGCCGTTTCATTCTCCCTTCCTGAACCAACCCCCTTTTCGTCTGTCTGTTAGCTTGCTTGGCCTGGTTGGCGGCAGCGGAGGCAGAGATCTCTGTGCCCGTCCCCCCGACCACCCACCCACCTCGATCGTAGCAGTAAGCAAAGCAAACCTCGCCGAGTCGCGTCGCGTCGTGCGTTGTAGAAGGAGAACTTTTTCGTTTCGAAAGTCTCAGATACATCATCAGTTTCTCAGCCTCGATCTCGCCCACCCCTCCCCCTCCCCCGTCCGCCGCGACCCTGGCCCCTCCCACCACGATCACCCCTCCCGCCATCGCCACGATGGCCCTGTCCGCGGCCCCGCTGCCCGCCTCCCTGCTGGTTCTGCTGCTGCTGTTGCTGCTCCTTGGCTTGCTCGATGATCTCGTCTGGCACCCGTAGGTATTTGATCTGTTTTGTTGATGTGAGCACAAAGATTAATTTTTCTCTTCCTTTCGACGCTCGCAAATTTCCCCCCAATGATAGAGGGGGAGTCTAGCTCCAGGGATAAGAGGGAGGGAGAGATAGATAGAGGAAAACAAACAAAAAGAAGGAGAAGAAAACCCTTACGTTGTTGCCCCTCACATACACCTCGGCCAGCTTGGTGAAGCGGTCCCCCTCGGGGCTCGTCTGCACGACTTCCTTGAGCGTCAGGTTCATCCAGGTGTCGCAGTTGACCAGGTGGCCGTTGAGCGTCTCGCCGTTCTTGAGCTCCACGAGCATGGGGCTGCCTTGGGCGGCGTTGAGGAGGCCGAGCGGCAACTGTAGGTCGAGGGGGGAAGATTTGTTAGGGTTCACGTTCACTTTTGTTTCTTTCGGTCCGCTTGAGGGTTTGGGTTGTGGGTGTGATAAGGCGGGGGGCGCTGGACTTACCATCGTGGGCAGGCGACGCTGTTGGGGGGAGAGATGTGTTTGGTTGTTGAAGAAATGGGGGTGGCTTCGATTGGTTTGCTAGATGACGAGAGAGAGAGTCTGAGATGGGGACTAGCGTGCCTTGTCGCCTTGGGCTTGGCGGCACGTGATTGCGAGGTTCGCCAAGAATTGCGGCGGATAGAATCTGGGCGGAAGCGGTCTATTGAAAGTGACGAGCATGTCGCAGCACCTTGAACGGGGAAAGCTGCCGCTCAGAGGCCTCGATAGCAGTACCACTCTCGGCTTGCGATTTCATGCATAAGGATTCTTGGAAGTACTCATCAACGCGTTGCTCCGTCATTGACTGACGCGAAGCACTCGTCCGAGGCGC
This sequence comes from Cyphellophora europaea CBS 101466, assembly GCF_000365145.1. NCBI lineage: Eukaryota > Fungi > Ascomycota > Eurotiomycetes > Chaetothyriales > Cyphellophoraceae > Cyphellophora > Cyphellophora europaea. The sequence continues at coordinate 2,394,310 of NW_008481808.1, read as the reverse complement.
GAGAAGACGTGGGAGTCTACGTATATGGTGCTGCAGCAGAACATTGAAATCAAGCGCAAATCGCACCGAACAAGCTTCTCTCGCTTGAGGACGATCAAACAGAGCTGTTTACTGAGAGCTCTTCCGAAACCGCTGGCGCACGTCACCCGAGGGGCTGTTCTCAGGTGGTGTGTTAGATGCGAGAGTCGGCTTCACGTCCCTGGGTTTAGCTGGCGCCTAGAAAGACTCCGTACGGCTGGTGTACCTCAGAGGCCCGAGATGGAGCAATGTCTCGGTCTTCCGGCCCCGCCCTGTTTCATGCGGCTTTCTCAAGAGGATATCGTGTAGTCTGAGATCATATTCTTTGCCCAATTCGGTGGGAGTCGAGCTTCAGGGGTTTGACTTGAATCCTGCAAGAACTCCAGCTGCGCGAAATCGTACTATTTGTGGTGTGCAAACAGTGCAAGTATGTCGAAGTCGCTGCCGTAAGGCTGAAACTACAACAAGAAAGGGAAAGTCGACACGAGAATCATATGAAATCCTCGTACTGCGTACCTGTCGCAAGACTCAAACCAAGGTCGGGAAAGCACCAAACCGGTGGCACTAGCCCGAAGACGTTACAGATGCATGCTAAGGCTTGACTGTTGAGGCTGTGTACAGTGCCACTACTGCGCCGTTGCAATTGTGACTGGCGCATTGAGTGGAGATGCCTCGGTCCCTTGACTTGGTTAAAGGCAGCTGCACAGATTGACGGCCATGGTGGGAGCACGTGTAATCTGCGCCGAGAATTTCCACGGAGGTTTCTGGTGATGGTTGGTCCAGCTGCACGGCGACGTCAACCCAAGCCGCTCCAGAAGTCCAGACGCAGATAGACGGAGAAGATGGGGATCGATGGTGCCCCTGTTGATCTAGCCTAGTGTAAGCGAGATCAGGCGTCATTGAATACCGTCGCAATATTTCTGGAATCAAGGCATCCATATCTCAGCATCAGCCTGGTACGATGTAAGAAACATAAGTTCTGAACTGATGTCGTGTGAGCGCTCGAGGTCCGTTGACTTGCACGACCCTGCTGCCCCTTTGTGAAAATCCCGTGGGGGGGCAAGATCCAGGCACTCAGGGGCGACCTATCGCGAATCGTATAAAATTTAGGAGCATGGAGTCATGGGCCCCTCAGAAGGAAGAACTGGCCAACCGGCACCTTGGCCCGCCAAGGCCGACACAGGCAATCGAAACTTGGTACGTCCAGGGTGGTAGGACACGTTTTTGTATTACAGTTTCCACGTTTCCATCTTGACTCTGCCGCATTTCCTCACATCCGTCATGTTTGGCGCACGGAGCCGATCAGCGACCGCCATGTCCCGCTAGATGGTGCGAACCTGGGCATTGCTCGGGAGAAACCCTGCTAGCGAGGTGTGGAATTCTGCGCTGCGTGCAAGAAAGCCGCGACACAAGTGGACAGCGTAGCGTGCTGCGCCGAGTACTACGTCGTCGGAATCGCCATGGCGGCGAGTGATGTGCGGCCATCACGCTGTCGCCCGCTGCAATAATGCTCCACGACTCCACGAGTGTCTGGGCTCGATGGCCCCAACGCCCCTTTGACAGCCATGGCTTGCTTCTAACTGATCTATCTTGTACGACCCCCCAGGCCCTTCTCGTATTTTGCTTGACGTTCGTTTTCCCTACCGGTACCACTCTATCATGTCCCGCAAACAGCAAAAGCTGGACGTCTTCACTCGTTCGCAGGTAGAGGACTTGATCAACAAGGGCCAACTCATCGTCATCTCGAATGATCAGGTACTCCGGTTAGACAAATGGGCCGACCGGCACCCAGGAGGACGCCTACCCATCTTGCACATGGTGGGCAAGGACGCCACCGATCCTTTGGCCGTGTAAGGACTCCGGTGGATGAAGAATGTGCGAATATATGCTGATGCTCTTCCGCGCAGCTACCATAGCGTCGACATCCTACAGCAGATGTGTCGGTACCGCATCGGTGTCATCAACGAGCCCTGGATCGATCTCGAGCCTCCTATTTCCCGAACATCCTTCAACCTAGAAACAACCGACGGAAGTCGTCCCTTTGTACCGGTGCTAGGGCAAGTCGCAGCGAAGACGAGCCCCAAAGACAAGCACGTGCAGAGTGTTGTAACAGACATCAGTCATGTCCCAGACACCTCTACTACTCCCCAACCCGAATGGCTTGAGCTCCGGTCCAACGTCACGAAGCAGATGAGAGAAGACAGCGACGACCACACCTACTCATCTGCTCTCGACCATCTGCGCCAGCTAGAGATCGACCTAGACCAGAGCGAGTATCCCGCAGCCGATGCGGCCACTCAACGAGCAATCTCACTCGAGTTCCGGGATCTACATCAAACGGTGCGAGAGCGAGGCTTGTACACATGTCGATTGTCGAATTATGCCAAAGAACTAGTGCGATATTCCACGCTCTTTTCCCTCTTCCTCGTGGCCTTCCGATATGGCTGGACTCTCACATCGGCAGTCTTCCTTGGGCTGTTCTGGCATCAGATCATGTTCTCCGCCCACGACGCTGGTCATCTATCCATCACGCACAACTTCAAGATTGATACTGCGATCGGCATCTTCATCGCAGACTTTTGTTGTGGCCTTTCGATGGGCTGGTGGAAGAGTAGCCACAATGTGCATCATCTAGTTCCAAACCACCCTGTACGTGCCTTCATCATTCTCCTGCATGATTATCTACTAACATAGCATAGGAGCACGACCCAGACATTCAGAATGTTCCCCTCTTCTCCACGTCGTCTACGTTCTGCAAATCTCTCCGCTCAACCTACTATGGCAGTATCTTTCCTTGGGATAAAGCCGCCGATATCATGGTACGCATCCAAGAATACACATACTACCCGGTCATGGGTCTTGCCCGATTCAATCTCTATTTCCTGTCGTGGGGCTACCTCATCTCCGACAAAGCCACCCGACTTCCCAGCAGTACGTGGACGCGACCCTTGGAAGGCTTCTGCATGCTCTGCTACTGGTATCTGTTCGGCTATCGCTTGGTTTGGCTATCGATCCCTTCCTGGCCTCTCCGCATAGGCTTTGTCCTCATCAGCCACATTGCAACCATGCCTTTACATGTTCAGATTACTCTATCTCATTGGGGTATGTCAACGACCGACCTTGGGTCTGCGGAATCCTTTGCGCAGAAACAATTACGGACGACCATGGATGTCAACTGTCCGGCTTGGCTGGACTTTATCCATGGCGGATTGCAATTTCAAGCAGTACATCACCTGTTCCCTCGCCTGCCCCGCCACAATCTGCGCGAGGCTCAGTCTCTGGTGAGAGACTTTTGTAAGCGTGTAGGAGTCAAGTACACGATCTTCAATTTTGTGGAGGGCAATGAGGTAGTCCTTGGACGTCTAGGAGAGATCTCCAAGCAGTTGGAGATATTAGCTCTATGCCAAAGAGATATGTCTCTCAACAAGGTCTAGGCGAAAAGATAGACGGTGCGAGTATCTCACTGCTGGTAAACAGACAACATGTTCCTGAGACGCCAGGCTAGGACAGTCTGAAGACAGTGTTGAGGTCTAGTTAATCTTTTGGGCACTATCCTATTTGGGACCCCGCAAACAAGCCTGTTCCTATAAGAGGAGTATGATGGATAGGACTAGGCGCCACGTGCAGTTCGGCGTCCAGGGGTGCATCTGCCAGTCATCGACAGTGTTTGAAGGTGCGGGCCTTCCGAGCGATCCGGCTTAGTCATTCGCATGAGGTTGATTGCTGGGCCATGGGGAGGGATGTGGGACCCACGGCGTAAAGGTTACACCGTTGAGGAGCGAGCGGCACACACCGAGGTTTTCTATTCTCCGGATATATAGATCATTATACAGGAGTATTCAAGGGGCCGACGAGGCTCTCCAACTGCACCACTCCCTGCGTTGGCCTGGCGAACACCGCTCTTTGCACTCTACTGAGCGGTATAGTGTGCGCTCTTAGCCGATCTGACACATGTGCAGCGAAGATTGGCACAGTGACATGAACGAAGAGCCACTGCACCCTGGCCTTGCTGAGTCTGTAGCACCGTCGTCAGAGATTCCACGAGTTGCTGTGTCTCGAGTAGGAAGAAGTGCAACTGCCCGATTGGGCTCGCATACAGAATGTAGCAAAACAGCTCTACTAGAAGTCACGTGATCATATCAACCGGCAACCGGGTCTTGCATTTGCACCTTCCACAGCTGCTGCCCGTCTTGAAAACATGCTATCGAGATCCCACAGTCACCAAATGGTTCCATGTCTTGACGTCGTCCCTCTAACATCACTACAACATGCTCCGTCAGGGGCTGCCTTACGGACTCTTCGTTATGCCAAGTTGACGCGTATTCGGACCCGAAAATAAGCACAGCCTCCGCCGAGAAGACGCTATCGCCGAACCTCTCCAGGCACCCAGATTTCCACCCTTCTCTTTGGTGACCTCCGAGTGTCTTCGTTTCTTCCCTTTTACCTTGAGTCTCCATCAAGGCACCAGTATGTGCTCGTGAACACCGTGTCACGGTGTGTTTCTGAGTCGCCACTGTGGTGAATTGTTTCAGATTGTTGTCTTTAGAGTTGGTCCGAGGATCACCTGATTACTATGCACCCACTTCTCCTCTACTCGTCGGTTCTGGTTGGCGTTGTTTCCGCGGTTCACAAATCCTCGTCTCCTTCTGATGTTGTCAATGTTACTTCTGTTGCTGGTACAATAGGTTAGTTGCTTTCTGGCTCGGTGTACATACACGCTGATCGGCATAGATTCCGACCATGTCTCTGTGGTGGTTCCCATTGCCTACGAGCACGACACCGAACCGCTGGTAAATCCATTAATGTTACCACTACTGCGAAAGCCACTAAGCTTTGTCCTAGGTCATCAAGCTCGATGTTGGCTCTGCAGACCGTGAATGTCTCGATATAAACCTTGGGATTAACAATGCGAAGTTAACTTTGGCGTCCCCATCTCAACAACCTACCCAGTTCTCCTCGCCCCGTGGAGATGGATCTTTCGCTTGGCTCGAGGCTTCCGGCAGCCTCACATGTCTCGAAGGCGATGTGTCTTTGGTCGTCCTTACTATCTCAAATCCCGACATTGATTCCGCTGCGCTGACTGAACTTGCATTTTCATACCGCCAAACGGGCCAGCCGTCCATACTCAGACTGTCTCATGGTCCTGCTCTAGATGCTTATACTTCTACGTCGCAGGCTGTCCTAGATTCATGGCGGTCACCGTCCGACGAACTCAAGCTCACTGTCGTACCCGGTGATTATGACAACCTATCTCATGACATGCCCCCCGGCCTCGAGGCCGAGCTTCTGAAACTGGACCTCCTGAAAGCCCACGCTGCCGATATCGAAAAGGAGATCAAGGCTGTGCAAGCTTCCATTATGTCGATCTGGAAGGCCCAGTTTTCTACTTGTGATACCATCCGGTGCTACGTCAAGACTGCATGGAAAAAGGCCCCCACGCTTGCGCACCTGCTCGCCACTCATGTTTCTCATCATACTCACATCAATTCCGACTTCTTCAAAAACGAGACTCACATGAATTGCACTGCTGAGGTAAAAAAGGTGGTTGAGCAGCACGAGAACCAAGCCCTCCTTGTCGACTTCAGTGAGGATGCTGAAACTACGGAAGAGGCTGATGACGATGCAGTGCAGGCTGTAGAGGTCGAGACCGAAGTGGAGACCACCGAAGTGGAGACCACCGAAGAAGCTTCTGAAGTCAAAGACAAGGAAGATCAACAGGAAGAACAAGGCGGCAATGGTCGCCCTCAGTGGCACCATGGCCCTCCCGGCAACGGAAGGCGACCTCCATGGGCTCGTCCAGGTGGCAGACCCCCATGGGCAGGTGGCAGACCTCCATGGGCACGGCCAAACAGCAGACGCCCGTGGGCAGGTGGCAGACCTCCATGGGCAACCGAAGAGAATCACACTCCCGCAGCAAGCCCGCCTTCCGACAGCGCGCACCCACACTCACAGAGTCATTTCCAGCCTTTTGCGCTAACGCCCCAAGATCAGTTCAAAATTGCCTTCTTCATTGCTGCCGCTCTCATTATTGGCGTGGGGGCTCTAACCTTCGGCTGTTGTATCTGCATCCGCCGCAAGTGTATCTTCCTGCGCGACCCGCGTCGCAAAGCCGACTGCGCAGCTCGCCGTGAAGAACGCAGAACGCGTGCTCTCTATCGCAAAGCGGCATGCAAGTACCGCGTGCGAACCTTCTTCCAACGCTTCCGACGGCCGTTCGCATCCTCGGACTACGAAGAGAAGCGCGAGCTCATCCTCAACCAGGAAAGCGAGTCGGCCGACGTGGTCCGACCGCAAATCAACGGCCTCCGTAACACGCACCTGCTGGTACGTGAAATGATGCGTGCCGAGGAGGGCTCGTCGAGCTTCCAGCACCAGCGGACTGAGGGGCGAGCTCCAGCGGAGCTTGAGGCGGCAGAGCGTGCCAGTATCCGGTCCGAAACTCTTCCTGCTTATTCGCTTCCGCCGCCAAGTTACGCAAATGATCTAGGCAGCGACTTCAGCGTTGTCGACGGCTTCACAGGCTACACGCCAAGTGTCACGGACGGCACCCCGGACGACACCACCCAGAGCAGTGTCGTGGACTGTAGCCCACGGCTCAGCTTTGACACCCAGCGGACAGAGACAACGCGGAGTCGCGAGTGAACTGGAAGACGCAGCATCTCGACATCGATTGCCTGCTTGTTTGCATTACGGATGAGCTGTCCTTGGGTGTGCATCGATTTCTTGACCGAAGGAAAATGGAAGATCTATACACGCAGGGTTAGGTACGGTGACGGCGTTTTGGCGGGGTTGTGTCACCGCAGAAGACGGCGGTACGCAGGATATACTACCGGGGAAACAGCAGGATACGATAGGGCACCATGCGGCTCGGCACAGTAGGCATCTAGTCGGCCTCTTGAAAGCCCGGCCAAAAGGGCAAAGGGAAATGCCACAGGGATATTTTCTTGCAATATATTAATTCAGGGCCATGTATAGCAATACGTTTCATAGCAATTGGCATTCTCCTTCGGGATGGCGTATGTCTCGTGTGTCGTGGACTATGGAAGCCGTGTCGTGTCTGTCCCAGGCTGACATGTAATAAGAGCCCATACGTTGAAGAGGAGCTTGCTCGCCCTCAGCTGCCTCAACGCCTGGGTGTGTGTGCTCAAGCCCTCTCTGGATTGCCTACCCCCCCCCAGGATAGAAACCAGTTTGAAGTTTTTAGCAAAATCCGCGAATCGCCCTCCGAAGCCGTAAAGGGTTTTATCGCATACCAGTCAACTACCCCCGCACCTTGTCAGGAGCCTCAGAACGAATGCTCCTCCCCTCCCCAGTTTCTCCGCGACCCAAATGACAAAGTTAACTTCCTAGCATCACCCACGACTCCACTCCTCCCGCGCCCTAACCTCCCATTCTCCTCAAGGGCGCATATCAAACCTCACGGGCTGCGGAACCTGATACGGCCTCGCGCCCCTCCTCTCGGCGGCATCATACAGCTCCTGAATATCCCTACGCCACAGCTCCAGATCGACGCGCAGCACGCGCCGGTCATAGGTCAACAGGCCGTTCAGCTCGCCCTCGACGTCGGTGGTCTGCGTCCAGACGGCGCCGGAGCAGGCGAAGAGGTCGACCTGCTCGCGCAGCTCCCGCCACAGCTGGTGCGCGCGGTAGTTGTACGTGTCCAGGTCGTCGGCGAGCTCGTACGTTTGGTTGATGGTGGCGACCGCGGCGGGGAGGGGCCACAGGTGCGAGGCGCTGACGTTGTGGCCGATGCCGCCGAATTCGCCTTGCAGGGCGATGCGGGTGGGGTCGTAGGGAGGTGAAGGAGTTTTGTAGAAGGGGGTGCCGCATTTGGGGGAGGCGTAGGTGTGCGTGTCCGAGAAGTCGCCGGCGCCGTGGTCCGTCCAGCCTGAGGTGGCGGTGATGAGGCGCGTGGGGTCCAGGGTGCGGACCAGCGTTGTGAGGCCGTGTTCCGCGTAGGTGCCGTTGGGGGTGGGGGAGAGGGGCTGGCCCCAGCCTTCATTGTAGATCGTCCAGGCGAAGATGCTGGGGTGGGATTTGAGCTGGTGGATCATGGTCTGGAGTTGGCGGACGAAGTCGGCTTGTTCGGTGGCGTTGGGGAGGTAGGGGTGGGAGGTGCAGTTGGGGTAGTGTTTGGTCTGCAGGGGGCGTGGGGAGGGCATGTCTTGGATGATGAGCAGGCCGAGTCTGTCGCAAGCGGCGTAGAAGAGGTCGGATTCGATTTTGATGTGCTTGCGGACGAGGTTGAAGCCGATGATTTTGAGAATGTGGAGGTCGTATACCATTGCGGAGTGGTTGGGTGGGACGTAGATACCGTCAGGCCAGTAGCCCTGGTCGAGTGTGCCGACTGTGAACTGGGGGCCTGTTAGCTGGAAGAACCGATGAGAACGTTTAGAGAGGAGGCATATGTCGAAGCTGATGCTGTGGGGTATGAACGTACGATGAACTCGCCGTTAAGCATGGGTCGAACAACTCCATTGACCTCTTGGGAAGCGATGGAGCGGAATCCGACATAGCTCTCAATGGTGTCGCTGCCAAGCTGTATGGTAACATCGTACAATACAGGTGAGTCTGGAGACCAGAGTTTTGGGGTGAAGGGCATGGTGATTTCAGTAGGGAAATCGGCGTCGAATGAAGCTGTGGCCGCAGCCGTATCTGTCTGACCTCCTTCGCGAATGGTAATGTTGACCTTGTCCCGGCCACGGGTCGCGGAATGCGCAAGAAGCGAGACTTTCCCATGCATATCTCCATCGAGATCGAGTTGGGAGATGTAGTTTGAGGTGGGTACAGCTTCGATCCATACACTCTGCCAAATTCCGCTGCAGGGGGTGTAGAAGATATGGCTAGGGCCTGCACCAGTATTAGTATAGCCAAAGGAAGTACTTCATTTTGTGTATGTGCACTTACGCAGGGTCTGCTTTCCGATCGGGATCACGATGTCGTCGCTGTCGGTTGGATCATGGACGAACACTAGCAACGCGTTGGAACTATTGAAGTGGACGTGGTCTGTGATATCTGTCGAGAAGCTGGCGTAGCCGCCGCGCTTGAAAGTCACATAGTTGCCGTTGATCTCAAAAGGTCTCAGTCATAAGTGAACGTCCCCGAAAAGGATCCACCTACGTAGACTGTCGCTTCATAATCAACCGCTCCAAAGTTGAGAAGCACCTTGCGGGACTGCCAGCTCGATGGGACGAGGAAGTCATGGGAGAACCATGAGTAGATGGTATAAGTGCCTTGTAACCCGGAGATGGCACTTTCCAAGCAGGATGGAACAAGGACTTCATGGTCTAAAATCGCCCCGATAGGCGGCTCTTGATCAGATGCAGATGCATTTTGGTATCTCCAGATGCCGTTCAGGCTCTTCCAGTCGGATCGTCGCATCAGTGGACGAGGATATTCTGGCCAGGGATCGGTGCCAAGGTCATATGTCCATGGCGTGTCGAGAGGTGGCGTCTTGACCGCATACTTTGGGTACGATTCTTCTCGGCTAGTGATAGACTTCGCGCGGGGCTTCGATGCAGCAGATGTCGCATCAGATAATATGAGACTTAGTGTGAGTGGAAGCAGCCTCATGCTGGAAGTATGAGGTGTTATTGAAGATAGAGTACTTTTAAAGATGGGAGTGGTCTTGGTTCATCGAAAAGGCCACGAGAAGCTTTCAAGCTGTTTTTTGATGGGGGCACACCGTGGTATCTGGAAGTACTGCGCTCCTGTGGGAATGTGTAGTATCATTGCACGAGATCGACGTCCCCACGGCCATGGAGGTGCAAACCGGTGGCTGCGTTGGCAAGGAACAAATGGCTGCCCTTAAAGTCGACTTGGCATTGCCTAGTACAACGGGAAACATTCACTTCGACCTTACTGTGCTGGAAGCCAGCCTCGAGCAACATCTTCGTCGATCTGACAGCAAACATGCATGCCCGTCTGGGGTACACAATGCTTGCTCACAGCATCATGACTGGGCCAACGGGGGCTCTCAAGAAGCAAGACGTGCTACACTCACCAGTGGGTGCTTCATCTCGAACCAAGTCATCAACCTGGACAGCTCTGTCGCATACCATTCATAACTCCTTCGCTTTCTTGGGTCACTACACTCAGCACAGAGATCGAGTTGGTGATGTATGAGGTTCGACCTGGTATTCTGAAGAAAGGTACTGCTTCATCAGGAGACAACTGACACGCCACTGTACAACAGCTCATTGCTTACCCGGCTACTTTAATGAGCATTGTGTAGCCGCAGGCTGTTCCTAGGCTGGGTGGCGGCAGGTAGATGTAGAGGACGAGCAACGTTGACGTTGAGCAGCACCGACGCGCCAAGGCTGTCGTGAACCGCGGTCGCTTGCGCCCAACTTCTGAGTCTTTTTCCACCGCTCGAACTGCTTTGCCAGCAATGACGGGCACATGCACATTGCGAGTACTTGTCTACGGTCATCTTGGGCCTCTCGTTGCGCTACTATAGGCCCTCCGGCTTTCGCCCGCACACTCCCAACGACTCCCAGGCTTGGACATCATGGCGCAGCGGCCGCAAGCCACTTCAAACCGCGATGTGCCCACTTGAGCACACACCGATTGCCATTCGCGGTGTACAAGGCCCCGTCGCATGCTGGTCGAAGCAATGCACAACCTCCGTTGCACTCGTGGACCGAGAACTCTCATGGCGAGATCGAGCTATCCCAAGACCGACTGGATAACGCTTCCATTGCGGACCTCGAGCGGGAGTTGACTTGGACTGCTCGCAACAAGGCATCCTTGAAAGCCGTCGAAACATTGTTGGAATATATTGTCGGTGTGAGGCACATACGACCTACCACCGCGCACTACGAGGCCATGATACTGGGTAATTGCGATCCGCAAGGATCAGTCGACAATGTGAAGGGAATCCTCTCCGAGATGGAGAGCTCACTTCTTCCGACCAGTGGCCTCGTAGATAACGCAGTGCTCGAGGTATATCGTGTCTTTTCTTTCCTCCTTGAAACGAGCTGACAGCTATGCAGGTCCTAGCCGTTCATCCAGATCCGCTATTGCGCCAGAGCACAATACAGAAAATGAGAAGAGAGTGGGCACCGATGTCTCCACTCGCCCGCCAGAACAATGTCGCAGCACTAATCCGCGAGGGCCAACTTGAGGCTGGTCAGGGAGAACTGGCTCAACTCGAAAGCGACAGCATCGAGATCCCTCTTTGGCTGCGGACGGTCCTCTGCCACGCCATGTGTCAGGAAAAGGAGTTCGAGTTGCTACTGCACATCTTCTACGATTATCACGATAGACACATTGAGCTACCACGCCCTACTTGGCTGTACATTCTCCACGAAACTCTGGCGGCAGGTCATCTTCCAACCACGGATTGGATCTGGCAGAAGCACGTGGAGCCGATGTACATTATGCCAGATGCAGATTGCTGTATTCGCACGCTCACGCTCGCAATTCGAGAGCAGCATCTTCAACTAGCAGACAACGCGCTTGAGGTCCTTGAAAGCATTGCACCAGAGCAGGCCAAGCATTGTCGAGATACCGTGGAGTCAGCCTACAGCGCCACCGGCAAGGTAAGAGCCAAGACTCCTCGTTCGCGCAGCTTGTATACAGTGTTTGGGAAAAGTTTGCGAAAAACTAAAGCGTTCTATGACCCAAAAGAGGCGCTAGAGATGCGCCCACTAAAAAGGTTCCTGAATCCGGCTCGCCAGGAGCGTAAGCAAAAGTTCGAATCACCCGAGTCCTTCAGTGGCCGTTGATCACCAGTCCCAGCGGCTGGATGCTCGTATTCTCGGCAGCAAACAGCTGGTCTTCGGTAATATCCAGGACGAGCATGCTACCAGGCTTGTGCGACATGACTTTGCCTGGGATCTTCTCGGCAGCGGCCATTACCGCCACCTGAGGAGTTACGCCGCAGCCCTGTTCTGATTAGTATCTCCAGCATGGTGAAGAATATCGACTTACCCAGAAGACTGGCACTTCGCCATCACGAAACTCAGTCACTGGTCCAAAGTCGGGTTTGTTCACATCCCGAATGCCTAGCTCATCGAGAGCATTCCAGCCCCACGCCACAGGCTCGCCGTGAGTCTTGACATATGGGCGTGTAATCTCCCGGACTCGCTCGATGTCCTCTGGTCGGTAAGGGCGCATGCTCACAACCATCGTGGCCCCGGTAAAGATGCCGGCCGGGTTAAGTCTGCTGCTAGTGGTGAACATTGGAGGGTTGCGACCTAGATCGATGTTCCGAGGAGTCAGGCCAGCCTTGCACAGCGCCGACTCAAAGCTGAAGCTGCACCCTATCAAGAAGGCAACCGATGAATCGGTCCACTCGTCCTTGATGTCGGATTTGGTTGCTAGCAGCTTGCCGTTTTCATATACGTTGTATGCTGGATGGTCAGTCCTGATGTCAATGACGGTGCTGAGGTCTTTGGAATGCAGAAATAGGTTGGCTGGAGCGAACGAATGGGGATCGCCGGGAATCTTTGTCTTTGCTAGGACAGGACATCTGGCGCGGTTAGCAAGAGGGCTATGTCTCGTAGTGACAATAACTTACGGTACAGGGTTTCTCGCAGCGAGGAGCTCAAAGTCACGAGCGACGACGGCAGGTAGAACGATAAGATTTGCCTGGATATGTCCTGGCGCTTGGCCTGTTGTTGTACCACTCAACTGCCCTTCTCGCGCGGCTTTTCGGAGTGCTAGACCATTCGCCATGTTCACTGCTTCAATTGAAATGCCAGAGTGCGATGAAAGAGCGTCGTGCCTCGTGAGGTAGATGCTTTCTCGCCTTTCTCAAAACCTCGGACGAAACTGCCAACACTCGGAGGGCCAACTCCGCCACTGCATCGCGATATGCACATTCGCTCTTCTCCGCATTGTCGAGGTCATTGTAGCCTTGCATTAGCTTGTCCTGGGCGTCCAGGCAACCTCCTGGACTCTATCTACATACACCGCGGCGACGCGTGCAGTCTGCGTTCCAAGAAAACAACTCCACAATGACAGACGAGGCGGGCGTCAAGACACGGGTGTTGATACTCTCAGATACTCACTGCGCTTTGCCAGGAGCTGCGCACAGCAGGGAGGTGTTTCGATGGCCTCTGCCCAAGGCCGATGTCCTCTTACACGCGGGCGACCTCACCATGAATGGGAAGGGTGATCAGCACCAGCGAGCCCTAGAACTCATCAAGGGCTGTGACGCGGAGCTCAAAATAGTTATTCCCGGCAATCATGATCTGACTCTCGATAAGCCATACTATCATGAATTTGGTAGTCTTCACTGCCGTGGCGAGAATTACTCAGACGAGACACTGAATGAGTTCGAGGCCATGTACACTGGAGAGACTGCTCAGGAGGCCGGCATTGTGTACATGGTTGAAGGGGTCCGCATATTTACTCTTCGGAGTGGTGCCAGATTTACGGTCTACGCCTCAGCGTATCAGCCAGAATTTTGCAACTGGGCCTTTGGATATTCCCGGGAGCAAGATCGCTTCAACAAGACTTTGGAAGATACTGTCACCCTCACGAATGCCGAGAACCCTGTTCCCGATGCTGGCGTCGACATCCTGATCACTCATGGGCCGCCAGCTCACATTCTGGACAAGACGTACTCTGGTGAGGATGTCGGTTGTGTGCATCTGAGGCGGGCCGTAGAGCGCTGCAAGCCGCGGCTGCATGTCTTCGGTCACATCCATGAAGCCGCTGGAGCTATGAGAAAGCACTGGTTCGTGTCAAACAACGGTGAGAAGATTATAGAATCTCCTGGTCACCAAGAAGTTGTCGATCGGATGAGTGCATACTACGATGCGACCGACCTCAAACATGGGAGTGAGTCGCTCTTTATCAACGCGAGTATCATGGACCTGCTCTATCGGCCGTCTCATAACCCGTGGCTCGTTGACCTCATGCTTCCCAGGGCCATTGGAGGGGGTCGAGAATCGGCGTCTTAACTATGACAACCCGTTATCGCGCCGTCCCGTATCCGTGAGAAGCATCAGAGTTGCCCGGGCCCTATAATCCCCATCGGCGACGAGCTGGTACCGTGACAGTATATCATCAGCATCGGAATTGGAAATATGCACAGGGCAGAGCTGCTCTTCTGTTTCATGGAGGCAGGGTGCTTGCATCTCCATTTTACATCGATCTTGTGGCCACAGTCCATAGAGCCGTCGGCCGGGTATACACGAGCCATGAGACCAGCTAGCAAGACCGCTGACGAGGTCTTCCCTCTACCTACCGGCTTGTATGGAGCTGAGATGGCAATAGTCACCGTCAGCCGATCGGACCAGGCAAAGGACTTCCACACCCATGAATCGTTGTCAAAAGCCTCGGACCACTTCTCGAAAGCTCTGCACGGCGGGTTCGGAAGGTCGGGCGACTTTCACATCCATCTCAAAGAGAATGACCAAGTAATATTCAATCTACTCGATCGGTATCTCTACGCTGGCAACGTACACGAGGCAGACTCCCACACCAAAGGCAAGGTTCCAAACGACGGACTCTGGCTTCAAACTTTCAAGCTCTCAACTTGTCTTTTATACCCCGGGCAGATCTATACTAGGAGCAGGCCAAACCACCTCGCGGTAGTAACAGGTCTTCTGAGCGAGGTCGCGTAAAGCATGGGACGCCAATGGCGATGGCTGGCTGCTGCCGTCAGATCACGTCGAAGCAGTAGCATAAGCAGCCTCAGTTAGGCGTTGCAGATGTATACGGGAAATGACTGGCGATGCTGTCAGAACATTGGGCATGATCTGTCGATACGAAGGAGGTCTAGCCGAAAGCCTTGTGATCGCACACAACTGCCAAGAAAGTTGGGGGGGTTTTGGGTGAAGTCAGCGCGCCGTTGGTGCCAGAGCTACACCCTGTTGTGCCTTACCTGATCTTCTCGGAGGTTGACCCTAAGATTTGTTGTGTCTTGAACATAATGACGAGTACGTCAAGGCAAGTCTCTACACCTTGTGTAACAACAGCATACTCGTATAAATCATGATCGCGCAAAGGTGCCTTTGAGGCCCACCCAATGCCATTGCCGGGGCTCGGTAGCTAAGGGACCTGGTTAATGTCGGGGCCTGAGACCAGGCCCTTCCTTGTTCCAGCACCCCCTCTCACAGCCTCACTGGTTTCATCTTTCCGCTCGCCTTTTTGGAGCGGGAGAAATTCTGATGCCTGAGACTTGTCCTCCCTATAGCTAACAGCACGCTCGCTGCTCGCTACCCCGCGACGTCGACTCCTAAGGGTTCCGCAGGCCCCAGTGTGGAAGCGACGATGATACGCCAAGGATGATGCAGTTCTACAGATCAGCGATGCCCGACCGCTCCAGGTCGGTCGAGGTTGGTCACAGAATGAGCGGCTATGTGGATGATCAACAACAGGACGAGCCGTCGTCTTCTGCGATACCTAGTTATATGCGCGAACTGGCTGCGTCGCGTGTGAATAGGCACTCTAGAGCGTCCAGTGTGGTGTCGACCGCAACAAAACTCTCAACCAACACCTTTGGGGATGACGCTCGAAGTATAGATCTGATGGTGGGTGGTCAATACTTCCGCATTGCTAGAGACGGATCACGGATCACCGATACAGCTCCGCCTCCGTATGAAGGCTACCTTGACGCCGAAAGTGGCAGTGTGCTCTCACCAACTTTCAGAGAGGTCTCCCCAAGCATCAGCGAATTTTCTGATCAAACAGTCTCGACACCTCGCAGACTACACAATGCGCGATACTACATTTCCTCCAACGACGACGAGGATGAGACGGCGGAGGAAGGGACCATGACCCCACGACAGCCATCTCCAATCCGAACACCCAGCACCACGCTCCGAGCGGACATACTTGATCCTGCTCAGCTCGATATGCCGTCGCCAGTGGATACAGATCATTCAAGGCCAACCACGGCGCTGGCAGTCGATGATGGTGACGCGCCTGTCCGGAACCTGTCCTACAAGCAAGGGCCTGAGATTCTTTCGGTAGCCCACGACCTGAGGAAGTTGCGTTCGACAGAGTCCCAAGTCGCGTCCTACGACAGCACGCAAGCCCTACGGATGCCATTGCCCCTACGCAGGAGGAATGGAGTGCGCCTACCTTCACTGGACACTCAATTGCAACAATCTGCCGGGCCAGGACCCTCTAGAAACCCGGGCGGTGCTGTGTCCAAAGGCAAAAGCCAGTCTGCAGGACCTGTTCTTTACGAATCACACGAAAACAACGACCCTGGTTCGCCCGATTTCATTGGCTCGGGTGCCGCAGGCATTTTTCCACGGTTCCCGCGAACGCGGGAGCTGACAGTTGTCACACGGGCAGCGGAGAATGCTGAGCAGGGCGAGATGCACGAGAGTCCAAAGCCTCTACCGATGGACAATGAAAACGACATATCGCTTCACTATGCTGGCATGATGAGGAGGCTGGACCAAGATCATCGCAGAGAAATGCTCTTCAAAGAGCGAGAAGTGACCCACCTAAGACAACGGTTGGTTGAAATGGATACAGTATACAGACAGGAGCTGCGGGCCAGAGACTTTATCATTGATGACTTAAGAGTACGGTTACAAAGCGTGGAGGAACAGACCGAGACCCGCATCGAGAAAGCGAGGAACTCGGTGGAGGATCTGTGGGAGACTCGCTGGGCAGATCAGGTGATGCATCTCCGGGAGCGGATGAGGCGCATTGAGGAGGAGTCCCAAAAGTCGATCGAGAGACTCCTTGCTGAGCGAAGGCGCCCGTTGGATGAGGCTGACCAGGATGAAGACCACGTATCCTGACCTGAGGCAGGCCTCAGCTCACATACCTGTGGATGTAATAATGCGAAGATGACAAGTAGCTTGACGAATACAGAAGAGAAGCCTTACCATTGGCGCAGCAGCGATGCGCGCTGGCAGAAGCAAAGCGAGGTGTCAAGAACGGTGCCGGGTTCTCTTTCCCCAGAAACTTGAACGCCAGTGGCCAAACCCCACCAAAATTGCTCGTGCTTGGAGATGCTCCTCAATTCATCTTGTTCCACCCATCCAACAACCCACCCTGGCTTAACTGCCCAACAACTCTGTATTCATCTTCTGCATTCTTTTCCTCCTTTCGACAATTAATCTCACTTGCCTTCTGCCCTGTTGCTGCTATATGACCTTCCCTTAGCCAGGTTCCACTGCTTTGATAACCAACTTGCAACCCGTCAAACCACCCCACCTTCCGCAAGCTCGCTGCACCCCACCGATATCTGCGCCCTGCTGCCTGACATACCAAGGGATTAGACAGCTGCTCAGATCAAATGCCACGGTCGACGATAGCATAGGCCTGTCGTGTGTCTATCAACAACCTCAAAGATGCCAAATCAGAGCAATGTCCAGCGATCTGGACGTCGCAACGCACGTGGTCCACATGGCACGCAAAAGTCACGTCGGCTCATACCATGGGTGTATGACCTTGTCGTCTGGAGTCTTAGTGTCCTGATTGAACTGTACTTCCGCGAGGTGCACCCGAGAGGCGCATGGAAGATTCCTCGAGTAGGCCCGGTCATCTTCGTCGCCGCCCCGCACGCCAACCAGTTCGTCGACTCTGTCATCCTTATGCGCATCTTTAAGACGGAAGCAAAACGCAGAATATCTTGGTTGATCGCAGAGAAATCCACCAAACGACGCTTCATTGGAGCTATGTCGTCTGCGGTGGGTTCTATCTCGGTCGGAAGAGCTCTCGACAAAGTGAAGCCTGCCGAGGGCAAGATATATCTGCCGGATCGCGAAAACAAACCTGAGCTGATTGAAGGGCGCGGTACCAATTTTGAAAACGGTCAATTCGAAGTCGGTGGCCTGATAGTTCTACCAAAGTCTGGTAACCAGACTCCTAGCAGCGAAATTGCCCAGATCATCTCCCCCACCCAACTCAGGCTGAAGAAACCATTCAACTCGCAAGCAGCCCTTGACTCGCTGGGCGCCGAAGGAGGCTGTTCTTTCAAGGTCGCTCCCTTCGTTGATCAAGGTAAAGTCTACAGTGCGGTGTCCGACGAACTCGAAGCCGGAGGTGTCATTGGAATCTTTCCTGAAGGTGGTAGTCATGATCGTACTGATCTCCTGCCGCTCAAGGCAGGTGTCGCCATCATGGCTCTGGAGGCTCTAGCGCGGAATCCCGACTGTGGACTTAAGATCATCCCCATCGGAATGAATTACTTCCACGCGCACAAGTTTCGCTCGCGAGCAGTCATCGAGTTCGGCCACGCCATTGAAGTTCATCCAGACCAGGTCGAGGCCTACAAAGCTGGTGATCGCCGAAATGCCGTCGGATCCCTGATGGCAACTGTCCAAGATGGCCTCACAGCAGTGACTCAGTCTAGTCCGGACTACGAGACACTCATGTTGGCCCAGGCCGCCAGACGCCTCTACAATCCCGCAGGAAAGAAGCTTCCGCTATCACTTGTTGTCGAGCTCAATCGAAGACTTGTCAAAGGCTATACGGTTTACAAAGATGACCCGCGCGTGGTCGCTCTCCGACGAGATGTGCTTAACTACAACCGAGAAATTCACGCACTCGGTATCCGGGATCACCAAGTCGAATGGGGAAACACTATCAAACGCCCATGGTGGCTTGTACTTGGGACTTTGATCTACCGGCTTGGTGAAATCGTGGTGCTTGCCGTGGGGACTTTGCCTGGACTGGCCATGTTCTGGCCGCTCTTCGTCGTCACAAAGCTGATCTCCATGAAAAAGTCCCGGGAGGCGCTTGCCGCGTCGACCGTCAAGATTAAGGGCCGAGATGTCATCACAACGTGGAAGCTGCTGGTTGCGATAGCGGCGGCACCGGCACTGTACGCGTACTACACCATCATTGTGTCGGTCTGGCTCGTTTACAACCGTCGGGAGGGCGTCTATACCTACCGTGTCCCCTGGTGGATGGTGGCACGAACCTATGTTCCTGACTGGGTACCTATCTGGCTATTTGCCATTGCTTTCCTGGTGTTATGTGTATCCATCACCTTTGCGGCACTCAGGATCGGTGAGATCGGCATGGATGTTGTGAAGTCACTTCCGCCACTCTTTGCTGCTTTGAACCCTCGCTCTTCAAGCACGCTGGCCAGGTTGCAAAAACACAGAAAGGAGCTCTCTGCCAAGGTTACGGATGTCATCAACACTCTAGGACCCGAAGTTTTTCCCGACTTTGACGCCAACCGCATCGTGGCAGATCCGTTCAGAGAAGGTGCATATCAATCTCAGTATCGCCAGATCCCGGAAACGAGACTGGAGGGCGCTTCGGAACCAGAGACACCTACTGCTACGGAGCAAGACGATACATTGTTTGGAAGATCTCTCAATCTACTTCCCAGCAACGAAACCTTTATGAATATTGGCAGTTTCGGATTCTTCTCATCCAGACCACATACCCCGAAGAGCAGAAGTCGGAGCAGCTCCACTGGTGCAGGTCTTGGCCAAGGATTGAAACCATTCAGCAGCCTCGACTCGCAAGACCTGAGCCAGCGTATAAGGGGTGCCATGCGTGAGCGTGGTAAGAAGAGGGAAAGTAACGCTGGAACAGAGGGTAGCTGGGACAATGTCTCGGATCCCGACGGTGCAGTGACACCCAAAACGGAGGATAGCGAAGAACCAAAGAAAGATAGGTGAAGAAGGGATCGGAGTATGACGTTGCAGCATGCGATTCGTGTTTTGAGCGTTGCAAGCAGTACTAGACTAAGATACCCAATTCAACGTGGTGTGGTTTAGCAATCAAGTTCTCGTGATCGGGCTATACAAAAGCAGGCAGCGACCGCGGGCCATTGCGTCATTGGCTGCGGGAGGAACTGGGGAACTGGAGTTGTCGCTGCCAAGCCTTTCGGGCAACAACAACTCTCGCTTGCGCCTGGTCTGCCACTCCAGACTTCCGCCGCCATCCACGCATATCATGTACACCGTCATATCTAGTATCTACTTCGAAGGCCATTGCTTGTACCTTCCGGGTTGGAGGGTGTGAATCTGTGGTACGACATCGATCATTCCGTACCACGCCCAAGCGCTCGTTCATTGAGGCCGACTCCTCGCGATCGGATTGACGACCTTCTGTTTTGCCTCCTCTTCTCGAGCATTCTGCAGAAATAATACAAGGGGGCATTGAGACCTGTCTTCTTATACCAAACACAGCATCCGAGCTGGAGCGTCCGCTATCACACGATTACGCTATCAAGTGCGAAACCCACCATCAGTCAGCATGGAGCCTGACCCGTTGATGCCCTACGATGACCCATCCCGAGCGCACTTTCCCTCCTCGGCCTCTGCTGCCTCCTTCCGCCTTGATGAGGGCTTCTCAGAGGATACCCCAAGCCAAGATGAAAACAACCGAATTGCGTTGGACAGATTACAAGAATGGATCATGTCCCAATCGGAGGAAAACCGCATGGATATAGCATACGAGATCTTGCGAACACTGCGAACCTCAAACATAGCAGCCGTGGTGGATCGATTGACGCCGCATCTACATATGGACCCGCTTGAAAAGTTACCACCTGAGATCACGAGCGAGATCTTTGCATATCTGGGTGCTTCTGACTTGTTGACTGCTTCATTGGCCTCGCACAATTGGCAAGACAGGATTCAGGACACCCGTCTCTGGCAACAGCAGTTTGAAAGTCAAGGCTGGCTTGTCGAGCCTAAGGAGCTGAAGTCGTTTGAGGATTCAATAACCCGCGAGAAAAGCAGAAACCGGAGAGGAAAGAGCAGAGTGGTCTCGGGTGACACGGCCGAGCAGCCTCAACTTAAGAAGCGAGCTACATCTGATCTCCTTGAGACGAACCGCCGACAGCCGCCTGTGGACCTTCCCAATTGGGGCGAGCAACACGGCGCCATTGAGATCGACAGCGATGTTCAGCAGGATTTCAGCGACCAGGAAATGGTGGATGCCCCGACCAGCGTGCAGGCGTCCCCTCAACGTCGCAATAAGCGACACAGCCACGATTCCAGCGACGAAATGGAGTATTATCCAGCACCAAGCAACTCAACGTTGGCTCAGCTTGGAACTGGTCGGAACGACAGCGATTCGCGCTCGAGATCGCGCCTCACTGTCGCCGATGAGAAGGGCGAAGAACGCCTGAACTGGGCGTATCTTTACAAACAGAGACACCGCCTCGAAAACAACTGGCTGCAAGGGAGATATTCCACGTTTCAGCTGCCGGATCCTGCCTATCCCATGGAAGCACACACGGAGTGCGTGTACTGCATCCAATTTTTCGGGAAGTGGCTCGTCAGTGGAAGTCGAGATAAAAGTTTACGAATCTGGGATCTGGAAACGCGCCGTCTTCGTGGCAGGCCCCTGATCGGGCACTCGCAGTCCGTGCTATGCCTCCAGTTTGATCCGTCCGAGGGTGAAGATATCATTGTCTCTGGAAGCAGCGATTCTAGCGTCATTATCTGGAAGTTTTCCACGGGTCAGAAGCTCCATGAGATCCCATCCGCCCACGACGAATCTGTTCTCAATCTCCGCTTCGACAAGCGGTTCCTTGTCACATGCTCCAAGGATAAGAAGATCAAAGTTTGGAATCGACATAATCTTGCACCCAACGAGCCCGATTTCCCTCGAATTGCGCCGGGCACAGAGACTGTCCGGGCGCCAACTCACATGATTGACCTGGCGAGCATGGAGCCGTCTTTGCTCGAGGCCCGGCTTGCTAATGGCTCCATAAAGCCCATCAAGGCATGGTCGCACATGCTGACGTTTGTTGGCCATGGAGC
Organism: Cyphellophora europaea CBS 101466; assembly: GCF_000365145.1. Lineage (NCBI taxonomy): Eukaryota > Fungi > Ascomycota > Eurotiomycetes > Chaetothyriales > Cyphellophoraceae > Cyphellophora > Cyphellophora europaea. The sequence continues at coordinate 2,372,636 of NW_008481808.1, read as the reverse complement.
TGCCGTCAATGCTATACAGATCAGCGGCGATTTGATAGTATCAGCGTCAGGCGATCGGATGATCAAGGTCTGGAATGTGCTCAACGGCAAAATGGTGAAGTCTATTCCTGGACATCTCAAGGGCATTGCCTGTGTACAGTTCGACAGCAAGCGAATTGTCAGTGGGAGTAGTGACAACACTGTGCGCATCTTTGACCTTGAAGCTGGGACCGAAGTCGCCGAGCTCAAGGGTCACTCCAACCTCGTCAGAACCGTGCAAGCCGGCTTCGTTGATTTGCCAGGTTGCGAGACGGATTATGCCGCCCAGGCGCGAGAAGCAGAGGTCAAGTTCCAACGTGATGTTGAATCTGGGCGTGTGATTGACGATCGTGGCTACAGTCGGCGACTACGAGCCGGAGAATTCGGCAGCTCACGAGTGTCGTTTGGTTCCAAGCTGCCTCCTGGTGGTGGTGGAAGCAAATGGGCCAAGATTGTGTCTGGGTCCTATGATGAATCCATTATAATCTGGAGGAAGAATCCTCAAGGCGATTGGGTTATCGGGCAGACTCTACGACAAGAGACTTCACAACGGCCAGCCCGAAGAAATCATCCTCAACAAATTGCGGGACAAGTGCCTCCGGCAGCACAGGCTCCACCTGCTCCAGTGCCGCCTGCTCCTGCGCCGACACCTGCTCTTCCAGCACCAGGTCCAGCCCAAGCGCCCCCCTTTAACGTTCAGGCTGGACAGGCACTGTTCCCGCCTTCAACTACGAATGGCCCAGGGGCGATAAATCCGTCTAGCATCATGGGCCAGGTGGTCAATAGCTCCTTTTCGTCATTGGGAGCAGGGCTGTCTAACGTCATGGGGATCGCTCGCAACTTGAATCGGCAGTCATTGAGTGTACCACCGCGATCAAGCAGTGGCGCGGGCTCTAGCTCGGCAAGCGCTTCAGCTGAGAGCAGTAACAGTCCCAGGAACGCCAATCGACCCAGCGGGTCACTAACAACATCCTACAACATGGCTATCAGTCACAACGGGCAACAACTTCGCAACCTTAGTGGCCAACACACGATCAATCTCGGTCCACAGACACCAGCGTCCCAATCGACACAACAGCCCATGACCGCTCCCCAACCTCCCGGTCCTGCTGCGGCTGCTGCGGCTGCTGCTGGGCCACAGGCTCAACAGCAAGCACAGCCGGCTGCACCTCCCCCAGTGGCGGCAGCGCAGGCTGGTGGGCCGAATCAGCCAATCCCACCACCTCCAGCGAACGGCCAAGCGAATAACGCATCAGTCTCTCGTGTTTTCAAGCTGCAATTTGATGCCCGCCGACTCGTGTGCTGTAGCCAGGACAGCAAAATCATCGGCTGGGACTTTGCTAATGGCGACCCGGAGATCATGGAGAGCTCCCGTTTCTTTGTCGGGCCCTGAAGGGGGGCCAAAGATCAACATTCGCACACAGCGATTGCCACCAGTGTTGATATCGTGTATCAGACATGAAAATGATAGCACAGTATCAGACCCTTGTACAGCAGACCAGTCATGACCTTGAATCAACAGCGTTTACATCTTCTTTTTTCTTGGCTTGAAACCACCAGTTTGTGCTAGTTTGCGCTGTGAGATAACAGAGATTGCCCGTGCCTCACGATCTTCCGCGTCAGCGATAGTAAATGGCCCTGGATTGCGCACTATAGCTCTACCCCGTGCGCCAAGCTCCTGGTGGGCTTAATCCGACCGGGTTATGGATAAGGTATCAGGCTCACGACCTACGCTTTCGTTGGCGAGCTGCATCGAGAAAGGTGCCACGAATTTCGGCTGAGGAGATTATGCCCACCGTCTATTGCGCCCGATGCTGGCGCATGACAATGAGATAACGACTGCCGACCGATAGCCCGGAGCTACACAAAGATAAGACGAGGGTGTGGTTGCGCAAAGGTGTGCACAAGTACAGAGTAGGAGTAGTTTAGGGCTGAATATCAGCGGAAGCGCTACATTCGCCTTATGCTGAGAGCCAAGCAAAGTGTCAGTGCTTCAGCTGCGAACGCCTCAAACGGGTAGCACGGCGACAGAGTTTGGGGAGGGTGTCGCCATCCTGTCTTACTTTAGTCTGGCAGGTGTAGTGATCGCTACGTTGCCAACTCCTATATCAGAGACAGTCGTGCATATACGGTGCAGGGAAAATATGGGAAAATATTGTAGATGGGTTATTTTCGGATTCAAGGTATTGTGATGGGACCCGACCGAGACCTTACGGGCCCAGGTGTCACGGGCCATGCTTAAACGAGTTGCTAAAGTGCCCGGCTGCAGAATCCATTGGAGTTCCTGGCGATAGCTCCCGCGGTGGCAGCCACACCTTAGAAGGATTTTAGCTGCGGGCTAGCGTCTCTCATGCGGTCCTACAACGGGGAGCCCCCCAACGGCTACCGGCCCAGGCTGCGCTGGTGGGCAACGGGCATCGTGATTGATCAAATGATTGATCGACCCCAACTTCGACCACCCCGATCTTTCCACTCCTTCTCGTGTGCCAGGAAAGTTGGTGCAGTTGTTAACCAGGATTTCTGTGTGTTTTCCCTCGTGTTATTATTGCCATCCTTGTTTGATCGTCGCAGCATGTACTGCGCGTGCCGCACGCGCTACTTGCCCGATCTCTTGTGGCACTTATAGATTACCGATTGCGATCAGCACGGCTCACATCATGGCGTATGCTTCTGTAGCCCAGACTGAACACGACCAGCCCGCACTCGCGGATACTCCCTCGCCGACCCTCCCCAGAGTATCCAACAACCGTCCTCTCTCCCTGGAATTCGAGTCGTTGTCTGGAGAAGTGGCCCTCGTCGGTCCTGCAACCAATGATGCCCCCGGCGTGGGTGGCCTCCTGAAGTCAATCACGTCGTCTGCGCCCTCTTACGAAATGGTCGAAGACGATGAATACGAAGACTACTCGCGAACTCCTAGAAAAGAAAAGTCTGGCACAAACCATGACGACCCCCTAGCGTCGGACCAGCCTCCTGTAAGGACTGCATCTGTCAGTCGGCACCTGCCGCTCAAACACCCTACCCCGGACCTGCAGTCTCTGCAAGGGGCATACTTGAAGAATGTGGAACGGCTTGAAGAGAGCGCTGAGCGTCTCAGCATGACTTCAAGTCTCGACGATGAGATCCGAAGAGTCAAATCGGACCAGAGACGGGTAGAGCGCCGTTCGTCTGCGGCCAGCGGCAACTCGTCTCGCAATGGCAACGGAAATCGTGTCATGTCCACAATATCCCTCTCGAACTCTATCGTCGGCGTCAACCATACTGCCCGCTCAGGTGGCTATTCTCCTTCAGCATACATCACATCTCCTACAGGCTCCATTCGCTCTGGTCCTCGTGTTGTAGAACGTCAAACGTCCCGCAGCAGCAAACTGGGACAGCAGCTGCCCGAGCCAGATTTTGAGGGAAGACCCCTAGATATGGTTCTAGAGCCCAGTCCACTCTCGCCACATCGCGCGAGCGGAGAGTACTCGGACCACCTCGCCGTCCCTGCAGACAGCATTCCCGAAGATCGGCCTGCTTCAGCCGCGTCGGGCGACACGTTCCAACAAGCCGATGCCGCGTTTGCTGACTTCGATGGCACGCATTACGGCTCCTTGAACCGGGATGACTCGTTGCGGCATCAGATACCGCTGCGCCATCCGCCCCGAGCAAGAGATTCGAAAGCATTCCGGGAAGCGCAACCTGGCGAATCTATGATCTACTACCCTGCGCCTGTTCCAGTAATGCTGAATCTGCCTGCCAAGCTGTCCAAGACCAATTTTCAACAGCAACAGCAGCGGCGGCAACAAGCTATGAGCTTGATCCCCAATGAGATGAGGAAATCAGCGATGTGGCTGGATGGCGAGGAGCCTCCAACGTCTGACCCTCGCGCCACCTTGAAGCTGCCGCCTCAGCTCAGGGCTAGCGCTTTCTTTGATCAACAAAGCACCTCGCCCAACCTACAGCTCAAAAATGGCTCTGCTGTGCAAACGCTAGACAGCATCCTTGATGCAGCTGCCCATGCACCTGTCTCTGCTTTTACAGATCATCCTATAGTTGGCAAGCTGGGGAGAGAGGTGTACGGACGCGAGAAGACTTCGCGTAAAAGCACTCAGATTGACGTCGAGACTACCAAGAAGAGACGCAGCTCACTGAGCAATATCTTGAAGTCTCGGAAATCCAGCGACAAGCTCTCGCACGGTCGCGTCACCTCGAGAGAGTCGGCGCCTCTCGATCACAATGGCGCATTAAGTGGAGATGAACTTGAGGCTGCCACTGAGCGGTCGATTGCTCCAGGTGCGGATGAACTTCCCACCCCACGAGAAGTTCCGGGAGATGAAGATCGGCCGAGTGAGGGTTCCGAGTCTGACCATGAGCCTGGATTTTCCGGAGCCCCCACGACACTACTCGCCGAGCTGCAGCTGCGCAAGGCACAGCAAAAACAGCGGACTCGCACCGCAGCGGATGCGTTTCCCAATGGTATGCATTCCACGCTACTTGAGCTTGATGCTGTGACACAGTTGCAGCAGAAGTCCCGGAAGCAGAAACATGTCACCTTGGCCTGGGAGGATATTGATGCTGCTGAGAAAGAGAACTTTGATGACGAAGATGTCCCTCTGGGCGTGCTATTCCCCGAAAAGGACAGAGCTCAGCATGTCAACGCTAATCGCCCGATCGGTCTTATGGAACGCAGGGAGATGGAGGACAACGAGCCTCTTAGCCACAGACGAGCGCGGCTACGGGGAGAGCCTTATCAGCCTCCGCAAACTATGACGCCACCGAGATCAAACATTGACGACGATGAAGCGTCGAAATTCAGGCTTGATTTGCCAGGCATGACTGATGCGCACGTGGAGGAGCAGGAGGGGGAGACCCTTGCACAGAGACGACAGCGCATGAGAGAAGAGAAAGAGAAGGTGTCTGCCGGCAACTTTGCCTCGGACGTTGCCAGCCATCTCGGCCTAGATGCTGCTGTCAAGGAGATACCTGCATCAAAGACGCCCGACATAGAGGAGACGCTCGGCCAGCGAAGGGCACGGCTCAAAGAAGAAGCCATGAAGATTGCCCGGCCGGAACTGAAGCCGCGTCACAGTATGGCCGATCTACTGCAGCATAATCCTGTTGGCTTGCGACAGCCGACAGAGGGCGGGCCACCAGGGCACCTGGCACGTACGAGTACTTTTGGGCCTTCGACTACCCAACCTCGAGGTTCTTTTATGCCTTCAGTGCCGGCGCACCTGGCGAGCCTACCATATTACAATCACTCGCCATACATGAATCGGGGTATGAATGGCTCACAACCGATGATGTACGGAGGTATGCCGCAGATGGCTTCGCCGATGGTTGGGAATGCTTACGGGATGATGATGCCGGATCCGATGGGCCCTCCGCTGAACTCGCAACAGCGGGCTGTCATCGACAGATGGCGGCAGGGCATCATGTGAGGTTTACACCATCTAAATGCTCATTGTACGTTTTTCGATGTCTAGTGTCTGGGCGGCTGGAAGTCTTGCAAGCGCAAAGCATGTTGGTTGATGTTGTATACTATGGTAAATGAGTAGCGATGATAAGCATTTACGATGAGAGCCTAGCAGCAGCAGCAATGTGATAATAGATCGAGTGATGAACGCATTCTTTTCTTTCCAAGCGATATCTTGCATTCCTCGTTCGTGCCAAGGCTATAGGAGCTTGGGTCGCGGACGGTGGTTGCCGGGCCGACCAGATGGCGCGTGGGAGTCACTCGATCGGGAACAGCGACCCGCCACGACCTGCATCTTGACGAACCTCTTAACTCTCCCCAGCGACACACTGCTAGCTCTCGACTCGATTGACAGCAATGCGTACAAGCATATCTTAGCACAGCATCTCTTTCGTCAACATGGCTACCAGCGTGTTGCAAGCTGCCCAGATCTACGAAGATCCCGATGTCTTGTCGTCGTCCCCACGCAAGAACCATACCCGAGCACCTTCGGTTGGAGATGTGCTACGCGGTCGACGACGGGACAATAGTCCAACCAAGCCCTCACGATCGCCTCAGAATGATTGCACTAGTCCTTCCCCGCTGGGTGAACGCCACATCAACAGCTTGAGTCCTCCGCAATCCACCACCAAGGTGCCGACCAAACAGGAGGATGGGAACCGTCCACCCATGCATAAGAAGACTAGCAGCTCTGTCTCCCTGAGAGACCTCATCATGGGTCGGCAAGCCGAGGACAACGGCATCCGCGCTGATCGGTCGGCAACCTCGAGCCCGAAGAAGCAGAAGTCATCGACCAACCTTGCAGGCTTGCTGAAGAAGAAGTCCAGGAAGGATCTGAAAGAGCCAGCTCGCAACCAAGAGAATGTCTCGCCGTCAAAATTGGCGGCTCCCGAGCCGACTCCTATCTGGCGACAATTCGCCACCCAGCCGCAAGAGAAGAGCGATGGTTCGATACAGTATCCGCAAGCCGTGGGTAGATCGCTTGAAGAGGAGATCAGTCTGTACACACCCAGGGACTACTCTGAATTCCGGCCACATGAGCAGAGGAACTTTTATGGATACGGGCCTTCCCCGGTAGACTACAAACCACCACAGAGACCTTTCCTGGAGCACAAATCGAGCCGGAGCTCAATCTTCAGCGAGCATTTGGATGAGGATGTGCCGGAACTGAAGCGACCAAAGAGCCGCGATCAGAGTAGTAGTCGGCCCAGCTCGTCCAGAGTGACACCTGCAGTACCGGAGAAGGAGTCAAGTCTGCAGAAGGCTAGCCCCGAGAAGAGCAAGCGTTCCTCAAGGGTCTTGGACGTAATTGCGACCTTCAACATGCGGTCAAAGGAGTCTGCACCGTCCACACCAGTCACACAGCAGCCACTGAGCCCGCAGGAGTTAGACGACCAGTTCGAAAAGGTGCTCGACGCACGCAACATCCCCCACAACATGCGTAACACTATGCGGAATCTAAAGCCCGAGCTGAAGGCCGCATTGATGAGGGGCGAACGCAGTGGGAGCGGTGATTCCTCAAGTACCTCCACTCCTGCCGAGGCGAGAACGAGCAGAAGTCCCACCAAGAAAGACGAGCGGCCCAAGAGTGAGGACGGTGATGGTAAGGATGGCAAGCGACCTCGGTCGCGCTCCCGTACTCGAAGCCGAATCTTGACCCTCAGCAAACGCGATGTGGCCGAGTCGCCTGCTGAAAAAGAAAAGAAAGGCAGTTCTTTGCGCTCGCGGAGCAAGACGCGCCCAAAGTCGGTTGACATGAGCTCTAGCCGTCCAGGCTCTGCTCGCTCACTAGGCTCGTCGGGGTCCGCAGCCTCGCTTGCTGCTGCACCTGACAGTGCGACCACTCCCGGCGACTTCATTCACTACCTGCGTGAAGTGCAGAAGCCATCGCTTGTCGAAGTCGGCAAGCTTCACAAGCTTCGCATACTACTCCGTAACGAGTCAGTTACCTGGACCGACACTTTCGTGACCAAGGGCGGCATGAATGAACTTGTCCAACTTTTCTACCGGATCTCCAAGGTCGAATGGCGGGAAGAGCACGAGGATAATCTGTTGCATGAGACGCTGCTCTGCTTGAAAGCCCTGTGTACGACCGAGCTGGCCATGGAGAGATTTGCGCAGATTGAGGACGAGTTCTTTCCCTGCTTACTCTCCATGCTTTTCGACCCAGAGAGGAAAGGACCGTCCGAGTACAATACTCGGGGAGTGGTCGTTTCACTTTTGTTTGCTCACCTATGCGCCGCGCAGTCTCGACCAGGACATGAGCTCGAGGCTCGTGCCAGAAAGATTTTGGGACTTTTGCAAGATCCAGCTCCTGAGCAGGGCAAGCAGACACTCGAGTTCGTCTCGCAGATGCACATGTCCCGACCTTACCGCGTGTGGAGCAAGGAAGTGACCAATGTGACCAAAGAAGTCTTTTGGATCTTCCTTCACCATCTGAATGTCGTACCGATTCTGGAGAACAGCAATCCCGAATTGAGCTATATGCAGAAGCACTTTCCAGCCCCGAGACCGCCGCACCCCGCGGCTCCTTACGTTGGCGGTGTCGAGTGGGAGGCAACCCAGTACCTTGCCATCCACCTCGACCTACTCAATGGCATTCTTGCATCTCTGCATGATGCTGATAGTCGCAACTCGTTGCGCAACGATCTCAAGCAGTCGGGATGGGAAAAGGCCATGGGCAGTAGTCTGCGAACCTGCAAGGAGAAGTTCTATGGCGGTGTGCATGATGGTCTCAAGATTTGGGTGGCTGCTGCAAAGGCAGATGGTTGGGAGGTGGAAGATGTCCGTGCTGGACCGCCCCGCGAGAGTAGTAGTCCGAAGAAAAGTCCCAGCAAGAACGCTGAGCCGGCTCCAAAGATCGGCTTCGATGTCATGCCGAAGAGAGACGAGGGGTGGTTGTGACGGCAGAGCTTGTAGTGCCGCTATCAACGCGTATTGGAGAGGGTCATGAAGACGCACGACTCACGAACATTCTGTTCTTGATCAACCTTGTGGAAAGCTTGCGAGGATGGGGTGTGTATTGATAGGCGTTGGGGAACTGAGTACAGCTTATGATGGGCCATTGTTGGTGCCCCGAATGCAATGACAGTTATGATCTACGTAGTCTGTCCTCCATTGTGATGTCTCTGCTAAGAAGACGCTATGCTGGTGGCTGACAACAGCAACGAATTTACTGCCTGAGATTCATGGCTTAGTGCCCCTATCCGAGCGGTGACGTAGCGGCGCGCAATGTTGCGTCGGCCCCATGTTTCGCCGTGGCCGATTTCTCCATCCGAATCGCTCGCGCAGAGGCGTCTCGACTGCGCACCACCACTTCGTCCACTCGTCTCCTCTATTCAGGTGCCATTGACCTTTCAAAACTTGAGCCCGTGCTGTGCTTGTCCGCGACAAAGCTGTGGCAGAGTTTCGTCAATTTTGAGCAGCCCATATAGGGCACGTCAACGACTGATCTGCCTCTGTCGACGATCGCACACAGCTCCCTCCCACAGCCACCATGGCGACAACCTACACCACCGTCCTCGGGACCTCCAACCTGCGTGGTAACTCGCGCACGACCCGCACCAATCCCACTCGAACGTCCAAGACGCAGGGCTCGACCTTGCGCCAGAACTCACTCATCTCGAATCCACCCCCCTCGGTTCAGGGTGGTAGCGAACCCCACGGCTTCTACCCGGCGATCCAGCACTTCTCAGATGCGATCACGGCCCTACCACGCGACTACAGAAGACACACGTCACTTTTGAAAGAGGTGGACGCCAAAGCATGGCAGCCAGAAGAGAATTTGCAAAAACTCCTCGAGCACAGCAAGGCGGACAAGCCTACTGCGCCGCTGCCCATAATGCCACCCAGCACGGCCGCCTCGACCACCAACCTGACCGACGAACCACATATAAGCGCTGCTAACAGTGTCACTGGTGTGCCGGCCGATGCCGTTTCACAATTGTCGAAGCAGTCCTCTAGCTCTACGACTCCCAACCGGCGACAGGTGTTTGCAGCGCTTCGTCATAATCTGGTACAACTCATGGTCACGATGGACGAGAAGAACCATGTCATTAATAACGCGAACGAAGAGCTGTCGCGACAGGTTCGCCGCTTGAATACCGTTTGGCCTCATATCGCGGACGAAATTTCGGAGGAAGCCAGACTCGGTAGCCTCAAGCACTGGGCTTACACCGACATCAACCCTACCAAAAAGACCACGGCTCCCACAACGAGACGAGAGGCGGCCGCGAGTCTGGCTCTGATCCACGACAATGAGGTCGCACAGAGGAGCGAGAGCCGTAGAGAGGCTGTCGCGGCCAAGGCGAAGCAGCGACTGCACCGCAACGAGGCTGTGGAAGGTTCCGAAGATGTGAGAGCTACAAAGAAAAAGGCGATCAAGGAGACCCAGCGCAGGGATCTGGATAGTGCCAGTGAGGTGGCCGGGCTCGGCATCACTGCCAAGGGCAAGAAGGCAGCGAAAGCAGTTGGTGGCGGAGCTATGGAGAAGAGCATGAGCGCTGCGCTGGGCGGACGAGCAATGTCTCGCGAGCCGAGCCAGCAAGATAACACCAAGAAGCGAAAGGCGCCTGCGGGTGGCGCGACAGTTGCGAGGAAAAGGTACGTCTATTGCCCCAGTAGGAAGGCTGTCACTGACCCGAAGCAGAGTAAATGCTGCACAAGACTCGCCGAAGCTTGCCTCGTCCCCTCTTGCGGGCACTTTTGGCAAGGACGCCTACAAGCGCAGCCCCGCCCTTGGCACCGTTCGTCCTGTATCGGCACGTGCCAGACAGAACTCGTCACAAGCTGAGACCTCTCGAGCCAAGCCGCCCTCGTCCTCGTCCTCACAGCGGGCTCCCAGCGGCCTCGCGTCTTCGAGCGCGCCCGATGTCAAGAGCACGGCCGCGGCGCCGGGCAAGAGCAACAGTGAAGCGAAAAATAACGCAAAGGAGAGCACGAATGCCAGGCGGGACCGCATACTTGAAGACGAAACCGCATCCAACGGTGATGCGTCGGCGCTGTTGGAGCGGCGTGCCAGCAAAACCAAGCCGGATCTCGACAAGCTTTCCACCCGTGCGAACTCGCCTCGCCCGAGTGTGATGGCACTGAATATGGACCGCGTTGGGCGTGGCAGGGCATCCAAGACGTCGACACCAGTGGTGGGCAGCTTCGGCGACGCCGACTCATCCAGCGCCAACGGGAACGGAGCAAGCCACCACAACAGCAAAAACAAGCGGCTGGTACGGCCGCGGGCTCAGTACGACGGACTGCACGACTCGTTGTCCCCGAAAGGTCTGCCAGCCAAACGAATGCACAAGAAGAGCGGCAGCATCGCGGCACCGCAGAGCAGCCAGCAGATGGCGGCGCGGATGAAGGAGGAGGCGGAGAATCAGATGATGATGATGAGCACGACGACGTCGGCGACGCCGGATGAGATGGAGGTCGGGGGTGGGGAGGAGGAAGGCGAAGAAGGCGAGGAGGAGGGCGCGGATGAGGAGCGCTACTGCTACTGTCAGACGGGCAGCTACGGCGAGATGGTGGCGTGCGACAATGAGCAGTGTCCCAGAGAGTGGTTTCACCTCGAGTGTATCGGCTTGAAGAGCGTGCCTAAGAGCGCCAAGTGGTATTGCGATGAGTGTAAGGCGCTTGGGCTGGGAGGGAGTAATGGCGGCGGCGGTGGCGCCAAGAGTGGGCGGGTGAATGGGAATGGAGGCGGGCGGTGATCTGGATGATGGTGATGGGCGAGCGCTCGGGAGCGATGCTGTTGAGGAGGTTTGTTCTGCTTCCAAAGTGAGGCGGGGTTGGTTTCAAGACCTACCTACCTAATCAGCTACAGATCTGCTTCGCTTTTCTCTCTGTTGCCGTCTTCACAATGGCCAATGACTGACTTCAAGGCTCCTCCTCCTGCATTGGACTATAGTATACCCACTGTCAGTTTCTACACGGACAAGCCGCCCAGGTCTAGAGCACCATTTCCCCATGTACCTTGGGCCCGGTCTTCACTGGGGGCATTATTACCCGCACCAAGACCGACATCGACATCCTGGTCACATTCACCTACCTACCTACCTACCTACTACTTAGCACACAGCTACTTGTACTTGTTATATGTTACAATTGCTTCACGAGCCACATTTTCTCGAAAAATGACGTCAGAAATTACACATTACAGTACGTGAATCAGGCAGTAAAACCAACGCCCCGCTAAGCTGTATCGGGCAACCCCGCTCTGGGCGTTGGAACGTCACGGACGGTACCTACTCAGGGCATTCGCAGCTTCTGGGCGAGAGACACGGTTGTGTAGAAACTGCTGTGCTCCGTCTCGACCCCTTGATTCATCTTGGAATTGGGAGAAAAGCTGCTGTCTTTGCTGTCGGGATGGACATGTGAAGAAAAGAGTGGGAATGCAATGATCGAATGCATGATTGGTAAATTTAGTCAGAAGCTTTGAAAGCTTGGTCGTGGCCCTCGTCCCCCCTTCCTTTACGGTTTCAGCGCGGCGTGTGTCTTTGTGTGTGTGTGTCTGTGTCTGTGTCTCGTTTGAGACTTGATAGACAGGTCGAAAAAAAGGATTTTTTCGGGAAGCAACGACGGATAAGGCCTAAAAAGTGCATTTATTTGTATCGGAGTGGATTTGGGGCAAGCCTCCATACGCATCCCTGGGCACGTATATCTTGATTTGCGTCTTCGACGGGCGGCGCGGCAACTTCCCCTGGAGCTGGGCTGGGTGGAAGGGGTCCTGATAGAGAGCAGCGGCAGTAGCACCAACAGCGCCCGTCCCGCAACCTACTCATACACGCACACCATGGCGACCGACGAGACCACCTCCCGCAGCTCCAGCCAGGACCGCGCTGAGAAGTCGTCCGTATTCTCTCACTCCTTCTCTACCACGTGGCGCAAAGCCCTCGTGTCCCTGCCGCGCATCGTCCCGTCGGCAGTCACCTCTCACTACATGGGCCACGATGGGCCAAAGCCGTTCGTGCTGAAGCTGCCCTCTGGTCCGCCGCACGACCACTCCATTCCTGTGCATATCTTCTTGCAATTGCCGCCTACGGAGGACACGCCGCCGGAATCGACGCCTTCTTCCTCCAGGGCCAGAAGCGCTGGGGGCAGTTCCCCTCGACCTGGAGGCATTTCAGGCACTGCCACGCCAACCTCCGCCCGCGCACGGAGCGTCCATGAGATCGAGAAACCTCGACCCAGCAGTTCACACGGTACCCCGACCACAACCGGCGCGAACACACCGACGTCGTCAACGACACTCTCTCCCGCCGCGGCCGCTGCCCGCCGCAGTTTCGAGGCAACACCGTTATCATCCCCCTCTACCACCAGCAGCTCCATCTCGCGGCCCGGACCTAAACCCAACCAGCTACACCCAACCTCGCGCCGCCATCGCAAACCCACTCTAAGTCTGCCCGTGCTGATCGACTTTCACGGTGGCTCCTTCATCCTCGGCTCCCCATCCGAGCAAGCGCCCTTCTGTGCGTACATGGCGCAGGCACTCTCAAGTGCCCCGTCCTCCAGCAACAACGGCAGCGAGACTCCTGTCCCGAAAGATGGCCAGGTCTCTACCTCCATCAACGACCGCGGCCGCGGCTGCGTCGTCATATCCGTCGACTACCGACTAGGCCCCTACGCAACATTCCCAGCCGCCAACGAGGATGCCGATGACGTAGTGCGTGCCGTGCTGGACGCCGACAGCCCAGGGGGTCGCGTGCTGCGCGAGGACATCCGCCAGCATGCCGCGGCCATGGGCTTCGGCAAGCAGCGAAAAGACAAAGACAAGGAAAAAGACAAAGAGAAACGGGGGAGGAGTCCCAGTGTTGCTGCTCCTGCTATCACCACCAATGGTGGCGCCGAGTGGCTAGATCTCGACACCACGCGCGTCGCCGTTAGTGGCTTCAGCTCCGGCGGCAATCTGGCGCTCAACTGTGTGGTCGACAGCCCGCAAGACCCGAATCATGGCGGAAAGGATTGGGACGCCGTGTTCCCGCGTGGTAGGTTCCGCTGGCCGCTGCCGGTCGTGTTGTTCTACCCGAGTTTTGATGCGCGGCTGCTACCCGACGAGCGACCGAGGCCGGAGGGCTTGGATCCGCCCACGGGGTTCTTTGCAAGGTGGAAGTAAGTTCTTGTCCTTTTTTGCTGTTTCACACACATCCCCACCCACCCCCATACACACACAGAGAGAGACAGAGAGAGCGCAGATGAGAGGGGGGAGAGATCAAACTTTACTGACATTATATGCTCCTCCTTTACCTCAGGATTGAAGACGAACTCATGCCCAAATACCTCCCCATCTCCCGCCGCGGCGACGTGCGCGCCAGCCCTGGGCTCGCCTCCATCAAAGACCACCTACACCCCCAGGCCAAGATCTTTCTGGTTCTCCCCGAACTCGACAGCTTGAGCGACCAGAGTCAGCAGTGGGTGTCGAAAGTGCGTGACGCGGGCAGAGAGGAGGATTTGGAGGTCGTCCATGTCAAGGGCGAGATGCATGGCTGGACGCAGTTTCCCGATCAGTGGATCAAGACCGAGGAGAGTCGGAGGAGGAAATATGAGTGCTTTGAGAGGGCGGCGGAGTGGGTGGGGAGGTGGTGGTATGCGGTGCCGGAGAGGGTGAGCGGGACGGTGTTTGGGGGGCTTGATGGGGGGAAGAGGTGAGTAGTGAGGTATTGCAGAAGGGGGAACGGACGATCTGTGAGGGAGGTCAGCTTGTTGGAACGACACCGTGTCCGTAGCGGAAGAAGCCTGGCTGCTGGACAAAGGCCTTCGTTCGGTAGTCTAGGAGGAATGGGAGGGAGACAGGGAGGGAGACAAGGAAGGAGGTGTATGGGGTGAGTCACTGCCTGAGTCAAAGAGACCGGGTTCCCCCAAGTCTTTGGCGGAATCAAGGCATGATCTAGAATTTGACCGAATGATATCTGACTGGTCTTCTTGGCATACCATGCCATGCCTCTGGGACAGGCTAGCAAGCTGTACTTGCATACAGCACTGCCCAAGGTGAGGTGATAGTGGTGGCAGTTGCAAAAAGACCTAAGAACTGCTGTTGCTGTGTCAGGCGAATTCATCATCTGATACTACCCATTCAAAGACATTCTACAAGAATAAGAAAGCTGGATTATCCCCCGTGGACTTGGGCAGTTGTCGTGGACAGCTAGCTTACACAGTACAGTACAGTACTAGGCACGTAGCACAAGGTCCGGCGGTGGCTGCCTTACGTGGGGTCAGAGCGCTAGGCTCGGCAGTGCCTGTGTTTGGTGGCCGCCTAGTCTTGGCTCTTTACCTACTTCCCGGGGGCCCCAAAGCCAGGTTACCTGCAGGGGCCTAAATGGAAGATCGAGTTCCGCCTGGCAGTCCAGTCACCTGCCACTCCATACTCGAGCTGCTTGTTTAGTCAGTGTGATGGTGACTCGAATACCAAAGGTCCTCCTCTTCTTGATCATCATTCAATTACGTTGTTGGAAACGAGACACTTGTATAAACAGTGTAAACAGGCCACCTCCGTCCCGCCATGGCTAAGCCCGCTTGCCTCCGCCAACAGATAAGTTCCAATATGATATGGCAGACAGACAAACAGACAGACAGAAATCCAAACCATGTATCCATTTCCAAACCCCCTCCCCCGCCCCAGCGAACGTGTGGGGCAAGAGTGTTTCTTCCGTCGTTGGGAACTTTCGCACACAAGGCAGCCAGGCAGCCAGGCAGCCAGCCCGTTCGACCCCACCGGTCGACCCCACCCCTTGCGCCATGCACCACCCCACCTCCCCCTTGCCACACACCAATCCCCGTCCAGGTAGGCCCAGGCCAGGCCAGGCAGATTCATAGCATTGGCTTAAAACGCCTTGTCCTACCATATCCGCTTCCGCTACAGCTAGGCCCCATGTCTGCCTGCCTGCCTGCCTGCCTGTTTGACTGCGTCCTCTTCCCTCCGCCCCCCCCAGTAATACCCCAAAATCCCCCAAACAGGCCCTGATTGGAATGGACATCGTGACCACAGCATACAAACAGTCTAAAACGCACATTTGATCGATGACTTCGTCGGGACTCTGTCTTGTAAAGTAAAGGTGGCACTTCCACGCCGAACACCGATTGCTTTTCGTTCCGATGCCTCTCGTCCTTGTCTTGTCTGACAACAATCCGTTCACCAGCTAGGCAGTGCTGATTGTCTTCCCTTCCTCAGTCACCTTCTCCCTATAACTGCTGCTTCTGACTCGCCGCCTTGTTTCTCCCCCCTTAGGCCTTCTCTCTTTCCCTTGTTCCTCATTGACTGCTGTCACCCTGTTTGCATACATTCTCACTATCCATTGAACATTCCGCCATCACCATGGCACACTACCAGGGCGTCCCCGTGACACCCTTCAGCGACTTCTGCAAGCGTGTCGACGCCCTCTCCGACTCCGATCTCGCTCACAACCTCCGAGAGTGGGAACCCTCGCACCAGATCAGCCTCGCTCTCAATCAACTGTCCAGCGCCAACGCGTACCTCAGGTCGCAGTGTGGCATCTCGGGGCCACTGAGACCCTGGAACCGGCCCACGTCACCACGCCCGCACCATGCGCACCTCAGCCCAGGCACCTATCGCCCGTCATCCCCGTACACACCGCCACGCACCCCCACCGTCGATGCCGCCGCCGCCGCCACCGCCCATGCTCTCGAAGTCAAGCTGGACGACGTCAATCGCCAGCTTGCACAGTGCAAGAAGCTCCTGGCTAGCGCCCAGTCCGAGGTAGCTTCCCAGCGCGCCACCCTCGCGGCGAGCAACAAGACCGTCCAGGAGCAAGAGGCGACGCTGTCGACCAACACCAGCACCATCAAGTCACTGCGCCAACGCCTCGCGGAGCAATACCTTGCCGTCGGAAAGAACAGCGCCGCTGAGGACCAGTATGCCAAGCTAGAGGACCTTCAGAAGCAAGAGGCCAAGCAGCGACGAAGCTGGCATGATCGGAGTGGTGCCCGGGCAGCGGAGGCGAGAGAGCTCGAGTTCGAGT
This sequence comes from Cyphellophora europaea CBS 101466, assembly GCF_000365145.1. Lineage (NCBI taxonomy): Eukaryota > Fungi > Ascomycota > Eurotiomycetes > Chaetothyriales > Cyphellophoraceae > Cyphellophora > Cyphellophora europaea. Next base: position 2,356,196 of record NW_008481808.1, on the reverse strand, counting down.
TGGCCAAGGGCAGGGCGCTCTTGAACCAGGAGAAGTACAAGGAGGCAGAGGCCGGTTTTAGGCATGTGCTGCGACGGAGGAAGGAGCTGTTTGTCGACGAAGGTGTCACGCAAGCAGAGACCAGGGAGGCACAGTTGTTTCTCTGTGAGGTTCTGAGGAAGAGCGGCAAAGACGACCAAATGTGGGAGGCCGAGGGGCTGCACCTTCGGAGCGAACCGCTTGTTGGGTTGGATACCATGAGCGAAGCTGACCGGGAATGGTCGCTCACAAACATCGTGACCTTGGCCCAGCTCTACGCTGAGCAGAAAGGGAACAGGTTGGCGGTCAGTAAACTGTCCAATGCGTGGCGGTGGCGGCACGTGGTGGCTCGCTCGTTCCGAGAAACCATGGAAGACAAGGCTTTCACCATCATCGGTATTTTCGAAAAGCGAGGGGAAGCCGCAGCCGCAGCCAAAACCTTTGAGGTTGTGTACCCGGATCGAGTCGCCGCACTGTCCGGCAACGCGCTTGCTACGGCCGCACGCCTGGGGGTAGAGCTGTACAACCAGGGCGGCAACGACGAGAAGGCCACGTCATTCCTCAAGCAAACCTGGTCGCAGCGAAGAAATCTTGACGAGTCTGTCCAACGCACCATTGGGTGGACTCTGGCCATCATCCACATACAGCAGAGTCGGTGGAACGACGTGCACGATCTCATCATGGAGTTCCCACCACGAAGGCCAGGGTCTCCGACATCAGACCCAAGCGATGACGCTGTGCTGGCTCTGCTGGCATACACGCAACTAAACCTGGGCAACATTGCCGGCGCTGAGAAGAACTCTCGGGCGCTTTATACCAAGCATGGCGTCAACAATGTCTCCTCGGGCTTCAGATGGCACCACGCCGACACTCTGATCCGCGCGCTAACGAAGCAGAGAGATGAGAAGAAGGGCCACTATCGCTTTTTCGAGGCCAAGGATGTGTGGTCGAATGTCTATGATGCGACGTTGGGCCTGGGTCTGGGTGGATTGTCGGACTCGGCACGTAAGGACCTGCGGCGACATGCTGATGCCGGTGTGTTTCTGGCAAGCGAGTGGCGTGACAGCTGTGAGAAACGGTTGAAGAAGCCCAAGAGCGCGGATGAGGTGATGAGCCAAGCGGAGACGATGAAACGGCTGGCCAGATAGTTTCGAGCCAAAATATTGTTCGTTCGTCTCGTATTTTGGTTTCAATAGGTTCAAGGCGGATTATGAGGCCTAGCGTTCAAGCTCTTCAACCATAGCAATGAAACATTTCATTGTCCCATCAGTCTAGGAACAGGGCTGTCGATGTCGCGAATCGCTGTTCCCGTCACGACCTCACCGCCTGATAGACTGAGGCCACAGTCGAGACAACGGTGAGGAAAAGGATGAGAATAGCAATCCAAAAAGTCCAGAACTGCTGAGGGCTGCGACGGTCAAGGAAGAGTTGCCTGATGCTGGCAGGAGGCGAAGTAAAGACAACATCGTTAAGTTCAAGGAGACGATCGCGCCAAATATCAAACTCCATCAGGTTCAAGGTCCTAGGTCCTTCGTAGGGTGGATGGCAGTGGAAGTCCTGCCTGTGCTGCTTGAGCAGCTCGTTGGAAGCACGATCCCAGTGCGGGAAAAGAAGATTGAGGGAGAGAACGGTCTCATGGAGCACTGCTTTAGGAAGGGACGCCCTACTCATTGTCAATTCCCTGTCCAGGGAGTGGTCGACACAACGGTGATGTGCTTGCTTACGAAATAGGTGTAGATGGGTGACGTGCCTTTCTCGCAGTCCAATCTGTATGGTGCAGCAATGCTGCCAGGCATGACTTGTGCGGGAAAAGGTACAGAGTGTTGCTTTGCCGGTCAAGATAGAGATGATCGGCCAGGGAGTCGGTCCAGTCGATGACCAGGCTGCAGACCTGAACCATGAAGGCAGCGGTAAAGCGAGGATGAAGTCGACTTTCGTTGGCGTTGAGCCTCCACTTGGACCGCGGGAACTGCCGACCAATCAGCTCCTTGAGAGGCGTGTCTGGACTCCACTGGATTGGGAAGCTCTTGAGCGAGTCGAGCATTCCTCCTCCTCCTCCATCGTGCTGCCTGACATTCAAGAAGAAGCCCACTCGCATGCTCAGCTCGAGCAGGCGCTGCAGCTCGTCCTCATCCGTGGCCGCATATTGAATCTTCAACCGTCGGACCAACTCCTCTCGCGTCGCGTTCTGATCTCGCCGGACTTGGACGAGACACGCGAGAAGATCGGCATGGCGCCCAACCGATGGCCCCCACGTATGCTGCAGAGCTCTGGCATACTTGTGAGGATGAGCGATCTCCAGCTCGCGTTGGTAGTACGCTAAGTATCCGTTGAACTTTTCAGGCAATAAATGGGGACTGTGCGCAACAGCACTGAAAAGACACTGATGCAACAGCTCAGCCTTATCATAGTCTGACGGTTTCTCGCTCAAGAGGCGAAGACTGGTCGACATAATGCGATTTCGAGACAATCAAGCAGTAAACTCGCTCCAGCCCTGTTCGCATTAATATGGCCAGGGCTTTCTGGTGCCAAGGCATGCTGCCGCAGCCCTAAGCTTGCGCCATGGTCGGCATCTGGCCGCCTCAAAGTACGCCTCGCCTAGGTACTACAACGTCATTGGTGCTCTGCGTGACGAGATCGTCCAAGTGGGCGAGCCGCCAGTGTCGACGCATCAATCTTGGCCACGCCTTATTTGGTCACGCACATGTACTCCCGCGTTGCTCCTCTCAACCCACCTTTTGTCGTCGCTGGATCTCTATGTTGACCGCGACCCTTCCGAAGGATATGGGATGGAGCAGACCCGCCCTGATACCACGTTGTCGGATCAGCCGCAGCAGCAGCAGCAGCCACAGCCTCGCGAAACCAAGCACTCACCGCTGAGCAGGATATTCCAGTTGAAGTCATTCCAGGTCCCTGTACATACTCCAAAGGCAGGGCATGAGCTAGAACTTCCTGATCGATCCATCCCGCTTGTTCTCGACTCCAGCACCACCAATGACACCCAATATCACGTAGAAGGCTGCCCAGCCTTCAAAATTGCCACTTCTTGCTTCGTCGTCCCTACCATGCGGATCCCGTTCGAGCAATTGCGCCTATGGGAAGATTCGCACAAAGAGCGTGTCGAGCATGAGCTTTGGACATGGATCAGACAATACTGCGACAGAAGATGCTTAGTTCTGCAGATGATACACGATGGTGCTGCCCGGGCTCGTCCGTGCCTCGTCCTCATCTGCTGGAACGACGCACGCTGCGATACCCACCAGCATCAAGAACGACTCAGACGTCAAGTACAGAAACGTTTCCGAAATCAAGAATCTATGAAGCTCTGTCCTTTTCCGTGCAAGGTGATTGTTAGCAAGACTGAGCTTACACATCGTCTCGCAGCTACACGGCCTATAAGCTGGACCGCCAACTGCGTCGTTGTACCGAGATCAGGACCGCAAGGCTGCAGTGATCTGACCGGTGCTGCAATCAAACTGCAGGGGGTCCAGATCTGTACTCTGGGTGGACTTTTGTGGGTTGGCGACGAGGTATTTGCCATAACCGTGGCCCACCCCTTTTACCAGGATAAGATCGCCTCCGCGATGGGGGCTCCCATGGCGTCGACACCAGAATTCAACTCCTCGCTATCCCTTGAGTCCGACTGGAGTGAATCAGATTCCGGTGAGGAGGATTTGTTCAGGGACTTCAGTGATCAGATTGCTTCCGCGCCTATGCGACGCCTACCTGTAGGGTACACACAGCCCGGCGACGATTCCGGTACAGCATTGCCGATGGGCTCAATCATTAGTGGTCAAGTGTCGTGTCCTTTTCCAACGCGAGATATGCCTTACCAAAGTTTTGCCGACTGGGTCCTTCTGAAGCTAGCAACTCCCAGCCCTGCACTCCAGAATGGATATGTTGATCCTCGAACTGGATCCTTGGTCATGATCGAACACATACAACCTACCATGCCTGAACCTGGCACCGAAGTCTACGTGCTAGCAGGTTCGCAAGGCACTTTAATGGCTACAGTTGGACAGAGTCTTATACGGCTGCACCTACATGACTTGGAAATGTCCGTAACACAGATATGCTTACAGAAGCCGCTATGTGAGTCAAAACACTTTCCGAACTGTGGTCAGATTCTAATACCGTCGTAGCGCGCGGCACCTCAGGCTCGTGGGTGGTGTGGGAGCAATCTGTGATCGGCTACGTTGTGGCTGGCCAGGAACTGATGCCTCTTGCTTATATCATCCCATTCCGCGCTTTCCTTGAATCTGCTGGGGGCGACTTTGCCATGGCGCAGATCGCGTTGCGTCCGCCACGGGTCCTTCACGCGTCAGATCGCACAACCATAGCCGTCGAAGAACCCGACACAACTCAGATAGTGCGGTCCTCTCTAAGGACCGAAACGCAGGCGGAAACCTTGGCGACCCATGCTTCGCCTCCCACCGATCCTCCATCATACCATCAGCCTCCAGAAATGTCACAGAAGGACCAGCTGCTCTCACGACTTGCTCAGCAGGGCATCAAAGCTAGCTTGGCGCACACCAATGGTTATCAAGATCAACAGGTCGACGTCGCCTCCTCCCCAGCACGTCCCCACCAAGCCACCAAGAAGCGCGCCTCGACTTCCTCTATTCCATGGCCGGGCCTTGACGATGATGAGCTCGACGCGCTCTTGGATCTTCCACACCACCGCAGATTTCCGCCACGCAGCAGCAGGACTGCACCATTACCGCCATCGCCTTCGCTTTTCAACCCCCGTCGCTGCCTACACTGCGGCAGCTCCAGCCACGACGCAAGCTGCTGCCCGGAGAGGCTGTTCGCGCATCATTGAATGAGTAGCACTCGCGTGTCTAGGCTACATACACAAACAAACACGCTCTGCCAGATGGAACTTAAGAGCTGGACAGCGTTCGGCCAGTACATGCATTTTGCAGCCATATACAGCCGTACTGTAAGGGAGAGTTATAAATTAGGCTGCGGCCGTCTGTGCAGCCTGCGAAGACTTTAGCAAAGTAATGTATAAAATGATCACCAAGGAAGCGCCGCAGACCTGGCATCAATGATGTAGTAAGGGCCAGAACTTTAGCTCCAGAGTCGTGAGCTGCGGGCGATGCACACAGTATATACATCAGTCGCAGCTGAACGAAGTATGCTAAGAGGTAATAACAAGATGTTACCCGCGGATAGCCCCAGCTGGCTTGTTGTTGGGCAAAGCGTCACTCAATACTCGCCATCGAAGCCCTCTCGTTCAATCACGTACTGGCCCACCTATAAGCTCACTTTTCTTGGAATCATCTCCCCTCCCACCCAACTTTTCGTACACGCCGGCCTCAGCCGCCAGCCTCGACTCAACACAACCCCCCGCCCCAAGAACAGCAACTCACCTCAAAGCCGACTTACCCCTTTCCTCTCCATCTCACCCCCCTCCGCCTCCTCAGCCGCAGCAAAGGCAAACAAATTCCTCCCCTTCCGCTCCCCATCCGGCCTGACGTGCCCCACGCGCCCAATCGGCTCGCGCACCGTGCTGCACAGCTGCTGCAGGGTGGCGGCGTCGGCGTGGTTGGCGAGGAAGCGGTGGCCGTTGGAGGTTAGGCGGCCGACGACGTGGCCGCGCGAGGGGGCGCCGGAGCGGGTAAATTCGACTGTGTAGGTCTTGTGTTTGGAGTGTTAGTCTTGGAGGGAGGATGGGGCGAGGATGGGGGGAGGAAGGACGAGGAAGGAGGAAAGGGGTGGGAGGAGGAAGGGCTACGGGTGACATTCGGAAAGGTAGGTAATTTACCTCGATGATGGCTTCGCCCTCGGCGATGTCGGCGATGGATGGGACGGGAACGTCGGTGATGGTGTCTGGTAGGGGGTTGGTGGTGGGGTATGGGGAGCCCGTGGGCCGTGGCTGGCTCGAGAGGCAGAGCACGTGCTGGTAGGTCGCGACGCCGCCGTTGGCGAGGATGAGGCCGTTGCGGCCCTTATTGGTGCGGAGTTGACGTGTCATTTCGGTGATTGCCTGTGAAAAAGGATCAGCATTTACGAAATTTGGCGCGAAGCGCAAGGACGGTCCGCTTACGTGCATGGAGTAGTTGTTGCCGGCGCCGCCGAAGGAGGTGAGGCCGCCCAGAAGGGTGAGTGATTTTTGTGAGCCATCTGTGGAGAGGCCGAGATGGTCTGCGGCGAATTTGGGCACGATGGGGAAGCAGCTGTAGATGTCGTGCAGATCGATGTCGGAATTCTGGAGGTTGCTGACTTGCAGGGCGGCGTCGATGGAGCGTGATATGCTAGGGCTAGAATGGAAGTTTGGTCGAAGCCAGACTTGCCATCGTCAGTAATGCATAAGTGAGAGGGAGAGTCGACTGCTTACAGTCGCCACTGTCCTGTGTTCCTGCCGCACCCAAGGGGTAGATCCACCGGCTTTGGTCGACGCCGAGTTGTTTTGCGAAATCCGTGGATGTCAGAACGACAGCTCCGGCAAGATTGACAGTGTTAAAAGCATTCATTAGCAATGGATCTGACAAATGTTAGCCAGCAAGAGCCCGGGGTGGCTTCTTTGGACTGACAAGGAAAGCAAATCATGCGGTTCTTCTTGCTGACTGTGGCAATGGTTTCCTCAGTCACCTCCTTGCCATAGTTCCAGGCATAGGGATTGCTCTCCGCGATTTTGGCGAACCGGCCATACAGCTTGGCGGATTCATGGTTGTTTGCACGGATGGACTGCTTGCGGTGTGCTCGAAAGCCGTTCTCGAACAGCGGATACACATGAATGGGCGCTCCTATATCATGAATTGAGCCGAGATCTGCCGGCCTGGTTACTTTGCTGCGCATGCCTTTGACCACGTCATCGGAGAAGGACGTACTATCCTTGAGTTCTCGTGTGGTAGGCGAGAAGACGCTGGAGACTGCCTGACTGGGCTGGGACCAGCCAGGGGGTGGGATCTTCTTGGCCGCAGCACAGGCCGTCACTAAGACTGTCAACACTCACGAGACATGCCGGGACTGGGTACCATACAGGAAGCCAGGGCCTCGCCGCCAGTAACGACGGCCACCTTGGTCTGTCCGAGTGTAATTCGTTTGGCAGCTTCATCGAAGAGCAAGCCAGGCTGATTGCCGCCATGAGGGCTGAGAAGCCGATGTTTGGCATCAACGCCCAGCTTTTTAGACAGAAGGCCAGGGAGGTCAGGATACGGCCAAGTCCAGGTATTGACGATGTCAATGCTATCGATAGCTGACTGGAGGGTAGTGGCCTGTGCTATGAGACCGGTGTCATTGATCGCATCAATGATAGCCTGGTGCATCAGGTCTACCGGCTCTCGGGCATCTTCGACCTTGGTGGATCGATTGACCACATCGGCCACGCCAATGATGACTGGAACTGCTGAAGCCATATCCGTTTGCGAACGATGATTCGAAGATCAGGGAGCCATGCTGGAACCAGAAAGCTCTGTAGTATCACCCTCAGACGCGTCGACAGTCTGGGAGGGGGCAGTGAGTGGTCGACATTGAGCCGAGGCATGGAGTATCGGCATTGTAAAATTACTGTATCGAGCCACTGACCAGTACCGGAGAGACGTATCTCCGCTTCCCGCAGCTGGCAGATGTTGCCTTTCCTTGAACGATCCTTGTAGACCTTTTGCTTACCTGGATCAGAAGGTGGGTTCAACGCATCACGCAAAAGCTGCTCGCTGTGTCGCTGTAGAAGAAGCGAGATCCTTGTCACCACCTCACTTGCTTCAATGTTTACTATATTCCGCCAGCAGTTCATGGCTTTCCGATGGCGACCTATGCAGTAACGGATGAACCCGTTCACCAGCCCGTGCCTCGTCGCCGCCTCACCACCTCGGCCAGCTGCCTTCTCCTCCTCCACAACTTCTACATGCTCCCACCACCCTCCCTATTCTCAGGCGTGACATGCCCACTCGCACTCGCACTCGCATTTTCGCTCCTCTCCTTCCTCCCCATAACCATCCCCTCTTCACCAACACCACTCCCTGCAGACCCAGCTTCCCCCTTTCGAAAGCCCCCCGCAACCCACATCTCATCCCCCAGAGTCCATGCCGGGTGCGCCACAGTCAGCGCCCCGATACACACCGTCATCATGGCGGCGTCAAAGACGAGAAAAAGAACTTCGTTGTTGGCGAGCGAGCCTTTGAAACCCTCGGATAGCTCGGCGACGCGGAAAGCGCAGCGGATTAGGATTGTTAGGGTCGCGAGTGCGATTGCTGTGGTTTAATAATGTTAGGGCTGTGTCGAAGAGAATACAAGGGGGGAATATGAAATGTGATGGTAGGCGGGGTGGGAAAGGGGTTCTAGGGGTAGAAGGATAGAAGAACGCACCCCAGAGGAACAACCGCACCCTCCCATTACGTCTCAACACTTCAGTATGTTTATACACGCGCGCCCGATGCTTCCGCACAGCCCACATGAGATGCAAGCACAGCACTCCGAAAGCCGTGGTGGCGGCGACCTGGCTACTCAGCCCGGCGACCATGACGTCGACGCCGATATCCTGACTGTGATTCGTGGTGGCGACGGAGGCGAGGGCGCCGCCGACGGCCTGCAGGACCAGGGAGAGGAGGTCGCAGGAGATGAAGATGGTAGTGATGACGCGGGGTTTTAGGAGGGAGAGGTGAGGGTTGTAGAGCGAGAGGATGCGTGAGAGGGAGAGATAGACGGCGCAGGAGAAGAATGCGGGAGCGATGGTGAGGCAGCAGAGGTAGACTGGTGGGTTGGAGGTCAGTTCTGGTAGAGGGCAATCGTCCTCGAAAGAGGGTCAATCGGGAGGCGGGGGGAGGAATGCGCCGGTGGGCTTCCTCTGATGGGATACTTGGTTTTGGTATTGGGCAAGGATGGTCAACACATACTGATGAACCAGGTATCAATGAAGACGTCAAAGTGCATGCCAATACGGCCGCCGTAGCCGATGGCCTCGATGAGAGCTCCGACCATCATGGCCGCGGTGTATCCCCACGTGCGATGGCGGAAGCCGAGGAGGAACTGGGCGATGAAGCCCACGGAGAAGACGGCAAGGAAGAAAGCATTGACAGAGATGATGGGCAGATAGTTCACATAGCCGTAGGCCTCGATGCATTGCTGTATCTCGGCACAGTTGGGGGGCTTAGTTGTGGTGTCGTTGACCATAGTTGGGAGTTGTGGGATCGGACGACGGTTGAATCAGGGTGGGTAGAAGCTGTCAAACAATAGAAGGGGCACGTAGAAATGCAGCTGGGCCTTATATGTTCATCAGTGGCCTGGTTGAATGCTGGAGGACGTGAGTAAGGAGTCGCTGGTTTAGCGCCCACCAACCACAATCGTCGAGATAAGGCCTCAGATCCATTCAAGTGGTACGTGCTGCGCCCGAAGCTACATCATGCTGATGAGCACATACTGAGAAAAAGGAGACAGACTTTGATAGAGCGATCCCGCCCCCCAAATGGAGGGTGTGGAATCCCGCGTGTGGACTGGTCCACTTGGTGAAAGTTAGAGACCGAGGCGGAGCGTATGCAGCGTACGAGGACGTACCAGAGATTGATTCAAGGACGGCATGCTGGCTATTCGTGGCTCCGTAGTTAGCAGGTTAGAGACAGGTTGCTCGCATGGTCGGCTGGGAATCAAGCAAAACCGTGACGGATCTTGGGGGCGATCGTGCAGCTTGAGAAAGCCACTGACACGCGCTTCCATGGCTGGGAGTATGCCATTTCTGGAAGCAAAGAGTAGGCGAGACCCTGCCGGCCGCAATCGAATACGCAGCTGAAGAAGCAGAGCTGGTCGCCGGTGACTTTTTGCTTTCGGGTCGTGAGTCGTGAAGTGATACGAAGAACGAAACCAATCGGAAACGCCAGTGCGAGCGGAGCGGCCCACTGGCAATGGTAAAGTCAAGCTCGTCAAGCTTCAGTAGAAGGTCACAATGAAAGAATCGACAAGATTGAGTAGGCCTAGTGTCGCCTCTTTATTACTCGGTCAGGTCGCATTCTTTGAGATACTGGTATCTCGCTTACGTGTATCTGTAGAGATTGACGACCGGGTACGTACCAAGGCTCGTTCATAATTCCGAACCGCTTCACAATAATGCGCAGTCGAGAACACTTGAAGTAACTGCCATCACGATAGCTGCTTCGCTGAAAGTGGCCTATACGGACGCATGTCTTCGATTGCAACGAGAATAGCTAAAGAAAGAAGATGCGGACCATAGCATATGTTCAACTCGTCTTGTTTTCTCTGCGAACGGGACGATCCATCGAAATCAAGCTGGCTATCCAGCTTGGCCTCTCGGAGGAAGCCTTCGGTTTGACTACCAACGTCTATCAAAGCGTGTACCTGAACTGCGGATTCTTCAAGTCGGTCAAGTCATCTTCATAAGCATGCTCGTAAGCTTCCATGACGCCGGCACGGTCACGCCGCTTGTTTTCCCAGGCGCAGTAGAAGCGGTACGCGAGCGCTGTCAGAACGCAGACGATAGACGTCACGATCGTGGTGATCCAGCCAGTGTTGTACTTGGGGGCTTCTTCGGTCTTGAAGACCAATGGTCCGAGGAAGTTGCCTGATTCATGGGTCTCAGTTGTTATGCTAGTAGGGCCAGGGGGTGGAACACGTACCGAGGCAATAGCCCACAAACATGCCCGATGAGCTCACAGAGCGCTTTGTGTATCCTGCCGTGTTGGCGATCTGCATCGACATGAGCACAGCATAGCCACCACCGTACGAAGCCAGAATGTAGACTGCAAGCAACAGTGTCAGCATTTCCCGGCATGAATATATGAATAGTGCATTAACGTACCGCCAAAGAGTCTTGGTCCAGTCCTGTCCTGCGGCAGAAGCCAGAGGATGAATGAGGCAGTGATGGTTCCACAGACGGTGATCGCGACCAGATATGCACGCCAGCCTTTGTACTTGTAGGCGATGTATGGCGCCGTCAGCTCGATCGTGCCAATGATAGCTCCAGCCGGCATGACCAGCAACAGCGAATTGAGGCCGCTGAAGCCAAGATCGTGGATGATGATTGGCGTGAAGGTCGACACTGGTCCGTTGGCCACAAGCATGGTGAACGCCATGACAAACACCATCCAGAACTTTACATCCAGGAGCAACTCCCACACTTGCGCTATTTTGAAATGCGTGTTCCTGACTCCAGAGTTGTTTTCTCGTAGGCGCGCTACGGCGATGTACCGCTCCCGGTCGGAGAACCGCTTTGCGCGGATAGGGTCCGGCGGCATCAGGAACAGAATGAGGAAAGACCAAACGATCGTGATAGCTCCGGCTACAAGGTACATGTAACGCCATGGAGATAGAGATCCCTTGATGTGGCCTAGTCCATAGTTGATGAGGGGGGAGACAACCGAGACGTAGCCGGTCATGGAATACCATGCACCTGTAGACCGTCTAGATCAGTCGCTTGGCTCAAACTGGGAGGGAGATCAACGATGCTTGGAGTGCATCTAGCCTAGGACGAAATGTGCTTCAAGCAGGACTGCCATTGATTCGTTGAGCAACTTACCCATTCTGAGAGCCTGCTCCTGCTTCTTATACCTTCACCGACTTAGTCAGCTCAGCTCAGACAAGACACACATGGACTTACCATCCGCCAACCACGAGCATCCATCCCGGCGACACCCCTGACTCAAGAGCACCAAGGAAGAATCGCTGAGCATACAGCCCTTGCCAGGTTGAACAAGCGGCCGTGCACATCAGGCAGGCTCCCCACAGAAAGACAATGCCAAAGACGACGCGTTCGATGGGATACCTCTGAGCAAGTAGGATGGCTGGGTATGCCCCCACAATGAAGCCCAGGTAGAATATTGAGGCCGACATCGAGTAGCGGATCCCGACATTCAGGTCCAAATCTTCTCGAAGTCCGAAGAGAGCCTGTGTGGGTTAGTCAGGGACAGACAGAGGGGGACCGATAGTACAGCTTGTGACAGCATAGCTTTGTCATAGTACTGCAGGCCATAAGTGGCACACAAGATGCTGAGCAGTCGGCGGTCGATTTTCCTGACCAACTTCTTCTCTTCCTTCTCGGTCCACTCCTGGTCACCGTCGTAGGTGGCCAGCACCTTCATAGCCTCATCATTGTGGAGAGTATCGATGGTCGCCGTTTTCTGAAGATTCTCAACATTGTCTTCAGAGTGCTTCTCAGCTTGGATCTCCGGCTCCGGCATTGTGTCGACCTTTTCGTCTGGGATGCTAGCGTACGTGAACACAGTTGACGAAAGCTGTATGTACAAGAGAAGCAAGGCGGCTAAGCATGAGCTTGTTCGGTCTTGTTCGCCCTTTATACCAGACAGCCGCCGGCAGCGACTGCGGAGAGACATCTCGGCGCAAACAAGCCTCGGCTAGGGAGCCCAACCGGCTGTATGAATCAATGACCATTTCAGTGGTGAGGAGATCGATAAGCGATGCCAAGGGAGGGAGCCGGGGTAACACTGGGTGTAATTGGTGTCAACGGCGGCACGCGAGGACAACGTGGAGTAGAATGCGGGGATCTGGGGGCTCTGGAGGGATGGCCAAGGCCGGGCTTTCCGGGCTCTGCTGCTCGTCACTCTTAGGGGCTGTATGAATCTGAGTGCAACAAAACTGATTGACGTCGACCTCTCAGGCTCCTCATGGAGTTCGGTTATCATCGTGTCACTCTGTGCCGACCAGCATGGCTGCAGCCATGCCTTTGCTCCTCAGCCAGATCGCTCGCAGCCCCGTACGGTTCTTTGACCTCGGGTGAATATGAACGCAGCAAGCAACGGCACGGCGTAGCTCTCATGAAGTGTTGTCAACAACGGGCCCTTAGGTGTTTCGGGGCTGGCTGGATGAGTGTGGCAACATGTTGGTAGCGTGTCCACAATGGCGTCGACAGTCGGCGAAGGTAAGCAAAGGTCAACCTCTGCAACCGTGAGAGCTGTCGTGGAATGACGAGTTTTGGAGCTCTATATAGCGATCTTATTAACTCACAGTATAGTAATCGAGTGCTTTGGTGCCTCGGCTAGAGTCATGGTAATCGAAGAAAACGGAGGCCTAGGATTGGCGTTGACATTTTGCCACGTGGACCTACCATATGTGCTTGCATCATGTTCAGCAATGATGAACAGCACCCTTAGATGATGACCTTGACACCATCTCAAGTTGCTCTCTTCAAGCACGAGCGATGTTGAAGTAAAGATTGAAGCTGAGGCTGACGCCGAGGCTTGGCAGTGGCAGTGAGGCTTGTCTGCTCGGGACCCCCACCCATATCAAATGAATCATCTTACCACAGTATCCTCCCTTCAGCAATTCCTGCTTGTTAGTCCCTCTCGCGTCGGACAATCTTGCGGCAGTCTCCAGCAGACGGACGGAGTCGATGCCAGCTTCTACTGAGGCCGCGCTGCCCTATCACGAGCCGGACATCATCACAATCCTCGTTCTAGTCTCTTTCGTTCTTCTACTCAATTTCGTCAATCACCTCGTCAACCATGTCCTGTACTGCGGACTTCTAGCCCAGATTTTACTAGGAATTGCATGGGGCACGCCAGGAGGTAAATGGCTTGGCCACGATCTTGAGCAAGCCATCGTCGACCTCGGCTACCTTGGACTCATCCTAATCGTATACGAAGGAGGCTTGCTCACGTCTTTCAAGGCCTTGAAGGACAATTTACTCCTTTCTATCGGAGTCGCTACTACTGGTATATGCGTACCAATAGCACTCAGCTATGCTTTACTTTCCCTCGTTGGCGCAACTGCCTTGCAGGCTTTCGCCGCAGGAGCAGCCTTATGCTCTACCAGCCTTGGCACAACATTCTCGGTTCTGTCTGCCAGTGGTCTATCGACTACACGAATGGGCGTGGTTCTGACTTCTGCGGCAATGATGGATGATGTCGTAGGACTCGTCATGGTTCAGGTCATATCGAACTTGGGGATCGCAACGAGTCATTTCAGCGTTGTGACTGTGCTAAGACCTATCCTTGTGTCCCTAGGCTTGGTACTGGTTATGCTACTTGCAGCTCGTTTTGTTGCTATGCCAGTCACGATCTGGTTCAATGAATTGCGGACCAGCCAGCCTGAAGGAAAGCTAGGCCGCCTGCTTAGTTCAAGGGTACTACCTCTGGGTGTCCATATCGCCGTTTTGATCGGGGCTCTGACAGCTGCAATCTATGCCGGCACGTCAGGGCTATTTGCTGCATACCTCGCCGGTGCTACAATCACCTGGTGGGACGATCATGTACCGCATCCACTATGTCCGCCCGTCGTCAGCGCACCCCCGGCCGAGATCCTGTCTTCTGGACGAGGCTCTGGTCATGCTCACGAGTCTTCTGGCACCATGGCCACATCACAAAGTGCCATCCAAGGCCAACAAAAGACAAGATCCACGGGCGCAGATGTTTTCGAACAAGTCTTGGCCCAGCCGTTGCGGAGAATCCTAAGCCCATTCTTCTTTGCATCGATCGGCTTCTCTATCCCCGTCTCGCGGATGTTTGCAGCAGATACTGTGTGGAAAGGTATAGTATACACAACGCTAATGTTCGTTGGGAAATTGGTATGCGGACTCTGGCTGGTTCGCTTCTCTGGGCTGGCTGGCACGTTGCGAATGCCTCGGCCCAAATATCTAGGATCTCCTCTGTCCCACAGTACTGCCGCAGTCTCGTCTGCAGCGCCGAATCGCAATGAAGCTTCTCCACCGGGGCCGGCTGAGACGTCTGAATCGGTACCTGACCCAAACGATGCCTCCAAGGAAGGCGTGTCCCCACAACAAAACGACGCCAGCCCCACGTCCAAGTCGCAGGATAACAAGGTTCTTAATGAGAAGCAGAAAACTCTCCAGGCATCTCCGGTGAAACCACTATCACTCTATCCCGGATGTGTACTTGGATGTGCTATGGTCGCCCGTGGCGAGATCGGCTTCCTTATTTCGGCGATTGCAGAAAGCAACGGAATTTACGGCGACGAGCCCAACGGTCCCATCTTTCTGGTCGTCACATGGGCGATCATGCTCTGCACTTTCATTGGGCCTCTTCTGGTCGGTGCTTTGGTCAAGAGAATCCAACATCTTGATAATCATTCTGGCGGTGCCAGATCGGAAGTACTTGGAGTATGGGGCGTTACTTAACATCTCAAGGCCCATTTACCGTCCTCGCGAGGACTGTCCGTCAAATTCAGACTGCAGTCCTATAGCGAAACCACCTCGCACCAAAAATATAAGAACTTATAATTCCGACTCCCGTCCGGCAGTTTCACCTTCGACATATCTGGCACTGCCACAGACTGTGGAGCCCCCGTTATCCTCCAATGAGATACCCACACACCAGGAGTGTACACTGATTCCGAGAAAGTGCACCGTGCTCCGGGGTATACCAGGATGCTAAAATCGGGTGTATTGACCGTGATGGGCTTGCCGTATTCCGGATCGAATCGCGAAAACCATGTACATACGCCTGTATAGTTCGGACGCGTACAGAAAGTGTAGCCCGTGTTCCCAGGATCTATACCATCTCTGCGGGTGGGAACCATCGGATGCGTCGGGGTCGCTGCTGCGCTGACGCTGGCGAAGAAGAGGAAAAGTGAGGCAAGGACTACCCTCAGAGTCAGAGGAAACATGTTGTCGGATGGCAGGAGCGTGTGTCAAGGCTGCGTTGTGTAAACTCTGGGCTGAGGTCGGACGACCTGAGAGACTGCGCAGTCCTAAATTCAGCTCATGAACGAGCTCGACAAACAAAGAAGCAACTGACACAATCATCGGTAGTGGCTGAAGTAGCCGGGCCTGGTTGTTGGCTGATGATAAAGACAGCAGGACAAAGAGAACAGGGAGCCATCACCACCGTGAGCAATCTTCTCATTCAATGATCACAAACCCGTGTTGTGGGCAGTCGACCCCTGCAACACTCAGCCTTGTCGACACAGCCTTGCGGGTACCACGACAGATCACAGATCATCAGTCCAGCTTTGGGATCACATGGCGGTATAGCAGCTGATCAGTAGGGGACGAATATATCGCCGCTCTAGACACAGTATAACTCAATACAATCAGGCAAGATCTAGAATCACATTCCGTGAACTGCTAGCGTTGTCCAAGAGTGTTGGCTACCCTCAGAAAGAGGTGTTCACTTCAGCTTCGTTGAACGCGACGCGCGCTCGATGACTAGTCTTGTAAAACAATTCCGACATCAAGACGACTGACTGCCCTTTCCTTCCACAGCAGAGGCAAATGCAGATTGAGAAGATGGAATGCATGGAGCGTCGACACCGAAGGTGGACCTGTCGGCGACAAGTTTCCCCACCTCCGACCATCACGACGACGTTGGTGACCATGATGAGCTTTGCTTTTTCAAGTTTGCCGTGGAGGGGACATAGAGGTCAACAATAATCCTTTGGCTATACCACTGCCAGGTACCCGCACGTTTGGTCTTGTCTCGCAATCTTCGTGCTCAGGAAGAAACACATCCTAAGCTCACCTTCCGCTCCGTGGCTCGGAACTGTTGCAATGGTTTCCACCCGGTCCACCAAAAGGCGCTCGCGAAGCCCGCCGGCGACCGTGGAAGTGGAGCGCCCGACTAAGAGCCCAAAGGTAGTGAAAAAGTCGGCGCCCGTTCCGAAGCAATCTTTTGAAGGCGTGCAACTCGTCCTGCTGGACATAGGTACGCCAAGACCCAGCTCTGACCGTGACCGGCTCAACGACTAATCCGCTACAGAGGGCACCATCTGCCCCATAACATTTGTCAAAGATACACTGGTACGGCTACGCGTCTCGCCAGCTGCCAATCAAACCCCCTCGCTCAGTTCCCTATCCAAACCTTTCCCCTCAACATCATATTCACTAACCCCTCCAACCTGCCCCACAGTTCCCATACGCCCTCTCTGCCCTCCCCAAAGTCCTTGCCACCTCCTGGACTTCTCCCACTTTTGCCCCCTACCGCGACGCCTTCCCCGCCGAAGCGCGCGCCAACCCGGACGCCTTCTCCGCCCACGTCGCCGACCTCACCGCCCGCGACGTGAAAGCCGCCTACCTCAAGAACCTGCAGGGCTACCTGTGGGAAGACGGCTACAAGTCGCACGCGTACTCCACGCCCATGTACGCGGACGTGCTGGACTTCCTAGATCGGTGGCCAACATCGCCATCACCACCGCCGCCAGTCCCTACCCCTGCCACCTTCTCTGCCGCTGCAGACACGAATGGAGCGAACGCGTCCCTCGAGCAGCCGTCGCCGGACACTACCACCCCCACTGACCAAGCCCAAGCCACAGAGCAAACTCGGCAACGGCAAGTCGCCATCTACTCGTCCGGCTCCATCTTCGCACAGAAACTGCTGTTCGAGCACATCCGGGACCCCTCCACCTCCACTTCCTCCACGACCAACACACCCAACCCCACAATCCTCGATAAACGGCCCCTCATAACCGCCTGGTACGACATAAGCAACGCCGGCCCCAAGCACTCGCCCGCCAGCTACAGCAAGATCGCGACCGACCTGAAACGCCAGCCTCAGGAGATACTGTTCCTGAGCGACAATGTGCAGGAGGTGCGCGCGGCGCTCGAGGCGGCCATGAAGAGCGTGGTGGTGGAGCGAGAGGGGAACGCGCCGCTGTCAGAACATGATCGCGAGGAACTCGAGGTCGTGGACGGGTTTGGGACGTTGAGTGAGCGGTTGGGAATCTGAAATTAAAAAGGACAAGTAGAGGGCGGTGAATGTGAATAAGCGATTGATCTAATGATCGAAGCTGCTTGACTTGCCGTGGTTGTGCTTTCGTGCTATGCCAAACCGCCCCGAGAATTCGCTCACACAATGGAGGGTCAGCCAAATCTACGAGCGGGCTCCTGGGACTTATAGCAGATCGCTTCTGCTAGTCGATAGAAATTGACTGGGGCCCTCCCCGAACCCATAACAGGAGCTTTGAGCTGGTAGTCTGTTGTGAGTTTCAGGAGCCCTCCCGTCAGTTTTGTCGACCCCTGCCTGGTGAGCACAGAGTGATTGAGCTCAACCAAGGGTGGGCAGCCTTTTTCAGGCACCCAGACCCACCTTGGAAGCCTGCAAGGCCGTCTCAGGGGCTCTCCGAAGTACATCTCCCCCCGAGGCTATCGGATACTATGATGTATACCCCTCTCATCGTCGCTTCCATATCATGCGTCTCCAGCCCTCCAACATCCACATCAAGCAAAGTTACTTCCCCCACCCCTCCGCTGCACCACCCAAGCCGGCCCCTCGTCCCCCTTCATGATCTCCAGTCCCATGACCCGCTGATAGAACGTCGCCATGCCCTTATCCCCCAAAATACCCATGATACGCCTCAAATGCGGCATCTCATCCATCACCTCATTCACACATCCGACCAACCACTCGCCCAGTTTCCTGCCCCGCCACTCCTCCAGCACGTACACATCCGTCAGGTACGCAAACGTCACGCCATCCGTGATCACGCGCGCGAAGCCGATGAGCGGCGCCCCGCCCCCGGTAGACTCCTGAGCAGCCACTCCGTGCTTGCTTTCCGTGGACGCGGCCGACGTGCCGCCGCCCTTTGCGCCTTCGACGTGCGTCGCGATCTCATGCACGACATCCGCCGGGCCCTGAGCAACTGCCTCCGCAGTCACATCAGATTCAGGCGGCGGCGGTAAAGTTTCGCCGGTGGGCGAGTAGAGGCCGAAGCAGAGGGAAGCGTCAAGGGCGGCGCGCAGGGCTGGCTCCGGGAGCGCTTTTGCCCAGTAGAGGGCGTCGGAGGCGAAGGCGGCGTTGACGGCGGCGAGTGGGATGAGAGACGTGTCGGTGGAGATGAGGAAGCCGTCGCGGGTCCAGGTTCGGTGGCTGCCGCTGGGTGGAAGCATGATTTGGGGGCCAGGCTGCTGTTGACGAGGGAGGCTGCTGTCGTGGGGATGAGGTTCGGCAGGTTTGAGCGTCGAGGACACAACGATTGCGGGCAATTGGCGATTGGCGGCGTGTGAGCCTTCTGAATCTATAAGATGACTCAAATTCCACTTTTTGCGCTGTCTCACTTATGGGGGCATGCTCAGTGATCTTCATTGACGTTAGCAGGCTCTTCGGAATCTCGGAGATGAGCGTCGGTGATGATCGTAAGTCACAAGCCAGAGAGAGCTGACCATGTCTAATAATTCTGGTTGTCTACAATGGTGCTATACTCGTCTCAGACTCTGCAGGAATGTGACCCAAGGCGCAAACACAGTCTCATGAGTTGTTGGATACGGTCGAAACACGTGAAGGTTGAATCAGACATAGTAGTGCAGTGGTGTTATATTCTGCAAAGTATACTAAAGGCAAGCTGACGAGGAGACATGTAATTGAAGGTCCATCCTATATGCGTCGTATCAGGATATTGCGAGAGCCTTCATATCCACAGTCTACAATCCAACTGTGCTGTACCCGAAACCGATTTCTCCCAAATGAGCTGTCAAAGTTTGCTCTCTTTCGCTGGGATTTCGGCCTTTCGTGGATACCCCTCGTTGGTCAACGTTTTGTTCACTACGGGACTCTCGAATGCACCATACGCAGAAGAGAGCCTCGCAGTTGACCCGACAGGCGTCAACAAGTCTTTGACAAAGACCAGGAGCTGGGACAAGTCTTCATCTTAAGGCCGGACTGCAACTGCAAAGCCCCGGAGGATGCGCTCATACAACGAGGGCGCGAGTCGAGCGCATACCGCCATTCTTTAGCGGTTTTGAGATGGTTGCCGCGCGCTGGTTTTCGCTCAGATTGACCAGGACTTGTTCCGAGAGTCGCCATAATAACTTTCTTGGATCAAGTGTCGCCGAGGGAGAATTCCAAGTATACGAAGGGTCGACTTTGTTTGTGTACGAGCAGTGGACGAGGCAGGCTCGTCAGGGCAACGTGGGACGTGCAAAGCGCCCAGCAGCCTGATGGCGAGGAAGGCGAAAGCAGTACCTCTGCAAAAGACAGGAAGGTGGACGTGAGTGCCCAGGATCTTGAAGAGAGTGGTTGAAACTACCATGAATCAATCGACAGGCATGGCTAGCTGTCTACAGCTCGAACCTCCACTCATCGCTCTTGCTCGCTTTGGCAGGCCCAAAGTACTTGCCAAAGATGCGGCGCAGATCCTTGTCGTCCAGCTGCATGTGCTCGCCTTTGACTTGCTCGAAAACAAGAGCCCCCTTCTGGTCCAATTGCTTCAGACCAATCCAGTCTTCCTCGTAGATGGTGCGGTCCCGTAGCTTGGTGACACGCTTAGCCTCGTCAGTCTCGGTACGGTTGACCTCAGCAAACCAGCCGGACTCCTTGGGCACAACGGTCTGGTCATCCTTGAAGAGCACCATGACGAAGTTCTCCAGCTCGGCAAGATTCTTCTTGTACGTGGCATTCTTGTGCGGGCGCTCGTTGTTGATGTCGGCGAGGAAGTTGGAGTGCTCCAGATAGTTTTCGAAGTCGTCGATGTTTCTGTAGTACTGCGCAGGGACGAGGCGCGACTGGATGAAGTTGCTCCACACGGTGCTGCTCTTCAGCAGGGCGTTGGCGCTGTGACACACCCAATCGCTCAGCTTGCAGTCCTGGAACTCGGAAATGCCATTGTGCTGGCTGCCGAATGTGACCAGGCTTCGCACTCTGGGCGCCCAATGCCCGCAGCGCTCAATGTAGCCTCGGAGGAATTGCCCACCTTGACTGAAACCTACAGCATCGATGGCCGGCGCAGTGCGGAGGATATTGTCTTTAGCCAATTGTTCACACACCTGCTCGATCTGCTCTGTCACATTGCCGAAGAAGGATGCAGAGCGATCGGCCGACCCCGTCGACTTGCCTAAGGAAATAGCTTGAACGTAGGTACCAGGATGTATCTCGTCCAGTAGAGCCGCCACGTCTTTGATCCCGTCTGCATCCGCGGAGTCGCCGAGGCCATGCCAGATGACCACAGGCAGAGGGGTATCGTCACTGTCGTCGCCTACGCGCGAGTCGTGCCCGGCAGGCTCGCTGACACGAATCGGACTTGGTATGCGTTCGGGCAAATGAGAGAAGACGTGGGCATCGGGAAGGATAACGAAGGACAGGGCTGGAGCCAGGAGGGCGGCGGTCACGATGGTACTGGTATACATGGTGGAGGTAGTGATTCTAACGACTTGTCAAGAATGGCCGGGGCCTGCGCGCAGCGCTGGATATAGTACAAATGGTGGAACACGAAGAGAAAGAGTGGTGCCTGAATCGCTGATGGCAATCCAAGCGTAAGCACTCTGGCGAGGGGCTGGGGTTCGGTCTTGGCGGCCCAATCGATCCCTGGGCTATATGCGCCACAGGCAGTGAACGTTGATACTCGTGGTGTCAGAAAAATTGCTTCATTATTTGGTCACAGACCATTATGAAAAACTGTCGCTAAAGCTCGTAGGCCCAAATTCGAAGCGAAGTAGCCTTGATCAATAGGCCGTCCGTCCCCTTTTGTACGCCTTCGCTCCGTATGATGGGTATCGTGATCGTACTCAAACAGTGCACCGTCAACTGCTACCTCAAGCCAACAAGCCCAGTCCGTCTTCCTCGGCGATCAATATCTTGACCTTTTTCAGATCCTGAGTCCATTTACGTATGACCCAGTGCCACATTTGCTTCTCATCTGTACGTTTCTCTGCGATATATTTGGCCAATGTCAGGTTGCTCTCCCAATTTTCTCGTACCCGGCCATTGCGCACTAACATTTCACCTCGGAGGCGAGGAAATTCAGACTTGGCCAGAGTGATCGCTTCGGTGTCTCCTACCATTCTCAAATTCTCCAGCTGGCAGGGTGGGCATGGATGATCTTGATGTGGAAGAAATCCTGGTAGACTGCCATAGAAGTCGGGCGCACCGTGTGTGTTGGACGAGCAGGTGAACGAGAAGGACTTGGAGGGCTGTGACCGTGGTCGGACGATGTTCTGGCAATACTGAACGGTACCAGCAGGCTGCAGAGCGACACCTGGCAACGGAGCTGTAGCTGTGCGGAACAAAGGACTCGTGGGAGGCTCGACAGATCCGGTACTCGATCTGCTCAATCCAGACTCTGTGCTACTGACTGATGATGTGCATGAGGATAGTCGGGATACTGGTCGTGCTGCTGTAGCCGAAGTGCGTCTTTGTTGGCACTTGAAGCATCTGAAGGGTTGTTGAGGTAGTTTGGTGCCGCTGGTCTTGATGACGGGACATGGGCCAAGCTTGCAGGTCTCGATGCTCATGATGAGGCCGTGGCCACAGCAGAAGCGTAGGATGTAGGCAAGGCACATTCTGGCGAGTGGAGATTCAAATGGCTAACCTCAGTGGCGTATTCAGGCGTGGGCCATGACTGTTTGACAGGTAGTTTGGCAGTGATGCAAAAGTGTCGTCGTGGTAGCGCTGGTGACTAAAATGCGCGTTGTACGGAGCCGCCCATTGCTTGTCGCGCTCGTGCCATGAGTGACGGGTCAACGGATCAGGGCTAGGGCGAAGTGAAGTGAAGGCTGGGCAGAACGATTCCCAGGACGCGTGCGTGGAGGGGTTGATGAGGTAGGCGAAGAGTGCAGACGAGGAGGTACTCAATTAGCCGGGAGATGTCACAGTACCGCGATCGAAAAAGCAAAGTACGCGTACATATGCTGGCCGGGGGTGAGAATCACCTTGCGTGGTGTGAAAGCCAGTTTGCACCGTCCCGTGTCTGTCCGCCTGGTCCGTGAGAACGATAGGAGCCGACCGTCAAGGTTGTCGCTGTCCGGCGACAGGCCCAAAGTAAAAATTCGCGCATCTTAGACGGGTGGCCAACCGGCGAGCCTGAGCCCCATTAATGATTGTCACCCTGCCATTTCTTCCACATTGCACCTCGTCTCAGCTTTGTGCGTCTCTCCACACACGGAGGCTGGCATCTCCGGGCGACTCTTCCCCAGAGTGAGTAATGTATCACCGGCAACAACAGCAATCGAAGATCTACCCGAAAATACGGTTCTACCAGGAGGCGACTGTGGACGCTTTACATAATTGGAGATGGCTGCACGGATAAGCAGCGTGTGGGGCAAGACAAGATTCCTTTTGCTGCAATGTGCTTTCCCCAACCTGACATGGCTCTCTAGCAAGATAGCAGCTGCAATGCCCTCGTGTCGAGACAGGGAGGCCACCCACGAGGTCTCAAAAGCCCCGAACTCGGCACTTGCATAAATCTCGCCAGCTGAGTTCACCAGTCCTCGTGGCCGACAGGGTACAGGTGCTTCTGGCCTTCTCCCTTTTGCTCCGTACATTCTCGAGGTAACCGTTTGAGTTCAAACGTGCGAGAGGGAAGGATTTGTGCACCTGGCCAACACCAGCTTCCCCAGAGTGCACGTTGGTCTTACTCCAGCTTCTGCCCAGACTGCAGCTGCCGGTCATAACCAAGCTCCACACGTAAATGACGGCATCCTGCATGCATTGGTGAAACCTCCCCGGTCTGATTTCGTCGTGCAGCTGGTGATTGCGGTACGGGAGTACTGCGGGTATTCTCCCTTTCCTTTCATCCAGGCTGAGAGTACTATAACAGCCTGATTTGCCGTTCCACTGGCACGAGGTCCGCAAGTACACAATCCAGTACTTAGCACTCTAGCTCAAGCTCAGGAGGAGCTCCACGTAACTTCATACCCAAAGACAGTGCGGCGCAAGAGTTCATCTCCGGGATCCTCATCGAACATGACCTTGTCCATGGTATGCTCAAGCATTTTGGTAACGGTGAAGCCATTGGCGCGGGCCAGATCAAAGAAGGCCAGGTCTTTCTGCAACAGCCAGGGGCGGTAGGGCGTGAAGAAGACGAGGGCGGCTGATTCTGGCTTTTTGCTCAAGCACTCTGACAGCGTCTTGATCAGCTTCTCATGCTCCGAGTGGTTGAACAAGATGTCCGCCAGAATCAGGACATCGAAGTCGCTTGCTCCAGTAGGCAGTGCCGACTTGATCTCATCGGTAGGAGATCCCCACAAATAACCATGAATCACAACTCGTGTGTTGCTGAACGCCAGGCCGCAGTGGTCAACATTGTACTGCAAATTAGCAACAAGGTCTGGGTCAGGATAGTCTGTCACGACCACGGTGCTGGCCCCTCGAGCGGCACATGCCAGACTGGGAAGGCCGGCACCAGCGCCCAGCTCCAGCACTACCTTGTTTGTGATGTACTTCTCGGCGTGGTCCTCGAGAAACGAAGTTATGACCTGAGCAGCATTCCACAGCAGATGTCCCTGGGCCAGGTCAGCATCGCACTCACCTGTTTTCGATCAACCTGATGCGCACCCAGAGCGGACTATGGCCTACGAGACGCAGCGAGAGAGACTGGCCATTCTTGAGGGTGTATTGAGTAAAGGTGGGTGCTTTGTCGGGTTGATAGTACCCCTCTGGTTCTTGAAAGAGGTCTACAGCATCATTGTCGCCTCCATCACCAGGCGTGTCGGGCATGCTTTCAGTGTCGATGCCGTCAGACGCATTCGAGTCTGTTCAACAAGAGGAAATCTTGTGGCATCGGTCCGAAGGAAAGAATGGAGTACCTTGGTAGGAAATTTCGCGGCTTTTGCGGCAGACTTGGCGAGCTAGCCTCGGTCTTGGTGGCCGAGGGATCCCGACCAGGCCCTGGGGCGTCAGCCGGTAGCCTAATCTGGCACATCCGTTTGCTGACAGTCGAGTCTTTGGCCAACTCTCCAGACGGGGCAAAGGATGCCAGAGAGTCCGCACAGTAGAGCATCAGGATCAGGATCTTAGGCTGGATCAGATTCTTGGAGTCGGCATCGCCTCGCTTATGGCGTGGGGGCACGCATCTGCAGCGCATGTTGGGGACCTGCAGATTGCCTAGGCGTGGCATAACCCGTTCAAGCGCGGAACTACGGCGCAGGTACAGAGGTACTCGAGTAGAATCGAATGACGATTCTAGACACCTTACCTCGGCGTTGTCATTCGATCTAGGGAAGATCTCGTACCACAACAGAGACATCTATGGCCTTCTCCACACAGACTCTCACGAGATTGGGGTGGTGGCATAAGCAACATGTGGCTGTGGTATGACCATAAGCTAACGCAACCATCGAGTGACTTCTACAGTAGCACAGTGTACAGCAGTCCAGATAGCAGTTCTTTCGTAAGCGTTACAGTCGCCTCATCAAGGTGCGTGATGGCTGGCAGAGTAATCGGGCTTTGCTCCGGTGGGTGATCGAAGTGGACCATCTTCAGCCTCGACTTGCCGTCCGCTGCACCCGCGTCTGTCCCCGATTCTTTCCATCGAAATTATGGTACACGAAAAAGAATCAAGGTCACTTCTCTGATCTTTCTTTGTACCTCGCTGGCGCACTCTTCGTATCCTGCTCTTTTGCCGTTCTTGAGATCTAGATCACAACGACAGCCTTTGCGTTTGCGGCGCGACTGGCCTGTGTTCCCTCACGAAACCGATCGACCTCTGACGCGGGGACCTCCAATCCTCTCCGGATCCTTCTCCAACCATACGGCCTCCCTTTCCCCATCGAATCACCCAAACCCCAGCGATTTCGAACCTTGACCACCTGCTGTGTTCCCCCCGACGCCCCCCCAGAAAGAGCCCCAGGAAAAGGGCAGCCATCACCCCCCACCGAGTTTGGCACCTTGCATCAAGAGCCGGTACAACATTACGGAGTATTGTTCTTGTGCCCTCGTGTCATCGTTGATCGAGGCTCGGTCATAGCAGCCAGGTCTTCTGTTCCGAGTTTTGTGACGCTACTATTCGTCTACCGATTCGCTCATCAAAGCTGATCTTCGCCAACTTTACGTCTTCTTTCTTTCAGCACATTCCGCCAGCCGGCGCCTCATCCCTCTACCCGCCTGCTTTCGGCCTTTCTCGAACTCAAAGCGGTCAAACGCTTTTTTCGAAACGCATTCGCCTTCCTCTTTCCACACATACACTCCTCTAGCCGCCTGCCCAACAATGAGTGCCTTCTCTCCTAGACGAAGTGCCCGCCTTGCTCAAGATCAAGCACGCTCGCTTACATCTCAATCGACTCCTTCTTTTACATACTCTCAATCGTCGAGTCTGTCTTCTACCGCGCATCCTAGCCCGACGAACGACGCTCTCAACCCTCCTCCGCCTCCGTCCACGCCTCAACAACCAAATCTGCGACACCAGCTGCAAAATAACTACGCTATGTCCCAGCAGCAAGCCTTCAACGCCCCCTTGCCGTCGCCATCCGCTAGCGACATGAGTCCCTTCTTCGGCCGCTCGAACGCGAATTCCCAGCCCACCTCATTTACCTCGCAGCAATCCGTCCAGACTGCGTCGCCTTTCGAGCAGCAGGCCTACGGGCAGAATCAAGAGCAGTCCTCACAATTTCACCCTCACTCCAACTCAATGTCTCAAGCTCGGCCAGCAATCAACAGCATGACTCCACAGATGCCAGCAGATTTCCTTGCTGAGGCAGCCAAGCGAGCGCAAATTGCCTGTCTGATGCGTGACATGGGCGATGTCTCTCTGTGACCGGCAACGAGTATTTTCGCAATCAACTCTTCCTTTTGCCACAGTGCACGCACTATCAGCGACATCGGTAGGCAACCTTTGGCGACATGCCGAGGATGTCTAGGCGTCCACTGGAGCCTAACATGTGCTACCCCAGAGGCCCTCAAACCTTATTTTCTGCCCCACGGCCCTCCAGCAACTTCAACACTCGCCTTCTCGGCCTGCTAGGCAGGCAGGTGGCAGCTATGGCCTAGAAACCAGTGACGAAGACATGATGTTGCTCGCCTTCATCGCAGAAAGGCATCTTTCGACGGCACAGCACCAGAAAATATGCCGATTATTTCGGCGGCTGTTCTCTGGCTATTCCTCACTCACACACGCACACCTATTCTGATGACAGCGATGATTCTTTGAATTTTCGATATCCACTCACCCACAGCTCTGATCAATAACGGCGTTTTGGTGGCCATTCGTCCGGCGAACAAAGACCGGAGGGAGGGTGGCAACTCTGGATCAATGCTTGCGACGCTGATGGCATATTTAATATTTTGGGTTTACAGCAGCACAAACGAAGGGAGATGGCATTACAGGCACTTTGAGATTGGCTAGATCTCTAGAGATTGCATGGCGAGAGCCTGACTCTGCTTGAAGAGCGTTGATTTTTATAGTCAAGACCAGTGTGGAGAGGAGTTCATGGAAACTTGAGCAGACAGCATAGCATTCGGGTTCGTAGACGAGCAGATGATTGAATACAATGCAGACAGGTTGACCAGACCCGTCTGGTCATTCAACTTCTCGTACTTCCCTCCGCTCTCAATTACCAGCAAGCCGTATGACCAGGCACGAGCCCCCCGTGCGGTTTCCTCTGGCTCTGCCGCCGTCTTGTCGCCAGCTTCGCCAGCTCCTCCCTGCATTATCCTCAACCTTCCAAACTAGTGCCTCAGCCCTAGCCCCCGTTCCCCAATGCACAGTTCCCCCATCATCCATCCATCCATCCCTGCATCCGCCTATTCACCCGAGTACTCATTCCTCACCATCTACAAACTCTGCACCCAAAAACCGCACAAACCCATCTACCACCTCCGCCCTCCCGCCCCTCTGCCCCACATACCCCTGCCCGTGCGCGATCCGCCCCCGCTGCAGCTGCGTGTACTTCCGCCGCAGCCGCTGCAGGAGCGGCTGGCTCAGCACCGTGCCCGGCGGGATTGTGACTGACATCTCTTCAGAGGCAGAAACAGTGGAAAGGGAGACCTGAGCAGGGGACGTTGACGCTGGCGCTGGCGGCCCAAACTCGACGGAGAAGGTGACGGAGCCGCCGTCTCCGTCCGCGGCACCCTGCGTCCGCGCCGCGGCCAGCAGCGCGCGCACGACCTGGAGCGTGGTGGCTTCGAGGGTCTGCAGCGCGGAGGCGGCGGTGGCTTGTGGGAGGATAGTTGCGGCGTGGGGTTTCACGGTGTCGTCGTCGGCGGCTGCGCTGTTGTGGTCTTGCTTGGTGGTTGAGGAGGAGAAGGAGGAGGGATCGATGCCAGTTCCGGTGCTGTTATTGGTGCTGCTCACAACATCGCGGGAAGAAGCGCTGAGTTGGGACAGGGCTTTCCTCGAGGTGGGTTTGGAGGGAGGGGGGAAGACGGCGTCCCAGATGGCGGGGTAGGGGGGGTGCGTGTCCGATGTGGGAACGGTGAAGAGGGGGGTATCCCAGCGGGAGAAGGGGGAGGGCGGCTCGTAGCGCATGCTCAGGGAGAGGTGGGTGGGGGGAGAATAGGGCGGCGTGGCTTCTGGTCGAGGGATCGGTATTGATGGGAGATAAGCCTTCGTGTCGGAGGCGACGACTGTAGTAGTATTCGACGGCGGAATGGCGGCAGCGTTCGAGGGGGCGTTGAGAGGGGCTTTTGGCGATGTTATATAGAGGGACTTGAGGGTCATGGTATCGTCTTGCAGCTGCGGACGGTCATGGTCGTTGCTGGCCCCGTCCGTGGAGGAGCTGCGGCTGTGCGGTATCTGGTGTAGAACACGATCGCCATAAACGGCCGTGTGGCCTTCAGGCTGTAGATTTCCCATCACATCTTTGCCGTGCTGCGTCATGTCTCCTTTCTCGGTATGAGACTCCTGCCCAATCTCGTCTCCTCTGCCCCAAGAGCGCAACCGGGCCTCGTTCCACTGCCGGCACTCATCTTCTTGCGCTGCAACGTGTACAACACAACAGCGCGTACCCGCCGCCTTGGCTTCGCACCATAGCTGATACCGGTAGCCCTTGATGTAGTTTGGGCAATCCGCGATCACAACTGTGTCTCGCGACACTCCGCGTTTAATAGCAGAGAACTCTTCAGCGCGTGCTGTCTTTTCTCGAGCGGCAGAGTTGAAAACTTCGTCCCGGCGGCGGTTGGCTTCGACGTTGGAAGGGTCACAAGATGTGTCATTCCGGGCATGATGGGAGTCTACGACTTGGACGGTGCGCTTCGACGCCGCATCATCGTGGATACGCTGGGAGACGTAATTCGCTATCTGCTGTGCACGATATGTCTTGCCAGAGCTTGGAAGGCCGGTGATGATGATAAGCTCTGGTCGTCAGTCAGTGAGGTCGCCCGAGACGTCTAGGTAGACTTACCGGCATCGATTGAAGACGTTGAAGCAGCGTGTAGTCAAACCCGGGGAATAGAAATTGTTCACTATGCACAGAAAAAAAAGTATAGGTGGGGTGTGGGGCATCTACACGACTGCACGGCCTATTAGTACAGGTTGCGCGGCCTTTCAGGTTACCTCCGAAGGCCTGTCAAGTATCAGCGAGATGGTTTCGAGTCACACGGCTTTTCGTCATCTACGAACTCCCGCTTGATATCTCCAGATCTTTGTCACACTCGATACACACATGTGTCTCAGTACCGGGACGCAACATCTGCCTCGAGAACCAAATCACAGGTTCAAGTTCTTTACGGATATTTGCACAATGTCAGTAGCAACTAGCTAAATAATCCAGTGTAGTTGAGACAGCCGGCCAGGTTGCTTTTGAGTCCAGGGTACATCTGTCCTGCCATCGAGCTAGGACTTCCAAAATGGTCCGCGGGGACGAGACTTGTATACTTCTCCTCCATGATACAAGTTTGGTCGATACACACCTCAGTACATTGAATCCTTCTCATGCTGCTAATCCCTTCCGATACATGCTATGGAGACAACATTGACTCTGATCAATCCATATCTGCCCCGACGCTGGAATTCCTCCTACAGCTTGGAGCTGTTCGTCCTCTCCAGCATGGAGCTGGTCTTCCTCTTCAGCTTGGAGCTGAGCCTCCTGATCCCCGGCTTGGGTAATCCAGTGAACAGGTTATCCTTGTGGAATGTTCCTTGAGTGGCATAATCCTTGAACTGGGTTGTGCAAGACTTGCAGGATCCATAGGGCAAGGTGTTCTTCTGATCGAAGGTGTGCCTTGAAAGGAAAAGTCCAGGACAAAGTGACTGCGTCCACTTTGAAAGCGGGGTGATCGCCCGTGTAAAGTCTCTGTACCCGGCAGAGAGGCTGGTCTGTAGTCCAGGCAATGGCCATGGCGAGTTCAAAACATCATGTTAGGTCTCAACGTTCAGTACACCGGGTGGTAGTACAGAGTATGAGGACTGGGTGCATACTGGAACTGATCCAGAGCAGCGTTGGTCACGGGCAAAGCGTAGTC
Organism: Cyphellophora europaea CBS 101466; assembly: GCF_000365145.1. NCBI lineage: Eukaryota > Fungi > Ascomycota > Eurotiomycetes > Chaetothyriales > Cyphellophoraceae > Cyphellophora > Cyphellophora europaea. Next base: position 2,326,212 of record NW_008481808.1, on the reverse strand, counting down.
CGGCACAGGAGCATACAGCATCTGGGCATGGCGAGGTGTCACAGCAGGGCGACCTTCCTTCGAGTACGGCTGAGGCCCACGTGGCCGGCCACCGGAGCCAGATCGCCTCATGGGCACCGAGGAGGGTCCGTTGCGCCGTCGGCGATCGGCAGCGGACTGATTGTCGTCAAAGCCGTGTACACGTTTCATATGATCACGCTGGTTCCATCTCCTTGGGAATCCATTGCCAGGCTTGGCTCGGTCACAGTCCGCGAAGTTGCATAGGTAAGGGTTGTGCCCATGGTTGTGCATGCCGTGCGCCTCACGCTCGTGTCGGAACAAGCAGGCATTGGATGAGAAGCGGAGATCCTCGCAGTCCTGCTTGGAGCTAGCGAACCGGCAAGTGTAGGGCCTGAGATGTGAATCCAAATATTTGCTATTGTAGGGGAGAGTGGTTAGCTAGTGCTTGGGGAAGGGGAGTCTATTACCTACGCAAAGATGCACTTTTGCTTGGTGGGTTTGTGGGTGCAGTTCAATTCGTTCTTCTTGGGGCAGTGGTAGAGCCCGTCCTTGTCGGGCTTCATGTCGTACAGGGGGTCGCTACGGGCCTTGACTTTGTCGCCATCGTCCTTGGATCCTGGACTGGATGCGTCCTCGGTACTGTCCTGGGAACTGGTGCGTTCATTGGAGGGTCGAATAGGCCTGGGTTGGGAGCGGCCAGACTTGCTGACTGGGTTAGTATCTGGGTCCCTCGTTCTGAAATGTGGTCCTAACCTGTACGCTTGGATCTTGGAAACGCCAACATATTCGCAGACGGTTTCTCCCGATGATCTATAAGCCTCGTCCGGAACTTCAAACATATCCTTGACAAATGGCTCCGGGGGTGGTGACAGTGGTGGGTTTGTAGACCAGTCCAGAGAGCTTGTGTCGAAATTGTTGAAGGCGTAGTCAGATTCAGTGGGGTACACGCCCCCAGCGGACAACTCGGCGCCGCTGTATACGGGACTGGGCCTGCCATAAGATCCGCGGATGGACCCTTCGGTGATGTCGTATAGGGATTCAGGCGGAGAGGGGTTGCCTACTGTGGCTGAGGTGTTGACCATCAAGGCACCAGAGACGGGCATTGCCATGGAATCGTCGAAGCCGAAGGAATAGTCGTGATCACCAGCTAGGTAGTCCGAGAAAAATTGTGGGCGAGGCTGAGAAGAACTCAAAGAAAAGTGCTGCATCCCTGGTTGAGTGATTTGGGATGAGTATGAAGCATCAAAGTCCAATGGCATGTCCGCTGTCCGGGGAATAGAGCTCCTGAATGTGGAAGAAGGGCCTGATACGGGCGAGCTTCTTTGTCTTTGAGACATCATTATGTGTGTGATCCAGACCAGAGATTAAAGGTCTGCGAAGTGACACGATAAGTTAGTACGTGAGCATGAAGCATGAAGTGGCATAAATGGTTGAAAGGGCATGTGCAAGACCGGCGAGATAGTATTCGTATTCATGTCGTCCACAATCAGGGAGCAGTCGGCCAGTCATCTGGGCCAAGTCCTTGCCGGGCCGGAGGAGCGGTTACTGGGGTATCAAGGCGGCCAGTGTTCGTCGGGAAAGATGTACAAGCGAGTCGAATCCGGGACGGGTAGAGGTTGTTCAAAGACAAACATGAGCGAAATGGAGTGTATATCCAGCCGGGATGGGTTCAACACTCGCTGGTGCAGTCACAGGGAAAATATCCACAGACGATGATCCTAGTCCTAAGTCTATGCAGAATAGCACTCCAGTCAAGTCGAGAGAATAGATTGGCGTCTCTGGGTGTGGTGGTGGAAATTGAAAAGCCCGGGCGTTGATTCCAGACGATGGTGCGACGTCCATGTACCTGTAGATCCCGGCAACACTCTTCAGAGAACATCGACTGCTTGATATTTCAGAGGTGGTGTTGGTGGCGATAATGTCGGCTCGTTGAGCTACTCAGGCAGCGACTTTCAAGAAATCCAGGCTAATTCAGCGAATCCACGGCATCCATTCCAAGGGCATGTCCACGGCATCTCCATATGGAATCCTTCGGGGAATAAATTTTGGTGTCGAGGAAGTGCCGAAGCACACATCATTATGATAGAACGACCGAGGCCGAAGCCGTCGATACGGGCTCAGAAGAGCTGAGGCACAAAGCCAGGCTGTCCATCCGGATAGGCGATCCAATTTGTGGCCGAAAGTCGGATATCGAGTTGGAGGGAGCAATGAGGAGTGGGGAGAGGGAAGAGCAGAAAAATTAATATACCTGTTAGATTGTTGAGGTTGAGGTTGTTGCTGAAGCAAAAGCAATCCTTGGGGTTGATTATCCTTGGGAGTGATAATAGCAATAAAATCCTGTGGAATGTCCTGGGCAATCCTGGGATTCAAATCCTTGGGCTGGAATTGTATGGCCTGAATGTTGATTGTTCCGGTGGAAGATTTGGCGAGTTGTTCACAGAGTCATAAGCAGATATGATGGAGGTGAGGGTGTCGTCAAAGTCAGTAAAGGCGAACTACAAGAGGAAGAGAGTAAAAACCTATCAGGCTTAAGGGGAAGAAGAATTTAAAGGAGCGAGGGGACGGGGCAGGTGTCGGGTGAGCGGTGAGGGAGAGTGGGAAAGTTGGAAGCAGCTTCTGGGCATGGTGACCCGCCGAGATGCAGGATGTGGCCCCCGGAAGGCCAGTCGCCAACTAGCTTCATGCCGCTAAGGGGTCTCCGCCCGCGACCAAAGGCCGAATGGTGAGATGCTGACCAGCCCGGGTGATCAGCAGGGGCGCTGCAATTCGTCTATCGGCGTGACGAGCCAGTGACGAAACGTGTGCGACTGCATCAAGTTACGCTGACTCGTGGGGTGTTTGGTGCTGCAGAGTTGACGTGGCCGACTGTGAGCGCTCGAAGGCGTGGTCGAGGTTTGCCTTGTGGTGCTCACGGGACGGATAGCAACCACTCGATCACGATGCCAGCTGGCCTTTGGTGACTCTTTGCCGCTTCTGCCTGGTGGTCAGCGGTAAGTGAAGCATTGGGGCTATCCGAGACTATTCTCGTAGCGATCCGAAGGACCGGCCACAGCTCGGTTGCAGCAACACTGCAATTCTTCCGCTACTGATCACTACTCAAGAAGGGCTGATCAGCAAGCGTCGGTCCTTTGAACAGAGTACAATTGCAGTCAGAGCTTTGGCTGAGGACAGGATTGATCTGGAGGGAGACAGGGTGGTCCCTGTTTGGGAAGAGAGATGTAAACGAGTTGGGCATCATCCAAGCTCGTCCGGCCAATCAGGGGACTAGCCACAGTTTTCTGTAAAGACCAAGTCAGCGTTGCAGGCTCGATCGAAAGCGTGGACAGTGGACTGAGGGGTGTATGCAAGGTCTCGTTCGCTGCTTATCAGATAGGTTGATGATGGGTATTGTTGTCGTTCAAGGACGCTGAGTCTCAGGTGAACTATGCTTGGAATGGGTTGTTCATCATGAAGCAGGGCGAAGAGGATAAAAACAGGGCGTATCCGAGGCTGACTTACTATGCATCGTACTCAGCACCGACAAGAGAGGTAGATGATACGATTCAGGGCGAATCGACGCCTATTTTGTTTGCAAGGTGCAAGGTGCAAGGTGTGCTGTAGAAAGGTGAAGCTCGATGATTTGATGGGCTCAAATTTTATTTTGGCAACAGACTCCGGTAGGTATGCCATGCCGAGTCTTGGCGCCTGTTCATTCCAACTCACAGTCAGATTCGGGCGTTGCTATGTTTGCTGAACATTGCATTAGAGAGTATCGAGGCCGACATTTACCTTGATAGTGGTGTCGCTCGCTCACCGGGCATGTGGGAGACCGCCGATAGGACTGTTGGCAGTGGCCGCGAGCCTTCGACCCCGACCGATGGGCAATCCGACATGACAAGACTGTCGGTGAGCTAGGTGCATTTGCAACATCTCTCAGCCAGTGCATCTCAATGGCGCACATCTTAGCAAATGTAGTAGGAGGTCTCGTTCGAAGCAGGGCGGCAGGCTATGCCTGTCTGCCGGGTTACACAGCGGTTTTGGACCTTCCTCTTCTCTAGGACACGTGCAGCTGCCAACCACAGAACCCAGTCAAGTAAGTCGTGTTCTCAAGCTCAACGCCTTTGACCGGCGCAAATTGAATCCATCGTTGCCTTATCGTTACACTGCCGACCATGCCATCATGCTACCTTCCGCAGCCTGTCTGCATATGACCGGTGTGGTGCTCTGAACTTGGCCCAACTCGAGGATGAATTGGAATGGTGGGAAACTTCAACGCCATGCGAAGGCTAGGCCTGACGCACAAAAGAAAGCCCAGAAGCGGTACTTTGCAAGGGCTCGCCAACGTCCTTCGTCGGGAACCGTCCGGTTATCACCTCCTTCTCTCGCTCATTACCAGAACACAGTCTCGAATGAACCTTTACCGTCCCCTCGCCTCGACGTACCCCACTCCCATCACCTCTCTGACGAAAGGGAAGATAAGCCGAGCAGGCTCGTGGCTCATTCGACCTCCCAGAAAGGCAGAGGTAATCCAGTTGCACCATCTTCAGACCCTCTAGACCGTGTCAAGCGCCGGCTACTCAATACTACAGACTGGACAGGCCTATCGACGGCTCGACCGCTTCAGATGACCTTCCAGTCGGCGTCGGATATGCAAAACATTATTGGGAGGAGGCGAGTATCAAAGACAAACTCTCACCGCAATCGAGCCATAGATTGCCGGCCAGTTCGACATGAAAAGAAAGTACAAGCCCTTGCCTTGGGCAAAAGCCCCTCCTATGACTCGGGTCTACGAGACCAGGACTGCAGCATCAGACTCGGCTCTAACATCCACCAAACTCAAACGACTGGGCAGTGCAGTGTGTATAGACCACTGTCTTCCGAGGCTGCCTTCCCATCTGATCCGATGGTCCTCGATCAGCGTTTTTCGGCGAGCCCTAAACTACCATCCGCTGGTCAAGCCCATATACTGCACCGAAACTATGAACCACACGGCGATACTCAAAATGTATTGGTTCCTCTCAATCAAGCCCTGGATCTGAAGAGCTTCGACGAAGTAAAAGACCGTTCGTCTTCCATGGTCAGACAGATTTCCACCTCATCTAATCCCTTTGTGATAAAAGACGGCGCCGCCAGCACCTCCGCAGTGCGTATGGACGATGACCTCGGACCGGATGCACCCTCGAGACCGGAGCAGCAGACAAGGCAAGATTGTACCACCGTGCCTGCGTTTAATGACACGTTGCAGCGTGATCGGAAGGAGCCGGCTACGAACGGTCACCATGACAAGTCCTATACAGATGTGCATACCTTTAGCAGAACGAATCTTCGAGACAGGCAAGCTGAGGAACCGCCACTGCTCATGGCCTCCGAAGCCCGCAGCAACGTGAGTGAAGAGGAAGGCTTAAAGTCGTCGCACCAGTATCCGGGAAGTAATAATCACATACCGCGTCAGACTCCGCCGCGCTTCACTATCGACGATCAAGTACTCCTCGAGAAGCAGTTCCTTCCCAGCCCGAATCACCCACGGTCGGACAAGGCTAATTCACACCAATCTCCTTACCCGTCTAGCGACTACTCGAACGTCTCTCTCCAGGGGAAAGGCGGTTCCGCTGGCAATCTTCCCTTCGAGATGAACGAGCCTCCAGCAAAGAGGCGACGAATATTTGAGCCAGTTGCTATATCCAGCGGTGGTAGCCAGTTCGAACCACCACTTGGCTTATCCTCGTCACGATCGGCAATGGTGACAATAGGGGCGACTCCCCTAAGGCAAACCAGGCATCAGCAGAGATCAGCAGCAGCGCTCCAGGTGTCTCCTGCCCCCCTAAAAGGCTCAAAAAGCCCAAAAAGCCTTAGTGACGAAAACGAGGCCTGGATGAAGTATGTATTTCCACACGATTTCCAGCGTATGCAAGATGGTTTCAGCTTCTCCCCTGTAGTCTCTCCAGCGTCGAAAAAGCTGTCTACTATCGAGAGCTGGACCAGCGAGGAACATCCAGTCTTTACATGGAGACGAAGTCCCAATCCATCGCGACCTCGCTCGAGACGCAGCACGAGCTCCGTCACGTCCGTACCCACCAACGTCAATACTGCGTTCTTCTCACAAGTTGCACACGTTTCTACTCCCGCTCAGTCAGAGACGGACTTTCTGTCGCGCTTCAGTCCCATGGAAGCCGTGCTCGAGGATCGACTTGAACCAATCTCAACGTATGGCAACGCCGCAAAGAGTGCACGAAGCTACATCTCGTTGCCCTCTTCGACAACGAGGCAAAGTGTTGCCCCTGATGTGACCGACAGATTGTCGTTCACATCTGCTAACAACCAACTGCCTGCAATACCGGCACGACGCAAGGCGCTTCAGCCTCTTTTACAACCAAGACTCTGGGGCCACCTTCCGTTCAATGAGCGTGTCTCACAAGTTTCCAGAGTACCGTCAACACCTAGAGAACATTACAAGTCCACATCACGGCCATCGCTTCATCCTCGCAATTTCAGCTTAGCCTTACCGCCCGGCAGTCAGGAACAAGGCGATCACACGAAGGTCATTACATCTCGTGCTCCACAAGATCTGCTTCTGCCTGGTCATGAAGACCTTGTTGTTCGTTCCCCTGCCCTACAAGACTATCTCTCGTCGGGCCGTCGACGGCTCCCAAACTCGTCCTCGCAAAGCGATAGCCATTGGAGCACTGAGAATTGTGTCGGCTTAACAGACCGCGGTATCCTTGTTAGGCATAGTCCACATACGCTATACAGAGATACCACGTTGTAAGTGCATGCTGCCCAGCCATGTCTGTGGAACATTTCCACGGTGGATTATGCGTTGATATTGCTCCGGGACCAGCCACGGGTCGCTGTTGACAACATCTTAGCTGGGCTATGGTAGAAGAATCTGCGATGTTACCTGAAACGAGAAGTAGGAAATTCTATCATTTGACTCTGAATCATCTTCCAACTACACACTTCACAGCTCGTCTCGCAGAGTTGAGATGAATTTCCTACACATCCCTTTTCTTCACTGTCCAACCATCTTATACACTGCCTCATGCCACGCCCTATACAGATCTTGCGTCGGCTTGTCACCAGCCGGCATCAGATGCGCAATATACACGCCCGCCACACCCCTCTCCACATCGATGAACTATTATTCCACCTTTGTCAGCACGAACCCAATCCCCACAGCCTATAACACACTCCAGAAAAAACCAAAACGTGAAAGGAAAGGGAAGGAACACAACGGCACTCACCCAATTACAATTCGGCAGTCCCGACCAATACACCAACCCCGGATCCGCCAACCCACCAATCCCCCCTTCATTCACAACCACTCCCCCACCAATCGCATAGCTATAATGGACCTCCTCCCCGCCCTTCCCGGCCTTCTCGCCCGCAACGCTGTATCCAGGGGCCAGGAACGGCGCAAACGGGCCCGACAGCGCCATGTTCAGCACGGCTTCGGCCTCGGGACTGAGGCAGGGACGCAGGAGCTCGGCGCGGGAGTTAGGGGTGAGGAGACGGCCGTCGTTAGCGAGGAGGGAGGCGAGGACCTTGATGTATTGGGGGGCGGAGGAGTAGAGGCCGGCGCCGCCGAGGTCGTCGTCTGGGTCGATTATGCTATGGGGTTTGGGGGACGGGATTAGTGGAGAGTTGTAACGGGGACTTGGGTGTGAGGTGGGGAGGTGTTGGCTCGGATGGATCCGGCGAGAGCAGCAGCTTGAACTCGGATGCGGTTCTTGTGGAGGACTTACGGGTAGGTGCCTGTCGTGTCGGGGACGAGCTTGCCGGTTTCGGGGTGGCGCATGGGACGGATGGCGAGCTTGGCCATGAAGTCTGGGTTGCGTGTTGGGTGGAAGGTTGAGAGGGGCATGGAGAGCTGTGATGAGAGTTGGGAGGTCAGTGTGTGGATTTGTGACTATACAACGGGATTGGCGGGCTGGCTTGCTTGCTTGCTTGCTTGCCATCGAAAGAAGTAGGAGGGTCGTCCAAGACGTGTGGGCTTACCGGGTCGAAGATGTGCTCCTTCATGTAGGCCTCAAGTCTCTGGCCGGAGACACGTTCCACCATGACGCCCGCCCAGTCAACGCCACAACCGTAGGCCCAAGCGGTGCCAGGCGCGAAGACCAGTGGGTTTGAGTGCTGGTATATGACGTTGTTGTTGACGACGTCCGGTTCCCGTCCGAGGTGCTTGGTCCAGTACTCGGACAAGATGGGGTGCATTGCGGTATACGTACAGCCCGAAGAGTGCGTGAGGAGCTCACGCAGCGTGGGGCAGCGAGGCGAGGGCTCAATGATGGGCTTGTCGCCGTCCATGCCGGTGATGATGGTGCAGGTTTCGAACTCCTTGAGTGTCTTAGAGACCGGATCGTCGAGGGCGAAGGCGCCGCGCTCGACGCATTGGAGGATGCAGATTGTTGTTAGGAGCTGAGGTCCATAGTTAGCGGCAACATGGATGGTTCAATTGATGGAAGAGAGATGTCGCGGTGGTTGTGAAGGAGGTTGACATGCCTTGGTCATACTGGCCATCCAGCTGGTCGTGTCGATGTCGAAGTCATTGGATTTCCTCTCGATGTCGCGATGTCCGAAAGCCTTGCTGTAGATAGTCTTGCCTGCAAGCCGCCATCAGTATAGGGGGTCATCAACGGTACTGGAGCAGGACAGGGCCGAACCTGTTTTGTCAACGGCGATAGCAGCTGCTCCTGCCGCAGTGCCATCCTCGATGGCCTTGGTGAGCGCCTCCTCGAATTTCGAAGCCATTGTATTGCAGAGGAATAGATCAAACGATGTTATGACTTCGGTCAACAAGGCTTCAAGACGGCTATCTCAACTGGGCTGTCAAGTAGATACAGGAAGCGATGAGTGAGCTGAAGGAAGTGAGTGAGTTTATATGGGATCTTTTCCCACCTAGTATGGTTTCGAGCCGGCAATGCAGGTCATGGCTTGCGAGGTCCTGAGCTATGCATTTACTTGTATAGTCCCCGAGACCGAGGTAGCATTTCGTCCAGCTTGGCGGTCCGATCTGCGACACCTGTTACCTGTAATCCTACCTGCGCGCTAGGAGCCTCGACATTCCTCATTGGATCGAGTCAGGTCAGATACAAAGTAGAGCTAGTAGGTCGTGGTGCATGGAGGCGATGGGTACGCCAAGACGCGAGGTAGGATATCGTTTATTAAGCGGATGCGAATGTGCCAGTGAGACTGGTAATAGTGATGCACGGCTTACATACCTATGAATGCCATGAGAAACAATGGTGGGGCTGCCGGTGTCCACAGACTTTGGTATCCGAGGACAGCGAGTGCCAGGAGGGTCTAGATTGACCGAGGTAGTGTATATACTAGGTTTTGGTGGTGTATCCATGCTTGGGTACCTTGGGAGAGATGTGATAGACGTTCAGAGCCGAGACCCAAATAATCGTAAATCCAGACGTTTTGATTCGGAGAAAGGAACCCTCCAAGCCCCCTAAGCGGTCTGGTAATTCTGGTAATCAATTATTGCGGCTGCGTTATTGAGCCTGGGCACCATCCTCTTCCGCATTACAGTACTTCTACACTCGTCAGGCCTGCGCCATTGCCACCCGTACCACACCCCCTTGCTTGCGCTATGCCTATAATTCGGTGAACAGCGTGTTGGGCGGTATAATATTGTAGTGGCTGACTAAGGGCAACACAGCAGAATGGTTTTGGCTGTGGGGGGCATCAGAATATGAGGGTGTCAGAAAGTAGCTTGCTGAATTACTCAGCAGCAAAGAGGCATGCCTTGCACCGCTTCGAATGGTATGGAAAGGCGTAAAAACAATGCTGCGACGAATTAATATACAGATAGAGTAAACACTGCCCTCTCGTCACGCCTGCTATGCCTGAGATAGTGGTACAGAATATGCGTTATCCAACACAAGCAGCATCTGCTGCTATGTCTGTCCAATCCCCGGGGCTCTGGCCTTCAGAGTGGGATCGCCGGCACCTCCACGACTGCCTTCCAGCCGCGGTTGGGGGCTGGCGCGAGTGTGGAGGTGGAGCTTCTGGAAAGGTCCTCTCCTCTCGCCGCCGCTGGACCGGCGTCGTGCGTTTTGTCGTCGATGCCGCGCTTTGTCACTCCATATCGTTTCCTGCTTTGCGTAGGCATTTTCGCCGTTGCGTTCTCCCGTAAAGAAGTCCAACATCGCAGCACCAGTGGAGCGTCCAGTGGTGGTCGGCTGCTGGGGAGTGATCGTGTCGGAACGAGACAGACCCAGGCCGGCATAGATGCGTTCCTCCTGCGACAGGTGGAACCCACCGGTGGGAGACAGACTGTCGCCGCCGATACAATTCTTCTTGAGCCAGCGAAGAAGGCTTTCGCATAGCCGGTCCAGCACCCACTCTGCCTCGCTCTGTTCACTGAGCATCGGGCTATTCTCATCCAGCCAGTCCCATTCTACAACGCCTTCTTGATCTTCATCTCGCTCTAGCTCTTCCGAATTCATCTTCGTGAAGCGGATCAGTCGAGTAAAGTCGGCCCATTCTTCGTAGCTGTAGCGCTTGCCAGGATGCCGAACCAGATCGTCGGCGGTACGACGTATGGCAAAGGTTAATCGACGCGTCATTTGCGCTTCATCCAGCTCTTGTGACGCCAGTTGCTCTATCGTTGGCACATCATCGACAGCATCAGGATCTGGTCCCACAGGCATCCCTTTTTGAACTCTCCTCTTAAGCGCCACCTTCTGTACCCAATTTCTCAGCCACGGCTGGGATTGCACCACATTATGCCAGATTCCCGCTTTGGGCAGGAGAGTAAAATCGCCCAACTTGATCGTGGCTCTCTTGAAGGTTGCAATTACCGTATCGCCCATGCCAGAGACGAGTATCGTCATAGTGGGAATGGCAATCAGGGACCAGACCACGAAAAACGGCTTTCCAGCGTTGCTTCTAGGACTGAAGTCTCCATACCCGATAGTCAGTAGCGAGACGTAGCAAAAGTAAAGCGCCTGGAAATAACTCAGGTTTTGGGTCTCGTGCTCGGCCTGCCAGAAAACGACCGCACCTATGCACCAGAGTATACCAAAAGCAAAGACCGAGACTGTGAGTGCTGACCACTTCTTGAACTGTCGGGCATCGTGCTGAATCTTCCGCATGGCGACAAAGCGATCCTTTTCCACGCGCATGATCAGCGCCTTCTGCTTCGGCTTGATGGCCTGCACGGCGAGCTGGAAAGTGTTTCTCTTGACAGCACGAAACGTGGACTTCAAGAACTGATTTGGCCGTGGCTCCTCATCCTCGGTCTGTGTTGCTTCATCCTGCATTGCTGCGTGGAATTGCACTTGCCTGGTATCTGTGTCCAGTGGCGATCGTCGCTGCTGTTCTGGTTGGAAAGGTCTCGATATGCTCGGTGGGACTCCATGAAGCTGCTCGATCTCGTGCTCGAGATGATCTCGTTGCGCCTCGACATTGCCATCTCCTTCGTTCTCGGTTACTGTCACGGCACGGCTCAGCGTGTTGACTCGACGGTTTTCGACATGCTTCCGCACTACGTTGTCCTTGCTGAGCTCGCCAGCAAATTTGTGGATGGAGCTGACCATGAGACCGAGAATGATGATGCCACCAACTGAATATGGGAACACGAGACCTCTTCCTGCATCGTTGGGAGCTACAAAGTCGCCGAATCCGATCGTAAGAATTGTCACATTGCAGAAATATAGTGCATCCGGATAGTCCCAGTCGCAGACGGCTGCGAAAACGCCGGCACCGCCGCCAAGCCAGAAGAAGAAGAGCATTGTCTGCAGGATTAGGTTGCGTTGTTCGTCGGTCAAGGTAAAGTGCTGGGGATAGTGGCCCAGGAAATAGCCCACCATGTTGACCATCAATATCATTGAGTTGAACACGTAAAGGCTGGCTGCTATGACGGCATGCCAAAAGCCCTGGGAATATATGTCGCCCTTCTCCGGGGGGACGTAGATATTCATCGACGCCGTAATGGCAATCAGGATTCCGGAAGCGACATAGAAGAGGAAGATAGTAACGGGTAAAGCCACGATATACCGGATACGACGTGTAAAGTTGAAGAGGAGGAATATGTTACCGAGGAAGCCACACACAAGGCTTGCAATGTTCAAGGCATAGCACCAATGCGGGTCAGTGTATCCAACCGAGGTGCTCTGTCGGGTGAGAGGGTCGTTCGTAATGGTGTGGCTTCTCCATGGCACGACGAGAGCGGCAATCGAGAGGAGGTTGGCCATGGGAGCGAAGGTTGCTGCGACGAGAGGAATTGCAGTTGACGCGAACCACCAATCCGTGGGAAGGTCATCTTCTGTCCCTCTCATTCTTAATTTGCCCATAGTGCGCGTGCGGGTACGTTGGATTCCAGGCTCGAGAGCAGCTTGTCCATTCTGTATCGCGTCGCTCTCTTTCTCGATCGCTTTCTCAGGATCTTGTGCCGGGGAGAAGGGCGACTCGCTACCGCTCGAGCCATAGTCAGCTGCGGGAGGCTCTTCGCTTGACTCGTTGACTCGGGTTCCCATCGTAGGGCCACTGCTATCGGAACGCCATTGCGGAGAGTTGTGTGGGGATCTGGCATCAGTAGTGTGCGGCTACAATATGCGGACAGCCAGAGTCCGTGGAGATAAGAACGATCAGAGATAGAAGCTTTTACCTTTGGCATAACATGAGTGCAGGCATTTCGCAGCGCCTGGTATCACCGGCTGGCCAGAGCACGCAGAATCTGCTGAAGGGAAGTCAAAGCGAGCTCGCCCGCCCGGGTTACGTGACCACTGTTGTCCTTATTGGGCGTAGTCAGGTCGATGATGAGATCTCAAGATCTCAAGATCTCGCCGACACTCAGCCCATCTTTTTTTTTTTCAGAAGCTTTGCAACTTGAGCGAGAGTGATGGTCAGAGCTACAGCAGTGTCTTTGAAGAAGTGAAGAGGGCCAAGAAGCAGAGAGGTGATCAGAAGCCGTTGCATCCTTCGAATGTATTAGGTTTAGTGCCCATGCAAACACAGTGTCGCTTAAAGATCGATCGATGCCCAGAGTCTGGGGTGAGACCGCGATGTCATCTTCTTCATCGGCTCCAGCTCACTCAACGTTGTCTTTGGATCTTCATTCCCTTTTGTGGTCGTCTTCTGCAATTCTGTTCTCGTGCCCCGTCGCACATGACAACATCTCTCGATGTGTGGCACCTGCGCCTTCTCGCCAATCCGTACCCAGCTCAGCCAATATGCTCGATGCTAGACAACATACATGACGCGACTACTGACTAGCACAGTAGCCTTGAGGGAACCGGCAATCGAAGCAATCGGGAGCCTTACAAAGAGCTTGGTTCTTTCGCCATGCCTTCTGTCTTGCAAGGCGACGCTCAGTTCCCACCGCTTGAGGTCGCGTACCGTTCTGTGCCTCAGGAGCTGTGTTTTGAGAGACTTCGGCTGTAGTCTGCATGACGGTGGGTTCTCTCCACCGACTGTTGCTCTCTTCTGCTCTGACCTTGCTCAGTTCGGCTTTAAGCTCCTCTGAGATTTGATTGCACTCGCGCAGCAGACGGTCGAAATCGTGTCTCAGAGCCTCATATCCCTCTGTGCGGTCGCCTCGCTCTCTTCTCAGAGCCTCGTTCTGGCCCTTCGCTATGATGACGTCTAGTTGCAGGCGCTCGAGGTAGGCTTGCAGCACGTCAAGGGAGGTTTGTAGTATGCGGAGTGAGGTTTGCAGCATGTCGTCGTGTTGGAGCGCTGCAGCGAGCTCGAAGTTCTTGTACTTGGTTCGGCATTCTGTCTCAGCGGATTCGATTCTGTGAGCGGAGATGATGACGATGAAGAAGAGGAGTACGTCAAGACCAGCGGAGATTATCATCAACCAGGGCAGCACGACTGCCACGTTAATGGTGCTCATCAACGCAGCCATTTTCAGCGAAGGACTTGCCGATAGCAAGTTGTTGTCGACCTGTGATTTCTCTTGGTGTCAGCACGCCCCTTTACATTAGGGGAGTTGTCAGATACCTCACACCAGGCCGAGACCAATTCCAGCGGTCGAGACCTAGGGTTGTTGTCGCAAGTGGCACTTCTCGGTGCCACGCTCGCCGGGCTGGAGGCTGAGCAGCTGTGGTGGAGTGAACAGTGTGCACGGTTAGATGAGCCTCTTTATACATTTCACTAGTGGAGGTAGACATCCAGGGCTACGGAACGAAGTCACTGAACCGAACGTGTGAAGCCCCTTTCACGGCTGGCTGACTTGCAGGCTTGTGGACTCAGTGACTTCTTACCTGACTCACAACTGCGTCCATCTCTCCACACGTCAAAAGAAGTCGCCCCAAGAGGCACAAGCTCGGGTTCGAAGCCAAGTTGAGGCTTTGCTAATCAGATGAGCAACATCCTCATCTCTCTAGATTCGTCTCACGCATCTAATCATGTTGGTCTCGGATGATGTAGAGATTGAGAGCAGTCCTCCTTGGTATATTTCTGCGACGTGTATTCTTCAATCTCACGCAAACATCTCATTCCAACAGCTCAACTCAAGTCTCCTGAAACTGTAGCCTCTACAGTAGCACCAGGCAGTAAAATCTTGGCTTCGCGGACCTGATTGGCTGGCATTCCTAAAGAAGGCAACTCAGCAGACTAGGACACTCTCCCTTCGGGTCTTGGGTACAGAGCATACTTGGGCTTCCACTGTTCCATTCGGCTAGACGAGAATCTGGCTGATGTAATCCGACCATATGTGATGTGCCAATTGCAACGCAGAGCGTAACGAGTGAAGCGTATTCAGGCGAATGTTCGCATGCGGATCCTCTGCCAGATATTGGCGTGACATGTATATCCACCGAGATCAAGTTCACCGAGATCGTCTAGACGAGGCTTTCTCAACCAGTACCACATGCTCAAGCTGCTCAGCACGACCGTAAAAGGAAGAAATAATTCATACTCGAAGCAGAGGCCATGGACTGTTAGAAACAATAGGAGGCTGAGATTTTCATCATTCCATCAACTCCGCAAGATAAAAAAGCCAGCTGCCCATCGGCCAGCGAGAAAACACTATAAATACATGGATATCTGAACTCCGTCCCGGGTTTCCTTCTCAAATATTTCTGGTGCGGAATTGTTATCGAACGCTGCACATGTCGTAGCATCCCACGGGATCAAAGCCTCTTCGCGGTCGCTCAGCTAAATCATTTCACCATTCAAATGATAACACATCTTTCCGAATCACAATACGCAGATGCCGGGCGCTGTGCAAACGCATCATCCATCCTTCAGATTCGACTAGCGACCCTCCCGGTAACTTGACGGAGGATAGTGCGGCCCGGGAGGAGCAGTATACGAGCCAGCGCTTACACCATATGTTCCGCCCACAGGACCGTTGTCTCTCGCTCGCTCAGGCGGTGGATATCCACCAGAACTGCGATAGTAATCATCTTCGGCATGACCATAACTGGCTATGCTTTGACCTCGAGGCCTCACGTCGCCGCGCTCCCTGTCTCTGTCTCGTGGATCATAGGCAGACATTCGTGCAGCGTCATACCGGTCACCAGCCAACCGCTCGCGCTGCACCTCGTAATCGCGATAACGCTTGTCTCGTTCACGCTCGAAATCAGCGGGTGCGCTACCAACAGGCGGGAACGTATTGAAGGACTCTTGCGGTTCCGAGTAACGCGCAGAGAACTTACTATCCTTGCTCGCTGACGGTGAGCGGGCACGGCGAGGACCTCCATTGGTCGATGGCGGGTCTTTATAATAGACACTGTTTCGATGCCGATGTCGCGATTCTGGGATCTCAATAGGCGCCGAGTTAGTGGCTGTGTTGGCAGATTGCTGTTGAACCGAGATGGGCGGAGGTCGAGGTTTGATGTTGTCATCAGGCCGTGGCCGAGATTCGCGGTTCGAGGCCGATCGCTTGAGTTTAGCAGCATCGGCCGTTGGTGGTTTCAGCTCGGATGCTGATGCTGGTGGTTGCGTATTACTGTATTCTTTACCACCACCGGGCTGAGCAGCATAAGGCTTCCTCTCACGTTCAATCGGTTGTGGGGTGGGGGTGTCATCACCGTCCGATACAACTGCACCTCCTGTGGCAGATGAGCTCGAGAATGAATGAGGGCGGCCCCGAGGATTATTTTCAGCCGACGCGTGTAAGTCGCGCGGGGTAGGCGGAACACCATTGTTAGAGTTGAGACCTGCATTGGAAGCGCGTGGCTCATTGTCGACATTCTGCTCGGGTTGAACAACGCTGTTATGTCTGCTCGAGAGATTGACATTGCAATGCACTGAGATGGATTTGCGGAGCTTCGCTTCGACAGCGCTATCGCTCTGTTTTGGAAACAGGCGCCGGGAGAGCTCCTTTGGAAAACGCTCGCTTTTGTTGTCCGGATTGCTGATTGGAAATTCCAAAGCAGTTTTGGCCAGCCTTTGATGTTCTTGCTCGGGATGCGCTTTGATAAGCAGTGTGCACCAGGTCTCGAATCCTTGCGGTGTTAGACAGGGTATATCTGGGCGCTCATTCGGTCGCTCTTGGATAAGATGGTGCTGCACGTCGAGTTCTCGCAGCATGCGGGATATCGAGGACGTACGGTCATCGAAGATGTCTTTCCAGGGGTACGATTCCGAGCCCAACTTTGTCTCTTCGTAATATCGCTGCATTTTGGCAGGAGTGACAACAAGACTGTCTTTGGGTTCATAGTCCTGAATCAGATGCATAGCGATGCCTCTGAGGAATTGGCCTAGTCGTGGGGTGGGCGCCCCCAGGTCGTCAACCAGCTTCCCCCATATCTTCTCCACCACGGTCATATCGCCACCAGTTGAGATTCGTTGCGGACCCTTAGGGCGGAAATTTCGCTCCTCATCGGCCTGGCTATGTTGGCTGAGGGGAGGAGAGAGCCGCCTCTCAGCAAGCGGCGGACTGGCACCGTTGGGCATATCAACACCAAGGCCGCTATGTCCCGGAGACCTTTGTGTTTCGGTAGAAATGAACGGAGAAGGAGGTGTATAGACGGCTGCTCGATCAAGTGGGGGTGAGCCACCTGTCGAAGATTTGGTCTCAGGGTTGAGGTTGGGTGAAGCGTTGGGGACTGATAGATTCGAGACCTTCAGTTGCTGGATAACGTTGGCGGTGATTTGTGAGGTCAACTGCTGGAGGATCTCCGGCGATATGGCGCTCGCAGTGGCAGCCGAGTTCGTGAAAGCGGAGTTGACAGCCTCATTTATAGGCAGTCGAGCCCTCGAGTATCTGCTAGAATCCGAGGTGTAACCATCTTGCGCAAGTGGATTGTCGCGAGAGCGCACTTGATCGAGATCAGGCATGCTACCGACGGAGGAAAACGAGGTTTGGGTGTGAGGTTGTAGATATCGCGGGTCAGGCTTCGGGTCGGGGGGAGGGAAATGGTCCTGATACGCCATTTTGAGGGTACTGTCCCTTCAGGTCGACGTCGATGATGTCTTCAGCGCATATCCTCAGGACCATTTGGCGGGGTGCTGGTGCCTAGGTTGGCAATCAGGCTTATCGGGGCCCTGAAATGCGGGTTACCGACGGAACGAGATCTTGTACAGCGGTTGAAACTTGGTGGCGTAATCTGGTCGTCTCTCAGCGCATATCAATTGAGTATGGAATTTGATATCGGGATTAGGCAGCAAATGATGGTGAGGTTATGCAGATGATGCGTCTTGTGTGAGGACTAGCAACGTTTGTGGGGGCAGAAGAGTGCGCAGGAAAGAACGCCCAGCACAAGCAAGAGCCTGGGAGCGTTACTCTAGTGCAGCGGCTAGAATAACAGGACCCAAGGGGAGGGATGCTTGTAACACTGCCTGAGCATGCACCGGTAGTAGCTTTAGGATGAAGTCAGTGGTCTAAACAGTGGGCGGACAAAGGGTTCGATTGGGTGGCGGAAGGGAGGTGGCAGCGCCCGGCGGACGAGCAGCCCAACGTTGGGCCATGGAGCGATTTTTGGGGCCGTGGCCTGATCGCCTACTGGACCTGACAGATGCGTCACTACTAATGGCTCGGATCGTCAATAGTCTGTGTTGCACTGGGAAACGGATCATTCAATTCATAATTGTGACCCTTCGTCCTCCTCTCAGTCTGTTTCGCGAGTTCGTCTCGGCAAAGCCTTCTTCCTCGGCGGCCTCGCGACAGACACACTTTCAGGTGGATGCGGGCCGCATGAGGTGCAGGTTGCATGCCAGGTGCCAGGAAAGTGGGATCATGCAATTCACTGGAGCACACCTGGGATTGCCATCCGAAGCTCAGAGCCACAGCAGCTAAATAAGTCGATGATGTCAATGCCGCCTCGGCCGCCCCTCTGCTTGCTGAGCCACCGTCCGGCTTCACAGGTTTCAATCAGGTTTGAAGTCCTTCCACGGCCATTTCTATTCGTCCTCGCTATCCAACCCGTGCCGCGTCTCATTGAGCGCTCCTCTCTGTTGGCTGCGAGCTCGCCGGTATCCTCGAACCAGCTAGGAGCCTTTGCATATCCTTGTATGCCACGCGTGCCACGGCCGTTTCGCCTCGTCCACGTTCAAGGTCTTTGCATCCGATCCACAATCGCATAAGCGGGCTGCTATCGGCGAATACGATGGTGGCAGCTCGTCAATCGGTCCAGATGATGTGGTACTGCAGCTGCGCTACATTTTACCTCCTTTTCCCGGCACGGCTGCAGTGACCGAGTTCGCACATGGTACCCTGTCACCGGTTATGAAGCGTCAAGCCTCTTCGCTGCGTCATCGCAAATGAAGAGAGTATAGAGACTCCTTGGTACGCCACTCACCATGCTGTGGTTTGGTAGAGCCGTTCTACCTGCAGGATAGTAAGTAGGGATATATGTATTCCATCCACCCGTCAAAAATCATCAATGAAGAAGCCGGGACAAATAGTAAGTGGTTACAATGATGATGTTGGTCACCAATATTCCTTGCTGGCTGGAGGTTTTTGACACCTAAAGGCTTCGCAATCATCCGGCCATCCTGTATATGTTCATAATCATGATATGCAGCCTGTTCAAAGACATATTGCATGGCTTGCTTCGATGCATCCCTCTGCTTTTGGGTTATCATATCCGCAGGCATCGCATTATTGACCATGCACTGAGCTTCGCCTGCTACAACTCCCACTCGCCATCACTGCCATCGTCATCGCTTTCGCCTGACTCGTCAGCTAGCTCTTGTGCTTGCTTCCTTTCCTGCTCCATCTGCTTCTCGCGATTGATACGTTCTTGAGCACGAGTTTTGGCATCCTTTTTGACCGCACCCTGCTTTGCGAAGCCAACATTGGTAGTTTGAGAAGAGCTTGTGCCTCGACCATATAACTGCTCTATTGGTTGGTAGTCAGCATTGTTCCAGGTGCTATTGGTGCGATTTGTGCCAATGCTAGAAGCAACAAGCTGCGTGGACGTTTCAGAGCTGTCTTCGTCATCGCCTCGTCGAAGAGTACTGCCGCCTCGCAATGAGTTTCGGTCTCGGATCCATACTCCATCTTCAGCCCGAGAATTGAAAGTTGATGGTAGTGTACTGTTGGACATTGAAGGCAGGTTCGACCGCCTGGTGGAAGTTCCCCACGCAGAGTCTTCGCCACCCTTGTTAAGTTAGCTAAGTAAGGACTGGAGTGATAGCAAGGAGACCATACAGCATCGTTGATCAATTTGGCATGAATCTCTTCTTCTTGAACCGCATCCGCGACATTGGCTTCACGGTCCTGGCGCTCCTGGCTGCAGTGGGGGCACAACTATATTCGTTAGCTTCTTCAGAATTGTCCCTGTGGCTAGAGTTTACTCGTTTGTCCTTGTTTCGACGCTGAGTTCTACTGAACGCCTCAACTTGGAGTTCACGATGACAGCCATAGCATTCGAGCGAGGAAGCTGGCTCGCCAGTACAATTGCGACACTTTGGTCCTTCGACTTGACCTGGTTTGCGCGAACTCGCCGAACGGCGACGTCTTTCATCGTAGTCTTTCAGCTGGTTGTTCGAGAAGGTCATGCGAGCTCGGGATCTCATGCAGTTGCTGCATCTAATCTCACTGGCAGGTTCGTCAGATCAATATATTGTATTTCGGAGGCCCACTTACTCGGCACCGACCATGATGATGGATATTTGAGCAGTTAGATGAGCTGAACAAAAGCGTTGGCGAAGCGACGGACCAGTATTTGGAGGCTAGAGCAGGGAGTGTCAGTGGTGGCCTTGGAAGAAGTTGCAAGATGTGACCAGGTCGTGTAGACTGAAGCCTGCCAAGACCAAATGACACCGGACGCCGTGAGTCGCAATTGAGATTCAAGTGAAGTATGTCGGAGTACATACCGTTCAGTGATGGCAGACGTATACGGGTCGCGAGTCGGATGCTAGACGAAAGACAGGATTTGGCTCAAAAAGCCATCAAGTGGTCGGTTTCTTCAACTTCTCTTGCTGATAGCTGCTGACTTGCTTGATAATTCAGAAAGCTTGTTGATACTGTAAATGGGCAGAACCATTGATCCCAACGTTGCGGTCCAAATCGAGCACAAACGATTGCGGGAAGGAACTAAAGGGCAAGTGACGGGAAGGGACGGTTCAAACACAGGCTAAGTTCATTACTCAAGTAGCCCTGGGGGACAACATATACCTGCACACAGGCAAGTACTAGTCACTGCCTCTGCGCGTGGGATATGTTCACGTTTGGGTGGGGGAAAGGTGCGGGTACAGATGAGATGCATAGAGTGTCTTGGCATCAAGGCTGCGCGGCGAGGCTGTGGTAGTCTTCCTGTTGATGCCTCTGCTACAGCAGCACCATCATGGCCTTCCGCGGTCGCTTCTGCATTGCCTGCCTAAGCATCAGCTTGAGCTTTGCTGTGGTACTCACTCGGACATGGTGCTGTCATAAGTCTCGCCCGAACACTACAAGGAGACAGACATACTGTTGTTTCACTGCTGTGTAGGACCCGGCGTACTTTGGGGAATATTTCTGACGACTTCTCGGCGCATCTGGTCGGCTGTTGGGGCAGTTTCTGATACATACTAGTTCGGGCATACTACACTACTCAAGTCACCTTGAATTGTGTCAAACCTACCCCAAGCACGGTCATATCTGGAGCTGGACCCAGACCATCACAATCTCAAATCAAAAGCGCCTTACGGCGCTTGCGAACTGCTGCTATTTGCCGCCATACATGGATCGATAGTGATTAGCGAGCGTGCTGGACGAGAGCTTCGTCGAAAGTCATAGCGCTGATGAGCTTGGTGACCTATGTAGTCGTTTTTCACGCGGAATCGACAGGTTTGCGGAGCTTACATCCAATCTTCTGTCTGAGGCTTACCCCTACGGCGCTCTTTGGCCAAACAGCTGCAGGCATGCGTCTCGTTGCAAAGCATCACAATGAAACCAAGGAGAATACCTGAGGACACTCATATTTGCGGATTCGGCACGAAGCGATTTCCAGAACAAAAGGTTCCAGCCCCCACTCATCGCTGCAACTGCGACACCATGATCGAAGTCTTCCAGAAGCATGCTCGCGGTGTGACAGCTTCAATAATCCGACCACCCACCGCACCGAACGAAGGGACACATCGGCGAATTATGGGAGGAGACGATGGACCACAGGCGTGGCACAAATTGAAGGGCTAGGCCAGGATACGCCAATCGAGAAGGTCTAGGAAATTTGGATCGCCGCCGTTGGCCGGCCTCCAAATCATGGATCGACTGGTGGCCCACAGTCCACCTCAGGAAAGGGTAAGACTCAGGGACAAGTCACGGACTAGAAGTGGAAAGTTGGAAATCAAGGCTGTTTCCGGCAGGTGCCGTCATTGTGGGCCAGAAACGAGAAATCATGGACGGCCTTGCAAGGGGGCCGAGGATCCGAGTCATGGCAAATCGCTTGCTGTCGTCCTGCAGCAACAGGCGTCCCTATGCGACGTGGCATCGCAACAGGTCGCCGGGTGTTTGGGCACAAACCGCGAGCAGCGCAAATGTTTATGGCGCGGGTTGAAGCTCACCTGACGCGACCTTTGGTCGGGGGTAAGGTGCGGCGCGATTATTGTATGGCTGACCTCCATTATTGGGACCATTCAATTAACCATGGTGTGGACGGGCCGTCTCACTAGTCTACTTGTTTGTTACCAGAACTTTGAATCCAGCGCTGTGATTCGCGGTAACGAGGACCATCACGGAGGTGCGGGTTCTAACACGGAGTGATGATCTCAACTGCCTCGGACGCGGAGCTTCGAGAGCGGGAATAATTGCGGTATCGCAGCACTTGTCGCCAGCTGCACAAGATCTAGCATCTGCCAGAATGCACAAGTGTTGTGTATAGGTACTTTTGGCGGTGACCACACCGTGTCGGCGCAGCGAGTCGGTGTGTGCTATGGAGAAGCGATGGCGAAGCTGTTTCGCTGACCACGACAAGCATCGATACTTGGTACCGAAGGCACGGTGCCAACGAAAAAAGATGGTTTTGCTACGCTACGCCAGGCAGCCAACTCAGATCGCTTCCCCGAGGGCCGGAGCGGCTTTAGCCTGACGGCGCAGGGGCGCTGTATGGGTGGCTGATGGTGGATATGTGGGCTAGTCAGGGCCATGCCATTTCGGGGCTTCAGGGCATTTGGCCCTTCCGCCACTAGGGCAACCTTACCGGAGGGGGCTGGCTATGGTACCTGATGGACCTGACGCCGCTCCGCCCAGGTCTCTGGCAATTCCAAGACACGCCAGTCCCAGGTGGTGTGCCGAAAGTGCCCATCCGCTGTGATTGAGCGAACGTCGTCCACGCCTCTGCCTCATCCCGTCACCTTCGGTGCCCCTTTACAGGCTCAATGTTGTTGTTTCTGTCCACTATGTGGACGCCTTCACATTCGTTATACTGGCCACTCCCGTCAAGCCCCCGACCCGCGTGAAGAATTCTCCAGCACTACGCTGCGTGTTTCCTCCCAACTCTATCACGCCTCTCTTGCCTGTCCTCGCATAAGCCCCTTGCTCCGGCACACGACGCGACATCTCGCCTCATCAGATTACTTCCAACACTCTCGCTAAACACAGGGAATCTCCCTTTATTCCCCCCTCCTCGGGCTATCGATACCGCGCTTTCCCAACGCCAAACAATTGCCAGGAAAGGGGGAGGAACGGTCCTTCCTCACAACCCACTTTCCGAAACCCCTGCGGACCCGCCCACGCCAATCGCCCTTCCGCTAACCTCCCATCAAGACTGCTAGTACCTCGAGCTGCTCGACTCCTTCCCACTGAGTTCCAATTTGTACTCGTAACTAGTACTACCTACCATCCCCTCCACGGGTACCAGCTATCAGATCGACAAAGCTCTTCTCCTGACCGTCGCTCACTCCCATCTTTCCCTCAAGAAGCACGACCACGTCCGAGCTTCTTGACAAGAACGTTCAAGGGTCTTCCTGTCCGCTCACTTACGCCATTGATCTCCTGTACACGAAGATGTTGCATTGATCAAGACTACCTGTTGCAACCAACACAACCATCGTGATTCAAACAGCAAGGAGCTATACATACTACATCGCAAACACGACCACAACATGACTGTCATGTCCGACTACGGCTCCAGGCCGGGGTCGCATGCACAGTCTCATACCCTGAGCGCGCTAGAAGACCGGTTTGAGGTGGTGAAAGAAATCGGAGATGGCAGTTTTGGCAGTGTACAGCTCGCCAGGGTACGTACGGCCGGCTCGAACATTGCGAGAAGGAACACGATGGTAAGTTAACGATTGCCGGCGTTCGCTTCCACTAATTCTTTTCCAGGTTGCCATCAAGACTATGAAGAAGACCTTCGAGTCCTTCTCCCCCTGCCTAGAGCTCCGCGAGGTCATCTTCCTTCGAACACTACCAAACCATGCCCACCTAGTACCTGCCATGGATATCTTTCTCGACCCCTATAGCAAAAAGCTTCACATCTGCATGGAATACATGGATGGTAATCTGTATCAGTTGATGAAGGCAAGGGATCACAAAGTCATGGATCCCAGGAGTGTCAAGAGTATCCTCTACCAGATTCTGTCTGGTCTCGACCACATCCACGCACACCACTTCTTCCACCGCGATATCAAACCGGAAAATATACTTGTCTCGACCTCAGCTCCTTCGGACTCTCACTCCACCTTCAGCAGATACTCGGCACTCGTAACACCACCCTCAACTCCGCCAACCTACTCCATCAAAATTGCCGATTTCGGCCTGGCTCGAGAAACCCATTCAAAACTTCCTTATACCACCTATGTGTCCACCAGATGGTACAGAGCACCTGAAGTCTTATTACGAGCTGGCGAGTACTCAGCACCCGTCGACATTTGGGCTATTGGCGCTATGGCTGTGGAGATCGCCACCTTGAAGCCCTTGTTCCCAGGTGGCAACGAAGTTGACCAGGTTTGGAGAGTATGTGAAATTATGGGCAGTCCCGGAAACTGGTATACCAAGTCCGGCATCCGCGTCGGAGGAGGTGAGTGGAGAGAAGGGACCAGATTAGCCCAGAAGCTGGGGTTTTCTTTCCCCAAGGTAAGACCGCCTTCAAATTCTCTACGGACATGGCTGACCGAAGCAGATGGCCCCACATGCGATCGAATCTATACTACAGCCTCCACACTGGCCCCTGGGACTGTCCAACTTCGTTACTTGGTGTCTGATGTGGGATCCCAAAAACAGGCCAACATCAAAGCAGGCCATGGAACACGAATTCTTCGCCGACGCTGTCGACCCACTGAGGCCCAAGTCATCGTCGCGCCTTCTCGGCAGAAAGCATTCAGATTTGAGTTTCAGATCCAAGGATGGAACTGACTCACCACTCCATTCGAAGCCGTCGTGGTTCAGGAGATCACTTGTTGCTCGTGAGAGTGCCCCGGTTGTGCCGCAGCATGTGGAACCTGTTGAAGCTCCTAGCAAAGTCCGGCCACAAGCTAATAAGCGCGCGACTTGGACTCACGGCACTCAACCCAATAACGCTGCTCCCATGCCGATCTTGCCTTCCATCAAACCTATTTCGCCACTCCCCAACGCTGTGAACGCTCAAGGCACTCAAGCAAACGCACCTTCAGCGCCGCAGCCTCTGCCGAAGCAGGCACCTAAGCCTGAACCTCAGTCCCAGCAACCGGATGAGAAGACGCTTAGCAAAGGGAAGATTGGTCGTCAGCTATCAGTCAACTCTCATGGCAATCACTACGCGGACGCACACAGGCAAGATGCCGAGCGTGCTCTTAATGGGAATGCCAGCACTAGTGGACTCGTCTCACCTCCTTATCAGAAAGAGAGCTTCTTCTCACATCTCAGGAAACGAGCCCGGCGCTTCTCAGGCAGACACGGTCTGACATCACCAGGCGGCGATGATGTTGAAGCCCAAGCCGCGGCTGTACCTTGGTCAAACCGCTCATCGATGATGGTTGACAGTGTCATTCCTGAGAACCAGAATGATTTCTCGGATCTGGATAACTTGCTCCAAAACGTGCGCTACAGCTTAGACCGCCCTCAGGCTGATGGCAAAGGGGCGACTGAAGGGGCTCGGTCCAACCAGTCAACTCTCAAGAGGACACATTCCGTGCCTCGTTCAGAATCGCGCCAGTCTCAAGATGCCGCGTCTGCAGTGACAGCTGCACCTGCCTCGAAATCGTCGAACAATCGTAATCGTCGATCAATTCCCAAGAACTTCTACGATACTCCCGAAGAAGAGGATGAGCTACTCGATGAGGTCCTGCGTTCCGCGAATCGTGCCGCCCGCCGCCTGAATCAAGGCAAACCTGCGGAGAACAACCGACTCCCTCTGGCTCACCTCTCGAGTAACCCAGCTCTTCAGGCAGCGTACCTGACGCCTTCGCCGTCAGCAAAGCGCGATGGTGTCGAATTTAATCCGCAGAGTATTACTCCGACACAGCCGCTCAATATTCAGCAAAGGAAACAACATGAGCATGTACCATCTCACTGGCCGACACCGCCTTACGAAGAAAACGAGTGGAGTTCGGCAGCTGCAGCAAGCATATATGCTGCTGGCGGTGCCTATCGTTGATGATGGATATCCTGCCCGACTCCGATCAATCGTTACATCAAAAGTTTTCAACACACATCGGCCCTCGGGTCATTTCACTGCCCGATATCCTGTACGAACAGCAACTGGTCAGCATTTCGACGATACTGTGTTACGAATTGGCGTCTTCCCGACCTTGGTTTAGCGAACTGGCATTTGGCGTCGTACAAGGGACAGAATGGAAGTGCTCCTCTTCCCTTACCGCAATCGTTCAGACTGGGGTTTCGTTATGTCTGTTGGAGTTTTGGGTGCAGAGAACGGGTCTCTAGTGACGGACGGCTTTCTCAAGCACGAACTCTTATTTGTTGGAGACTGTATAGATAGATCTCATATTGGACATGGATAAATATCGCAAGATGAGATTATAATGCCTTAGTGGAAGGAGTATGGCCCTGGATCACCGAGCATAAAGTACTCAAGCAAAATAATGTACAGTGAAATCAGAGATTCATTTGTGATAGCTCGATATTTCAAAGCCCGTACGTCTTCCCCGTGAAAGAGTGTATTATTGAAGACCAGTCTCGGATTGCGTTGCGCTGCCCTAGAGCTCAATGCGTGGCGCGGCTCCGTAGATGCCAAGCCCTTCGATTCAACCTCCGCAACGGTGCCTCGCGCGTATGCAAAGCGTGGCATGCTACTGCACGCACAAAGTCCGACATGGGTAGCTTCCAGCGCCTCCGCGCATCGCGGCAGCTTCTCTTAGCATTTAGCAACTCTAACAGAGGCGCACTACAAACAGCTGGACCACGAGAACTCCCATTCTTCCTGAGCTCTCGAACCCCGTCACGCCGTCACGCCTCGTCCGCCGACTCTTCCAAGCCCATAATTCTCGAGCAGCCAGACAAGTTCCGACCTCCCTCACATCCTTCAAGATTAGTTCAAGGGCGTGGAAGAGGCTCTACCTATAATGGCGCCTACAATCAATCCTCTACGGCTGCGGAGCGAATAGCGCAGAAGAACAGGAGATATCCACATATGTTCCCCGATGAGGGCACACTCGCACATTCAATAATTACGAAAAAGCAATGGCACGTTCTGATCACAATGGTATATCTTCAGCGTCCCGCTTAGAGGCTGCGCTAACATAACATACCAGGGCGTCTTGGTTTTACTAGCACTCGTGACATGGATACAGACTTTCATCAAGACCTCCCCGTTTGGGCACCTTATGCCCTCATTCTCGTCGCTTTTCAAGGAGCCTCTCCAGTTCTTCCAGGACGTCGCCTCCGTCTTCCGGCTTGACCAGGACTACAACACCGAGAAGGTCGAATTCGAGCGCGCACGCAACATATTGGATGCGCAAAAACGCCGTATCTATCGTCGGGCGCATGGCATGGAAGACCTGGATCGTGATGAAGACCAAGGCGTGGATGTGCGCGGAATCGTCCCATGGGACGATGGCCTGACGAAGCGGGAGAGAGAAGCGGGAGGCATTGGCGCGAACAGAATCAAGATGATTTCGGCAATGAAGGTAGACGATAGGAGCAGGCAGGCTATGGAGGATGTCACCAGGCAGAAAGCGCTCCAACAGGATGTGACTGATATGAAGGACGAAATATTCATTCGGCGGAGAGAAGCGGAATTGGGACTATCGAGAGAAGAGGATCCCGCGGTGGCTGCGAGGAAGGTTGCAAAGCACGAGGAGATGCTGTCGGAAAGAGACCTGAGGACTGCGGGATGGAATTCGGGACAGCATGCTGAAGAGGTCAGACCGGAGCAACAGCAGAAGAGGAGGAAGCTATGGTTTGGTATCTGGTAAGGTGGGAAGCTCCAGTACGGTGTGACTATGGTATGTGGACTACAGACAATCTTGCTCGGGAGTCTTTGCTCGAGGCTGGAGACTACAGCAATTCCCACTCCATATCTGCTATTCCTCTTACCGATTGCTCTCAGGGTTTTCCTGGTTGCTAATGTGCAAAAGCAGCTGTCGGTTGAGCCTTGTTTGCTCAGAGGCAAATAACTGATGTCTTTGCAGCCCCAGCAAGCTTGGAGTAAAGCTTGCGGTTGGGCTGCTGTGATGTGACTGGAGACCGAGACTGAGGTTAAAAGACCAAACTATCCATGGACGACGGATATCAGGACTCTGGAGTGTGGCAGAGACGGGGCATCTGAATAGATATTGAAAGAGTCCCACATATTGATGCGTCGTGGTGACGCAGCAATCTTGACGAGGAGCGCAGGCATTGACTATGGATATGGACAACAATGGCAGGTGCTGAATTGGCTGACAATCACCTCAGAGGACCTAGATTAAGCTCAGCCTTGCCTGGCACCAGACTCATCGAAAGCACCAGCACAGAGCGAAACCTCGACTGTTATACGATCCCCACGTCCGTTCATTCACTGCCTCGCTTGCCGTCGGCGTCATTGACTGCCATTGCCTTCCTTCCGCAACTAGAAAATCTCGTCCATTGTCTCTGTCCTTCTCCTCATCACACACTCTCTCATACTCACAATCCCTCGAAGCCATCAGTCGATACACCTACAATCACACTTCGATAAAGATAAAGAAACCTCGCCGACACTCATTACACCCAGTATTTTCGCACAATGGCGACTCTTCTGAACGGTATCGCCGCTAGCGATTCCAGCAAGATCCCCAACAGACCGGTCAACGGATACGACATCCAAAGCTATGCCCCAAGACCTCCTTCTGCCATCAGCAAGCTCGGTCCTCTCATCGCTGCTATCCAGCTCAGCAGCGTTGTCAGCTACCTGTACTACCTGTGCAAGGCGAGTCATGGTTCCAAGCTTGTCGTCCCAAGACTCTTCTTTGCTGCGCAGGTCATCGAGTTCTGTATGTGCCATACCCTAAGCGACAACCTCGAGAAATGACCTAACAATCTGCAGTCTCAGTTATCTCTGACTTGTTCGTCTCGCTCACAGGCCAACTCCTCTGCAAGAACGAGTCACGACCCAGGCGCCGACTCCATGGTGATAACGTTCCAGCTGTTGATGTTATTATCACGACCTGCAAGGAAGACACCGACACTGTGATGGACACCGTCCGCGCTGCTGCCACCTTGGACTGGCCTGCAAATAAGCTACGGGTCCTGATAAGTGATGATGGTCCAGACCCCGAGCTCAAGGCTCAGATCGAGCAGCTTCAGGAACGCTACCCAAGTGTCCACTATTACAGTCGTCCGAAAATCCCAGGCAAGCATCACGGTTTCAAAGCTGGCAACGTGAATCAAGCTATCCGTCACCTGGCTTCTGAGAAGCTGCGACAGTTCGCTGCTCAGTATGTCGGAATCCTCGATGCTGACATGATCCCGGACAAAATGTGGCTTCGAGCTCTGGTCCCACACATGCTCATTGATCCTGAACTCGCCATGATCACCTCTCCTCAAGACTTTTACAACATCCCACTCAACGACCCTCTTCACGAGAATCTCATTCTCCAGCATGAGGCTGAGCAGTCCCTCAGAGACAAGATGGGCGCAGCATGGTGTCCAGGGTCCGGGTTTGTGTTCTACCGCCCTGCCTGGGAGAAGATTGGTGGCTTCTCTGAGACCTCGATGTGCGATGATGTCCTCTTCGGCTGGACACTCAACGGCAAAGGTTATAGGACAGCAGCAATCAGCGAGCGCCTTCAGTCTGGCCAGCAACCCAGCAACTTCGTTGACCACATCAAACAACGTCGTCGATGGACTGTTGGTGGCATGCGCAATGCCCGCGAGCTCGGTTATGGCACCGACGCCAAGCTGCTGGGCAATAGCACTCCCTGGCAGAAGCTGGCAGCATTCAACCAGCTCCCCAAGCCATTCATCGGTACGATAGGCAAAGCCTTCGTTTGGACCGTCGTCTTCTTCTCTCTTCTTAGTGGTCAACCTGTCGTTGGTTCCACGAGCAAGTCGGAACTGGCGAAAATACTCATTTTGTACGCCGTCTTCGTGGTTGCCTCCCGAGTTGCCGAATACATGCTGGCTCTGGGTTTCGGGATTCAGAACATCCGCCGTCGCCAGATCGTCGCTACTTGGCAGGGTATGCATCTGGCCAAGGCTTGCATACAGGAGATGATGCCGTCTTCGGTCGGTGGTGCCTCGCTTGGCTTTCTCGTGACTGGTCAAAAGAATGCTACCGACATTGGACTTGGGGAGCGCGATCCCACGCAGCGTCCCCGAATGCTAGAGCGCATTCGTCGTCTACACAAGATTGAGGGCGTGCTCAACCACCTGTGGTTCTTCTTGACCATGATCTCGCTCTTCAGCATGCAGGCGATCAGACTCTACAGTAAGACCACATCGGGTACTTTGCTGCACGCCATGATTGTCTCGGGCCTCTTCCCGGGTCTTCGTTTGGAGAACTTGATGGCGTTTCTCTCCCCTATCCGCTACATTATGTTCCCGCCCACTGAGAAGCCTCGCGTCTCGTACCTGACCGAGGATCCCGACACCGGTTTTCGCCGTCCTCTCGTCTGGGAGAGAGGTGCCAAGTTCACACGAGGAATGTACGTCTGGGAAGCCTGGTATCTTGTGGCTACTGCCTGGGCGGTCTATGCCGCTTACGCTGTCGCTATAGAGGCTGATATGGTCTAGCGAACCAGTGGGATGCCCAGAAGCCTAAGGCTTAACACATGCGAGGCAGAGGACCGGGTAGCATATTGTCGTGGGTACCGGAGACAAAGGTGGTAGTCCTCAATCGCAGCGTCGATAAGCTGAGGCGCTATCGACTTCATAGAGCGAATGCGTTTCTATTCGAAGGGGGTCACAGCGTGGAGTCGGTGGATTGTATGGCTTACCATACCCCTCAGAGCGATGCTTGTTTCCCTGCCGTCGTTTGCAGGCTTACGTGCTCCAGCCAACTTGTTGTATTCAAGCAGCTGCGGCGCCCTTGCAGCACAGAGGTAGCATTTACAGCACCGAAGTGTACAGGGTCTCAATGACAACGACGGAGATGCTTAATTCCTCGTCTATATCAACTATCCAAGATGCGCACAACAGTATCCCCCAATCCCCAAGCGTAGGACAGATCCAATCACACATCATCACCGACGCCGCTTAGGTGGACATGAGATGCTACCTGTTAGCTGCTGTAAGCCTCGCTTGCGTATGCAGCCGTCGAAACAGGCTCGCTACCAGATCATTGCCGACAACCTCCCCACAACTTTTACACCCACCCATGAGAGCGCCCCAAGCCCGACCAGCGCGACAGCCAGCGTCCGCAAGCTTCTAGCCTCCACTCCGCTCTCTCCTCTGTCAGACACTTCATCCTCACGCCCTGCCTCGGTCCCTTTCCCCAGATCCGGCACCCACTGGAACTCAAACGCGCTCTTCTCGCCCGCCAGCCCGCTCTTGCCCTCCACAATAAAAGCCCAGAACACCCTGCGCAGCCCTTTCACCTTCCGGCGATCCAACGCTTCAAAACTGCGGTAGAAGTAGCACACGCCCATGAAAAACAGACACTGGCCTGTCATGAGCACCCAATACCAAGGCGACGGCCGCCCCAGGCCCAGCTCGTCACAGAGCTCGTTCCCGTTCATCCAGCGGGCGTTGACCTCGAGGAAGGAGCGGGACGCGTACGCGGGCGGCGTATTCTCCAGAGCGCGGATGATGTTGTTGGCCAGGACGCGGGACGTGGGCGAGGGCCGGATCTCGTGCAGCAGCAGCGATTCCATGGCGGCCTTGGCCTTGGCCGGTGTCGCGAAGGGTTCCGTCGGCGTGCCCGTGTAGTGCGCGATCAGCCGCCACAGCGCTGTGTAGTCGGCGGCTTCCTGCGCCGTGACCCACAGGCCCTGCCGGGGCAGGCTGATGAAGAGCAGCGTGGCACTGAAGGAGGCGATGGTGGCGATGCAGTCGAGGTCGTTGATCGGGATGCCGTACTCGGCTACCGAGTAGTAGCTCGGATGGCTGGCTGTCAGGGTCAGGATGCGTTTGCGCACTGCGGCGTGCAGGAGCCGGACGCGCAGCGAGGAGGCGAAGCCGTCGCCACCCGCTTGGATTGAGGGCAGGTCCCGTGTGCATTCGAGGATGTGCTGCGTGGTTTCGAAGAGGCGGTGTCGCGCCACGCGCACATTGAAGCCGCCTGTGCGGGTGAGGGTCTCGACCACGCGGGCGGCGCCCATGCCTCCAAGGAGAGATTGGTAGGCGAGGCCTGTCAAGTTGGCGCCTCCATACCGATAGAAGACGTCTTGGCCTCGGGCGATCTGCTCCCAGTCTACAGGGAAGGGTGGGCTGGCAGCATCGTCGTAGAGCTGCTTGAGCTTGGGGTGGGAGTCCTTGCGAGAGACGAGGAGGGCGTAGAGGTCGCGCCTGGGTTTGGCGGGCTTGTCAGAGGAAGAGGGTTTGAGTTCCTGGTCTGATGTGGATGGCGGGGCACCTTCTGACGGTCGATTAGATGGCCGAGGATCTGGTGGCGACAATTCGTTGAGTATGTCGAGGCACTCTTCACCCAACACATCATATGAGTGCTTGAGGGGATGGGACTGCTCCAGTGTCATATGCTCTGGAGTCAGTTGAAACGTGTAACCCCAGCATGTCCTCGTGTTCTCGTCCCGCCGGCGAAATGGATTGGGCCATGCCATACTACCTCTCGAGCGCTATTGTATTTTTGCGACTCGCTGGCAACGTGCCAGAGAAGACCAAATGGATCCATGGCATTTGCTTTGGCAAGGCAAATCACATGGCCAGGATATTGAGATCATCACTCGGTAAATCGGTCATTGATTCCCCCATGACTCATGATATGTCGTCGGAGGAGGATTGGCGAGTCAGCTGCATGATGAATTTCCTCGATCTTAATGCTCGAACTCGACGTCTTTCATATCTCTATTAACCATGTCGTGGTCCCGACAAGCAAATCGACGCCTTTTGTTCTCAATTATCAGTGCACCTGCCCAGTCGTTGGTCAAACGAAGCCTCCCCAACCGTCTCCCACCTCTTCGAACTCTGACGACTTCCCTTTCCCGCCGCAATGATGGCAGCACTTTCTCTTTTGGCGAGGCAGGGGACAGCATCATCGCCGAGCTGGCTTCTAAACAGAGATATACAGATGGTCATAGTGAGGTGAAACACGCCCAACGTAACCGAAAGAAGCAGAGGCGGCCGTCGAAGCAATCTCTTCCCGAAACCATGCACAGTGTCGAGAGAGAACCTGGCAGTAGTATGGAACAGTCTAAAGCCAGTCTGAAAAGATCACTCAAGCAGGCGAAGACAGAGTCTAGCACAGACCAAAACCCGACGCTCGATTCAGAAGCAAGAGAAACCTTAAAGGAAAAGAAGCGCAAAGACACGTCTACCCGCAAAGCACGGCCTAGAGTAGGCATCGAACGCTCCTCACCAGCTAGAGGGTCGTCTAAACCACCCCGCAATATCGACATCGACATGACACCGACTCCCAAGCAAGACCTCCCCGACTGGGCCGTCCAGAAGCAGGCCCTGGCAACCAAATTCGGTGATGACGGCTGGAACCCACGCCGCAAGCTCTCGCCCGACGCCATGCTCGGCATCCGCAATATGCACCAGTCCGACCCCATCACTTACTCGACCCCCGTACTCGCACAACAATTCAAGGTCTCGGCCGAAGCAATCCGCCGCATCCTGCGGAGCAAATGGCTGGGCAGCGCGCCAGCGGAGAAGGTGCAGGAGCGGCGACAGCGATGGGCGAAACGCCACGACAGTATATGGGACCAGCAGGCGGCGCTGGGGCTGCGGCCGGCGAGGAGGCAGGAGAGGAGACCGAGAGATGCGGCTGAAGGCGCGGATGAGGTCGAGGAGGAGCTGCTGGCGAAGGAGACGCTGAGAAGGGCGCGCGAGGAGAATCCACTGTAGGTCTCATAGGGGTTGGAAATAACGAGGGGCATCAGCGGAGAGCAGGAGAGTTGTACGATACGTGGGATGTCGTGGACTTTGGCCAACATGTAGAATATGAATTTTAGCGCCTCCCGGCCGCTGTAGATTATCATCCCCCAACACACAACCTCACTCCTATATCTTTCCTCTCAAGCCATCAACGCAAGCGCCGCCGCTCCCAAGACTCCTCCCACCGTAACCCGCAAAGCGCTCGCCGCGCCACCACCCGCCGACGAGCTCGTCGCCGCCGCGCTCTCCGTCCGACTCGCACTTCCCGATTCACTCTCCGTGCTTGTCGTCGTCGTCTCACTCGCCTCGCCCGATGTCGCGGTAGCGGTAGTGGTAGAAGCCACACTCCCCGTCTCCTCCGCACCACTCGCCTCCGCACTGCCCGTCGCCTCCGCGCTCCCCGACCCAGACCCGCTCAGAATAGTCACGAGATCCGATCCTGTGACGGAAGCGGGGCCATCCTGACTCGCCGTCGCGATCCCCACATCACTGACGAAGCTCAGCCCGCCCGTCGCGTCCGTGGTGATCTCGCCCACGCCGCCACCGAGGCTGAGGCCGCTCACGGTGGCGACGACGTCACCGCCGGAGCCGGCCTGCGCCTGCAGCTCGTAGCCGATGCCGTAGTCGAGGACCCACCAGGCGGGCACGGTGTAGGAGCCAGAGGAAGTGGGGATGTCAGTGGCGAGGTTGTCGATGTTGCCGGAGGAGTGGATGAGGAGGAGGGAGATGGTGGAGGGGTCGCTCGGGGTGGAGGTCCAGGTTATGGTGAGGGGAAGGGAGGGATTGATTTGCATGTTGGGGGACGGGGAGGTGAGAGTCAGGGCGGTGACGAGGGGGGAGAGGGCGAGGGCGAGGGAGAGGGAGAAGAGCGTGAGGTTTTGCCTTTGGCGGAGCATGGTGGAGGTGTGGTTGGGTAGTCGTGGATCGCACGTAGAGATGTGTTTGAGCGCGCGCGCGTTATTCGAGGATGGAACTGGTGGAGGTTTGCTGTCGACTGAAGAATAGTCCGGGGTAGGGCCACGCGACAGGGGTTCTCGGGGATTATTGTAGCAGTATACAAGCAGTTTTCCTAGAAGGCGAGAATTCTCTAGACGCGCAGAGTCGAAGTGCAGTGGATGGGTTGACGACAGGCCCTCGAACCTTTCAAATCCAATAGTTGTGCTTGTTCTGGGGTTGGCACTACGTAATTGCCTCTGAACTCACCCTTTATGCCCATATCACAGCGGCCATCTGCCCCCGAATCAGAAGAATAGGCATCCGTAAATCGGAAATTGGTGAGCCATCCATGCCGACTTTGGAGGCGGGATCAGAGTTTCAGCCTTGTGCAGGTCTCGCCTGGTACTCCGAACAGGGAGACGCGCGGTGATGTCAAGTATCCAATTCAGCTTAAGTCGGCTTATTTTAGGCCAAGGACGAGAGAATCAGGAGGTCGGCTAACCTCTTGGGGACTGTCGTGTGGGAACGGATCAGAGAAGCCGCGTTGTGGAGACCCAGAGTCTGGGGAGAGACAATAGCGAAGGAGCGAACGAGGTTTGAGGCGTTGCAACGAGACTAAGCACTTTATAGCTAAGGAGATAACTTAGATGCCGGATCATTGGGATATCTATACACCCAGGACCAAGAGCGCAACATAAAAAATGCCGTCGGGAGACAGTGTACCAATTTCCTGAGGATGACGGAGACGCCTGGGTGTTTCCGAATCCCTCTTTCGTAACGCTTTCGTTGAGTTGGCCGGCCTCTACAGGTCGATGAGACTACCATTCTGCTGGCCCGCAGGTCTGGCTCCGAACGGATTGTTCTGCTGCTGTCCATATCCGCCAAAGCCCGAGGCAGGACCAGTTTGGGCCGGCATCTGTGGTGCACCTGTAAATTGTTGAGAGAAGAAAGGGTTGTTGCCCGTCTGGTTCGCACGTAACTTGTCGAGACCTTGACCAGCCGAGTTGACAAAGGTACCAGGTGCGGTGTGTTGTGCTGGGATACGCAGATCGCCAGTGTTGCCGAAGGTGTCTTGTCCTTCGCCCGACGCAAGCAGAGCGTTCAGACGAGCAGCGTGGGGATCTTGAGGCTTCTGCTGTTGTGTCGGCTGAGGAGATTGGAAATTCGTGATCGGGTTTGGTTGTTGGGGCTGGTACTGTTGTTGAGGCTGTTGAAATGAGGTATTCGGTTGCGATTCGAAGAGTGTCCCAAGTGTAGGCTGGGTTTGCGTTCTCTGGAAAGGTGAGGGTGATGACTGCTTCGGAGCAAATGGATTGTTGGATCCGGTTGGGAGTGGCTTGAGAGCATCAGCCGGCGGCTGTTGCTGTGCCCAGGGGTTGTTGGAGCCGGCAGTCATTTGTGGCTGTTGTGGCTGCTGCTGCTGTTGACCAAACATATCCTGGCTCGGCTGCTGCTGCATGCCACCGTATGGATTGTTCGTCTGGAAAGCTGTCTGTTGAGGCTGAAGCCCAGTCTGCTGTCCAAGGAATGGCTGCGAGCCGAATTGATCGAAGACACCAGGCTGCGTGGGATAGCCGTTCGTGAGCCCATTCTGATAGCCAGTCTGCTGAGGCTGAAAACCCGTCGGCTGATTGTACTGATTGTTCAGGAAGCCGGTCTGCTGGGGTTGTTGCTGAAGTGGATTGCCAAACCAGTCGACAGCAGGCTGCTGCTGGTAGCCTTGATTATAGCCAGTCGGTTGAGGCTGAGACGGAGTAGGAGTGTCGTCGAAGAGCGATTGAGCATTCTGGTCCTCCAGCTGACGGGCGCGCAAGGTCTCTTCTTCTTGGCTCAGCTTGATGGCTTTGGCGAGGTCATCGTCCATATCACCAGCCTTCGATTGCTGACCCGCGCGGCGCCTCTTTTCTTCTTCGGCCTCGTGTTTGCTGGCTTCGATAGCTAGGCGCATTTCTGCATCCTCCTCATCCTGACGATGATTTCGGCGCGCTTCGCGGGGGCTTGAAGGACCTGGACCACCAATGTGCGAAGGTCCATGCTCATCAATACCGGTAACTCTAGTTTTCCATAGTTTGCGGTCTGACCGTTCGCTCCGGAGACGCTCTTCGTCCAGGATGAGGCTAGTAAGCTCTTTGGCAGAAATGCGGACTAGAAGCCAGTTAGATGCAGCTCAGATCAAGGGTCAATTGACAAACCATTATTTCCGACGTCGCGACCATCTTCGTCGACGTATGTGAATTCTCGGAGGGTCTTGATGATGTAGATATTCTTTCGGGCCCAAGTTACGACCAACTCAGAGCCTTCATGCAGACAGTAGTCCAGAACTTTGAGCGATTTCAAGACATGCCTCCAATTCTTGCCCTTATCGTTCAATCTCTTGTCAAGCATATCCATGATCTCGTAGAAGTCGCTTGGGCTGTTTCTTGTTAGCGCATGCACGCATGGGTGCTCCAGACAGTCTCACTTGTTGAAGGTTAGGGCGGCGATCTCGGCCATGTCGGTGCCCGTGGGCCCCCATGGGTCGTTGGAGGTCGCTGGCGATCGGTTAGCACCCTGCGACCGTATTCTGAGGTTGTGAACCCACCATTCCGGACCTTTACTTGAACACTGCTATAGCCCTTTGTGACATTCTTGACGCTGCGCACAACCTTTGACATGGTGCCGCCCTTGTCGAAGGCAGGAGCTCTTTCGGTGGAAGATCTGCTGAGAAGGAAAACAGGCTGGTTAGGATCGTAGGTTCCGCGCCTAGTAGCAGCGGGCGGGTCGGCAGTGGCGGTTTGTGGTGAGACGACGGCAACGGTGTTTCGTCGTTGAAACTGATTATTTCGACGACCTGTATCAACGACAGAGTATCTGCGCCCGGTCTCTGGATCGGTGACTGTACGAACAGTCGGCAGGCTATGGTGATAGAGAAGAGGTGAAGTGAACATGGAAAGCGAAGCAGTTTCAGCGGAGAACGGAGTGGGTGGGCCCGGAAGTGCAAGGCACGCTTAGTTGTCAGACGGGGATTGTCAAAGTGCTCAGCCACAGCGACGTAATACAAGACGAAGAAGTTATTATTTGCGCTTGTAGATTATCGTCGTCTCGATG
The DNA here is from genome assembly GCF_000365145.1 of Cyphellophora europaea CBS 101466. Taxonomy (NCBI): domain Eukaryota; kingdom Fungi; phylum Ascomycota; class Eurotiomycetes; order Chaetothyriales; family Cyphellophoraceae; genus Cyphellophora; species Cyphellophora europaea. The sequence goes on along the minus strand of NW_008481808.1, from coordinate 2,288,495 downwards.
ATAGAAAAGGCAGTGCACGATGCTGAGATGATTGAGAATCATTATCAATGCATCGCTGTGCGTCGATAGGTATCGCGTCTAAGAACGGCTCCCCTCCCGTCTGATGCATGCGCACCCCTCTCCAAGGGCCATCGCCATGTCTAGGCACAAGCTGCGGCAGCTGCAGCCCCAACTTCAAGCGCCTGAAGAAACGCGCCACTGCTGCGTCATGGTCCTTGGCAATATCTCTTGGCGTTATTTGCGCCTTACTGAGTAGACTTTGTCGTTTCTATACCCCTGTACTAGAATGTTTCCTGCCAACACCATGCTCTTGACTAGAGAACCATATTGGTAATTGTCGGGGCTACTAAGATGGCAACCAGCCCCTATGGCTGCTGGGACAGGCTCGAACGCAACAGAAGTACCTCGCCCCATCAGCGTGTAGCGGCACTGATCTAACATCAGCCGATGCCTTGTTGTCCAATGAAGGGGCTCTTCGATATGAGTATGATTTCTCTGAGTGTGTCGACAGGGGATTCTGTGCTGCTCAACGCAACATATTGCCAAGTACGCCTATCAAAACACCCATGCTATCCTCACCCTCGCCCTCACCTGACCATGCATCATCTTTCTCTCTCGCATTTCCCCTTCCAGCCACCCCGCCTCTCTACCTAGCAACCACCCACATATTTATATGACAATCCGGGAAATCTCTCTCAACATTCGCACAGACCTACTGAGAAAACTAGGCGGGAAGAACCATAAGTCCTGGGGTCTAGATGCCACTGAAAAATTGTCAGCGCACAATACGACTTGATAAATCTCGAGCGACTCGTAGCAGACATATTTTCGGGGGGGAATACGAGAAAAGCAAAGTAAGAGGCACAAAAAAGCCCACAAGAAAGGTCAAGACATCCCTTAAGGGAGCATATTCCTCTGTTCTTTTTGCCTTTTTGCCTTTTTGCCTGATTGCCTTTCGGATTTTTTGCTTCGCTTGTCAAGTGTCCCAGAAGATTGTGTGCGTTGTCCGCCGGGTGACTATTTCGAGGCTAAGCCAAACTGCACTCCAAGAAGGCTTCAAGCCTGCTCAATATTGGCGGAGCTGCCATAAAGTCGCGGCGAGTTTTCTACCGTGCTCATCATTTATCTCTCTACGCGGAAAAACGTGTTTAGAGGCTTCTGGATTTTGCCGGTCATGATACTTTGGTGGTTGATGCATCGAATATGTGGCCACGCTCATTTGAACTGCAGCAAGCCTAAAGGTCAGTCACCATGCACGGAGAGCTCAACTCGGCCATGGACGAGTCTGGAGCACTGCCACCATCCGAGGTCGGAATCGTGGACGCTTCTCGACATGAAAGGAGAATTAAATCACGGACATCTCGAGCGTCCTACCCACGAGCAGCCCGACATCAACGTTTCTGTTCACCAACCTCGGCCTCCCTACCGATTACAACCCGTCACCAATCTGTCATGCGTCGTTGTCCCACCATCCACCACAGCCGCCATCAAACGTCTCGCCGTCATGATCTCACCTGCCACGCACCATCGCCACGCAACGCCTCCATGCATCCCGATCGTGATTCAAACGGCTCGCCCATCGCCGCCCGTTGGTGTCACATATTCGTCACACGAACCTCCAACGATACAAATACCTCGCTCGAGCACCAGCAGCCCCTTTCTACTTTATCTCACAAACACTCAAGACCAATCCTGATAGAAGACTATCCAAGATACACCCAATCAGCTGCCCCCTGAAAATCACAATGTACGCCAACCAGACCTACAATCGCAATTACAAGAACAGCCCGCGTAAGTGCTCACGCTGCGGCAGCACCTCCCACGACGTGTCGTGCTGCCCCGAGTAACGGGCAGGCGGGACTTGTTCTTTGATGCTATAAAGCACCTCCAGAAACGGCGACGATATACGCACCGAACGATTTGGTGAAACGGCGTTTGTCTAGATATGATATATTGAGCTCGCGCCACGACCATCCATGCAAATAAGTTCAAAAGCCTACTTGCGAAGCAGAGGATAGGACATAGCCCCACCAAAAGGCATTCGTGAGACCAACCAACAGTCCTTTAGGATATAGAAATTCAATTGACCGCTTTTGTGCCTGACGGCGCATACACAGGAATGCTTTTTGCCTGCATGCTTCCCTCCGCGCTCTCGCGCTGCGCCATGCTATCTAGGCGGCCAAAGGGGCTGGCTGACACAATGCTGCAGTTCATCCTAGTCATACAACGCTCTCAATTGCCCGTCCTGCATCCACTAAAATGCCTTCATGAAGTCTCCCACAGGGTCACCCAATCGCCGCCCCAAGACTCTGCGTCCAACGGGCTGCCGTGGAACAGGAACAACGAACCCTCTTCCACGGCACGCGCTCTGTCAACCCACCACCTCAGTAGGACACTATCCCCTTCCCGCCATGACTTTCCGATAATACTCGCCAGCCAGCATACTTCCCAGCTGGCCCTTGACCTCACGCGTGATCGGCAGGTCCAACAGCTCTTTGACCTCTACCGTCCCCTCCGCAGCCACCACACGAGTCATCTCCCTCACGCTGACCCGTCTGCGCACGTCCTCCACGCCTTCATCACTTCCGCTTCTCCCACCGCCCAACTCCCTATCCATAGCCGCCAGGCTGTGCGTCAATCTGCGCAACACCTGCGCCTTCTCCTCATCAGTCTTCGCCATCCCCGTCACCAGCGCCAAGAAATCCTCAAACACCGCCCCGCCGTCACGCCACCCATCCGGCGCGCTACCTTTTGCGAAGAGCGCCAGCGCGGTCTTCAAGCCCTCCCAATCCTCATCCACGACATGCACGGGCGCGACACGCTGCACCAAGCACTCGTGCGCCTGCTCACGCTCGTCCGCCAGTATAAGGAAACGCAGTTCCTCTTCGGCGTCACCCTCCGCACGACGGAGCTGGGCGAGCGCCTGGTAAAGCCATTCTGGAGGCACGGCAAGGTGCTGCGTGAGAAGACTCCACTCTGCGCTTGCGGCTTCGCCCTGAGTCGGGGGCAGCGGTAGACGCGCAGCGTTGCGCAGGAGTAGCTCTACAACGGCGGTGGCACGGCTTTCGGAGCTGGTGAGGTGCAAGAGCGCCAATAGAGCGGCGGGGACGTCAGCCTTGGCTTCGAGTTCGAAGGAGAGGTCGGAAGCGAGTTGATTTGCCACGTCGTCGTCCACGTCGATTTGGATGTCGACTGGGAGAGCGGAGGTGATGATGTTATAGGCGCGAAAGAGTGCGAGGGAATTGAACGTGCCTAGTGTGGAGAGTGCCGAGAGTGCTTGGGGGAACGTTGGGCACCGGGCATTGCCATACACTGACGCATACAGCTTGAGGACCACCCAGAGAGGATCTTCAGCACCGGTGGGACCCAAGGGGCTTGCGCTCTCCGCGCCAGAGGATAGCTGGGATGCGAAGTCGGCAATGATATCCGAGACGGGCGAAGTCTTGAGTGGACCAAACCAGAGGCTGAGGGCGAACATGTTGAGCCAATTAAGACCGAGAAGGGAAGAGATGCTGAAAGTGACGGCTTTATGCTCGACGGTGCTGTCAATGCCGCGAGAAACGGTCGTGTTGCCAGCGAGCAGCTCGTAGAGAGCTCGAACATTGAGGTCCATTTCACTCAAGGCGGACTGTTCGCGCCAATTCGAGATCTGCTCTGTGATGCTGGCCTGGAATGCCTGATCGACATTGGGACCCTGTGCAACAAGAAGGGCAAGAGTTGGGTTGCGGGACTTGTAGAGAACGTCCGAGGATTTGTCGGCATCGCCACGGGCCAAGTGGCGGAGGGCGGCTTCTAAAGGATTTCGCTGCTCAAGCACAGTGAGATCGGCGGTATCAACTTGACTTATCGCGGCAGAAAGGAATGACGAGAGGCGTTCCTTGCGGATGCGGTCGGCAAAGTCCTCGCGCTGAATTTCATCGAGACCGGCGTTGTGCGAATCTTCAAAGTTGTCGAACAGCACGTGGAGGAGCTCATAGAGTTGGACTTCGTTGGCAGATGCGGCAGGTGAGAGTGAGGTAGCGTAGACATTGAACGGAAGAGGTGTATAGCTGATCTCTGGAACGCCGTTCTCCGTGAGTTCGATGGAAGCGTGCTCCATCAGATCAACAATGTTGAGAGGCTACTACAATCAGCAATGTTCGGCATTAAGAGTGGGGTATACAAACCTCTTGAGGTTTCAGACCCATGGCAGTGATTGTCCGGTTGTGGCTTCGTGCAATGGGCACTCCTTTCCACAGTTCGTTACCCGAAGCAGCAGAGTTTGACTTCAAAATCAGCTTCCCCACAGGTGTGAAGCTGGGCTTGAAACTGGCGTGCCATGACTTGTCGGCATCGGTCATATCGTGGTCGTTAGGATCGAAGGTCTTTGCGCGTTTGGCATAGGGAAACTAAAGACACCAAAATCTTAGCAATGTGTTTCATTCAGCTAACTACCTACTTTATGTAAGAATCGTGTCATTTTCACATGACCGTCACATCCTCCGCTGTCCGTCAGTTGGCCGCAGCACAGACGACGCATGAACAGTGATCTGGGTAAACAAAAAGACTTAACAGAAAAGAAAGGGGTCATCAAACCTCAAATCCTGTGGATCCCGTCTGCGTCCCACGCTTGTCAAAAATCGCGTTCATCACATCAATGCTCGTTCTGAATCCCTTTTTGCCGATTGTTCCAGGTTTCATGGGCGAAAACTCTCGATCGAGTAACACCTTGCTCTGGACTTCCCTCAGAGCGTCACGATTTTGCTTTCTCGGGCTGATGGTGCGCTGGAGTTGCTCAGCCCAGTCGCCGTCGAGATCAATATCCAGCAGCGGCCGACCGGGAGTGCCAGGTATGAGCTCAGGCTTGTTTGGACTCTCGAGGTCAAGGCCGCTCGGAGCAGGATAGGCACCGGCCATACCGGTGACTTCGTCGTCAGAGTCATCGTCTTCAGAGAAAGTGGATTGCTCAGAACCTGGACTGTCGTGCTCGATGCTTCTAACAATCGATTCATCAACATCGTCGATCGCACTTCGCTTGCCGAACCCTCCCGGGACAGTCATCAATTGTTTGCCCTGGAAAGTGTCATCTTCGCCAAATTCGCTCGTGTAGTCACTGTCAATCTCCATGACAGATGACCCTGGAGCCTTGATGCTCTCAGGTGGCGCAGAGAGCTGGCTGCTTTGGAAATCATCTTCGTCATCATCATCATAATCCAGACCATATCGGGTGTAGTGCTGGACCTTGAAAACCCACACACCAGTGTTGATATCGTAGCTAACAAACTCCGTGTTATGGATATTCTTCAACCGCTTGATATGCTTGTCGAATGCTGGACCACTGGCCAAGGCCTCAGGCTTGCCCCGAGCGCGAGGCCATGAATTCTCAATGCGAAGGGTGGAAGGCACGTTAAGACCCTTTCCACGAGGAGGTTTGGTGGAAGATTCAGGGTAAACCGTGATTGAGCGCACGCCAATGTTGATGATGGTGTCAAACAATTCATCTTGGGGGGGGAGGCTCTTGAGGTCAACGGCGCCATCGAAGGTGACGTAGCCGCACCCCGTTCGCCCAACCTGCAGACCTTTGTAGTTGGCAGCCTGATCGCGTGACATCCTGGCAATCTCCACCATGGTTGGCTTCATCCAGTATTCACCTGGCTGGGGATCAGTCTTGTCCTTGGTTGCCCTTGGCGCAGGAGCATGTTCAGATTCACGGTCTTCTGGAACCGTGGTTAGACCGTTGTTAGGCGCTTGCTCGACCGGAGAGATGGTGCCATTTGGCGAGACCGTGGCGGCGTCATCGTCAACAGGAATAACAGCACCGGTGTTGCCATTGAGCTCGCCGTTCTCTCCTCCGGTAGTCTCTTTGTCGAAGCTGACTCGCTTCTTCAACTTAGAACCCACAGCCTCTTGAGTGACCTCTGGCACATGAGAACTGTTGGTCCCATTGGTGACTTTCGAGGTTGGGCTAGGTTGAACAGAAGCACTTGGAGCAGGCAGAGCGGGCCGGCTGAAGAGATCGTCTCGAATGGAACGATCAATGGTAAGTCGACGGATACTACCACTCGAGTAGCGAGATGAGCTTGGGGTAAAAGCGCCTGGGGCCAAGACACTTTCACCATCGCTGTAGTATGAGCGCATGTTGCTGATAGATGCTGACTTGCCCAGCGAACGACCAAAACTTCCGCCAGTGAAACGACTGCCGTACATGCTGGTGCTCAAGCTGTTACCACCAGGTGTACTTGCGGCGCTATTGGGAGTACCGTAAGTGGAGTATGTGAACCCATAGCCTCCCCGTCGCGGAGGAGTCATGTACCGAGACTGGTTCAAGCGAAGGTTCGGTGGCGGCTTCGACTGGCTTTCCTTCAATTTTTGAGTAGCAGTCAAAACAGTCACGAGAGGCTGGGAGTTCTGCTCAGTTGGAGCGGGCAAGCCAGTCCAGATCGAGGACTGCCCGTAAGGGTTGGTGTCAAGTAGGGATGCATGCTTCACATCAGATTGTTGCTGGGCTTGCTGAGTTTGGCCCATAGAGTTGCCGAACATACTGTTGCCGCCGGTCGATGTGTTGAACAAGCCACCACCTTGAGTGTTGTTAGTGGACAGGTTACCAAACATGGACCCGCCAGCTGGCTTGTTCTGGCTGCCTCCAAAGCTGAACCCCCCAGCAGCATTGTTGTTGGTGTTGTTATTGGTGTTGAACAAGCCGCTGCCGGTGGATGGCTGCTGGTTGTTATTCCCAAAGAGCCCTCCGCCCTGCTGCTGATTGTTGCCAAAGGTGCTGTTGCCGAAGAGACCACCGGGCTTGCTCTGGTTGTTTGCAGCGCTGTTGCCAAAGAGGCCACCACCGCCAGTGCTGTTCGACTGCGTATTGCCGAATACCCCGCCAGTGGTGCCAGTGGTGCTGGCATTATTGTTCCCAAAAAGCCCGCCGCCAGTATTGGACGAGGTCCCGAACAGGCCTCCCGATGTTTGAGCTGTCGAATTGTTGCCAAACCCACCGCCGGTAGAGCTGCCAAAAAGACCTCCTGCCGGCTTCTGTTGCTGGTTGGCAGTATTGTTGTTGCCAAACAGCCCTCCACCTGAAGATTGCTGGTTGTTGCCGAATAATCCACCTCCCGTGCTACCGCTCTGTTGCTGGTTATTGTTGTTTCCAAAGCTGAACCCAGGTGTGCTTGTAGTGGTACTGGTGTTTCCAAACAGGCCACCAGGCTTGGTCTGCTGCTGGGTACTGTTGCTTCCGAAGAGGCCCCCGCCGCCAGTATTTGACCCGAATCCGGTCGAGGTTGTATTGGCGCTGAACGGATTAGAGGACGTGTTGTTGTTTGCTGTTCCGAACAGTCCGCCAGTTGAAGTGCCTGACGATTGCTGCTGACCAAAAAGCCCGCCGCCAGCAGGCTTGTTCTGACCAAAGAGCCCTCCGGTCCCCAAAGTCGAGGACGAATTGCTTCCGAAACCTCCCGTGCTCGCTGTGTTCGAGCCAAAGGGGTTGTTCGTCTGCGTGTTTGATCCAAAGCCGCCGGTCGAGGTGTTGTTGGCACCGAAGCCTCCGAACGTGCTTGAAGTACCGAAGCCACCCGCAGGTTGGCCAGTTCCGTTGCCGAAGCGGCGTCCAGCATTATAATCAGCCAATCTCAGCTCTTCAAAGGAGTACTTCTGGTAGGGCTCCATGAAGTTGATGCTCTGAAAGTTCTGCGTCGTGCCCTGTGGGTCCTTCTCTGTGGTAGGCGCAAAAGGCACGACGGCGGTGCCCTGCGAAGGCGGGACGTTCTGGCCTAGCGCAGTACCTGATCCTCCGAAAGCATTGCCACTCGAGCCAAAGCCGCCGGTTGTCCCTGAGCCACCTTGACCAAACAGTGTGGTACCTCCGCTAGAGCTGGAACCGAAAGCGGGCTTGTTGGCGGTATTGCCAAAACCGCCGAAGCCAGTGTTGCTGTTACTCCCGAAAGCATTGTTGTTAGTGCTGGTGCCGAAGCCACCTGTCGAGCTTCCGAAGCCAGTAGATGTGTTGGTATTGGTAGGGGTGTTACCAAATAAGCCACCTCCTGATGCGGTATTCGTGGTCGAGCCGAAGAGTCCTGTGCCGCCGGTCTTGTTGCCGAAGAGGCCACCGCCTGTATTAGAGGAGGTTCCGAAGCCTGTTTAGTGTGTTAGCTACTTGTCTTCACTTTAGAATCAGACAATGGGATTGGTGGTGCAGGGACGCCTTGCGGCTCAGACAAAATAGTGCCTAGAGAGACTGGGTGACCGCCGCGGCAGATCAAATAGACATACCTCCAGTATTGGCACCGAATGTGTTTCCACCGCTTCCAGTGGCTCCCCCACCGAAAGGGTTCGAGGATGTGGTGTTGTTGCCGAAACCGCCGCTATTGCTTGTAGCACCGAACGTGCCTGATGGGCCATTAGTATGACATTATAGGATGAAGAAAATAGTGTGTACTTACTGGTATTGTTGTTGCTACTATTGCCAAACCCACCGAAGGTCGAAGGCTGATTATTACTTGCTCCGAAGGAAAACCCCGAGCCACCACCCCCGAACGACATGGCTCCTGGGGTAGATGCGCGTCGGCGCGCTATGGCGGTGGTTGAGGAAGCGTAGTAGGTCTAGACAAGGCGCGTAAGAAATTAAGAAGGCAAGATTTAGATAGTCGTCGCGACCGAAGTAAAGCTGCGCAAACAATTTCGTGACGCGATATGACCGCAGCTACCAGTGCTGACAGCGACACGGGTGCCAGGGCAGCTCTGTCTGTGGCAGAAGACCGACCCTATATTGACACGTCACGAACAGCTTGGACGACGCGCTGTTGCGAAAGAGATGGAATGGACGGAGAAAGAGGTAGCAGGGAGATCGAGCGCGGTTGCTTTTGGGGCGGCAGAGACACACCGCAGCACTAGGCTGAAGTGGGCATTAGACTTGGCATTTACGGCTAAACCTTCCGCACACCGATCTGCAGTATCTGCCTGACTGGCAGAGCGGCAGCGACCTTGCGGCCCTGCACACTTCCACGGAATTACAGAGTCGAGAGCGGTCTATATGTTCAGTGAGTCAACCAGTATTTGAGATCGTCCTTTATTGGGTATTGATATTTGCGATCGTGAGACCTTCCCAAGCATAAATCATACATATCCAGAGCATAGATCACTTCTTCTTGCCTTGCTTAACAGTTTCGATGATCTTGTCGACAACGCTAGGATCACTCAGCGTCGATGTGTCACCTAAGCTGTCCTCTTCTCCGCTTAGCACCTTTCTGAGGATCCGACGCATAATCTTGCCGGATCGAGTCTTTGGCAGGTCATCAACGATGAAGATAGCCTTTGGTGCAGCAAAAGGCCCAATCTGTTTCCTGACCTGAAGAATGAGGTCCTTTCGGGTCTGCTCACCAGGGTCCGTGCCATCCTTGAGCGCGACGAAGGCGTTGACTGCCTGTCCGGTCAGTTCATCGTTAATACCGACAACAGCAGCTTCGGCAACGCCGCTGTGTTCAATGAGAGCGGCCTCAATTTCAGCAGTTGAGAGACGATGGCCAGACACATTGACAACATCGTCAACACGACCACGAATCCAGTAAAATCCATCCTTGTCACGTGCTGCTCCATCACCAGTGAACTGCAATATGTTAGCTGTGCTCTCACGAGAATCAGGTTTGACGTACATAGTACCCCTTGTATACGTTGAGATATGTGTCCATATATCTCTTGTGTGCGCCCCAGACAGTTCGCGTCATGCTGGGCCATGCCTGCTTGAATGCCAGCACGCCCTCAACATCGTTGCCGCTAACCTCCTCGCCAGAGACCGGATCGATGATGTGAGGCTCGATGCCGAAGAATGGGAAAGATGCAGACCCTGGTTTGGTGGGGGTGATGCCCGCCAGAGGCGTAATGACGTTGGAGCCTGTCTCCGTTTGCCAGTATGTATCGATGATGTGTGCCTGCTCTTTGCCAATGATCTCGTTGTACCATTTCCACACTTCGGCCGCAATAGGCTCTCCCACAGTACCTAAGACACGCAGCTTTTTGAATTCATGGTTGACATGCTCGTTACCGGCGCGCTTGAGTAATCGAAGGGCGGTGGGGGCGACGTAGAAGTGGGTGACAGTGTGTCGGTCGATAACATCCCAGTATCTGCTGAAGTTGGGATAGGCTGGCGTGCCCTCAAAGACAACGGTGGCACATCCGCTCAGTAGGGGAGCGTAGACAACGTAGCTGTGTCCGGTGATCCAACCAACATCACCACCGCAGAAGAAGACATCATCGTCGTGGAGATCCCACACATACTTTGCTGTAGCTGCGCAGCCAAGAAGATAACCTGCGGTAGTGTGCATGACGCCCTTAGGCTTGCCTGTTGAGCCCGATGTATAGAGCAGGAACAGGGGATCCTCGGCATCTATGGGCACAGGTGGGAGATAGCTAGGCCACTTCTCGACCTCCTCGTGCCACCACAGATCACGGTCCTTGGTCCATGGCACGTCTGCACCAGTCCGCTTGTAAACCAGCACGCCAGACACATCCGGGCACTTCTTGAGTGCCTCATCAACAATCTTCTTGGTACCGATAATCTTACCACCACGCTTACCCTCATCGGTGGTGATGACGATCTTGGAGTTCGCGTCGTTGACACGGTCAGCAAGGGAACCAGATGAGAAGCCGGCGAATACGACCGAGTGTATGGCACCAATTCGAGTGATGGCGAGGAAAGCAATGAGAGCCTCGGGAATCATAGGCAGGTATAGAGCCACCGTGTCTCCCTTCTTGACACCCATACTCTTGAGGACCCAAGCCAGCCTAGAGACCTCGCGTAGGAGTTCACCATAGGTGATGGTGCGGCCTTCATTAGGCTCGTCGGCTTCGTAAATGATGGCGGGCTTGTCTGGGTTCTTCAAGGCATGACGATCAACACAGTTGTAGGAGGCATTGAGTTGGCCGCCCAAAAACCAAGATGCGTCGCCGTTGGCTAGTGTGCCACTCTTGGTGGTCACAAAGTCGCGATCCCAAGTCAGGAGCTCACGAGCGAGCTTACCCCAGAACTTATCGGGCTGCTCAATGGACTCCTTGTACATGGATTCATATTCGGCCAAATCCTTTAAATGGGTCTTGCCAGAGCCTCGCTCGAGGTAGGCCTTGGGAACTCTGCAGCAGAGGTTAGTTCGGTCCGAAGAAGAGCTCCGATTGTCCGAAAGGTGTCTTACTGGTAAGTAGGGATTGAGTGTGATTCAGGCTGTGTTGCGAGTTAGCACCAGAGCTGCAATGAGCCAGTCCGAAGGCCTTCACTCACGATACCCTTTTGCTCAATTCCCTGCTCAGCCTGGGCGGGCTTACTGTCGCCTTCAGACATGACCGTGTACTTCTTCAAGTGCTCGTGTGAGATCAGGAAGACGAAACACAACCTCAGAATTGGAGAAAAAATTCGAGGGGCAGCTTCGAAATGTGGGAGAGAGGTAGGAAGAGCTCCGGGTACGCGTTGGGATTGCGGTCAAGTATATCTAGCACTCGGATAGATGGCCAGTGACGTCTGTGGACAAGCCTTTTGTGAGCTATTGACAATTCCCGTACTCCTGCAGCAGTCGAGTGACCGCGTTGCATCGTTGATGGAGGGTCTGGAATGACGCGAGCCATGGATTGTCCCCCGCATCGCCTCTCCTCGCCCAGACCGGTGGTAGACGAAGTCTGTGCCTGCCCCACCATGCAATGCCCGTCGGTCCCCAAACCCTCCTTTCCTCCGGCTTATAACTGGATCACCTTATGCCCATCTCCCGCGGGGCCCCCTCCCAGCAGCAGCCTCGGGTTGGCTCTTTGAGAGCCCTAAAGTGTCATCTGCCATTAGCACCATGCGATTCTCGAGCCAAGAATGCTCTGCAATTGCATTCCAAGTACCGGTCTGGGCAGCCGACCCAGAGATGACATACTTGCTGTGAGGCTCGCTCGAGAGTTTCGAACTACTGCCGCTGGGTGCGTAGCTCCATCGGGCCGGATGACAATTTCGTGACCCACGACTAGTACGTGCGCTTCCGCGCTTGGGGGCCGAAGAATCCCTACTGCGGCCACATGTCCGATTCTGCGGACCGGGCGGCGTGGAAAGGTAGAGAGGCCTAGGCAGTCTCTTCGTGTTATGTACTATCTGTCCACCAACTTGCGACACCCAGCATGAAGACGATAATAGCTCCGTCGCCGGCCAATTCCTTGAGCATCTGAAACCACAGTCCGGGTCCGCGTTTTCCCGCCTGTCCGGCCGTTAACACCCTTGAGCTCTGCAGTAATAATTCCGCCATCAGGAATACAACGAATGGGTTTTGGAACGTGGCCGGCGCAGGAGGGCCCGCTCCGAACGTCTGCGTAGATTTACTGATTGTGAACACCATGTATATTCCAGCCAGAACCGCAACAACCGCATGGATGATCCTCCACATTCTCATGGTGCTTTGCTCGGCTGGGGTAGGTGGGGTTTTTTGCGATCCAAATAGCATGCTCGTAGCCCATGAAGGTATGCCTGACTGCTTTGCGAGATCGTCCGGATTGAACGGCATGCCTCCAGGATTATTTGGATCTGCGCCTTCCCCGCCCATGCCCGCCATCATGGAGCTGAGCATCTGCATCATAGGATCGTCCTGAGCGGGCGGGCCTTGGCCTGGAGCTTGGCCACCTGCTTGGGGCTCCGGACCCCTCAGAAGAGCGCGGAGGTATTCTTCTTGAAGTCGTGCTTGTTCTGGATTTGAGGCTTGGGCATTCGCAGGTGGCATGAAAGGCGGCGCGGTCGTGGTGGCGTTGGGTCCTGCTGGAGGCCCGGAGGGGATACTGGTAGGAGGCGACGGGGGCGCCTCATCTCGCACTGCACAGTTAACAACACGCATCACATCGCATCTTGGTGATCAGACCTACTAGAATCTGCTGTACGACCACTCAGTTGTGTAATCTTATCAAGTCTCTGCTGCGCATTCGCATTAATTTTGGCTTCTCTCTTCTGGCGGCGAATTCGCGCCTGCCGCTGTGCAGGCGTCTCTTCCGTGTCCCCCATTTTGATCGTGCAATTGCTACGAGTCAGTTGACGCAGGAGCAAATGCCTGAGGCCTTGGAGACTTGACGCGACGATGACAGGTGTGGTAACCAGTTATCAGAACCGCTTGTGTACTTGCAGAAGATGCCAGCTTGTATTCCGGCCACCGAAGATGAAGAACCGCAAATGTGCTTTCGCGTTGACCTGGCCTCGCGCAAATGACGTCACTGGTGAGCTACTGGCTTCTTCAGTCGCACTCATCTTTCTTCAACAACGCTTGCGCGGACGGGCTTGTACGCTGCTTCACGAACACTCTCAGGTCAAACACGGTACATGGTCACCTAAGAAGGCCCCCGATGAAAGTGTAGTTATTGTCCGACCTCCACGAGATATGTACCACAAAGTCTGTCAAAGATGTCGATCAAGAAAAATGAAAGTAAGTGCGTGACCTCTTTCTAACCCACGACAGACCTGTTCACCGCTATCTTTGGAACCGCTTGCCCATGGCTCGACCCTCCACGATGCTTGGATTGATAATGATCCAAGCGGCAGCATGTTCTCGGAAGGACTCCTGAGCACCATCTTCTACGATCAGCCAGTCGAGCCGTTCAGCGGCGTTGCTCAGCTATGGTTGTAGGGTGACTGAACGCTGCCATCAGCAGCAAAACCCTGGCAGCGTGATATATGAGAATTGTTCAGACTCCATGTATTGGTTTTCCAGAGGGTGATATCACCGAGGATTCGTTGCCCAGTCGTCGATTGCTAGTTGCTACAGCAGTATCCCGAATCAAGGACGAATAGGACGGTATCGACGTAGTATAGACATCACCCGTCCGTACGGACGGACACCAGTCTCGACGACTCGTGGTGAAGCAGGTAATTCGATGCCTGGATTTGCTTACACTTTGCGTGATACTGTGCCGGAATCTTGTGCAGCTAGCCGGGCGCAACGATCGTCGTCCCAAAGTGGCTGTTTGCCTGCGCCAGACTCCCGTTCGCGTGCTTCAAGAGGTCCAAAGGATTAACGCTTTTCATGCCTAACCAACCAACGCCTGTACGTTGAAAACGCTGCTGAACCAACTGAATGAACTTGGGATCGTGGGCACGTTCAAAACCTCGCCAAAAGCGTAACCTGCCCGTCTCACTGCATGAGGATTGAGTAAAACGTCTCTCGCGCAACCGAGCCCGTCCCGTCAAAGTCGAACTCGTTGATCATAGCATGTAGTTCTTCATCTTCCAGCCCCGTCTCGCCCAGCTCGTGCGCCACCCTGCGCAAGTCCTCGAAGACGATGTAGCCTTTCCGATCCTGGTCGAACAGGTTGAACGCGCGCTCCACTTCTTCCAGCGGGTCGCGCGCGGCCACCCTCTGCGCCGCGATGCGCACGAAGGCGGCCTGCGATATCAGCAGGCTGCTAACGTGGTAGTGTTCTGGTTCCGTGCCGCCCTTTTGCCGGTGTCGCTCCATCACCGCGGGCGACACGGTACCGTGCGCCTCCAGCATTTGCTTCAGCTCCGGCCGTGGAATCTTGAAGCCGAGCGCCCGAAACGCGACGCGCATTTCTTGGAAGGAGAGGTATTTGTCGTTGTCGAGGTCGAACAGTGTAAACTAATTGAAGGAAAAGAAAAGTCAGCTTTGTGCATGTCTCTCTCTAGAAGAAGCAGTGGCCATGAAACACCAGGTTCTCAACTCACAGCCTCTTGAATCTCATCGCGCTGGTCGTCGGGCAGACTCGAGTAAATATCCTGCTCCTTCTCCATGGACGTCTGTCGCGGCTGGCCATACTGTGGCGCAGACTGCGCTCCTGGTCCAGGCGCATATTCTGGTCGGCGCGAGTAGGCCGATCGCGCGAATTGCGGCTGTGTCGCGGTACCGGCTGAGGAAAATGTTCGGTCGGGCAGCTTGGAGGAGGTCGCGAAGGCATTTCGCTGGGGGTAGGCGGGGTGCCCTTGAGACATTTAATTCATCGACGGTGACTACTGTCGAGCGCCGTGATGGGTCGAGTAAGGCTGGTGATTCGCGACTGTGTATTTCTGTTTTCTGGTGAAATACCTGCGACAAGGGCTATTTGCAGGGTAGATGTGTTGACGGTTTTGCGGAGACAGAGTTGCGCGCGACACGCGCTTTGTCCGCACGCGTCCGGTCGGCCCCGCCAAGATGAGTCGTAAACCGACCACTGTATATTCATTCGAGCCTCTCACTATCTTACTTTGAGATGAAAGCTTGCTTAAGTCTCAATGAGATGCCGCTGCTCCTATTAGGATGTAATCTACAGTAGATTTCTCCGTTTTATCGCTGGCATTATAGTAAGGCCTGTGCCGTCCGCCAGCGGCCTGTGCTGTCGCCGGGCCATCGTGAGCTTCGCTGCATTCCAGGAAAGCCAACGACACGACTGCGAAGCTGCCTTCGCTTGACAGTCTATCCAGGCCTAACGTCCATCGTGTGTTGACATCGTAAGTATGGCTCATAGTAGGATGGCTTCTCATATAGTTCACGTGACCTCGCGGTCGACTTTGGGTACTTTGCTTCTTCCGCCAAGAGGCGCGACATCAACTTCTTCGGTTTTCTCGCAACGTGCATTTGTTACGCATGTCTCCTCGACCTCTACCTACCGGTCCTACGTGGAAGTATATCGCACCTGCTCCAGACACATCGGGCCACCATGAATTGTGATCAACCATGCAGAAGTCCGGTGGACCCAGAGACGATCGGGTCATCATCCATGGTAAGTCCAGTGATGAACACAATAATTGAGCGAATACCGCTTCGCGCAAGGACGAGACTCGATGCCGAGGTCACAAACGGTCAGCTCTTGCTGATCTGGAGTGTCACCTCGGTAGCTTCCTCTACACCACATCCACAAGCAAATGTGGTGTGGCAGAGAGGCATTTGCTTGGGCCGCTCGTCTTTACTTCTCATTCCTCGCAGTACAAGCCTGACCACGTCTATAGTTGACTACGATGCATTTTATGCTTCCGTTGTTGAGCATGAAGATCCTAACTTGAAGAGTGTTCCCCTCATCATTCAACAGAAGCAGATCGTCTGTACCTGCAACTACAAGGCCCGTGAACGTGGGGTTTACAAGCTCCAATTGATGACCGAAGCTTTGAAAACATGCCCGGAAGCAGTTGTCGTTTTGGGCGAAGACCTAACGAGATTTCGAAACGCCTCGAAATTGCTCTACAACTTTCTCAAAGACCAGATCTGGAGTGGCAGGGCCGAACGCCTCGGATTTGACGAAGTCTGGTTAGATGTGACTGATATGGTTGAACACAACATCTCCCTTCTGTCACCCAATGACCTCCAGAATTCATTCTTCTGCTTGGATAGGAATGACCCGACTGTGGGCTTCGCCTTCGATGCATCTAGTGTCTTCGGGCCGACCTGGCCCCCTGGAAAGAAATCCACGGTCGCGGACGAAGACAGTCTTGACAGAGATGCACACCAGCTCGAGCTACGACTAGTCTTGGGCAGCCAGCTAGCCAGGCATTTGCGCCACGAGCTTGAGGAGAGGTACGGGTTTACTGCCACGGTTGGCATATCGACCAATAAGACACTGAGCAAACTGGTTGGTAACACGAACAAGCCGCGGGCTCAGACAACCTTGGTTCCTCCTTACGAGCCTGTGGGATCCCCGATCTCTACGGTAACGCAATTCATGGATGGCCACGATATCGGCAAAGTGCCCGGAATCGGTTTCAAGCTGGCCCAGAAGATAAGAGCGAAAGTCCTTGGAAGAACAGCAGAGATTGACGAGGGTCTCGTCTACGGCGGTACACGAGAGTCTATCTCGGTAGGGGACGTGCGTCGTTTCCCAGGCATGAGTGCGGTCTTGTTGGAGGAGATCCTTGGAGGTCCGGGTGCGGAGCGAGGCATAGGTGGCAGAGTGCATGCACTTCTTTATGGTGTAGACGACGCGGAAGTCAAGAAGGCCCGGTCGGTTCCGTTATCAATCTCCCAAGAAGACTCATACATGCGTCACCTCTCCAGCTTCGATCAGGTCAGGCAGCAGCTACATCTCTTGGCCGAGCGACTTATCAGGCGTATGAGGGTCGATCTTACCGAGGACGATGACGAAGCAGACGAAGCCCATCCCACTAAGCGATGGCTTGCACACCCAAAGACACTACGCCTCTCAACGCGGCCTCGCCCTCCAACTGGACCTGATGGTGTCCGACCGCGGACTTTTCACCGCATATCCAAGTCAGCTCCGCTACCAAACTTCGTCTTCAGTTTGACTGAGTCCACGGACGCATTAGCAGGCAGATTGCTCGAAAGCCTAATAACCTTATTCCGCATGCTGCACACTGAGAGGCAAGGATGGAATCTCAGTCTCATCAACATTGCCGTCACGAACATGGTCGAGGCCAAGGATGGAGGGCGAGATATTGCCAAAATGATGCGCAATCAGGAAGACGTACTCAAGGACTTCCGCGTCATCGAGAGTCCGGCGGACAGTGTCGGAAGTGCTCAGCTGAACTGGGATTCGGATGGCAGCGACATCGACGACCAAGACTCAACATACTGCTGCGAAGTGTGTCAAGCCACTGTGCCGATCTTCGCGTACCAGGCACACGACCAGTTTCATCGTCAGACCAAGGAGTGATGCCCTCCCTGGACTTATTGATATTTGGCAAGCAGAATTGGGCAGTGCAATCCGGTCTGGCCGGCAGAGGAACAGATATTCTCCGGGGCTTGGCAGCAGTCGTTCTATTTTTGCATTTTTGCACGGCGAGACGCTCATCGAACTGCAATCTGGACATTCTTGGCCCGGCCCCAACCCCAACCAGGCGTCAACCATTAACGCTTCTCAGGGATGTGGCTGAGCTTAATTATAGCACTTTCGCCCGCGAGCCAGACGGCCGATCGTTTCGAGACGCTGTCGATGGCAAAATGGGGTTTTCTCTCAGCCGGTTATGCCTGCATCTCAACATTAGTCCGCCAGATAGCCGCGGTTCTTGTGCTTCGCATCAAACCTTGTCTGCACTCGAATTCGGAACCGCCGCCAGGAATGGCACGGTTCTCCTGCAAGTGTTTATGGATTCCCATCTCTTATGAAGACGCTGTATTAGTTCCATCTCTGGTTTTTATTCTCTGGCCCGGCTGAGGGCTTCACAGCCAGCTCTTGTTCGCCTGAATCCCGAATCCGCTAACCGCGTCATCTCTCAGCCCTTCTGTCCTAACAAATATAGAAGGGACACCCTGTCCAGCTCTGTCTATCAGCCAAGGAATCTTCCAACGCGGTGGCACCGCTTACATCTTCTCCGCTTCCCCCGTATCACGAGCCAGTCAGCACCTTCTCCATCCTGTTGAGACACCAAGGCCTCCATTACACAACATGCTCTTATCACCTGTGAAGCCAACCGCCCAGCCAGCCTTATCGTCCATTCTACAACCTTACTCAGATTCTCTACAACGCCAGATGCCACCAGCCAAACGACCCAAATTGTCATTAGTCACTCATGGTATCACTCCTCAAAATACTACCATGGCAACGCCTACCACTCGAAACACCCTCGCGAATTCATATAACTTTGACCTAAGTATAAGGCCCTCGCCAGTATCGACTGCCGTATCGCCAGTGACAACCACCAGACCTGCTTCAGTACGAGCCAAACGGCCATTGCCTTACGATCTCAGTCTGCCGATCGGCGTCCGCTCCATCCTGAAAAACTCTTCGATCTCGTCAGATGTTAGGAGAGCCTCTCTGAGTGCCAGCCCCCTCAGCACCACCGTCGGCCGCAAGGTTTTCTTCCCAGAGCCTAAACGCGTCAAGTTTGGTGGCGAGGAAGAAGTTGTCACGAGAACGTACGTGGCGAGGCACGTTGATCTGAGCTCTTCGGAAGATGAGAGTTCTGTAAGCGGGTCCGAAAGTGGTGCGGCTGTCACAGCTCCATCGGACGAGTCTAGGCCCCGGTTCTCGACCAGAAGCGGCGAGGCTGTTATCGTTGACGAACTACAGCGTGGACAAGCTACAAGACGGAGTAAGGCTCGGCCGAGCACTAGGAAGCGGAGAAGATGGGAATGGACGCTCGACACAGGGAGCGACACGAAGCACGAAGCCACCGCCGCTGAAGACGAGCAGCAGCTTTCGTCGAGCGACACTTCAACCACCTCGACACCTTCGGTGAGCACGCCAGCTCTTGTTGTCACAGACACAAAGGAGCCGCACGTCGAGGTCAACGAGATCAATCTGACACCTACGTTACCCGAAGTCGAGGCGACTCCGGAGGAGCCAGTCCCGCATGTACAACAACCTAGTCCTTGAGCGAAAATGTACAAATTACCGCGCAGCAATAGCTGCGCTTTCATTTCTCGCCACCTACCATTCTCACTTCTCCTTGCCTCTCTCTAATGCCTTCTTTCCACCACCATGCACAGATTCCCTGCCTGCGTACCCCCACCACGGTGCTACAATAGACTTTGCGCAACGCCAGGCCTACCCATCCACAGCCCCTGCCCGTCTTGACCTCGCCTCGCCTTGCAGGCTTTCGCTCCCCGGCCCCTTCCTCGGCTGAACCTGCATCCCCGTGTCGGTTCTAACTCCCACAGCCTGACTCACTCACCTCAATCATGCAAGCGAAGCCTTCCAGAAGCGGAAAAGAAAGGCCCGCACGCATCAGCAGCCAAGTGTACGCGAGTACTCCCGTACGACGTAGCCGTTGCAGTCAACTATAGTGGGACGCCTTTTGCTGACAAGCGAACCACGCACGCTAGTGAGAGGCGTTCTGCGATATGCGGCGATTAGTTTGCCTTGGCGGCTTGCTTACATGGAAAATGATGAGATGCGCACGGGGGCCAGGGCTTTGATGACTGTTTGGGGGGCGCAAGTGACGAAGTGCCAAGTGCGGAAGTACTTATCTAGTACGTTGAGGTATATATGTATACGGTAGTAGCAGTGGATGGGACTGCCCCAGCTCGTATTGCCCAGCTTGGGTCCGTGAGCAGGAAAATACGAAGTTACAGGACTTGGGAAAAGTCATCTCCGCATACGTACCAGTTGGTCCATTAACGCCGATACGTTCTGCCAAAGGCGCGATATTTTTCTTTTCTCGCCATACATAGTGGCTTCGTTGATGACACTCACATCTGTTCGTGTCCGAACTGGCGAAGAGCACCGCCTCGGTCGTGCGCGTACACTGGACGACAGCGTACGTAATCTTCGTGAGCCAAGGTGTCGCTTGTGCACCTATCTGGATCTGGTTGATTTCGCGAAATTTTCAATCGAGGCACTCCGCGGGGCCGTGGTGCAATAATGAACTCGGGCAGGTCTCGGCTTTCGTTGTAGATGGCGACGTTGTCCCTAGACCGGTGGGAAAACCTCTTGTGAGAAGGTAGGGGTGTTGTCCGCTCCAATGTGAAGACCGATCCCGTGCTCGGCCACAGCCTCACTCAACGCGTGTCTCCTCTCCACTCCGCGATGCTGTTGGGGATATACCGCTGTTGCTTCCTGGGCACTGCTGACCTATCCATAGTCCTGAGTGTTGGGCATGATGCTCCCTGAGAGCTCTGCGACCATCTTGTGCGACCCACCTTGCGCTACTCAACGATTAGCCTCATCGGCGTTTCTGCTCAAGGCTCACTGGCGCTCCTGTTTACGCTCACTGGAGCTCCTAACCCGATTCATCGCCACGCCTGATCAGGCTCATCGGCGCTACTAATCAGCCTGTTGAGGTAATAGGCTCTGATAATTTTTATAGAAGGGAGTCGGCTCCGACATTGTAGCAGGGGATAGGGTGAGTGAAGCCACCTACAAGCCCATTGCTATCAAGAGTGTATTGAGAGATTTGCGCAAATACTGGATTTTACGCAAATGTAGTGAAGCCCATGGAGCTGGCAGGCCCTGGTGCTGATTAGCGGATGCCTTCACGAGAGATTGCATCCATGGTCTCTACGTCCTCCCGTATTCATGAACTCGACGATCAGGTCACAGCCGGTGTTCGTCGTCTCAGGCTCTGATCGAGATTGACGCATATGAGCGGACTGGTTATGACCAAAGACCTGGCATCTATGAATATTCACTGAAATGAAACATCGGAGCGAAACGATGCTGGGCGTGAGGCACATGCCGGCTCCTGCTTTGACCTCTCACTGAAGCTTACATGTCGCCGCTATCCAGCTATGCAACATTGTACTATTTACACAGGCAAACCCTAAGCTGACCTCTTTCTCAAATCTAAAGTCATCTTGCCTATACGTTTTCGATCAAGGAGTGAGCCTCTGCCGCCCTGTGGTAGAGGTCACCCTCTTGTTCCAGGCATAGAACAGACTACCAGACAGCTTAGATCTTCAACCTCACGCTTCGACGCGAGTAAGCCAGACCCCGCCACCACCATGTCCAGCCAGACCTCAGCACCACCAACAATCACCCTCCACAACGCTCTCCTAATCCTCCCGTCATCACCCGTACCTACACCCGGCTCCCTCACCCTCTCCGCTACCACAGGCCTCATCACCTCCATCGACCTCAACAGCCTTGAGTTAGCCATCGACTCCTCCACCACAGCCATCAATCTCCATAGCCTCATCCTCGCCCCGGGCTACCTCGACCTCCAAGTCAATGGCCTGGCCGGTGTACACTTCACGCGGCTCTGCCCTTCGGGCACCACCGACCCGGAAGATGACGCCAAGCTCCTGCAATGCGCACGCATGCAAGCATCCGCTGGCGTGACCGGTTGGTGGGCCACCATCCCCACCGTGCCGCAGCCGCGCTGGAAGCAGATCCTGCCCGCGCTGGCACCCAGGAGCTTCGTGGCGGCGGGCGGCGCAGAAATGCTGGGTGCGCACTGCGAAGGCCCGTTTCTGTGTCCGGCGAAGAAGGGCGCGCATTGTGCGGATTTCATGCTTGAGCCTGCGGCGGTGCCGGTGGGCGAGGTTTATGGCGAGAGGAATTTGGAGATGGTGTTGAAGATGATCACCGTGGCGCCGGAGTTGCCTGGCGCGCCGGACTTGATTCGACAGGTCAAGGCGAAGTGGCCTTGGGTGAGGGTTGCAATCGGGCATACCGCAGCATCGTACGAGGAGGCAGTAGAGGGGATCAGGGCAGGGGCGAGCATGGTGACGCACACGTTCAATGCCATGAATGGTGTCACTGGTCGAGAGCCGGGTGTGCCAGGGCTGATGGAAGGAGCAGAGAAGGGAGTCTGGTACTCGGCGATTGCCGATGGGGTTCACCTGCATCGAGCGGTGCTCGACATGGCCGTGCAACTGGGCTTGCATGATGACGGCAATGGTAGTGGAAGGTGCATTGGTATCACGGATGCGATCGAGCTCGCTGGGTTAGAGGATGGGGTGTACGGAGGCAACGGACAGATTGTCGGAAGGCAGATCAAGGAGGGGAACAAGGTCACGATCGAGGGTACAGGGACGCTGGTTGGAAGCTGTGTGTTGGTGGATCATGTTGTTAGGGAGTTGGCAGGAATCAATGCCGCAGGTGCTCAAGGGGGCGTGAGCGAGGCTTGGAAGCACTTGGGCGAGGAGGAGAGAGGCAAAAGGCTGGTCAAGGGTGTCAAAGCAGTGAGTGAGAATGTGGCGGCCATGATGGGCGAGAAGGAGAGGGGTTTGCTGGCGGCTGGAAAACGAGCGGATCTGGTGGTGTTGGATTGGGAAGGCTCAGTACGCGAGACATGGGTTGCAGGCACTCGAGTGTTCCAGCGGATACCGGGATGATATCGAGGGCGAAGCTCTACCTGAGTGTGCTTACATGGCTGACGCCCTTTTGTTGGGAACGAAAACAAGAGGGGAGGGGGGGGGCTCTGACCAGCGACGGCGATGAGTCGGATTAAGCACACTGATGAGACTGATTAAAATCGCACACTTCCAAGATCTTGAAGAGGTTTTATTCTGGTTCTAGCCGATGATTAGCCAATAGAACGTTGTCGTCCGTCTCTTTTCTTTTGTCCAGGCCTGAAGGCCTATCTGTGGTCCGTGCCTATACATGTCCAACGCCATCCAAATGCAATGCAAGGTCGTAGCATGCTATAAACAAGTGCTATATACAAAATAGACAGACCATGCTAATATCCAGACTGTGTCGTTTCAAGTCGTAACACCTGGTACCGTTGCCTCCGCTTTTGATCAACAATGAAGTCTTAAGCGTACCTCACGCTTGCTCTCGGCCCTAACCCTTGAGGACTCGAATACGCGGGGGCCGGTGCCGGTGGATATCCCCAACTGTTCTGCTGCTGGGGAGGCTGCCAGACCCCCGGTGACTGTGGGCCATAGCCCTGACTTTGGTAAGATGGCGGTACTGCTGGACCGGTCCAACCACGATGCGCCATCGGCGGCGAGGCAACCTTTCTGGTTGGCCTGCGTCGTCGGCAGGCTCGCACGCAGCAGCCTAGAATCAAGAGGAGAAGGATACCGCCTATGGACGACACAAGGGCGATAAAAAGTGTCCTGTTGTCATCGATCCAGCTGGAGATCGTTCCTCCAACACTGCTGCCGCGGCACATACCGTTCTCACAGCGTCCTCCGCCTCCGCAGCTCGTACCATCTGGGAAAAGTCAGCATGAGTTATACAACGAATGGAAGAGAGCCTTGCCTAAGAAGTTTTGCCTCATACTATAACACGTGTTTCTTCCAAAATCAGGTGAGGCGCAAGAGAGTTGACAAGTCTGGCCATTGCAGGCATAGGTATCGTTGTCGGAGGTGAAGGAACCCATGACAGTTCGGCACTGAGCATCTCGTGACGTACACTGACCGCTAGCACACTGCAAGCCATTACCGCAGTCATCGCCGTCGTTTGCTCTTGAGTCCGGTGGACATGTACCGTTGTTGCCCGGGCACGTCTCCTGAGGGTCACACTGCCCGGTTGAAGGTCTACAAACGGTGCCGGCGCCGGCAAATTGGCACTGGTTGGTACAGCAGCCTTCGTTAGACGGGTCACATTGTGCGCCTTGGGCGAATCTGCAGGTTGACGGGTTGCAGCACGGGTTATTGCTGCAGCCTTCGTCGCCACCGCAATCACAGTCTTCGCCATCTTCGACGATGCCGTTACCACACTGGTTGCCAGTGATAGTGGTGACGTCTCGATTGTTTGTCAAGCAAGATGAAGTGACTGAACCGGTACCGAGGGCAGAGCAGATGTTGCCGATAGAGCAGGGCGAGAAATCGGTGATACCATCGGCAGAGAAGGGGTTCATCAGAAACCTGGCGTCTGCATCGCAGCTGTCTGCGGAACGAGGACAGCACTGGCCGGAATTAACAAAGTTGGTATCTTGACAAGCACTTGCATCACAATCGTGGACAGCGCCAAAGGTATGTCCGCTCTCATGGGCAAAGACCTGCCACTCGGTTGATGTGCGAGCAACGACGTTGGCACCGGTCACTGACTGGCTGCTCCCACCAGAGTCGCGCTGTGATGTCGAGCCAAAGTTGCAAAGTTGCCCGAGCCATGCAAGGCCGACCTCGGCACCCGTGGGACAGTTTGTAAACAAGGACCAGTATGCATTCTGATCGTTGCGAGATCCACGCCACGCTGAGAACAGGTTCAACCGATCAGTGATCGATCCACCGCTGCAGTCAACATTCCAGGGTGCTTGCTGGGAAGGCGTGCCAGGGCATTCACGGTCCGAGACGGTCAGATTCCTCAAACCAAGAGTGATGTTGAAGGTCGACTGATATAAGTCCGAAGCAGTGTTGACTTGATTGATGATGTTTTGGCGAACAGAGTCGGTCGAGTTGAATTCATTGGTGTAGCTGCAGTCAGTGGCAACACCGATCAGAGCGACTCGTCTTGTGCTTGGGCATCCAGCAGTGTTGCCAATGTTCGCTCTCAGATTCGTCAATCCACCATTGCCGTTGCCAGGGGCGCCACCGTCAATGCTTTGCCGTTTGCCGAAGAGGTTGAGTGACGACATGGATCCCCAATGGCCTACATCGCGTCTAAGCATGCGATGAACGGAGTGGTTGATGTCGTTATTGAATGCGAGTTGATCAGAACGACAGCTGATATCATTGCCTTCGCGTTTGCGGAGCTCATTGTGCTTTGGGTCCCTGCTGACATCGGAATCTCGCCACACGACCATATACTCATCGTCGTGCTCCTCCAGCATAGGGTCCAGGGCATGCTTGGTCTGCATATAATTCGACTTCATATAGATATGATGGTGGTCACGTAAGATGGTGAAAGCGCCTTCGAAGAGGGGAATGACACCATCCCTTCTCACGGTGAGACGAGCCCAGCCAACATGATCTGAATGACCGTTCTGGTCGACAAGAAAAGCCTTCCCTTGGAAGACCTTGTGGTCCATACGATTTATCTTTTCGGCATATTTGAGATTTCCATCCTTGTCCAAGATCTGGACGTGTGCATCTTCGTGGAGGATATCATGATTGGGCTCTAATGATAGACGGATATGCTGTGAATGTCGATGAAGATCGAAAGTGACATCGAAACTAGAGAAGGCATTCACTCGACCGGAGGGTGTCTGTATCCGAGGAGATTCAATTAGACTGAGGTAGTTTAAAGGATTTCTCGACCTAGAGTTTGCGTCGGCGGTTGTGAGTAGACATGCTGTGGCCAGGACTGATGACAGGAACTGGAGAAGGCGCATTGCGCCTGGGGAACGAAGTAGGTGGACGAGTGGCGGCTATCGCTGCATTAATGTTGATGATGTTGCTGCTACTATGATGTGTCGAAATGACAGAACGAATGAAGATATACAAGCGATCGACCGAAGATTCGGGACGATATAGGGGACGATGGGTTTGATAGAGTTGTAGGAGAGCGAGAGAACAGTGTACCATCAGTGTACAAGTCGGAGCGCCGGATGGACGACGGCACCGCTTCACTGGGCAGCATGCTCAGCCTCCCTGTCCATCGCCTACGCCAGCGCCAAGACGGTATTCTGGGACGCTGGGGGCTGCTAGGCCAACCACCAGCGGCTTAAAGAGCCCACTCCGTCAATGCAGTCGCTTATTTAGGCATGGATTATGCGCGCCATGCGGCTGGGTTGCCATCGTACCCCCCTCCACGCTGGTCATCTAGGTGCCGGTGCCCAGCCCGTCCTACGCGTCCATCGTGGTTCATGATGACATTCGACGACAGTCAAGAGCACCAGATCACCAAATCCTGCATTATCTCCATTCAGCAACTTTATCGCCGTTTGCACAATGCTCCTTTCGATACCGAGCGGTAAGTGTCACTGAAAGTGTCAATATCAATCGGCACTGCGCAAGTCCCGCGTTTCACCACCCGACTGCTACAGATCGCCTGCACCCTGGAACAGCTTGACCGAGCTCGGCACGCCGCAGATGCGCTGCGTCCAGCCGCTTCTCAAAACACCTGCATAATCTTCCCCTAACCTCAGGTCTTCCCACCCCACTTCCGAGGTAGGGGGTTCACCATGCAACAAACAGCATCAACGTTGCGGTAAATGAAACAGCAATTAGTGTACTTATTGTCCGGTGTCCTATGGCCCTGTTGCCAAACGATGCCACATACAAGAGTCAGCGCCTGCTATGGTTGCTTGCCAACTTCATGACCTTGCGATAATACATTAATCCATCAAGCTATCAAGCCTCGGTCTCAACTCCGGGCTCACGACCGCCCAAACCGCCCGTGAACCTCTTCTTGATCTTGTTCACGCCAAACTTGCTCTCGTTCTTTGCAAAATCCGCGTAGCGAGCCGGAGTCCATTGTGACAAACCCCGATGCTTACGCTTCTCCGCCCGCTTCTCGGAACCCTCAAGCCACTTGCTGTCCTTGCGTGACGGTGATGTAGCCGACTCGTTGCTCATCGTGCTCATGGTGGTATAGCCAGTGTCGACGCTTTGGCGTGTGGCACCGTCACTTGCATCCTCACCGTTGAGCTGAGGGTCAGGGCCACCACGACGTTTGAAGCCACCCTCGGGTGCATTGCTTGCATCCGTGACGCCTAGATCAGATGATGAATCGCTTTCTGGCTCATCATCACTGCCGTCATCGTCCGATGGCACCACGGGATTATGAGGCGGATCGTCCGAGCCTGGTTCCGCGATTTTTTGGTGCTTCGAGTTCGTGTATGCTCTAGGATCATCTCCAAAAGCGCCTGACCAATCTGCACCGTCTTTGCCGAGCCACATCTTTCGTTCTCGGGGATCAGCCGCTTTCAAGATGTCTCGTCCTTGGGTCAACGACTTGTTATGCAATTCTTGCACACTCTCAGGCACCTCAACCTCTACCACTCGGCTGCGCACGCCCTCGCTACGGCACGTCTCCCAAGTTTCGTAGGTCTCGCGAGTGTCGTTGTCCACAACAAACTCATGGTGCGCTTCGTCCATACCAGTCTTGAATCGTCCTCGGAATTGCAAGCGCCCAACTTCGGTCAGGTCCTCCAAACCAGGAATTTCCTTGGCCGCAGAGTTGCGCTCTGTGATGTAATTCTGGACAAGACGACTGCCCATCTTAGTGGTCCAGATAGGGATGTCGAATGGTGTCTCCTCATTGTCTACGAGATGCTGAAGCCAAATAGTAGCATATGCCACAGCTCCTCGCTTGCCGGCTACGTGGAACTCGAACACGACAGGTGACCTGTAGCGGTGCTTCACAGGGAGGCGAACCTGCTTGTTATTCGATGCAGCAATGTCCCAGTAGACGCCGTCACCTTCGTCGGTCTTGTGGCAATCGGTTCGAGGGACTTTACCCACACTTCCGCCAGTGCGTAGCTTCAATTTAGTGTTGTTCGTCCAGCCAGTAGCCAAGATACGGTCGGACAGAAACTCAAGGGTACCCACGTCCCAGCCAAGCATATTGGGTGGCAACCGTGTTTCGACGCTGCGGAAAAGAAGAGAGATTCGGATGCGGCCAAAGCCGATCCCTCCATCTAGCGGATACCACCGTGTGACTTGCGAGCTCTTTGTCAGGAGGTCGGAAAGCTTGAGGGGAACCACACCGAGAATGGGATCGTGCTCTCGGTTGCGTTGATCTCGAACGGTTATGGTCACGAGCGCCGACCGCCAGTCACGGATGAACCGTTCAGTACCGGCATTGAAGATCGGTTTGCTGCTAACTGCCTTGGCACGAGTACGATAGACGAGTTGGTCGTTGAAAAGAATGCTGCAGTACGAGGTAGGCAGTTCTACATCGTGTCAGTGAATGAAGTTGGGAGACGTGTATGAACTTACTGCTTGACTCTTCCTCAGTTGCCTCGCCATACGCCTTAGCAGGCTCAAACTCGCGGCCCTTGCGGTTGCCTTCGCTGCCTTTGATGTTTTCCAGCTCCAAGTTGACGATCTGGTGAACGATAACGCTGCAGATGCCAGAAGGCCAAAGCGGGTCCGGAGGGGTGTGAGCAACTGCATCAGTCTCTGCGGTGTCAAGCGTGCCCTTGTCTTCTTGGAATTGAGGGTCGTCCTTGAGCTGCGAGGGTAGGCTGTCGTCTTTCCCGTCTGTGCGAAGAGCAGGTCGGAATTTGGGCTTGCCAAAGTATCCGACCTCCCAATGGAGCTCACCAGGCATCTCAGAACCATCTTGCATGCCGCTGAGTTTGGAGATCTGAGGATACATCTTGCCAGGATGTTGGATCATCTTTTGAATGGACAACTCGACCTTGCCAACAATATCATCGGCCGTGTTACGGTCTGAATCCCAAAGCTCGATGCTTAGTTGCTCATCTGCCTTGACAAGTTCAGGAGTGACCAACAGGGCCGCGGTCTCCTCCCATAGAGGGTTCAAATCATCGGTAATAACGCGAGTGCAGTACATGGGCTTGCCATACTTGGAGAACGACAAATTGATGTAGGGGTCGCTGCCACCACCCTTAGAACCTCGTCGATCTTGCTTACTGAGGCCAATAGCACGGTGAATTCTAACCCACATGACACCAATGGCCTGGGTCTCCTTGGTGATATCGTCGCCCTGGAGCATAGACTTGAGATCCAGCTGCATTGATTTTGGTGCCACGTACATTGACGCAGCCGCAGCCACGGCATAGTTGACGAAGTTAGAGATCAGAGGCAGATTGAGAATGTTGACGCCACGCTTGACCATGGGTATGCAACCAGCTTGCACATGAGGCACGCCCATCAAGGTGAATGTCAGAGACTTCGCGTAGGGTGGTTCAGGTGTCATCTGCAGCCGCAAACGCACAGTGCCAACCAACTCTTGTAGCTCGACAAAGATTGGCAGGGGAACCCCGACCAAGCCCTTCACACCCAGATAGAAGACCAGGTTCATATGCATGTTGCGTGCGTGTGAAGCCACATCCGTTCCAGTGGGTTTGGCGTGGTAAGCGAAAGCGATTTCGAGGTTGTAGTAGTCACCGCCCTCCTCATCAGCGGCGGCTTCTTGGGGGTCTTTCGTCTTCTTGTTCTCTTCATGAATGCTCTGCTTCAAATCCGCAACTTTGCTGTCTGGCAAAGATCTCATGCTGAGAATTCGAATAGGGTTGCTTCCCTGGTCAATCTCGGCGACACGGACGTTATTGATGACGCCCGGGACGGATGCCTGCATAACGTCTTCCAGGGTATCTGCTACTGCGGCAAACATGTCGGGGTTGATTAAGCCCCAGACAATGGCCATGAATGAGTTCATCCATTCGACAGATTCGGGCAAGAGGTTTGCAGTAGCCGTTTCGCCTCTTGTTTGCTCGCTGCTCCACTCAACCTCTCGGCCACTTCGTACTACCTCCTTCATCCAAAGCCAGACAGCAGAGGCCACACACATGCCGAGGGGAATCAGGCCTTTCAACGCGCCACCAAACATCTTGCCCAGAACGACGATAGCAACCAAGATGGCGATGCATAGGCCGCCAGCTCTTTGCTCCATTGCCTTGAATGTCGGCTCATAACTGACAGATGGCGTCGGATGGAACAAAATGTTGGTCTTCTCGCCATGGATTGGAACATCCGAGGTGCTTCCCTCCGCGATGG
Source organism: Cyphellophora europaea CBS 101466 (assembly GCF_000365145.1). Taxonomy (NCBI): domain Eukaryota; kingdom Fungi; phylum Ascomycota; class Eurotiomycetes; order Chaetothyriales; family Cyphellophoraceae; genus Cyphellophora; species Cyphellophora europaea. The sequence continues at coordinate 2,258,682 of NW_008481808.1, read as the reverse complement.
GGTCTGGAGGTGCTGTAATGTCTTGCTTCTCTTTATATTCGGGATTGGCCTGCGATGAGTCCGTGGCGACGGTAGTGTCTCGGCCGAGGTTTGCATTGGGAACGGAAAGCTGAGAACTTTTGTGAGCTTCGAATTGACCGAAGTTAGCAAGATACTCACTTGCGGGTTGTCGACATTCTTCATGTACTTCTTCCCGACATCTGCAATGACGACCTGTTTGCCGGTCACAGGGTCCGTAACCACCTTTCCCTTTTCTTCCTTCTTCTCATTTTTGTGTGCAGTGACTTTGTCTTGCTTACTGGCGGCAGAGTTTTGCTCGTCAATTTCTTTGTCTCGACGTGCCTTTTCCTTGTCGAGACCACCAACGAATTCTTTGATATTTGGAATTCTGTTAGTGCCGCTCCATGGCTTACCAGACTTCTGCTGTTGAGAGGGATCCATGATAGACCACTTCTATCAACTACACAGCACAGTTTGGACTTCCAGTATAATGAGGGAACGTCGACAAAGAAGAGGAGTCGTGCCGTCGTCGACTTCTTCCACTTCTTCCACCGATATGGAGGTAGACACGGTTTGGAGGTGAACAGGTAAGAAAAAACACCCGGGTCCCTCAATCTGATCAAGGCATGGGATGAAGATTGCGAAATGGTGCGGACGGGCTGGCTTTGGTTGACGTCACACCAGGCCAAGGCGGTGCTAGGTCTCGGTTCACGCGTGGCCCCAGCTGCAAAGGAATGCGCTTGTCAAAGCCTGACGTTGCTTGATTGGCCGGCTAGCCTTCATCTCACCTTCTGAGCAAGCTCGATCTTAGGCGATGTCAAGCCGATCAACACGCTTCCTTTCGCTAGCACTGGCGAGCATTGGCTAGTATCTCAGCGATCTATGCAGCTATCCCCATTAGCGAAGCTCCGACCAAGGCAGTATAACACCGTGTCTCCAGCGCATGCCCGGTTAACTGCAGATTATGGGACATTACAGCTGAAGCAACACAGCTATACACAACTACGTCATCGGTTCTTCTGCTGGCGCGTTGCGCGTTTGCAGATCCATCTCAATCGCTAATTAGGAGTGGGGCTTGGGGGCTACAGAGATTGGCATTCATCGCTGTCAGTCATCAAATGTCACATTATTCGCCGCCGCAATGGTACAAATGTCGGACTTTTCCCTGATTGCTCTACGCCAAGCATCTCACCACTATGAAGTCAGCGCTGAGATAATCGAGAAGGCTGCTTTACAGCTGGAGGCTCTTGCTGCTCCTACAAGCTAATAATCACAGGTGCTCCATACAGCGAGCTCTCGCCGAGATTCCGGTTCTTGCCTATCCTTAATATAATGATGAGTACCGCTGCTATCACGGACGTGCCTGACGCAACAATCACGCTCAACCTCCCTGCTAACCTAGCGTGGCTGTTCGGAATATCGTCGCGTCAACCAGGCTGGCCGATCTATCCCCACTCTCATCGCCAACAATAAACAGCCACTGTCCACAGAGCATCATTATGAGATTAGGATGGTCAACTGCAACATCGGGTTGCGGGCGCACGCACGGACGACTTACTCTGCAGGTCTCTGTAACACTTTCCCCTCCTACCCATCCATCTTTGGCTTGAACCCCATCTCGCCCTCCATCTCCGTCACCTGTGCCTTGCTGATCGACTGCACGGGCTGACGGCCGCCCTTTTTGGCCGCCACGGCATGAATACTGGTCTAATTAGTGGCATGGACAGCCTACTCGGCGCGCCTTCAGCTTAACGGTTCTGATGCGTCAGGCAAGGCCATGCTCATGTTGACCGAAATGTTGAAGGCTGGCCATGCCCTCTCAAGATCCGACCCTCCCGTCGCAGGCACCATCGAGATCCCATGCTTTGCGATTAGACCTCGTTGGGTAATAATTTGTAGATTTGGAACCAAGTCGTCGGACGTGCACTTGAGAACATTTGCCCTGCAGACGGAGGTTGGAGACACGTCGAGCGATACAAGTATAGTTATATTCATGCCAAGCCTCTCCTCAAACCGCCACTCTGATTGACGACCGATGTATTCTACCGTGCCTTGTCAAACAGTGCATGCTCTTCTCCTTAGACAACGGTCTTGGTGGTTTACTTTGGCCTGGCCGGACTTTTTGCTCTCTTCGCAGCGTTGTATGACAAGACCTGAGACGTTCGGCAAGCTTACCACTTAAACGAGAGAACCAAGTACAGCTTAGGATACTCGCTGCACGCGCGAGGATTGCTCTAGATGACACAACTCCAGGCTCCTCTATCCGTGTATTTTCTCGTCTTGTGGTGACATAGCTCGCAAGACGCGCAACGGACGCCGTCCAGCAAACAACACTGACGAGAAAGACGCATGGGAGGCTCCTGCTGCCGGGGGCCAGTCCGTATGAGGCAATAAGTCTCTATGCGAGTCACACCCTCTTTGGTAGAGCTTGGCTATACGAGCATCTGAGCACGCCTTGGCAGGGCCTCCCATTCCTCGCCAACCGCCTCAGATGAGCCGCCCTCCCTCTGCACCTCTATCCTCATCTGAAACCTAGTCCCTGCGTGGTAGCACATCCTGCTTCGCCTACCACAGTGTCCTACGCATCGACGCGAAACAAGGTTTTGGCTTCCGCCCCAGACGGCACTTCCCCTCCGTACGCAACCTTCTCCAGGGCTTCGAACAGCGTCAACACAGTCTCGTCGTAGAAGGGAAGCACGCTGGTCATGACCATGCCGGCGCGGTCGCCGACAGGATCCAGCCAGTAGTAGAGATTGCCCATGCCCGCCCATGAGCCGCTGTTCTGACGACGCCCGCCGGGTATGTCCTCGAGGTTGAGCATCAGGCCGCAGGACCAGCCCAACTTCTTCCCAGGCAGGAGGCTGCCACTGTTGCTGAGCATGGGGATCGTGGTTTTGGTCTCGACGAGGTCGGCACGGGAGGCGGAGGTGGGGAGTTGGTCTTGGAAGACGTACTTGGACACTGTCTCGGGCTTGAGGATGGTGGCGCCATTGGTGGGGGAAGTGCCCTTGTTCATGAGGGCGGCGAGTGCTTTGGTATAGTCATCAAGCGTGGAGATCAGGTAGTGGCCGCCGCCGAAAACTTCGGAAGATGCGACGGGGCCGAGCTCGGCCATGGCCGTGAGCGGATCCTTGCCGGACATGCCACGGACATGCACGAGAAGTCTATCGACGCCGTCTTGGTAGAGTGGGGAGCTGTTGGACATGCCCAGAGGCTCAAAGATGTGCTTGGTGCAATAATCGTGAAGCGAAAGGCCAGAGATGGCTTCGACGACGAAGCCAAGCCAGTCGACGCTGATGCCGTAGTGGAACGCGGAACCGGGCTCGTGGATAAGCGGGCTGTCGAAGACTTCTCTCTTGCCGGTGGCCATGTAGCCTGCAGGTTGCTGGCCGGCCTCGATGCGCCATTGCAGTGTGTCGGCATGGAAAAAGTCGTAGCTGAAGCCAGCAGTGTGGGTGAAGAGGTGGCGGATCGTGATCTCGGACTTTTGTGGTCGCGTTCTGACTTTACCGTTCTCGTCCTTGCCGTCCATCACGGGTATGTCGGTAATCTTGGGGACATATTTGGACACCGGATCGTCAATGGAGATCTTGCCTTGCTCTAGGAGCTGCAGAGCGGCAATGGAGGTCACAAGTTTTGTGCAGGACCAGAGGAGGGCGGGTGTAGATGTCGTGTATGGTGTGGGGCTGGAGGCACTGATGTCGTTCACACCGAAGGCCTTATGGTATAGTTGATTGCCCTTGGAATCAATGACAACGGCAGAGATGCCAGGAAGGGCGTTTTCGGCTGTGGCCTTTTGGAAGATAGCGTCAAGCTTTGAGTCCATATTCAGACAGATGGACTGATTGTCTCACTGTTTGCCTGTAGTAATCTGCTCACTATTCTTAACCTACCTCATAAACTCAAGATGTGGTGACGAGAAGGGAAGGCTTCCCGGTGAATTTGTTCACATAGCGGTCTGATGGAACACAGGCAGCACCTTGGCTACTCCAAGTTAATATATGGCGAGGTGGGGCACACCCATGGCATCTGAACAGCTTTCTGCACTACGAGTCCAGGATGTCATGTACGCCAACAGCGGGCAATACACCGATCGTGGCCGAGGCACGAGGAGCTGATATCCAACAGCCGCACTCGGCCCAGTACATCGCCCCAAATGCTACTTGGCGTTGACGGCCTAACCAAGAAAACCGGTCGAGTAACGAGGAGCGGTTACTAGGCGACATGGTGCTCACGAGAAGCGAGTAGACGGAAGAGCTAGTGCGGCCTAAGAAACCCATTCACCCAATCAAGTCTAAGTGCGGGTCTGAAGCGACAGACGCGCTGACCTCGAGTGAGCACTGAGTAAGTGAACACTGAGTACGGTGGCCATTCAGTTACTTGCAGTGTTGGCAGGACGCAGTACGGTCAGTGAGAAGTGAGTGACTGTAAGCAAGGGTTGCCCGATGAAGGAAGTGCCATGAAGTAGGCCTAAATGATGACCATGGAGGTGATGAACGGCCGACCGGAGGTATGCCACTATCTCCTTCCAAACATTACGCCGACTATAACCGCAGTGGTGCAGCTGGAGCAGCCTCGGATTCAATACTAACATCACCTGCTCACAGAGCAGACCCCGCGCGTAGTGGTCCGGCGAAGGAGCTGATCAGCGAGTCCCATGCTGGCTTCTCGTTGTTCGACAGGTCTTGCATCGGCGGGCATGACAAATCAAGGAGATCCGCACCCAGTGTCTCGGTCAGCAGCTGCACAGGCTTTGCGATTACACTGAACAGACCTGACAAGGAGTCGGGAGCGAAAGTCGTCACAATCTGCAGAACGAAGCATAGCAGATTGTTGTCCTCTAACAACGTCGGAACGTTCATGAGGCCTCCAGACAGGTCCGTCAGGTTCAGCACTGTGAACGAATTCACTGAGCCAGTATTTCCGCCAATGGAAGCCAGCTCTGGATACTTCCTAATCCAACTGACCAGATCTAGGTTCAGCTGCACTAAGCCGTAGTCGACAGGCGTCTTGTACCAGTTGGACGGGATGCGTTCGTATCCTCTCTTGTACTCCAAAGATCCATTGCCTCCGTCGACCACGCCCCAGAACGACTTGAGGACGTTTTGCGCTGTGCGGCATGTCAGTATGTGGCAATAACAAATCAGCTCAACTCTTACTCATGATCCCTCGTGGATGCTCCGTTGAGTGGTTGCTCATCAGGCGTATGGCGAAAGCCATTCCTGCATTTCGGGCTATCATACCCGTGTATGGGCCATACCAACAATACGGGTTCGTTGCAATACATTCATGAAGACCGTCAATCGAATGATCTAGGAAGGCGTCCTCCGAGATAACACCATTTTGGTCAGCCCTGTTGAACAAAGCAAGAAATTTCGAGAAATTCATCGTGGACGCATCCCCGGTGACATATAGATCGTCTCTGGTCAGCGAAGCATCGGCTTCTAACCAGTTGTGTGCCTTGCCGATACCTCTCGGCTCACCGAGCAGCCCGAGGAGATTTCCGAGAATGTTTCTCACACGGGGGTGGTACCCATCCAGGGAGAAGCCTGGCGTCAAGGACAGGGGGTCTCCCGAGTGCACAGTGCCCATCACAGACAAAATGGTTGCGAGTGCCGTTTCCATGCCAAAAACCTCATTAATTGGGCCGATGGATGACAACAGTCCTGCAACACCATTGCGGTTGATGTAGCCATGGTTGGCGAGTGCGTTAAGGCCCGGACACGGTCCTCTTTGTGCGCCACTTGCAAAGTCTGGAGCTTGCCATTCGTGGTCGCCGTCGGCTTGGTCAGTTAGCAAGAAAATAGCTGACTTGTACTTTTGCGCACCTTCAACGGGAGTATCGAGAGGGTTGACCAGGAGGCGTCTCTCCTGCCGACTCTTCACTTGGCGGATGATATCCTCGAGGTTCAAGTCCTCCGGGACCTCAAGCCCCTCACTCCTGGCCAGATTGGCAACATTCGCCGCTGTTGGAAAGGAAGATACGAAGACAACGCTGCCGAGCAAACCGGCACAGAATGAAAGAAACCTCATATTAGAGGAGAGTCAACAAGGACACATCAAAAGGAGTGACTGAGGTGAGTTAGCATGTGCTGAAGGGGTCGAAGAAACGCCGTCGGCATATATCTTCCTTTCAAAAGTTCGTCAACGATGATCATCCGGCGATGACCACCGGTGACAAACACCGGTGTGCCTGCTTGCACGTCGCCACACCCACAACATTGACTGCGAAGGAAGCACTGCGCGTATTAGCAATCTCTCGCGGATGATTCGATTGGGCTTAGTCTACAAGCGAGACATGGGAACCCGGCGAATCCAACCCTGATACACACTACTTCGGAGCAATATTGATGTCCTACAATTCGACGTACTGTGTGCGGAGTACTTGGTGGCAGGCCGATGATCTTGGCCTGAGCCCATGCGTCCCGCGTGGGGATGGAGCGGCGTAGGATGGGCTCCTGCCCCTAGGTACCACATCTCCCGTGATCTACAGAAAGGCACAACTAACACTGCCGGTGGCTGCCATCCCTGGGATTGGGAATCACCCATTGACCGCCACGTACCTGGTAACTGGCTATGCTCCGCCTTGATCCCCAACTATTGTTGAATCAACCTTCGGATGGCTCTTCTGATCCTTCCAATGGGTGCTTCCGCAGGATCACAGACCGCACACAGATCACGCAGTGCAAGGACAACGGCAATTCACCGTCATCAGATCTGCACGATGATTCGACTCTTGTTGATGGTACTTGGAAATGTCGGCCTTCAACTCTACTCCGCGCAGCATTATGAGTGCTGGGAATGTTGCTGAAGGGCCAAAATCAACGTGCGCCGCCCCTTCTTAGTCTGCTTTTGCTCAAGTGCTTGAGCTACCAGATTCCTGGCATACAAGACAGTGCCTAGGGAACGCCACGCTATGGCTTCCCCACACGTACAGGGATTGCTGGTTAGAAAGGCTGACGCTTGACCATCTGGATGATCATGGCCGATGGACTAGCCCCACACCGCTCCATCACGCTAACGTCTGCGGCGACGTTCCCTGTCATGCCCAGGACAGCTTCCTGTTTCCAAAGCTACTACTACTGCGGTAAGATTCAAAAAGATCAGCCAAGGCACGAGTCTATGTTGTGATATCTCGACTACCACGCTACTGCGTAGGAATTCGAGCCAGGGGTGTCACATATGCTCCGCAGCCCCCTTATGCTTGCTCAACTGGGACGCTGATGATACCGGGGTCGAGCTGCTCGCTACTACGAGCGACCCTGTGGGCCGATGCTTCGTCGAGCGGTAAGAGGGTGAACACGCGATTACCGTGTAAACAGGCGAATTTAATCGCCTAAGCCTCTTCGCGTCTATCAATCGGACATCGTACCATGGTTTGGTCCCCCGTGAGCACACTCAGGGTGAAGGTCGCCTCGGCCACTGGTCACTGTCGAGAAGAGTAAGCGAAAGTGGCAGTTGAAGTTATCGCATCCACTGTCGACCGGAGCAGCGCTGCAGGTACAGTATGTATGCCTCAAGTCTAGGCGTTGATCATCCTGGGGATACTTGCTAGCTCCCGTTGCGGGCCAGGAAGGCCCTGGTTCCTCGGGTCCGATCTACAACGTCTGCCATGATTCTCTCCGTATCACTTCTTATCCTCAGACTACTGTTGGTTCACGATTGGCTGTTTCACTACCAGCTTCCTTGCAACTGCCAGTATCCAGACACAAAAGTTTAACCCTTGCCTCGAAGGCGTCCGGCTTGCGCAAAACTTTTCTCGATGAGGATGGCAGTACACTGGCGCTGGGTTCTGCTCCAGGACTCGGTGCTACCACTTGTCTACTGAGGTTTGGCGTACTGGAGTCGATCGACAAACGGCCGTGAGGCGGAGACTCCCAACCACGCGGCTGACCGTTCCGTGGGATATTCCGACATCAAGTCACATATCAGAGCAGCCTTCCCATCCGACAGAACACGCCATCATCGGAACCACACGCAGCCACACTGACACTTTGCACAGTATGGCAGCAGCACGAGTCCTTATTCACTTGGTTTTGACCTTAACCGCACTGATATCAACCACAGTGGCTCAGACAGCGGATCTGGCTGCCTTGGCCGCGGCTTATCCCAATTGCTCGCTGTCATGTATGGTCGAGTACATCCCTCGATCACCATGTGTAACAGCTGCTGGTCTCAACCAGACCTGTATCTGTATCAATGAGGAGCTGAACCGGGATATCGAAATCTGCGCAAGGCAGAGCTGTACGGTCAAAGAGATGCTGAGTATGCTCACGGTCCATTGATGTTAAGGAGACGCTAACCGGTCCAGTAACCATGAATGCCTCATCCATGGCTTGCCAACGACCTGTTCGAGACCACTCGACGGATTTCATCTTTATTGCTTTCACGATCGGTGCAGTGGCTTTGTTGACATTTATTGTTCGCATCATCACTAGGCTCACCACAAATGCTCGGAAGCTGTACTTGGACGATTGGACGATGCTGGCCGCTGTGGTAAGCAGATGCTGAAGCTTTGCAACTCGTGCTCACAGTGTGTTAGATTGCCACAGGTCCGCCCACCGTTTTCGCATGGTTCCTGGCACAAAATGGCCTGGGTCGCGATATCTGGACATTGCAATTCCATCAAATAACAAACGTGCTCGAGGTAGGCCTTCTGATGCCACAGCCACCGAACAGCGAGGTAACCGAGTGCAGCTATTCTTTTTAGGCGAGCTTTTCTACTTTGCCGGTCTTTCACTGGTCAAGATTTCTATTCTTTTCTTCTTCTACCGAATGTTTCCAGTCAGAAACTTGCAAAACATCATGATTTTCATCATGGCGCTGTGCGCCGGGTACGGAATCTGCTTCTTTGTTGCGACTCTATTTCAGTGCCGCCCAATAAGTAAGGGTTTTCTTTCTGCAGCTCAAACAACATGCTAATCAGGGTGCAGATTACATGTGGGAGCAATGGCATGGAGAGATGGCAGGTCAATGCAATGATTTCCATCTCCAGGGCTTCATAGCGGCTGGGATTTCCAGTGAGACCCCCGATTCAACTGATGTCAAGAGCTGTGTTGATATTTGCAGTAATTCTCGACGTTGTCATCATTGTGCTGCCCATGAGGCAGCTTTATCGGTTGAAAATTTCTCTGAGAAAGCGCATCAGTATCGCTGCTATGTTTTCAGTTGGATTGTTCGCTTGTATCATTGCCATCATCCGATTGAAATACCTCGTTCAATTCAGACACACCGAGAATCCAACATGTGAGAGGCAGAGTAAGATTAGATGACATGGTCGCTAACGCCTTCAGACGACTACTACGCCCCCGGTTACTGGTCACTCGTGGAATGTCAGGTTGGTATCATTTGTGGCAAGTCCCTCAATCACTGAAAATTTCTTCTTGTTCTAACTTTGCTCAGCCAATATGCCTGCCATCTATCAGCTTGTCAAAGCCTGGAAACCGAAACTGGTTTCCGGTACCAGCAGAGGCACTGGCCAAACCGGGTCCAATTTGAGAAAGGGAGGTGCGACTCCGGACCTCTCTGGTACCCTGGTACAGGGAAAGTTTGCGCCTACCAACAGTATACCTCGAATTCGGACTTTACAGCACGAGCGAACTGACTCAACCGAGTGCCTACACTGGTCGAAAGAGGTGGATGCCAACACAATCGAGCTGGGAGATCGGTCGAGCAGTACGAGCCCGTATGCTAAGCGCTATCCTGTCGGCCAGGCACTGTGAAGAACATGAACGGTGGTCAGCATATAGATTATACAGGTATAGAATTGAAATTGTGAAGCTCCAGCGTGCACTTGCCGCTCATGTATATCAATTTTTCCTGGTATTCTCTTCTATCCAGTAAATACGGACAGCAGGTGCCTGCATAAAGACTCACCTTCTGAATAGAGGAGTACCGGAGCCTGTTGCGCATGAACAAGGGGTCCTGCACCGTGACAGAATGCCGTTGAAGCCAGCGTCGATCTTCTTAAACCCTCCACCTTTCCTGCAACGGCCAGGATTGCCCCGGTCTGGCGCATGTTGTAGGAACATGCTAGTACAGAGTAGAGGCATAGTGATCTGACTAGAGTCATTCTCACGGAAGGGACTAGCTTCAAGCCACGTAGAGAACTTCAGGGTTGCCCTGCTGCCCCCAGGAGTTTCAAAATCTTTCTACGACTAGTATCGGAGTACCTAACGTAGGTGTCCTCGTCAAGACTCAAGAACTTGCACTACGTTGAGTCCAGCACATTAGTCCCTGGCATGGCCCGGGTTCAATGCCAGGCGACTATAGTCCCGTTAAGTGGGGCCGCCCCCCCGCAGCGCCGGCGTTGCCAAGCTTGCTTGGTCCACGGGCCCGATCCTCCTCCATGCATGGTGCAAATCACCTCACCCCTGCACCACCTAGAGCAGGAGAACATCAACTCTTGCGGCGCAATGTCCGGTAAGTTCCTGGGCCCTGAGATTGCTGCGTGCACCAGGTCTGGCACCACGTCAAGTAATTGCGCAGCCTCTCTTCAGGGAGAATCTCGAGCCACGAAAAAGGTTGGGGGGTACGGAGTACTCACGGAGCTACGTATCCGTCTCCTTCGCTCGCCAATTCCGCTAAATTTCGCTTCCCACTTCCCACTTCACGGTGCATCAACCAAACACCCTGGCTCAGGTGGTGGCTTAGGACGTGGGCAGCAACGTTTGACGCCTCGAAGTCGATGACTCGTGGTGCGAATCTTTGCTCCAGCCTCACGCTACAGATGCAGCTACGCGTGTTTCGATGCAGACCGCCCCATGGTACATTAGGATGGCGGCGATGATCACCATCCATGGGAATTTCGGACCTTTCCAGCACGTTCCGGTGGTTCGTATATGTGCTGCAGATGAGTTCGCTGACGGTGCTGTTCCCATTGCAGCACACATATCTAGCTTCTTGTCGTTCATTCAGGTAACCACACCTGCTGTTTAGTTGTCTTTCCAGTTGCTCTTTGGCCTGAGGCCGTCCTGTCATTTTCAATAGTACTAATTACCACGAGCCAAGGAGCCACGAGGCAAGATGCTGTGGAAGAACATCTTGGGCCTCTTGGCTTGCTCTGTTGCCGGTCTTGCAGCGGTTGGGTGAGTTACGACAACGCTGCATTGTGATTTGCCTAACGGAAGTAATGTAGACACCAGCATTCACATGAGAGACTTCATCGCCGCCAGAACGAGACTGTGGCCGCTGCTAACTCTACGGATGAGTACGACTACATTGTTGTTGGATCCGGGGCCGGGGGCGGGCCGCTGGCAGCACGTCTCGCACTCGCCGGCTACAGCGTCCTTGTGCTCGATGCTGGCGATGACATCAACGACATCTACACCAATGTTCCCGCACTCCATTTTACTGCTGCCGAGTATCTGCCAATGCAGTGGAACTTCTATGTCAATCACTATCCTGATCTCGAGGAGCAGCGACGAGATACCAAAATGACCTGGCGCACACCCGATGGAGATATCTGGGTCCAGATCCTGAATGGGACCACTCCTCCTGAGGGCTCGGAGCCTCTTGGAATTCTGTACCCTCGCTCTGGCGTTGTTGGCGGCTGTACCCAACACCACGCCCAGATCATGGTGTACCCGCATGCCAGCGATTGGCAACACATTGTCGATACCACAGGTGACGACACCTGGGACCCAGAGAAGATGAGGGATTACTTTGTCCGTCTTGAGAAAGCCGAATATCTGAATTCCATAACTGGCGGCCATGGTTTCAAAGGCTGGATGGCGACCTCGCTCACCGATCTGCAACTCATTGCACAAGACTTGAAGGTTGCGTCCCTGGTCCTGGCCGCAGCATCCGCGATGGGCAAGAGCTTGATCACCTCCTTGCTGGCTACCGTCACTGGTCTCACTTCGACTCTCGCCATCGATCTCAACAACCCCTCCAAAGCGCGTGATACGACAGAGGGCATGTACCAAGTCCCTCTGTCTATCAACGCTCTGGACAAAACCCGTTCAGCTCCCCGTGACTGGCTCTACAAAGTCATCGCCGACGGCTACCCTCTGACCATTCAGACCCAAACTCTCGTCACCAAGATCAATTTCGATACCACCACCGGCGACAAACCACATGCGACCGGTGTGTCGTACCTCCATGGGCAGTCCCTATACCGCGCGGACCCTCGTGCCCCTCGCACAGGTAGTGGCGGCATTCCTGGCACCGCAACCGCCCGCCGCGAAGTTATCATCTCTGGCGGCACCTTCAACACTCCGCAGATTCTCAAGCTGTCCGGTATTGGCCCAGCGGAGGAGCTCGCTGAATTCGACATCCCCACCCTCATCGACCTCCCAGGCGTTGGTACCAACATGCAAGACCGCTACGAGATTCCAGTCATCGGTAAAGCCACCACGGACTTCAGTCTGACCAAGAAGTGCACTTTCCAGAACTCACAGCCAGATGGCTGCCTCGACGCCTACAACAACCCGGGCTTGCTCGGCAAGGGCGTCTACGGCACTTCAGGCGCGGCATTCGCAGTCCTGCAAAAGTCCAGCAGCAACGACATCCCGGAGCCGGACCTCTTCATGAGCGGCTGGCCAGCCAACTTCGTCGGCTACTTCGACGGCTATAGCAAGTTTGCCCTGCAGGACAAGCGTCACTGGGCGTGGCTAGCGCTCAAGGCGCACACGCGCAACCGCGCCGGCACCGTCAAGCTGCGCTCCAACGACCCCCGCGACACGCCGCTCATCGACTTCAACTACTTCCACACCGGCGACACCGCCGGCGGTGCCGACGAGAAAGACCTGCAGGCGCTGTACGATGGCATCAAGTTTGGGCGTGACGCCTTCGATAAGCTGATCGCTCTCGGTGGCAGCGGCGGGTTCCCTGAGGTGCAACCCGGCGATAATGTCACGAGCGAGGCCGACATCAAGCAGTATATCAAGGACGAGGCCTGGGGCCACCACGCCAGCTGTTCCTGCCCGATTGGTGCTGACGACGACCCGATGGCGGTGCTGGACAGCAAGTTCCGCGTGAGGGGAGCCGAAGGATTGCGTGTCGTCGATGCCAGTGTGTTCCCGAAGATCCCGGGGTAAGTGAATTTTTCCGTTTCTTCATCTCGCCTGGCCACAAGCTGGCCTCGAGGTACATTTTTCGCATCAGGAGCAGATTCCCCTTCCTCTTGTCGCCGGCACACCCCTGTCTCCCAAGCCTGAGCCGTCCACTTGAGACTCTCATACCCTCCCTGATTCCGAATGTGCCCGCTGACCCAATCCCTGGCGCATCTGCAGATATTTCGTAGCCGTTCCAATCTACATGGTGGGCGAGAAAGCCGCGGACGAAATCATCCTAGCGGCCAAGGAGGCGGCTGCTTGAGGATCCTTGGCAATGCTGCCATAATAGTCCACGGTGCCGCGAGACTGCCGCTGTGAACGAATACGCGACACTCCAACACCACTCTGATATAGCCAACATAGACCAACGTGAAGGGAGAGGCCAGTTCCGGGCGCCCGACGAGTCTGCGCAAGGCACAAGGCAATCCCCTCTTTCAAGATGGAAGTACGTATTGGTGGTGTAGACAAGACATCGCTCCTCTTGTTTCCTGGCCTCCTATCGTGTGGTCGAAACTCTGCCTGTATGCGAAGGGCTGCATTGTCGCCCGGAATGCCGTGCTACACCGTACTATTTCCCGTTCCGTGACTCGGTTCTACCTGCAAGGCAGCGAGGCCAGGATTCCATCCGCCAACAGACGCAATCTTTGCGGGGACATGAATAAAGACTCGCAAAGACAATATGCTGGGTTCATTGGTCATGAAGAACGGACGTCTTTCCACTCGCTATGTATCTTCGCCGTAGCCCTCCGGTCCTTCACCTCCGTGCTAAAACGATGAATCGTAAGAAGGCACCGCGTTTCCTTGCCGCCTGATACATAGCAATTGTTACGATGAGTCCTCACGTCCACGCTTGTGATACTGCTGGAGTGGTCTTGTGCTGTTATTGTACGAGGCTGATTCGGTTAAGTATTTGAGCGGGCTCCAAAGTGCAGATCGCGCACGAGATAACCTCTGACGGAGGTTGGCGTGACTGTGAGGGAATGGGACAGTCGACTAGTTTGCTTTCTGCTCAGAAGAGAGATAGTGCAGAGTGCTGCAAGAGCCGCGGTCCCGTAGCCGCGACGAGTTCCGCAGCAATGCCCTTGATCGAGCCTGGATCATCCAGCTGCCACTGCCCCCAATCTCGGAGGTCCTGTACGATGGTTCAGCCTCTGATCACGTGACGGTTCTGTAAACTTGCCTCGAAATCAACCAAAGTGTTCCGAATTATCAGCTTCCATTTACCCAGATCTAAATCAGCCACTTGGTCCTTGGTCAGGACGCCCGGTATGTTGTATTGGAACATAGTTCCAGGAGGGATTTCCGCATCTTCGTTCTCAGAGTCTTCTTCGTCTAGTTCCAAATCCTGGTCGTCGGCGAACGTGGCTGCTCTGGATTTTGTGGTGTCATCATTCTTTGCTTCTGCTGGTGGCAAGTCGGTTGCGGCCTCTAGGGCACCGGAAGGTTCCACAGGAAGAGCTCTGAGCTCCTTTGACGGAGATACATACCGCTGTGCATCGAGCTTTTGACGGTAAGCCTCATCAAAGATGTTCCAATCCAAACTCTCTGGATCAAGCAAGTAGCTGGGCTTGAACTCGCCCTTGTACCGCATTTTGATGCATGAGTGGATATAGTACCCCATGTAGTAGTAACCGTAGCCGCCCTCGGTTGCTAGAGTGATTTCTCGAAGCGCAGTGATCTTGCCCCAATCGAAATGTGCATAGTCGGGATCATACATCATGTAGACCGAGCTCACCGCATGCGGCAAGAGATCTAGTATGCCCACCGCCACCAGTTTGCCATTGAGACGGTAACATTGATGATGGGACCCCTGTTTCTTCGTCTTGCCTCCGATCTCGACCAGTGATCGGTCTAGACCGCCGCATAAGAAACGTTTGAATGCAGATTCAGGCCACCGCGATGCAGGGTCTTTGTGAATTTGTCTCTGGTACCGAAAGAAGACATCATACCTGCTGAGTTAGATCATGCCAGTTGACGCAAACAATGGATACTGACTTTTCCCGGGAGAAGCTATCTGCCTCAAGGTTGACCTCGAACTTGTGAGCGGGCTCAATTGGCGCCCCAGATTTGCGGCTGCCAGGACGTTGAACATTGGGGTATTCCGAGAGATGGATTGCTTCTGGGAGATCGAACGTGTCTCGCTTCTGGCGTTTCAGCCTGTTGATATCAGGTATCTGAGCACGTGCGATGCGGACTTGCTTACTCTCGAGGCACGGGACACAGCATAGCGGCTTTGCGCTTATACTCCGCCCCAAGAACATGACGGTTAAACCGGTGAATGGCTTTGCGTTGTTCTCTGGTAGCCTTGAACTCAGACGACATCAGTCTGGCACTCATCAGCCAGAGGGGTCTGTTAACACCTACAGCACTCACCGGATGGTATAAGGCGGGCAGCACGACCGTGACAGGTCAGGCTTGTAGTAGAGCTTCCCAGAACTGGGAATAGATGAGCACCACGCAGAACACAGTGGTTGCCGAAGCAGCTACGGCACCTACCGTCTCCATCCACGATCCATTAACTCTTGATAGTGGTCGGCTCTCATGTTCTCGCATTGCATGTAGTATGACGAGTCTGCCAGTGGCGTTAATGGGGCAGAGGCTGCACACCAGACCTCTACTTACTTCCAGTGGAGTCCTTGCAGTAGCCGCATGATGTCCTGCGCTGATAGCCTGGGAACAAAGCACGTTGTTAGCGGAACGAAACGAGCCGCCGAATGCAAGACCAGTCAACTTAGGTTTCGGAGAGCAAGACTCTTGTCAAGACGCCAATCCGTGACAGACAGATGTTTGATGCAGCGTAGCCTTACCCATTGGCTTCAATAGCGAGATCTGGGACATATTGTATAACTTTGTGTGCTTGACCTCGTGCTCGATGGATGCGCAATCTGACGATTCATGTGTGAAGCATGACACATCGAGTCGAAATCGCACAGTGGAGGATGACTTGGGGTCAGTCAGAGTCGTGGGACACTGCAGATGAGGGCGCCGGGCCAGCCAATGCGGTCAGTACAGCGATACCGAGAGGTAGGGGGTAGCCTGGAATCAGGTTGGTGGAACCCCCACGGTCATGAGCAATCGGCCAGCAGGCAGCCAGCAGCAGCTCGCGTGAGCAGTGCCCCGGGGGGCTTTGGGCAGTGGTAAAGCGGGAAAAAGATGAGCGGATAGCGATGGTGAGCGTCAGCGAGAGAGCCAGATAGAAGGGCAGACGCAGGCACGTGGGCCGATGACGAGCAGGGCGAACGACCAACGCAGACGCGCATTAAAAAAAGACGAGCCAGGCACGCTCGGGTGGGACAAGGATCGCGCCTCTACCGTCAAAAAAAGACCGCCTCTTTCTAATAACCCCTCCATCATCGACTACTTTCTTCCCACGGTCGCAGCACCACGCATTAAAGATCCGCTCGGTACTAGTCTGATGCTCTGTTGTTATTCGCGAAACAAGTTCAAATGCTGTCCTCCACTTTGCCTCTGACCGCCGGATCTACCCTCGCGCGGTGGCCGTTTTTTGGTCCTGCAACTTGAGCTCCCCTCCCACTTCTTATTTACTTATGCTAGAACCATGTTACCCTCCTCTTTCTTCTTTCCTGCAAGTCATCTTCTTCCTTCAGCCCGTACCCCCTACGGGACTGAAGGCCTTGACTGACTAACCGACTACTGTTGTCACCACACTGCCTTGCCCTTCAACTTTGCACCATGGTGCCCCATTGACTGAGCTGCCCGGCACCTTGTTCGCCGCAGCCTACCTCTATTCACACGTGCCCGTCTATTCACTTCACTTGAGTCTGTCTGTGTGAAGGTATTTTTCTGGCCGCCACCCCGTTTGCCAGCAGTCAATCTTTGATCACCCATCTTCCGCTCTCTACCACCTACCGGGCGCTCTGGTTCTGCAGTGTGCAGACTTCGTCCCCCCAGAACTCTCCATCTCTATGAGAACAATAGCAACCGCCAAAATGCCAGAGCCCAAGTATTCAATGACGTCCAGAACCGGATCTGATAATCAGCGTGAGTGCCTCGTCTCTGCGGACGACGCAGCTTTGTTAATCTGAGACCAGGATACGGATCCAAGGGCGAGCGCCTAGTTGCTGGAGTCGTCCCTCTTGCACCCGACAAGTCAAAGGTCATGCTCATCCAGTCGAGCTCCCGTAAGGGCTGGGTTCTTCCCAAAGGCGGCTGGGAAAAGGACGAAAAGACTGCAGCCGCAGCCGCAGCTAGAGAAGCTTGGGAAGAAGCCGGTATTATAGTGCGGGTCGAGAAAGATCTCGGAACTATCCTTGATAATCGCCCTACACAAAACTCGGCCCCCAAGGCGTGCTACCAATTCTTCGAGGCTACTGTTACTGAGGCGCGTGCCGAGTGGCCAGAGAAGGCTAAGAGGGAGCGACGTTGGTTTTCTTACACCGACGCCACTGCTCAGCTCGCTCAGCGACCGGAGCTTACGGAAGCTCTGAGACGTAGCGGCATCAGGCGATGAAGCTTGCCGGCTGCAGCACGACCATTACCCAACAAGGCGGATGCCATGTGGACCAGCCTCGCAGCAAGCCTCTTTGTTCGGCTTTGTGCCGATGCCACGCTTCAGCTCGTGGCTGCATTTACGATGAGGAGGCATCGATCAGCATGGTCGCCGGCACCTGCAGATCAAAGCTGCCCCGGTGCGGTCCATATCATAGAGACTGACCACGCTGTGTGGCTCTACTAAAATCCGGGCAGACATGATGAGGATACACATGTCGGTATGCGCATTCAGGCCTCGGCGCAAATACCCATAACAACCCGGCGCTCGATTAGAAGGAAGGGCTTTTGCACATTAGCCAACAGCCTGGCACAGTGCTCATAGAGAATCCTTTTGAACGACTTCAAAGTCGTCTACATCTTCGGTATCTTTCACCTTCCGCTAGTGTTTTTTCAAGCTATAGCGATCATAAATTTGAGCCTGCATAGTGCGACAGTCGGCAGAAACAAGCTGCCAAATCACAATAAATAGCCAGTAGCATCTGGAAAACAGAAATAGATCGTAGCAGGAATCACTCGTTTGAATCAGACTGTCCTTGACTTGCTAGTATGTACAGCCTGCGGCGACGTCAGCTACATCAGCCATGCACGTGCCTATTTCAGAGCCCACCCAAGGGCAAACATCGTCGACCTCGTGGCCAATCCACATCGTGAATGTGTTCGATTGTCTAATGCTGGAGATCCACGGGGAAGTTTCCTGCTTCGCGTTGGTCGTTCCATCGCTGAACCCACGCGTTCGGGCAAAGGGAGCGATAGGCAAGGTAGAACTACACAGCGAAGTCAGCTTTTGCGTCTTGCATGCTTCTCTGCTCGGGTGTATAGCATGGAACATGGTGCAACTGCCCGTAGCGTGGGTTCGCCATTTCGTCTAAGGTGATTTGAGAAAGCCAGGGTTTCGTACCTGTCTGCAAGGCTTGAAGTCTTCGCCTTTGGCAAGAATGCATTTATGATAGTCGACGTAGTTTTGCCAGCAATGTTTGGTTCTGTACAAGCCGGTCAATATTTCTTCTTCGAAGCGAATCGCCCCTCATGTCGCTCGAGATTCAGGACTCATGAATGCGGTCGTAGGTAACGTACTGGTTCATGTTGGGAAAGCGAGCGTCGTAGCCAGCTGTCGAAAACACTCTGTTAGTCGCCCACCGCATCCTAGCTACGAGGGAAGCTGCCACATACCAGTGACGAACTTGAAAGGCTTGGTAACGTTGCCTCCGAGCTCCTCGGGGTCGGGCATCTCGATGTCGGGCATAGCGGCGGCTTTAAGATGTCACGGGCACTCTAGGTATAGGGTATTCGAGCTTCGGGTGAGGTATTGAGGTGCAGTCGTAGTGTACCTGAGGGTGCAAAGCCGTGGTGTGAGGTCGAGACGATTGGGATGGATTAAAGTGGGTCATAGTAGCATATGATTGGTTCACGTCCAACGAGCTTCAGACTGCTGGGCTGCTCTGAGCTTGACATCAGTCCTACGGACGACGACGATACATTCTTCTTCCTTCCGTTCACTTACTCTCCACTCCTTTCGCATATCGAACACGATGAATACTGCACGCATCTTGCGTTTGCAGCCATTGCGGCAGGCTGCCACGGCCTTCAAGCAGCCTGTGCGCCAGCCCCTCCTCCGACTGCAGGCCCGACCATTCCACCAGACGAGGACGGTGCTGAGATCGAAGGTTCGTTCGAGGCATATCATAAACTGAGGCAGTGTACTGACGACCTTTAAATAGGAGGAGGATCACAGCGGTACGACCAAACCTCGAGAGAGCGGCCTCATCAACTAACACCACTCTTTTTACAGCACACACTATTACCCAGCGACTCAGGAATCTGAAGAGAATCCCACCTGAGCTTCTACCTCTCGGTGTTGTTATCGCGTATGTCTCAGGACTACAAATACCGGATCCAAGCCAGCTAACAAACCCTCCCACAGTTTCGCGGTTTTTGCAGCAGCCTTCGCCTTGGCCCGCAAGCTGTTCACCGACAAAACCCTGCGGCTGACCCCTCAGCGTGGTGGCAACCACTAAATGGCAAGCTTTGGGGAGCTACGGGGCAAATGGAGATTCTGAAGAGCGATAGCAAAGCAGAAGCGACAAAATTGCAACAAGGGGCGTATCAGGCTTCGCGCGATATGATGCTCTGTATATATGGAATGCAGCAGTTGCAGCACTGTCCTCGCAATGAACGCCTCTCTCGATTCTTATCATCTGTGCGCACAAGGCTGCTGAGTGCTGCCAATGCCTTGGGTGCCCATCCATATTCCCGCCCTCTCGTCGCCGGATAGTGCAAACTGTAGCAGGGTAGCCGCGTGTGACCCCATTATCGATTTTCGGACCGAGGACGCGGGTTCTTTAGACAACTGTTAGGTCTCGTGCCAGAATCGCTGACCAGTCGATCTATGCTGAGTTTCGGTCCAGTATACTGTCCTTCTAGCATTCAGAGCATGCGATACTTGATCAGTCAATGTGTGATCACATCCGCAAATGTTCGTTGCCGCGATATCGTTTGTGTGAAGAATCTAATCCAGCCACGTGGCTCTCACACCGGCTTCGGTCCTGCCACATCGAGGTCTTCCAGTGCCTGCATAGGATCATCCGTCTTCTCGTTCGCATCGAGCTGCATTGCTGTCCGGTCCTCCTGTCCATACTTCGAAAGGTAGCCCTCCTGCTCCCAGACAGCTGTCGTACTGGCTAGACTCGGCTCGTTCGTCTCGCGTCTGTCAGGTTTCGCCATGGCAACCTTTATGACCCGTCCAAAAAGTTCACTCTGGTCCATATTGTCGACCGCCGCCTTAGCGTCAGTGGCCTCCTCGAATTCGACATAGCCGAATCCTCGATGCACGTCCGTAGATGATGGCGCTTCGGGCTTGGGAAGCGAAATGTTGGCGATCTCGCCAAACGGGATGAAAGTCTCTGAGAGGGTGGCGGCTGTGACAAGCTTGGTGTCTAGGCCGCCGACATAGACGGTACTGTTAGGCCGGGTCGATACATCCGTCATTTTGACAAGCTTCCTACATCATCGAGAGAATGCTGCGGTCGACATTAAAAGGTTGCGGACGCCATCCAAAAGAGAGCCAAGACTTACATAAAATTTGTGGGGCAGAAGTCCACCCAGGGGCCAGCCGTATGAACTGCGGCGGGCGTCATGCCAAACTGGCATTTGGGATGAATTTCCATTGTGACCAGATCGTCCTCAAGATTACAACCCCGTTGCACGATACCCACGACATGCGTAAACATCTCCTGTAATATTCTTGAATTTCTGCTACCTCTCTTCCCCTTGCATGCTGAGCGCCGCCGTCTTTTCGACCTTTTGAACCCACAACCGCTCCCCTCCATCCAGCCCCTACGGCAATACTACAATGGTGCGGTTAAGGGAGATTCCGCGAACTGCGGCCTTTGCATGGTCGCCAGATGCGAACGCACCGTGGGTCGCGACCGGTACCAAGTCCGGTGCAGTCGATGTCGATTTCAGTAACGAAACATGCCTCGAGCTGTGGGATTTGGCGCTGGACGATCAGGTTCAGGGCCAGGAGCTTAAGCCGGCTGCCACGATCAATACAGAGACTGGGTAAGACCATCAGAGTCTCGTGTAGATTTTATCTGACCACAGCTAGTTTCCACGACTTAGCCTGGACCCCAGCCGAAGGACGTGAGCGAGGCATCGTGGCCGGCGCTTTAGATAGTGGCTCCCTTGGTCTCTGGGATGCCGCAAAGATCACGAATGACCCCGCAAATGCCTCTATTGCTTCAGAGAAGATTCATACTGGTGCCATTAAGGCTTTGCAGTTCAACCCGAAGATCTCCAACTTTGTCGCTACTGGTGGCGTCAAGGGTGAGCTGTTCATCACAGATTTGAACAACCCCGGTGCACCAATACGACTCGGAAGCACTGCGGCGCGGGCGGACGATATTGAGTGCTTGGACTGGAACAAGAAGGTGTCCAACATCCTGGTCACTGGCAGCAGCGGTGGGTTTGTCACAGTATGGGACATGAAGACAAAGAAAGAGAGCTTGACGCTCAACAACAATGGTCGCAAGCCAGCGAGCGCCATCGCGTGGGACCCTCTCAAACCCACAAGACTGATCACAGCTGTTCCGCTTCAACAAGATCCGATCATCCTCGTCTGGGATCTGAGAAACTCGAATGCGCCAGAGAAGGTATTGCGTGGCCACGATTCTGGGGTGATGTCTCTCTCTTGGTGTCCCCAGGATCCGGACCTTCTGCTATCCAGTGGACAGGACAATCGAACCATCTTGTGGAACCCGCAAACTGGAACTGCATACGGCGACTACCCAGTTGTGACCAACTGGACGTTCCAGACTAGGTTCAACCCTCATAACCCCAACTTCTTCGCAACTGCGTCTTTCGACGGCAAGATCCAGGTCCAGTCTCTTCAGAACACGAACCCTAGCCAGACGACAGCAGAACAAGATCAGGCCGCGGACGGTGAGGACTTCTTTTCCAAAGCTCCTACACAACCTCAAGCGTCTTCCTTTTCGTTAGAAAAGGCACCGAAGTGGCTCGAGCGACCAACTTCTGTCGTTTTCGGCTTCGGTGGCCGCCTGATTACAGTTAGGCCTGTCGATTCTACCAAATCTAGAGCTTCCAAGATTGACATCACGAAGTTTGAGGTTGATTCAAACGTGGGCACCGCTACAGAAACTTTTGAAAAGGCTATCGGTTCTGGGAATCTTGTATCGTTGTGCAACGAGCGAGTTGAATCGGCTAAGACTGATGAGGAGAGGGCAGACTGGAAGGTCATCCAGACGCTTGTATCCAGCAATCCTCGTGCAGAGCTTGTGAAATATCTAGGCTTCGGCGATTCTGAGAATGGTGATATCGATGTGGTGCAAACACCTGCCAGACTCACTGCGGATGGAGCCGACGAGAAGCCAACTGTCAATGGAGCCGGAGCCGGCAGAGGTCACAAGCGTTTCCAGTCAATTTGGGCCAACAGTGCTGATGGCGATTTCCTGTCAGAGCTCGCTGCAACCAAAGGCACTAAAACTAATAATCCTTTCCAGCTCTACACTGGTTCGGAGTCCGAGGCTGACCGGAAGATCACCCAAGCACTTATCCTTGGCAAGTTCGAGCAGGCCTTGGATGTATGCTTGAAGGAGGACAGAATATCTGATGCATTCATGATCGCTATCTGTGGCGGCGAGAAATGCATAAAGAAGGCCCAGGAAGCGTACTTCGCAAAGCAAGATGGTGGCCCAAACTATCTCAGACTACTGGCCTCTGTGGTCGGCAAGAATTTGTGGGACACTGTCCACAATGCTGATCTTGAGAACTGGAAGGAGGTTATGGCAACCCTTTGCACTTTCGCTAGTGAGAAAGAGTTCCCTGATCTGTGTGAAGCTCTGGGCGATCGTCTTGCGGAACAGATCTCTACCAGCTCTGCTGCCCGCAAAGATGCCTCGTTCAGTTATCTGGCTGGATCCAAGCTCGAGAAAGTTATTTCCATTTGGATCGAGGAGCTCAAAGAGCACGAAGAGTCTGGGAATGCAGATGCGGACGCTACCTCGGCATACTCTTTGCACGCTCGCGCGTTGCAAGATCTCATCGAAAAGGTCACGATTTTCAGGAGTGTCGTGACCTTCAAGGATCCCGAGTTGACCAAAACGGGCGACTGGAAACTGGAGGCTCTGTACAGCAAATATCTCGAGTACGCCGATGTTGTGGCTGCCTCTGGCCAACTCGAAGTGGCGCAGAAGTATCTTGACCTCCTACCAACCACTTATCCTGGCGCAGACGTAGCACGGACTCGAATCGAACAAGCGACCAAGAGAAAACCTGCGGCTTCCGTTGCTACTGCTGCTGCTGCTATGCAGCAAGGTACCACTCCCTCGAAAGGCAGGTCAACGGCTCGCCCGGGGTATCCTACACCACAGGACATGTTCTCTGGAGCTCCAGCTCCGGCGCCGACACCATACGCACCACAAGCTCCTATGTCATATGGCCCACCTACGCAGTCAGCGAATCCATACGCGCCACCTGCCGCGGCGCCCTCCTCTGGGCCTGGTAACCCCTACGCTCCGCCTCCACAATTTCGAGGATCGCCATCAGCTGGCCCTGGTTATTCGATGCCACAAGCTCCGGGCATTGCTCCTCCGCCGCGACAGTACAACCAAAGCCCATCTCTACCGCCTCCATCGCAGGCAAAGAGTATGGCGAGCTGGAACGATGTGCCCGAAGATTTTGCGAAGCCGACTTCTCGCAGAGGCACTCCTGCCAATTTGGCGCAGCCTCCTGTCGCTTCGCCCTTCGGACAGCCCAGCGCACCGGGGGGCATTCCTCCCCCAATGGCTCCTCCGTTGGCGAGCAGAGGCAAGTCCCCACTGCCACCGCCCCCGAAGGCGAGTGCTCCTCAACGGGTCGCCTCGCCTTTGTCGGGTCAGCAGAACCAGGCGTCGTTCGATAGACCACCGTCTGCTGCTAGCAATCCATATGCACCACCAGCCCCAGTTTCATCGCCTCCAGTCGGTCAGAACATTGCATCGCCACCAATTGGAAGAGTCGCTTCTCCGTACAATGCTCCACCTTCAGGAGCGCCACCATCTAATCGCTATGCCCCTGCTCCAGGTTCGCAGTCAACCCCACAGGCTCCGCCACCTGGCTCTAGACCTGGTATCGCACCTCCCCCACAGGGCTCATCGTTCACTTCCCCTCCTCCCTCCGCAAACCCATACGCTGCCCAACAAGCTCCTCCTCAAGCACGCCCGAGCCCATATGCTGCTGCACCGCCGCACCAACAACAGCCATCCGCAGCTATTCCTCCTCCACCTCAGCAGCAGTTTTCTGCCGGTCCTCCGCCATCGCAACAGTTCAGCTCTGGGCCACCTTCAGCCGGAGGCCCTCCACAGCAACATGTTGAGCGTCCGGGCACTGCTGGCTCCGAGAAGAAGGCGGCGCCGCCAGCTCGGAAATACCGTAAGTTCTTCCTTTGACCCGAACGTTGGTCCTTCTAACCATTCTCTCAGCCAAAGGCGACCGCTCTCATATTCCAGACTCTGCCCAACCCATTTTCAGCGTCCTGTCTCAGGAAATGGAGCGAGTCGAAGCACGTGCCCCAGCTTCATTTAAACCTCAGGTCAACGACACCAAAAAGCGTCTCGACCTTCTCTACGATCATCTCAACAACGAGGAACTTCTCAAGCCTGACACCGTTCGGCAGATCGTGGAGCTCTCTCAAGCTTTGGCTGGTAAAGACTACACACGTGCGCAGGAGATCCAGCTGGACGTGCACCAGAATAAGGTCGACGAGTGTGGCCAGTGGATGGTTGGTGTGAAGCGTTTGATTGGTATGAGCAGGGCTACACCCTAGATCGGTCGTTACTACCTATACCTGCCAAGTCGGTAGGGCGGTCGTTGATGAGAAGTGGTGCCGGGGAAAAGATAGTTTAGACATTATGACTTTCAAGGGTAGAACGCGCGCTGGAATTATGGAGCTCGCCTGAAGGAAGAGTATGTATGCTACATCTGCATTCTCTAGCGAGGCCGATGCTATGAACGAGGAGCATGAGGCAGAATCAAATTCTCGCCTTGACAAGCGAGGTGCGCTAAATACTCGAGACTTATGCGTAGAGCGAGCAGGAGACCACTTGAGAGAAAATATGGCAAAAATATGATAGTCTACCACACAGAATTTCTGTTCTACACGATTACTGTCTGCGACTCCGTTTCTCGCTCCTGCAGAAGACGCCTTCCAGGTCGCACTCAGGGTCGCACAACCCTGATTAACTGATCACGACTCGTCAAAGCTACGGTTATCTGGCCGTAGCACTTCAGATTCCAACCGACTCGTAGCGCCCAGCGCCTATCCCTGAGGATGCTGAGGTAGCACCCATGGCCGGTGGCCGCGGTGCGCTGGGGAAGTTGCGACTGCTAAGAAAAGCACCTTTTAGTGCACGGATCTCGGCTTTGAACTTGGCGGCTTCGGATTGTGACTCCTTTTCGCTGCCACTGGCTCCTGTTTTAGATCTCGAGGCTGAAGTCGAAGTAGAGGACGGAGAATTGGTGTTGAACGCCGGGCTGGTCTTGTAGTCGTAGGAGGTGTAAAGGGGTTGGGAGTTGGATTCGATGCGGTCGACTACGGACTGCATGTCGGAGATCGTGGTAGATAGCGAGTCTGAGGAGAAGGTGGTGTTTGTGCTTGAGAGGAGAGAGGAGAGGGACGTGTGCAGGCTGAAGAGCCGCGCAGTCTGAGAAGCGGAGGCGGACAGTGGTGACGAGGTGCTGGAGAGGGATGAAGAACGCGACTTGGGCGGAGATGTTTGTGTGCCATAATCGCGGTGGAAGAGCTCGGTGGGGTCGGAGTCCGAGGATGTGATGGAGGCAGTATCGTCGAATGGTTCTTTATGAGCATGTAAAGATGGAATATAGGGGACGTGAGAGACTGTGGATTCTAGTTTGGTGTTGAGGGTATGCAATGAGGTCAGAGTTGAGGACGCGAGGTCACGTCGTGCGCTGGTGAGGGATTCGAGCATGGGCGCCACGAGGTATCTGGAGGCGCCCCAAGTGAGAGCAGACACACCGGCAACGATGTACGTGGCGGTGACAAGGCGGTCGACGGTCACGAGTGGTGGAGGTTTCTGCGGCTTGAGCAAAAACTCTGGATATGTTATTACGGGGGCGACGTCGGGCTTTGGTGTGAGAGTGGCAGCGCCAACAGCAGGTGTAGATGTGGTTGCGGAGCTTGTAGACGTTTGTGTAGGGGATGCCTTGATTGAAGTGTCTGGCGAAGAGGCGGTGCTGTCATGTATCGTCTTCATCCCATCTTCTGAGGCATCGTCCGCGAGAGCAATACCCTCTTCGGCAAGTACCTTTTGTATCTCGTTCGCCTGTATGCCCTTCTTCTCAAGGAACGCGACTTTGCGATCTCTGGGTGCATCTTTCACTTCTTCATGCCGTAGGAAATGGCGAGCCTGTTGTAGAGGATCGAGGTCGGTCTCTGGCGTGGCCACACCAGCTTCGTCTTCCACTTTGCTCTGTGAGGATGTAGGCGGTAGCGCCTGTTGCCATGAAGGAATGGTGGGAACCTGTGGTTTCGAATCGTCATTGTTGTCGCCTGCCATGGTTATAACAACCTTCTCGATCTTAGCCTCTAGTTGAATGTGCTAGCATAGTATGAAACGCAGAGCAGAAAGTAGTGGGCTACTTGTACAGCATATTCGACCAACAAGCAGTCTGCAAAGGACGATGTCAGCCGAGGCACGCTGAAACAAGGCTGTAGGGCTGGTGACATGCAAGGCTGACCAATCAGAGAAGGCAACCCTCGTTCGCGCCTCAACACCGATATTGGTTTTGTGGTATATACACCCTGTCACCCAGAAACATCTTGAGCAATCTAGGTGGTCTTTATCAAGACTCGAGTTATCGCGGCCTTATATCATCGTTCAGAGCTTCGGATAATTGGCAAACTTATAATATAGAGGTCCAGATTGGAATTCAAGGCGGCAGTCTGGGAGACGTGGGAAAGGAACTTTAGGAATCCAAGGCTGTGGATAGCCGAGACTAGGCCGTCTAGATGGCAGACCGGAGCCGCCGTGTGCGACCACAGATCAGCGATGATCCGAGCGATGAATCCCAGGACTCATCCCACGATCAGGATATCTACGAAAGCGAAGAAGAAGACTACGACCCCAGGAAAGCTGACGCTATGCGACGTTCAGGGAGGCAAGAGTAAGTTACCGCTCCTCTTCTAGCATCCTTTGTTGTCAAGAGTGCGAAGGCCGGTGCAAAGGTCGACTGGTCCACGGTCCATGGTCCGCGGTCAATATGTCACTATGCCACTTTCTTGGGCGTTGCGCAGTGAAAGCAAACGACTAAAGTAACGCTCGGCTCGCGTGAATACGGCAGCAATTATGCAAACGACTACAATTATCGCTCAATGCCCCTTCCATCTGCAGCAATATGGTCCTGAAGACATCGCGCCTGCTGCACTACTTCCATTTGCACCTGCATCAATCTCACCATGCCAGCTTTCACCACTTTCAAGCTCAAGAATAATCAGAGGTACAATGCAGCTCACAATAAAATATTATCTAGGGTCGCATCTTCCCCCACAGTATCGCCACGCTCAAGGGGAAGAGCCGCAAGCGGTAGATCCAGTGCCGCCATCTCGAAAGCCGGTGATGGGAAAGGCCAGAGCCTAAAACTCACCGTCAAAGCACCGCCCAGCAAGCTACGCGAAGTCATGCGAGCGAATGAGCTCGACTCCCTCCACGATACACTTGGCGGTGGTCAGGTTATCGATGGACCTCGTCGACGACGCAACCTTCCTCCCCCACGCGCTAGCGCCAGAGGCTCGGATCGACCCAAGTACGTGGAGTATGACGAGAGCGAAATCGAAGACGATAATGAGGAAGATGCTGATCACGACATGGACGATGATGCCGCTGGTGAGGACGGCGATGTCGAAATGGAAGACGCTCCCGTGCCGCCCAAAGCACCAAAGATCACGTTGAAGCCACCCGCAAAGTCCAACGCAAGACAAACCAATCCGAAGGTGCTTGTAACTCCTGCCAATGTTGGTCCGTTGAAGTCAGTCGAGGATCAGGAGATGGAAGATGACCCAGGTGACGAAGAGGTCGAGGACTCATCTGACCTGTCCGGTGATGATGACGAGGAAGGCGAACAAACTAACCTGAACGAAGACGACGCTCGTGGCGAAGAGGAAGATTTGGAGAATGAGGAGGACGTACTTGGTGAGGACGACGATTTGGACGATGATGATTCAGAAGATGATGACTCTGAGACACCTGCTTCAGGAGCTGCTACTCCAGACCCTGCGAGCTTAACGAAGCGCCAGCGCAGAGCGATGGAAGGCGGAGAGCTTATGGCTCTGGAGATGGGACCCCAACAGCGAAAGGTGAGCAAGCATGGTACAATTGAACAAGCTGAGACTAACGGTCCACCAGTTCTTCACGGATGCTGAGAAGGCGATGAAGAAAGATGAGCATGCACGTAAACGGAAGGAGCTTACGAAGCGCAAAATTCAGGAGGAAAAGACGGCGGCTCTCAATCGACTTGTACGTGTCGCCACAGCTTGATTATTAACATGCTAAGTCTGTCTAGCTGAAACCTCAAGCATCTAAAGCACGAGGGGCTGCTCCAAAGCCAGAAACACTTCTCATGCTCGAGAAACAGGCTGGAGAGATATCGGTAGATGAAGAAGAAGAAGTCGAGAAGGCTGACCCGATGTACACCCGGTGGATTAGTACTAAGGACGGCGTGCGACTTGGTGTGCCGGAGGAATGGCTCGGCAAAAGCGCTGGTCGTTGTTTTGGGCCACCTCTGGCACCGAGTAACGGTGCCCTCGTTCAGGAGCTTGACTGATATCGCAGTCAACAAGAACGCCTCCAGACTCTAGACCGTCGGAACGCACCACCGTGCTTCGAGGTGCATGGATCTGTACAATCGTTTCAATATTGTTATATGCTGAGACTGCGTTCTGCAACTTGCGACATTACGACATTGATGGTCGTATGTTCAAGGTCTCTGCAGTGGAGCTCGCCGTCGAGGGCCTTCGAAAGTCGCGGGGTTCCCGAGGTGGAGAGTTTTGTCCCTTTCGGAGGAGCATTCGCAAACAAATGCATGGCTACCGCGATGTAGCATCTCCCGGTAGATGTCGTCGACTCTCTCGGAAATATCATTGCTGTCTGTTCTTTTATTTCGTCTTTTGTTCTTCCTCGACGGTAGTTCCGCGAACCGTAGTTGTTTTTGGAAGCATGGTGGAAGGGGCTGTGACCTCTATGAGGCCGGGTCCGAGATCTTGTGCCCTTTGAAGCCTGCTATATCAGCACTGCAATATTCCCAGTTGACGAGGTTATCGTACTCCCTCCGCTGTCGATCATCTGCCTGCTGCTCAAGCAAAGGCCCGAAGGTGTAAGCTCCTGAGGATGTCAAAAACGGTCCTGAACACGTTTTCCCAACGTACCTCCAATGACACCCACGACAAGAACAGTGACCGCTTGTAGTACCCTGCCACTCATCGTCAACCCTCGCAACTACAGCCAACGCTACCGATGATGAGCCTCATTCACCTTATTTCACGAAAACGCGCCGGATCGGATCATCAAGCTGCCGTACATTATGTCATCATCTCGGGTGCCAAGCTTCACGACGCGTTAAACGCGTTCGAGCCAGTGCCTCTTTGTGTAGATGTACAAGAAATCTCAATAGAACAGGATTTCACTTCACGCCACAGCATTGTCATACAAAGCATGGAGAATTGTGATGATGGCAGACTGGAGGGAACGGGGCTATGTCCCAGATTCAGATGATGAAGACGAAGAAAGTCTGGGAAAGACGTCATTTGGTGATCAACTCTCTGGTAGCAGGATCGATCAGAAGCCTGCTGCGACCACCGACGACTTAACCATCTTGCAGGATGTCGAAGAAGATGCCGCAAAGTCTGACGAATTGCCGGCATCCTTGGTAGTCTCCAGTCCAGCGACTCACTTCGAACACTCCGATGCCAAGCGAAGCCACGAATCCGGCCGCAAGCCTTCTACCGAGCAGCCTGAGAAGGAGAACAGCGCCTCAACTGATGATGGTGCACAGCGCTCAAGGTATGGTATCTCGGTCGTTGCACAATTAGAAGCTCAACTCCAACATGGACTCGAAGTGTGCCGGGGTATCAGGTTGAGTCCTCCACCGCACCCGCCTCCATCAGAAGCTAGTAGTAGCCCACTTTCTTCGCCCCCTGAGTCACTCGTGGGATCACCAGAGAGGGCGTCGACACACCAATCCACTCCACGACAGGCACTATCAGCAGCGTCTGACGACATACCATCGTCTACAGCGAGGTGGCAGAATGCTGCGACATTTAGGTCTCTGCGGCATCGGACTGCAGCTCAGCTCCATCCTTATAGCATCGACGCTGTAAAGCATCAGACAGAGTGGGCATCTCGTGGTCTGAGACCGGTGCGTGTCAGGGATTTGGATGATCGACTCCGCTACAACATCGCGAAATACAGAGATGAATCTCAGGCAGAATCGGCTTTTCAGTCAAGTTCGATGGGGTCGCCACCAAAGCGGTTCTCGGCCGACGAGAATGTAGAAGCGAACGAAGAAGATGAGTCGCAAGAACCCCTTCGGAGACTGCCTTCCTCAACTATGCAGACGCTCAATGCACATGATGCCTCAGATGGCGATCTGGATCAGCTCATGGGCATCAGACCCAAAACTTTCCACGCAGAGGGCCGTAATCGCCGGAAGAAGATTGTTCAGAATAAAAATCTCCCCAGGCAAAGACTTCTCCCATCGGTAGAGATACCTGGGCATCCGGACGAGGCTGATCGACTTACGGAGTCATCGTTCTCGATTTTCGATATGCCACCTTCGCCGCCTCGATCCGGGAGCTTGGCCGCAGCAATAGGACCTGTCTCTGCGACACCAAGACGCCCACCAACGCCTGTCATATCATCCGACAAACAGCACGGCAAGCGTCGTATAATTGAAGTCTCAAGCTCGTCTGAGGAAATAGGTTCTGGTGGCGACCTAGAAGATGAAGACTCGAGCAGTGGCACATCCAGCAACGAAAGACCACAAAACCTAGTGCATATTCGCCGCCGGATTCGTGGTGTGTTGCCAGCTTCATGGCTCAAGTTGGACGCTCATCAGCAGAAGAGCAAAGCGAGCACACATGCGTCTGTTAGGTCTCCAGACAAGCGTCCTGCTAAAGGTGTCGCTCGCCACGTTCCTCGACGTCCGATACCAAGCGCAGGTGCACGACCCGAGCTCCTTGACTTTAGCTCTGGTGGCGAAGAAAGCGATTCCTCAAGCAAGCAGAAAGTGCAGGCCTCGAAGCTTCGCCCTACATCTGAGCCCGAGGGAGAAGACCTGGTCATGGACGACTTAGTCGAAGAGGACACAATCGATCGCATGCTACCTGGCGCTTCGAGGGGTCGAAATACTCAGAAACCTCGTAAGAAGCGCCAGCAAAGACTAGACACTTCCTGGGTGACAGACCGCACTACACAGCATGCCACGCCATATCCAAATACCACACCGGCAGTCAACAATCGCGTTGGTGTCACTGGTCTGTCGAAACAGAAACCAAAACGGCTAAAGATGAAATCGGTTCCTACACAACTGAGCATCCTCGATGCGCCAGGACTGATGGGACTTAGCTATGCCCAGCAACCGCAGTTTCTTCGCGTGGCTGCGCGTTCAAAGGTCCCAGGCCGAAGAGCCAAACCTCAGGACGCCACACAAAAGTTCTTCAAGTTAGCGAATTCTCAAGACACGGCTGATGTGAATGAGGAATTGAGTAATTGGCGAACAAACCGCCAAACTCACAGGTGGGCCAAGTCACGTCAAAGCACTGCTTTCAGGCTGGATGAACAGCATCACCCGCGACAACCATTTATCACTAGTGTGCAACGGTTTCAGGATGGCCACACAACGACAACGACCCACGACAGTCCCAACATCTCAAACACTGTACAACTCCTCAAGAATTCGACTGCCGCTACCCTCGCTCGTCTTCAGCAGCGGTCTGAAGCCGATCGAGGCCAGTTGAAGTCGTCCGTGTCCCATCCTGCCCCAATAGCGCCTCGCAGATTGCAGGCAGGCTTCGTTTCGTGGCACAGTAACCGCGCCGGTCGAGGTAACTTCTGGTCTCGTATGCTTGAAAGACCTACACAACTGGAAACTATCGATCCTACGTCGTTAACGAAAAAGCGTGTTCCTCGTCTTGCTCCATCGTCGCGACCACGGTTGGCAATGGAGGTCCAGCAGGCACCGCAGCCACGCACTTTGACATCCGGCTCTTTTCCCTCACGGCCAAAGTATGCCCCACCCGATACTGATTTCATGTGTGACCCTTACTGACAGCACTGTAGGAAGCTAGCGAAGCCCGTGCCAACATCGGCACCAGTTACTACCGGCCAAGCCATGGACAACATGGCACACACCAGCGAGTTTGTCTCAATCCCACAGCCTGCACACCGCACCCACAACACTACAATCGAATTGGCAGTGTCCAGAGCGGCAGCAGTCATTCAGCCTCTTGCCGAAAGCAGACTTGAGTTGTCTTCTTTCATAACCGAGGGCAAGCTCACAGCTGTCATAGAGTCAGCAGTCACACGAAAGACGCTGCCAGAAGCGATTGTCGCGGCCGAAACAACTCTATGGACACTGAAGAGCAAGCGTGAAATATGCTGCACAGACGACACTGCAGAAATCATGGCATTCATCCAAGAAACCATGGACGAAGCTCTGGATATTGTCTCAACGAAGCCTGGCAGCAATTGCATTAGCGAAGCATGCGCCAGCGTCGAACCTATCATCGAATTTTTCAACCAAGGCATCAACTCATTCAACGATTCGAAACGCGTAGACCTTATCCTTGGGATGACTCAACATTTGGACGCAGCGATCACTTACATATCCTCCCAAATCAGCGAGTCGAGTAATCTCTCTGCATCTCTTAGTCTGCTGAACCAATTCATGATATTGGCATTTCAAGTCTTTATGGCAACTCGGGCCACGACAGGGCCCGAGTGGACAGCTTCGGCCAATTGGGAACGAGCCAGATCCGTCGCTCTGGAGTTGCTGGTGAGCACCAAAGGTCTGCAAAAGCTCAGTGAACCCTCGACGTCTTGGGAGGACATTGCACTCGATCCTGACGCTCTGCTGTATCTTCAGTCGCTTATGCTTGTGTTGCATCTCACTGAGGCGGCTGGGCGGCACCACGACCTAGACACACTTCTGCTTGAAGCCGTGAAAACCTCCTGCGGCGATTCTACTACGGCATGTTTGGCGACTGCAGTGCTGCTCGTGCCTACAATCTATCCATTGTCATTTATGGACGACAGAGGTGTGTTCAGAAAACACCGAACGATTTCCTTTGATGCTTGGTCACTCCTGGGACCATCTCTGAAGGCTTTCCTAGAAGATTTCATGGGCAAGAAGCAGCATCGCAAAGAAAGTATGGCGATTGGGCTGAAAGCACTGGAAATATGCTTGTCCCTCGCAGCGGATCATGCTTGGGTTATCCCAGATACCCTGCTCCAACTATTGTTCAAGTACTACGGACGAAATGATATGGTTGAGCTCTTTGCTGAACCAAACATCCTCCGAGCAGTCGAACGGGTCTCTAACTATCCTGTCACCGACCCCGGGTTTAGTGCTACCGATTTCGATATATTCCTACGCCTGGTTGCCATAGCCTTGGAACAAAGATCTCTGGACCTGGAAAGCTCAAATAACGCGCTGTCAAAAAAGAACAAGCTCATAGGTCTGGTCTTCAGTCTCGCGCCCAACTATTCTCGTGTCATGAACGAGCAAGAAGACATTCATGCTGCAGTCTATCAGACCATGACCAACACGTACGCTCTGTACGCGACGCTATACAGCTTTGCTCCCCGGGGCTGTGGACCAAGAGTCGCTCAGATTGAGAATCTCCTCGACTTCTCTACGAGTCATTCGAGGGTAAGAGATCTCACGATTGCGTCTTGGGCACGTATGTGTCGGACTGCAGTCGTGAAAGGCGCGGATCCGGCCGAAGTAAAAGCCTTGAGCAGTCTAGGCCATCAGATGTGGAGAGCTCTTGCTAGCAAGGTCACCACTGCACTGAACTCTGAAGCAGTGTTTGGGTCGTTCTTCGTTCACAAGCACAACCTTGATAACTGTCAACCTGTCATGGTTCAACTAGCAAACATGCTCCGCAACTGGATGACTGCTGTCAGCCTCTGCACCGTACCAGCCGATGCTGAAGCTCTGGTTGATGCAGACTTTCTCAAAGAGATACTTCGCATGTTACAGTTCTTGCAAAATCACTTCGAGAAGCTGCAGTCAATTCACAAGGTAGCCTTTGATGCCCTCATTGCTGAGTACCGCAAGCACGATCTTGATTTGTCGATGCTGAGATTGGTGAGAGCAGTCTGTATGGGGGTGTCTCCGACATTACAAGCTCAAGCGATGAGAACGGCGCGTGAAATCGTCTCTGCGATACTATCAAGCCGCGATGAGTCTACACCGAGATTGGAGATAGTCATAAGCATCTGGTTTGACATCGCCCGGCAGGATGTTGGTACTAACCGAGATCGATGGGACCAGTACTTGGAGTCCACGTCTTCGTTATCTTTGCGGCTCCTGGCAAACACGGGAATAAGCCAACAGTGCGAAGCCTTGCTCCTGAGCCATATCGTCTGGAAGATTCCGACTTACTTTGAGTTGGACCCAGAATCGCTCTACTCCCGGTGGCTGAAATGTATCCTCAAACCAACATCCGAACTACGGTTCGAACACATTTTGACAAGCCGAGTTATGTGGAGAAACCCTGGAAACCTGCCATTGCAGGAGCTCGGTGACTTGATGGGTGACAGTCAAGGTCGAGACATGACACTCGGGGTGTTCAAAGATTACCGAACTGACATTGTCAGACACATCATACGCTCCATCTATGGATTGCAGTTCACTGGGCCCGAAGATAGCCAAGATCTCATTGAGGAGCTTGTCGACGAAGAGAGTGGACGTCGCCTCCTGCTCAACATAGCAGAGACTATGAAAAGCAGTTGGCTACGTTGCTACCACGCCGGAGGTGATGACTCGTATACGCAGTTCGTTCAAGCCATCGTCCACGAGATCGAGATCTACCAGTTCCCTGGTTTCAAGCTAGACGTGTGGTTCACAGATCCTCAGAGAAGCGAGTTTCCTGTTGCTGAAGATCGTTTCCAGCTGCTCTTCACACGTCGACCTGGCTCATTCAATCGCGAGTTGGACGTCGCATTTGTCACGCGTTTCCGCCAGGACAATCAGAAGATGTCGAACACACCTAGACAAACCGACTGGGTACAGAAGATGATTGCGGCGCTCTCCTGCAGTACCTCTTTCGAAGGCACTAATTTTGACAGCCAGCCAACCATGGATGGGCGACTACAAGTGCAATTCATGCAGAACGTCCTTTCTGTCTACATTCAATTTACCTTTTCAAAAGGCCCTCGCCATGCTGTGTGGACCATTCCGGTGATTCAGATCCTCATCCGGGTCATCAAGGATATACATCTTCGAAAGGACCTTGCGGAGACAGGCCGGGATGAAGAACTCGCCGCCATGTGTATGGAACTCCTTATGCACGCCCGTCAAGCGCTCGATGCTCTCGTGCGTTGGGATGCCCCTCGTCGACGACACGTCATGATGCTCGCCATCAAACTCATCGAACTCGCTTCATGCTGCATCAGCCGGATTCACAACTTCTACATGTGCAACCCCGAGTCGGAGATCTTTGAGGAGCTTATTGGACCCATGGTGAGCATGGCAAGTGCCATCCACGAATGCATCACAGATAAACGCTTCGACGCCCGTGTCGGCACAGACGAACCTGGTCCGGTGCCGCCTGGAGAAACAGCTATGACTTACATCCCGAGGCATGTGCGCGAAGGCCCAGTGCCCGGCACAGTTGCCGAAATTCGCCAGATGACCGTCAATGATATCGACGAAGCCCTCACGCGCGGTTGCCAGCCGGGAGGGCTTGGCGAGAACTGGTCGTTCTGGTCCGAGGACATGTGCAAGACGTACACGGGTTGGGAGGCGTATCTGGGACAGGAGATCAATTTACTGTGGACCGCATCGCAGGAGTTCTGCCGTCTGGCGAGTGCGATAGGCGTTGTCGATGGCGACATTGGTTGGCAGCAGTGGGAGAATCTCGCGAGGTATGGTTCGAGGTCCGTCCCCGCTGATCCGCCGGTTCAGGAGCAGGAGGAACAGGGACCATTGCTGTCCTTTGATTGTCATAATCTAGCGGACATCGAGGAGGCATTGAAGTATGAGTAGCGCTAGCGACCTACAAGAGTTGACATGAGATTGGGTTGGTAGAGAATGTTCAGGCGGCGAAGCAACCTCGCCAAAAGCCTCTCTTTGTTCGACGGCTTTCTATTCTAGACCCTTTGGTCCCCGATCGCTTTCTGATCTTTCCCCGTTCTCGTTGCTAATCTTCACCTTCGCTAGCCACAGTCACCACCTCGTCTCCACTCCCTTTCTTCCTCATTTCGCTTCACCCGCAGCGGCTCGTCACATCAGTAGTCGAGGCTTTCGGCCCATCACACCATATTCCCTTCCACTCGAGAAAGTCCCATCACCACCAAAGAGTCACCTACCCAAGCGACTTCCTGCACCACCCACTTTGGGCGCTCACGTTCTTCCGGCCCCCTCTGCTACCTCATTCGCCTCCTCCGACCCACGTCTCGCACCCCAGAGCGCGATTTCCGCCGTGTCCCGTCCCACGAGCCTCGGCTCCCCCACCCGCATCGATCTCCCATGTCCCATCGTACGGCGTCGCGTGGCCGTCAATTGCCCTCCTCTGGACCCATCTTCTCCCAAGCACTGTTCGTCTGATTCTCCATGTACGTTATGTATTGCCACCGTTCGCTGCAGCGACGCCGGCACAGGGATCCCGGCACCTCGCACACCCTGCCTGAATTCGATGAACGCGGCGTCGCCGCTGGCGTGCGCGTCGGAGCGGGGATTCGTCGTAGGAGATTGTATGGGTGAAGAAGGCGTAGGGACGCGCAGGTCGCCGGGACCATAGGCGTTGAAGGAGGGTGAAGAGGAAGAAGAGGGCGTGAGACGGGTGTAGTAATCGTTGACAGAGACATAGTCTGCTTCGATGTCGACGTTGCTGGAGGTGGGCCGTGCCATGCTGGGAACACCAGTTGCGTGTCTGTCACCTCCACTGCCTTGAAGCTGTCTTGAGACGCTGCTTGAGATGGCGGTGGAGGGAGCACCGATCGCGACAACCTGTCCGTTCGTGCGGCTGTATTCGAGAGGATTGGAGGTGGCAGTGCAGTTGGCTTCAGCACGTACGTGCGAGCTCCTACGGCGTTGATGAAGCGATGTGGGATTGCCCGTGGCGAGTCTGTGCTCGTTTGAGTACGAGTCATCATCCAGACCGATCATCTCAGTGAAGAGCGAGCGACGCCGTGGGGTTTGGATTGAGGTACGAGCCGACGATAAGGGACCTTGGTGACCTTGCTGAGGACTTCCAGCCTCATTATGACCACGGTCATGTCTTGGAACGCACGGAGATATGATGTCTCGCACAGGTGTGCGGGTGCCACGCTGTCGGCGGTAGACATCGAGGTCCTCAACCATCTTGCTGGAGAAGTCTGCTATCTCGTCATAGAGACCGGTCCTGGGGCTGGTAGTAGGCACGCTGCTGGGGTGAAACTCTCGACCACGGGTCTCGAGACACTGTTGGAGGTTTCCATCAGAACAGCTTGGTCTCCTGCCGCCATGACTGTAATGCTCTGTCTTTTCCCCCAGGATTTCAGTACTGAAGGCTGCGCGGTGACGCTGAGTGGGACGAGCATGCTCCGCACGCCGACTAAGGATAATGTGCAAGTACGCTAGAGCTCGCCACAGCACGATGGCGAATGCAAGCAGGAGAATGACGGCGCTGAACGCGTACATGGTCGATTGGTTGGGGGGTTGGGCATGCGTACCGAGATACTGCTTTGGTAGGGACGCTCCTGGCGTCCGAGCCTGACACATGTTGTTAGCAGAGTGAGAGGTGCCGTGAGTCTGAATCACTGGGGCGGAAGAGATGACAATGCGCATATGGCTCAAGACACTCTGGGTCTGCAGTGTTATCCAGGGTGATATAATGAAAGAAGAGCGGCAAACGAGAGAGGTAAATTGAAGATTGACTGTGAATGGAAGAACCTCATACCATTATAATCGTAAACAGCTGGATTGTTGTGTCTTATCATGAGCAACGGTAAACCAAACGACGTCAGCCAGAACCAACGACAGAACATACCAACTCCGAAAGGCAGTCGAACAAACGGTCTGCCTCACTTCCCATCACCAAACACAGGAAGCCTAGAAGTGACGCCACCGACGGCGCCCGTGGCCGTGTCAGTCCAGCTTCCGGCCTGTTTCTTCGCAGCCTCTGCACCGTCGCCCGCCTGTTTCCTCACGGCGTCTGCCCCTTCGCCTGCTTTCTGCGGAGCGTTCGTCACTTCCTTATTCAATCCGCTGGTCGCGCGCTCCAGCTTCGGCGGGCTCTTGAGGCCGCTTGGGCTGCGTTCCAGCTTCAGAGGCCGTGGCGACTGCGTTCCCGAAGCTTTCTTCTCAAGCTTTGGCGGTGGGCTCTTCATCCCGGACGACGTACGCTGGAGTGGCGATTTGGCGCCAGCACTAGGCATGCGGTCCAGCTTGGGAGGTGACTTGACTCCTGGCGGTGTGCGATGAGGCTGGGGCTTCGGCGATTGAGCACCACCAGTCCCGGAGTTCTGCTTCGCGAGTTTGGGAGGGCCGCGTTTATTGCCACCAAACGAGGGCATCGAGGGCAAGGATGAAGTGGCAGGGAGGTAGCCGGCTGCGCGTGAGAAGTAGGACTGAGCTTGCTGCTGCTGGGACTTTTGCTGAGATGGGGATTTGTCCGTCTCTCTCAAGGCCGTGTTCTGCCCCGTTACCAATTTGCCAGCATCAGTCAGACTGCCAGTTCCGGTCGACGCAGCATTGGTAGCAGTCGATGCAGCGCCTTTGCCTGCCTCGACTGCTCTGCCAGCACCGGCAGTGCCAGCATCGGTTGTCTTGCTAGCAGTCGTGTTCAGGGCACCACTGACTGTTTGTCCGGTGTTTTGGACCGTTATCCCGACAGTGTCTGACGTGACCTGGGCAGCTTTGTTTGCACCCGGGATTCGATCAGATGCCTGGTGGATGATAGGTGCCTTTTTTGCAGTATCTTTGGCCGATTTGACAACCGGGTTATCAGCCGGGTTGAGCGTGTTGTTTACAGATGGCTGTATGACATCCTTGGCGGCACCAGCAGCGCCTGTAACACCCTTTTGCATGCCTGTGGCAGCTTGCGTGGCTGTATCTACTGCCTTTTCCGATGTAGTATCGGGCTTCCTGGTTTGCTTCTTGCCACCGAATGAGGGCATACTTGGAAGATACTCCTGCGCAGCCTTCACGTAGCTGGTCGTAGTACCAGTGGCCCCTTCCGCTATTTTAGTATCCTTCATCGACGAAGCACCGGGCATCGACGGTAGCTTCGAGGTGACATATTGGGTGTAAGACTGTGTTGCGGCGTGAGCATCCTTGAACGTGTCGAACGCTGCGTTTTTCGCATCAGTCGGGTTGTTGGCAGCCTGCTGTAGGCTGCTTGCCACCTTCTCGGCATCTTTGGTATTGCCAGGCTTCCTCGGAGTGTACCACCAATCAATGACACGTGCCATCATACTCTTTTGCGTTCTGTCCTTGACTTGCTTCTCCATGTCTGAGGCTTCATCTTCAGCCTCTTTCTCTTCATCAGGCTTACCTTTGTAGGACTCCCGCCGCATCAGCCGATTACGCTGAGATTGCAGTGAGTTCTTCTTCTCCTCCTTGAGCATCTTCTCAAGAGCTTCTCGTTCCTCTGCAATTGCGTTCTGGTCAATGTCGTCGAAGCCGAGCTTCTTCAAGATTGCACCGACCAAGAACCGATATCGAGTGTGGCCGTCAACATCCTCGCTGACGTTGACATTCTCAACGCCAGCAAGCCCACGAATTGGCTCAAGGCCTGCCACACCGTATTGTAATGCTGAGGTCCTGTACATGAAGCCCAGTAGATAGTCATTCTCCGAGTACACGTTGATCAGTCTGCCTGAAACTGCAGTTCTGAGCACACGCCAGTGCGTCATGTCCGAAGGAGCGGGGGCTCCGATCATGATCGCATGCTCGATGAGGCCGAAGGCTTTGCGCTCGGCTAGTGTCTTAAGGCAAGTGTAGATGACTCTTGCACCAAGGGAGTACCCGACCAAAGTGACTGGGCGCTCGCCTTGAGCCCTGTTGATCAAGGCGTCTGCAAGAACTTCACCCGCTTTGTCTGCACGCGATTTGGCCACGCTGAAAGGATTGTCAAGCACACGAGCCACCTTGAGTAGTCCGACTGGCCAGAGCGCTGACATGAGCTCCGCAAAGATAGTGCGCTTGATAAGCTCCTTCTGCGCGTAACCCCATGCGGCAGATTGGACCATGCCGTCCATGGCGTGACCAAGGTTGAGGAGTGCTTCCAGCTCCCATTTGAGAGCGAACACTTCCGAACCAGTGCCCAGAACCCGCCAGGGTTTGGTGACTTCCTGCTTCTCTGTGAGCCAGCCAGAAATACAAATCGTAAGTCTGAGCTTGTGGTCGTGCTCACTAGCTTCTTGGGCGCCTTTGTCGTGGTCCTCGCTAGTCTTCTGGTCGCTATGGACCTGCAGAAATTCGAAATCTTCGACCTCTCTAGCGTACTTGTCCATCATCTGCCCTGTCATACGTCCACCATAAGCGCCGAAGAGACCACCGACGAGTAAAGTGCTACCGGCGACTGAGCCAAGATAGCCAGCTGCAGCCGTTGCCCCGAGGCCAAGGCCTCCCATAACTGAGCCTACACCAGAGGCAACAAGTGGAGCAGCAAGACCGCCTGACACACCAAGAATCGCAGCGCCAGCAGCTGTGGCTAGGCCGACCCTCCATTTTCGATTGTCCTTGTTGGCCTCTTGCTTCTTCTGAGTCTCTTCGTTAGCGTTGAGTTCCTTTGCAGACTCGAGGAGCCCTTTTGCGGTTGTGTATTCATCCTGCTCAAATGTCTTCAGGGGTAATTTGAGCGACGATGTGAGGTTGAGCATGAGTGTGCGCGAGTACGCGTTATAGTGCTCCAGCGATATCAAAAGCAAGAGTAATGCGTGGAGGATAAGGGTCCTTTTGTCCATTGGAAGCTTTGTAAGAGGCGTCTTGGTGGGTGGGAAGAGGTCCTTGAACTTCAAATTGGTCCCGCGTTCCGGTACATCTGTAACCTTGCCGATAATTACAGGAGCCTTGGGCCGTGGAGACTGAGGTTCAGAGTGGGTTTCCAGCTGCTTTCTGACCGTAGACTTGGTGTTGACGACTTCGCCGACTCGCATCAGAACCTTCTCCCTCCACTCGTCGTACGCCTGGAGGACATCTCGCTTCAGCCTCTTCGACTTGTGCGAATCGATGTCTGTCTGGCATTCCTCCTGAAGTTTCCTTTCCTTATCATATGCTTCAACGTCTGCCGTGGACGGATCGGCGTGCATCATTTTCTCATCCTCTGTTAGGCCTGAACCAAGCAGCTTCTTGTCGAGACCAGCAGCCGCATCAAAGTTCTCCAACAGCAGTGACCGCATGGCCTCAGAACAGTTTGCAACCAATAGCGTGACATCGGCTCTCTGTGCCTCATTGAGGATGGTGTTGAGATCATGGCCATTTTTGTCGCTCTGTCCAGCCTTGCTGGAAGGCTTCTGGGGCTCTTCTCTCAACATTCTGCCCGACATTAAGGGTGAGATACGGGCACCGGAAAATAATGCTCGCTGATCGCTCGACGAGAAACGAAGCAGGAAAATAGATGAGGTGTGGCGGTGCACGGGAACTGGTACAAAACTTGATGGGCAGCTGGTGAGGTGGCTCT
This sequence comes from Cyphellophora europaea CBS 101466, assembly GCF_000365145.1. Taxonomy (NCBI): domain Eukaryota; kingdom Fungi; phylum Ascomycota; class Eurotiomycetes; order Chaetothyriales; family Cyphellophoraceae; genus Cyphellophora; species Cyphellophora europaea. The sequence continues at coordinate 2,216,715 of NW_008481808.1, read as the reverse complement.
GACGTCAGGTAAAGTGGCACGAACGCCTAGGCATTCCATTGCACACCCCTGACCCCTGCGAGCCTGACCTGCCACACGGATATTGTAAAAGCTTATTGCAGTATCAATGGTGGAAAAAGTTGGCATTTCATTCGTATGCTTCATACTTTGCTGCTTACGCCGTCCGTACCTGATTGTGGCTGTCAGAAGGCCTCAATGCTAGGCATGCGTACTGTCCTCTAGAGCTTGCTGTGTGTTCTCACTTCCTTCTCAGGACTCCGGATTGATGCCGCTGGACGTATAACTACAGGATGGTACCAAAGCTGCGAAGGTCAGTGCTGAGAGCGACACGGAAAGGGAGGCCACTTACCCGAATGTCTGCTTGATACTCCGGACGTAGTAACCCTCCCAATTACGCTGCACCACCTCCTCCTGGCCGACTGGGACACCAGTCCAAGTGACCCGCATATTTGTCACGCGATCAACATCGTTCTGGTCGAAGACGATCTCCTGGTTGCTTGTATGCCCTTCAGGCCACTGCGCTAACCGCCATTTCTGGACGATCTTGTTAGGTGGCTCAAGCTTAATAAATTCGCCGGAGACATTGCCATCAAAGATAGCAAACTTGGCTCCAGGTTTTGCGCCTTCGAAGACGCGAGGTGGGGCTCTGGTGAACGCAGCCAGGCGTTGAGGATCAGTGAAAGTCTGATACATCTCCTCGGCAGTCGTGCGGAATTCGTCTGTGGCTGTGACGGTGGTGGTGTTGATGGAGGATTTACCAGTCGTACTAGTAGTTGTGGACGCATTGGGAATAGGAGTTCGCTCTCTCTGCGGGTGCCATGTTGGTGTAGCAAAGCCGCTCGACGGATTGGATTCTGGAGGATGTTGCAGGTCTTTGCCATGCTCTGCGATCAAAGATGGACCTAATTTCACGAGAGCATCCCTCATTTGTGGCACCACTTTGGAGCGCACCAGGTCCTTAACAGGCTGCTTCTCTTTTGTCTCGCTGTAGATGTCGATCTCGAAAACAAATTCATCGTGTTCGGTGTCATACGCACATTCTGGGACTCGCACCGATCCGCTGGTATCTGCACCTTCCGCATTCTTGCCTTCATACTCGAATTTAAGAGCAACGTCGAAAATTGAGATGACCTTGCCCTTCCGCTGGCTGACTTCCACGTCACCATCCATCGAGATCAGCTTGGTCAATTTGGCAGAGACATCGCCGTCTTCAGCCGAGATTCCAATGACATTCTCCTCCAACCAATTTTTCGCCCAGGGAGCACCATCCTTATTCACCCAGTGCCAATTGTTGGGGTTGTGGAGCACCATGATTGCGACCGAAGGCGGGTTATCTGAGGGTATCAATCAGTACTTATGCTCGTAGTAATCGTTGCATTCATTCATGGGGTTGACTGCGCTCAGGTTATAGGCTTGTGCCTTTTCGCTAATCCGCACGTAGAAGAGTACAAATGATCTTCTCGGACTGGTGCCAGCTTGATATTTCGTCCTTGCAGTAGGGGAAATTTGCGACGGGCTATGCTTACCTCCTTTGTATCGGTAGCTCGACTGAGCGATGTACAATCATGAGAGCGCGCTATGCATTTCGGCCACAGCACGAGATTGACTGCTTGGAGAGAAACTTCTAGACGTGCTTTTCGCGCCGCAGTGCGGACTCCACTCCCCAAGGCTGAAGAAGCCGCGGACGAGGCTGTGTATTGGATGATCAGAACGACCAAAATGGAGACACTTAGATCCAAATCTGGACCCATTGGAATCACCAGTGGACGTCAATGCTGCCTTCGAGTTTTGCAGAGTGGAAAGCTTGCATTCAAAGGCATACTGTCGCGAGAAAATTGGCAGCTAAGGATTTGACGTGAAGTGTGCATCTTTTTTCTTGCCCATTCCTATTTCCAGTAGCAAGTCGATTCTACCTACCTCTACACTATGTCTGCCGAACAGCCCCTATGCAATGCCGCTAAATCAGGATCTCCGTTGCCGGACGACCCAGAGTGCAGACTGCCTTGAGGTTTAGCCTCTCCCAAACAGAGCTCAAGCTGACGTGTTGGACGGCAAGTCTCGAGCCTAACAAAACATCTACTCTCGCGAGATAGAACTATCGCCGCTCGCAGATTCCCCAGAACTTCTGCGAGATCTTAAAATCCTAAAACTCGCCGAAGGTATGAGGAACTCCTTGGTAGATTGGCAATGATGTCTTCACGCCGCTGGCCTCCAGCTTCCCGGCGTACGCAGCTCCCTCATCCCTAAGCGGATCTTGGCCTGCCACAAAGATCGCATGGGGAGGTAGGTCGCTCAGATCGTTCAGCAGTGGGGATATCTGTGGGCTCCTTCCCTCGTCTTTCGGCACGACGAGCTCCCATATCTGCCTCATCACGCCGCCACCAAGCAGAGTGCCGAAGCACTGAGGTGAATACAAAGTTATCAGCGGGGAAGTGTCGTGGGTCGCAGGTGATGGACACATTGAGGAACACTCCTCCGATTGGGATCCCGGTACCTCGCGCTTGCTGTGCAAGTGAGGCAGCAATGACGCCCCCAGCCCTCGATCCGCCCCTCCACAGCACTTGGCTGCCGTCGAAGCTAAATTCAACCGACCCTGCAACCACGTTCTTGAGTGCATCACACGAACCGTAGATCAAGATTGGGTAGGGGTAGTCCGGAGCCAGCCTACAGTCCACAGAGATTATGACCAGGCCGGGCCGCTGCATCAGTGGCTACAACAGCCACGCCTCTCCGATGATATGGGTGCCCTAGATCCATCCTCCGCCGTGCAGGATGAACAGCATCGGCGGCTTCTGGTCTGAATCCACCCTGGTGGGCCGGGATATCTTGATCTTTACCGATGCTCGGTCACGAACAGATACGCGCTCGAACCGAGAGCTGTAGCTAACGTCTCTCAGAGGGTGGCTGAGTTCCGATCTCCCTCGCTGACCTTCTGTGTCGCTCTGCCACCAGGGATGTCATTCAGTGGCTGTACCTCTACGGCTCTAGCTTGAGCGTGTAGCCGTGCTTGGGTGAGAACTCTCTCCAGTCATCATCGGATTCGAACTACTTCGCATGCTTCAGTGCCATTGCTCGCGGTGGAGAATACAATTACAGTTGCAGGTGAGCGCCTATCCTGTTCTTCTCCGAAGTGTTCGGCAAGGTCTACTCGTGTCAATGGAGTTTAATGTTGTAGATCCTGCCTGCTTGACTGGCCTCGAAGGCTTTAAGCTACTAAGACAACCCTGAGACGCATCGTCAGCCTCCCCGCACGTATAGTCTGTCAATCTAGCACAGCCATAAGGTGTCGTCAAAAAGTAAGCTTGGTTGCTTACACTCTTTCTGGAGCAATCAGGACATCTGATGAGCTGCCAAGATCATACTTGACGGAGGAACTCTCCAACTGCTCAGGCAGGTCCAAATACACCCCGCAGGAGCAAAAAGCTCGGCCAGCACCACCACCAGTTCATACAGCAAAAGCCTACGATGCCAAAAATAAATCATATAATGGTTCCTACGGGGGTCGAACCCGCGACCTTCGCGTACACATTGTCATTGACGACTATTAGCACGACGCTCTGGGGTATGTTAGCATGATTGAATCATGTCTTAGCTTTTGGTGAATCGGACCTAACCAACTGAGCTAAGGAACCCCTTCCACTGTGTGGTAATTATGGTGCAAATCAGCGCGCCGGTGTAACATAAAGTACAAAAATTCTACCCTGATTTCTAGCCAGTATTGGCGGACGTGCTAGGGCTGACTAGGGCTCATTGGGATCAAAAGGGTTAGATCTTGGCAGCCTAAGGCCATTGAGTGGGCCAGCAACGCCGAGATCGGGACCTACCCTACTGCTGGCGAGCTGCGTCGGTGTTATAGCATGGCTGTAGGTGCAAGAGCACGGCAGCCATCAAGTAGAAGGTCCACAAACAGTGGATTGCTCATCTGCGGCCGCCCGCGCTGGCCGATGTCCGGCAATGAAAGAATGACATGGCAAGTGAACCACCGACGTAACTCGACATTGAACTTTTGGCCATGGACCATCTATCTCTAAGCTGTGCCACCTCTACCCCCCACACTCTTCAGTGCTTTTGTCTGCGCCTCGCCGACATCGACCTTGGGCAGCTTCTTGACGGGCTGCTCTGAGTCTTCCGCTTTTTCTCTTGTGGGAGGCGGAAGGAAACCAGTAGCCACTAGATAGCTCAGGTAGAGGCCGATCGTGTTCTTCGTAACTCCGCTTCCAGCACTCACATCTTCACCTGTCCAGTCCTTGTCTGCGTACAACGCGGCCTCTGCATTGCTGTCGTCTAGCTCCGGTGCTCGGGTATTCGACGGTAAATCATTAGCTACGAAGGTAAAAAGGGGCATCAAGGCAAAGTCTGCATTCGACGACACGTAGTGCTCAAGGCTGGAGGCCCACGGAACGTAGTCGGTAAGCTTAGCGCTGTAGCCATACGTTTGCAGTGCCGCCAGGAACTGGTTGAAGCGTAGCCGGGGGTGGCCAGTGATCTGTGCCACGCCAACACCAGTGGTAGGTGGGTGGAAAGCACAGGCGACGACCGTTCGCGCCACGTGGTTGACGGGCACCATGTTGACTGTGTTATTGATATTTGGACGTGCGCCAAGTTGTACGCAGCCCTTCAGCATGCGAATCAAGAAGTCATCAGTGTTTGTCACGCCAGTCTTGGAGTCCCCTAGCACGTAGCCCGGTCGAACAACGCAACCAGATAGACCGCGACGGCCTGACTCGCGCGAAAGATATTCGGAAACCCATTTTGTCTGACCGTAGCCAGTACCGAGGCCCGTCTTACTGCCAGAGAGATCATCATCCTCGGAGATGCCTTCTCCTCCAGCTGCAATAATACGTTCAGACTCATGCACAAAATGATCGCTGTCAAGGACACTGGTGGATGAGACGAAGCAGAATCTCTTTGGCTTGCCCTCTGCGCAGAGCTTGATGGCTTCAACTGTGCCGAGAACATTGGGTGGCTTAAGCATATCATAGGTGTTGATCCAGTGGACTTGAGCACCATTGTGAATGACAACGTCCGCGTCCGCAGAAGCTGACCAGTCCTCATCAGATAGACCGAACTTGGCCGGTCCGAGACTGCCAGTGACACATTGTATGCGACTGGCCCATGCTTCTTGCCACACGCCATAAGCAGCACACGTCATCTTGACTCGGCTGAACGCCGTTTCTGCATCTTTCGCCCGAACAAGCAAGATAGCCTTAGAGATGGCTGGTGATGTTCGCTCAAGAAGGTCTTTCAGAATGAAAGAACCGAGGAAGCCAGTAGCACCGGTCAAAAATACCACAGGGCTGGAAGTGTCTCCAACCTCTTTGAAGGAGACTGGAAGCTGCTTGGCCACCTCCAGGGCATCTTTGCCGTACTCCATTCCCAAATGAGTCTTGAGATCCTCCTCCTGGCCGGTCAGTGATTCTGCTGACTTCAACCTGTCGACGGTCGCAGCCATGTCCTTCAACGTGGGTTTGCTATAGATTCTGTTGATGGCCAGATCAGCCCCGAGGTTTCTTCTGATCATGTACGCAAGCTGTTGTGCTTTCATGCTGTCGCCTCCAATGTCGAAGAAAGACTCGTCTGGCTTCACAGTATTCGGCGTCAATCCAGGCACGAGTTTAGCCCAGACACCAGCCAAGGTCAGCTCAGCCTCTGAGAGTCGTGCCATTGTAGAAGATCTCCTTCTCCTTGATGCTGAGAGCATCGCAGTATCTGGGAAAGGCAGCTTTGGCTTATCGATCTTGCCGTTGGGATTGAGAGGCATGGCTCTCATTGGTACAATGATGGAAGGAACTGCGTATGCTGGTAGCTTCGTCTTGAGGTGCTCGACGACAGCTTGCTGGAGTAATTTGAATCTTTCGAAGCGGCCGACGAGTGTACCGTCATCTTGCTGGTCTTCAAGAGCACGCTCTCTCAAGAACATCAGCCATGATTTGATTTGTGGGACAACGTAGCTGACAAGAGTCTGTTCCTCGAACTTGTCTCTCCGCACAAGGGTGATGTTTTCTCTCACGAGTGGATGTTGAGATAAGTGTGTGTCAATCTCACCTAGCTCGATTCTGAACCCTCGAATCTTGACCTGGTCGTCTGCACGGCCCGAGCATTCCACGTCACCGGATGGCGTGTACCTGCCGAGGTCGCCACTCCGGTACAGTCTATCTCGAGGCCCAAAGTAGAGCTTCGGGTCTGCCCAAAGCTGATCTTTGAGCTTTTGGAGACGCGCTTTATCCTCTTCGATGCCCTTCTCGTGACCTGGGAACCAATTCTTCACAAACTTCTTAGCCGTCAGATCTGGTGTACCGAGGTATTCCTCTGCTAGACCTGATGCTCGAACATAGATCTCGCCAATTTCGCCTACAGCACACAGCTTCGAAGTGTCGAAGCGGTTTACCACCAGCATCTGCACATTGTACATTCCACGCCCAGCGGGGATGACATCCTTCATACCATCCAGGAAGCCTTCTCGTTGGGTTCTTGATGGAATTTCGTAGTAGCTTACCGCTCGCTGAGTCTCTGTAGTCCCGTACATGTTCACAATGTTGACATTTGGGGCAAGATTTTGCAACGATCTGCAGTCACGCTTGATGAGAATATCGCCAACAAAGAATGCATGATGCAGTTTGTCGAACTTTGCGACAGCACCCCCAACAAGAATTTGACCCATGGCAGGGGTAAGATGTGTTACCGTCGCACCATGCTCAGCCATCCATTCAGCTAGTCGCTCGTTCTGGATATCGTTCTTGGCTGGGACGAGCAGTTGTGCGCCCAGGAACAGCGGCGTGAACATGTCTCTTTGAATAGGATCGTGGGCGATGCCGCTCAGCATCGTGAACTTGTCCTTGTCCGAAAGTTTGAAGGTCTTGGCCATCCAGTCAAAATAGAACGCTAGAGAGTAATGTCGACCTCGCACACCTTTGGGCTTGCCTTCTGATCCCGAGGTAAAGGATAGAGTAGGAGTAGAGTCAGGCCCAATTACCACGCCGGCGCCTTTGGCCCTCAATGACTGTACGGAATCGAAGATGTCCTTGCCGTCAACGTTGCCGCCGGTCAAAATCCCATCATCGTGAAGGAAGAGTTCTGGCACTTCTGTCTTGAGACTGAGATTTTCAGCGATATAACTGCGCACCTTTTGATCCAACTGTCCGGCTTCTTTTGTGGCTCTCTCGATGATAACAAGTGCCCGTGGCCTTGAGACCTCAAGGTAGATATTTTGACGATCAGGAGGGTAGGCAGGGTCTAGCACAGAGAAGGTACCACCAGCCTTTAGGATGCCCATAACAGCGACCATGAGGTCCACACCTCGGTAGGAGTAAATCATGACAACGTCTCCGATCTCTAGGCCGGACTGCACAAGATGGTGTGCAAGAATGTTAGAAGCCTCATTGATCTGCTTGTAATTGAACACACGCTCGGGAGCATCCTCTGATTTCGTCTCGACCACACACGTTCGATCAGGATGTGCCTCAGCGTTGGCAGCAAAGATGTCGTGGATTGCCCCTCTGAACGAGGACCACTCTAGGTCCGACGTGGGGTCTGTACGCAGCATCTCTTGCTCCGGAGTGCAGAAGTCGATAGCCCCTATGGCCTTGACAGGATCTTGAGCTGCGTTCCTCAGAAGTACCGTGATCTGGGCTAGTATGCCCGCCATCCTGGCGCTGGAGAAGAGTCGCTGGTTGTACCTCGCAGAAAGAAACAGGCTGCCAGACTGCGAGAATGTATAGGTAATTAGCAAGTCTGTGGATTCAACTGTAACTCCCGCAAGCGCTGCATCGGCGCTGGAGTTGAAGGCCGCAAATCGAAACAATGCAGAGACCTTGAGATGAGACTGCAATGCATCCAAAGCCACCTTCCTCTCTTTCGCTGCGTCAGAGGTGCTGCTGACCTTCTGTCCGAGAGCCTCGAATGATTCGGAGGCTGCTGGGAACAGCCTCAAGACAAAAGGGTCAGTATTAGGTGCATCGTTGGCGCCAAGACTAATGTCCTCGTCACCGGTGAGTCGCGCGGCGAGGATAACGAGAGCCGTAAGCATAACATTTGTGGGAGTCGTATTCTTCGCGAGCGTCTTGATGGACTCGTTGGTTTCCTCGTCCGCTGCTAGGGATTCTACTGCCTCAATTGCCCTCTTGGGGACGTTCTCCGATGCTACCTCGGGGTAATCTCTTGTCAGTGGTGAGACGGTGAGATCCTTCAGCTGCTCGGACCACCAGCCGAGGTGATTTATGTCGCCGTTGACCGCCATGGTCGAGGTGTTTTAGAGCATGCGAGCAGATACTTTTTATGAGCGGTGTCGGAGAAAAGTACATTTGTGACTAAGTCGCTTGTCGGATGACTTTTCCGGCCTACGGTGAAGCGCAGACTCCGGCGCTTTGCATGACATCCAACTGCAGCCGTCGTTGCACGCAACGACGCGCAACCTTTGTCCCGTCCCAGCACCTCAGGTCGCTGAGGAGCTGCTGTTACTGCCGCTGATGCTTGTATAGAAGTCATTTCGTTATCATTCTCACCATGCCTCCCCGGCGCTTCACCACCTTCGTTTTCATCGTCGCTGTCACTCTTACCGTTGTACTACTATTCTCCTCTTCGTCTCGCGAGATTGCCTCCGCCGCAGCCGAGAAGGTCAAAACTCCAGAGACGCTCAGGGCAAATCTACCGAATCTGCCAAAGTTCGATGTGCCAGACTTTCGAATATCATGGTATAAGAGTGCTCACAAGCCTCCGCAACAACAGAACAGCACCAGTGGAGATACGTCCTGGCATAGTGACTGGCGATGGATGAACCCCTTCTCCTCTTCTGTCACGCTTGACGAGGACCGTGCAGTACTTCCACACGTCCTTGAGCGTCCTCAAGTGTATACATATTACGATACAACAGCAAAAAGGGACAAGGAGACGAAAGAGGCTGATCAGGAGCTACTGTTAACGTGGAGGCGTGCGTGGTGGGCGAAGGGTTTCAGACCTGTGATTCTGAGCGAAGCTGAAGCCATGAATCATCCGCTGTACCAGAGCATCAAGCCAAGGGACCTGCCCAACGACCTCGAATTCGAGTTCATGCGCTTCCTTGCATGGGGTCATATGGGATCTGGATTACTTGCAAGCTGGCACTGCGTACCGATGAGTGCCTACGACGACGTTCTTCTGAGTCATCTGCGGCGTGGGCAATACGCGCAACTCACCAATTTTGAAGGACTCAACGCTGGTCTTTTCGCAGGCGAGAAGATTCATGTCAATAATGCGATACAGGATGCCTTGAATGATGCAAAGCTGAGCACGTACAAGACCATCACTGAAGCTATCAGCAAAGAGCATTGGAAGACCGAGCAGCCAGGTCCTATCGCGCATTACGATAGCAAAACTATCAAAGACAAATATCCTGCCCTCGACCACGTCATGGAGGAATCCCCTGCTAAGGGCAAACGAGAGCTCAACCAGATGATCGACGCGCATCTTCACACCGTCTGGCAGAACACCTTCAGCAGTGGCATATCGGTATTGAAGCCGCTCCCTGCACACTCAACAACGCTTGTTGAGCCAGTCCTTGACTTGGCTCATCTATTGACCGAGTGTCCAGAGTCGATTATGCAGTCATCATGTCCTCCCAATCGGCCGAAATGCAGTCCCTGCGTAGCATCTAAGATGCACATGAACACTCCGCAAGCTTTCAAGAACAGTTCGACTGTCTTCACCTTAAGCGTGGTGCCCCATCCTTTGACCATGATCACCCTCAACAACGATACCGTCGAGCATATAACAACAAAACATATAAGGCGGCACACGGACAGAGACCAGTGGGTCCTTGCAGTCACGAGAGATCTGCTCGGTGACGGGCGAGGTGGTCCCAGTCGGGTCGTGAGTGTCAAAGATATCGTTGCATCCGAGTTTGGATCAAGCCGGTCTCTCTGGTTCACAACCGAGCAGTTCCCATCCACATTTCACCCTCCTCCACCGCCACCAAAATCACCGACTAATGATGCACATCCGGAGCCAGAGAGGATCAAGCCATTTCCGGAAGAGTGGCTGGAAGACTTGGACTGGGTTTTCGGCTTCTCGATTCCTCGCACGACGATCGCTCATGGCGAGTCGCTTCCACCAGTCCCTGGACCAGAACGATGGAGGGGCCCCGCTGGACTTCCCGAAGAGAAGCATAAGAGCTCCGACCCGAAGCCTCCATCAGACGAACAGAAGAGCTTTGAGGCTGCGCTCCTGAGAAGGGCGAGAGACACAGTTGAAAGCAAGGATGAAAATATTCTGAAGCTGCGGGCAGTTGCAGAAGCTTGGAATCTTGCCGACACTGAAGCTTGGAAGTTTGTGAAGGCATTCCGAGCACGAGCGATTTTGGAACGCACAACCTTCGAGAAGGAAGAGGCTAAGTTCGGTGGCTCTAGAGCACGAGGAGCTTCGAGGTGGTGGAAGACTTGAGGAGGCATAAAGGATGTACCAATCCCAGAATTATCGAAAGATACCATTCCAGAAACCAGCCTCAGGATGGCAACTTCACGAAGCTCTACTACACACAGGCTTCTGCTCGAGATGGACGGGTCGCAGTCGCCCTCCTCTGGCGGCAAAGCGTCACATGTTGAGGCTAGAGGCCAAGCGAAAATGGCATGCAAAGCACCACTCCCAGACGCAGAGGATGAGGGCGAGAAAAGGTACAGAGGATCATTGCTACGTGGAATCTCATGTCCCGTCTGCTACAGAGAGAGCTATGCTTCCAAGCATGGCGTGCGAGAAGAAACTGGCAGCGGACGCACGAAAATAGAGCTGAGGAAGTCAGCCAGGGCTTCGATAGCCATGTACACAACTTGCGTAGATATCACTTTACCTCCTCGAGCAATCCTTATTCTTGATCTGAATATCTGTTCGTTTTATCTCCCACGAATGCAGTGTTGGTCTGCATGTACAGGAAACGCAGCCGGCTCTTCTACACTTCTACGACCGGCAAACTGATTCCAACATTGACATTCCACATTCGGCATTTTGGCATTCAATTCGCATTCAGCAGTTGGCAGTTGCATTTGCATATCAATTTTCTCAATTGACTCTAAACCGAACCTGGGGTATCTCAATCCCGTTGGGACTACTATAGGCTGTACAAAAAAACCTAATGTGTACACAACATGTGCTGTGCTGTGCTATGCTATGCTGTGGGTCATGACTTCGTTAACCGGCCAAAAAACAAAGAGTCCCTGTTAAATGCTTCCGCTCCCCGATATACCTCATCCGTGACGCCAAAAATTTTGAGCAAGAATTCGACTGCCGTTCAGCGCCACAACTCGCTAGCCTTGGGAAGGCGGCTCTTTGTCCCCTCTGTTTCACTCCATCTACTTTTTGGAAAATTTCCATATCACGGGGTTGAGTCCCGGACCAAGAGCCGCGGTGGCTTGTTTTCACCCCTCTCCAGGTCGACCGGGATCATTACGAGCGCACCGGGATGGGCACTACCGCGTTTGTTCGTCGTGACACTGGTCATGGTGGGGGTCTCAAACGGTGCGGGCGCGGAGGGCGCTGAAGTTTGTGACAGTGCGCTGGGCGCCCGCGCGGGCTCATGCGGTTGTCCCGGACGAAGTTCCACAGCCGCGGGCTGCGGCGAGTCGCGGCCCTTGAGCTTCAGCCAAGTCCTGCTGTAGCTTGGGCGGCGGCCGGAGTTGAGCCAGCTGGAGAGGAAACCTGGGAAGCAGCGATCCGTGAGTGGGCCGAGCGTGGTCAGGGTCGCGCAGAGGATGATGGTGTTGAGTTCCACGGCCGTGCTGATCCAGAGGGTCGTGTTGTCGCCCGAAGCGCGCATGACGTCGCCGGTATGCAGGCCGTACAGCCGCATACCGCTGGCGATGCAGGCGATGAAGCCCAGAGCATACAAGCCCGCGAACGCCCATCGCTCAGCTGTGGGCTGGGCCCATCGCGCGACTGCGAACATGGGTAGGGCGAGGACCAGTGCGTCGGTGCAAAGGTTCCACGCTGCGCTGGTGAGGGTGAAGGCTCGGATGTCGACGCATTGTGAGTCCTCGGTCATGATCCAGAAGGCCTGGACGGGCAGGCATGAGAAAATGGACACCACGGCGCCGGCGGCACCAAATGCGGCCACGCCGCCCAGGAGCACCCAGGATGTATTGCGGTGTTTGGGCCAGATGAAGAAGTCGAGATATTGCAACAAAATCGAGGTCTTGATCAATGGGATGCCGATATTGGAGAGCAACAGTGCTGCCCACAGTATTTCCAAGGACTGCGTGCTGGGAAAGCCATTACTGCTTTCGTCATCGATTGAGGTAAAGTCTTATAGCATAGTTAGCGCGCCTGTCACCGGTAAAGAGGCGTCCGGATATCGAGACCGGTGGTAGGGCATACCAAGAGTGAAAAGTATAGCCAAACATATAGAGCAGCAAAGCGCTAATATGACCAGTGCATCTTCAAGACCATACTGCTTCGCAACGGCGAAGCGAGATATGCATCTGAGCAAGACAGCCTGCAGTGAGAGCACGGACAGCGCTATTGAGACTGCAACCAGAGCGGCATCACCGCTCATGCCTGTAGCTGCGTCGTGCTCTCGCGGTTGGTGGAATTTGGAACGACGAAGGGGAAAAGATATCAGACGGAAGACAAGGGCGTGAGTGCGTTCGCACAGCAGAAGTCATGGATGCGCTTCGACCAATCCAACCTGCCAGCACAGTACACAATACTCGAGGTGCAACAAGAAGTGAAGAAGTTCGACTGAAGCCCCCGAACTACCGGTGGTTCGCTTCGACCATAAATCCTCCTAAGGTGGTCCATGCGTCGGCATCTGTGACAGTCGGAGAGGCGGGAAGGCCCGCTAGCAATTGTGCCACAACCACAACACTTCGGGCGCGGCCCGCACCCCAGTCGCTGGTGAACAAGGAATCCAAAGCGATTGAGTCGGCGGCCAGGAGTCTAAACGAGTCGTTGAGGCGTAACTAGGAGGTGGGACCGCGACCGGCGACCCGGGATGGATCTCCGCCAGGTGATAGTTTGAGAATAGCGGCTCCTTTCCTTTGCTTGGGCGTCCAGTTCTCGCACATGGTTTGCGCGCTTAGAAGTGGACAGGCTGACAGATGGCGCAAAAGGGCACGAGCCCCCTGAAGCCGACTATTTCGGGTTCTGATACGCTGCAGGGGGTGCCAATCTTCAAACTCAGCAGTAGGGCACACGAGACGATTCATCACACAGTACTCCGTAAGGAGTAGGAGCGTGGCTGCGGTTGCTGTAATAGTTATATTTGTGATTGGACAGTGGAATCTGTTGATCAATTACTGTGTGGCGTATGTTGGCGAGACGGTGCCCGCGACCCAGAACGGTCAGTGGTGCAAATTGGATGGAAGGAAGAGAAGGAATCTCGCATTTCCGTTGCGCTTCAAATGGCCCAGCCGGTGCCAACGGACGAGAGTAGGAAGGACCACAGAGTTTGGACAAGCAGGCGGACCGAGGTCTCGCCTTGCTTTCTTGTCGCAAGCAATTGTGAAGTGTATAGCCATCTCTTGGAAACACGAGACCTTTGCCAAACATCGTGTCGCAGTTCTGTTTCAGGCGTTTGATTGGCACTATGCAGGAGATCAGACACCCACCAGGGTGTTTTGGCCGCCTCGTCGTGGGTGATGCCCGCTCTGCCCAGCCGACCTGCACCACAGTTCATGTGGGATACTTTCCGCAACACAGTGCTTCTTCCGGTGCTAATGTGTGCACTGTGCTGATAGACGAGGTTGTAGCAGCCGCCACTGCGAGTCTGCGGCCGGACGAATGCTGTCCGATGGCCCAATCTTCACATCTTTCCAGCCGGCGAGGGTCTTGAGCGGTGTTAAAGCTACGATTTTGCTCTTGGATCTGGCGCGGCCATACGGAGTGAGACACTTTCCCTCGTTCCGAAATGCATCCGAGATTCAGAGCACTTTGCGCTGGTGAGCCGTGGCTCGCTTGGGAGACGTCGATCGAAAAGTACTCGTCCCGCTTGCGCCTGCTACCTGCAACTCAATTGCTCGGCAAACGAAGTAAGTGCATCCGTGAGAAACGATGATGCTTGTAGAAGTCTGAAGACCACAGCTTTGCCGTCGGTACGCTCGACGCTCCGTGCGTGGCTAACATCAAATCCCTCCGTCGAGGTTCGGTTCGTCCGTTCCCGCTGGCACGGAATCACTCTAGTGGCCATGGCAGAGTTGTGCTGTAGCATCCAAACAATGTTTGCTCTAGTGATCAATATCCAGAATGGTCTGGCTATGGACCATTAAGCCAACAACCACGCTGTCCGCGCCTGCCGACCGCTACTTCCCTGTGCCACTACTCTTTGTTGTCAAGTCGTCCAGCACATCGTCGACACCTCCCTTGGTTGCCGCCAGCTTGAATACGCCCCGCTCCCCGCCTCCTCCACCAATTCCCTTTGCAGCGTGCTCGTACGCCTTGTCACTCCGATCTGTCAGGATAGCCAGCTCGTTCTCACTGAGTATCTCTTTGCCCTCCTGCCCAACATCATAGCGTTCCCACTCCTCCTCCTTCAGCAGGCCCTTGACTTCCTCTGCCTCTACCTGGCTCATCTTGCGCGATCCCGCATCTACGCCTTCCAACAGACTCTTAAACTTGCCCTTCTGAATCACCAACTTCTCCAATTTCCGTTTCCCATCAGCCTTCAGCAGCAATGTCTCCTCCACCGTGCCCCGTGTCGCTAGACGATATACGATGACTGGCCGCGTCTGCCCGATACGATGCGCTCGATCCATCGCCTGCAGATCCTGCTGGGGATTCCAATCACTGTCGAACAGCACCACTGTATCCGCCGCTGTGAGGTTGATGCCCTGGCCCCCTGCGCGTGTGCTCAATAGAAACAGCTTGTACGAGCTATCCGTATTGAACGCCATGATCTGCTCGTGCCGCTCGTCTTGCGAGATCGACCCATCAATGCGGCAGGTCTTCCAGCCGCGCAGCCCGCCAGCATACGACTCCAGTATGTCCAAAGTCGTCTTGAACTGGCTGAAGATCAGTACCTTATGCCGCAATTTGAACAGTCGCGGCAGCAGTGTGTCCAAGAGTAACAGCTTGCCCGATGCGCTGATCAGGCTCTCGTCGACGTCGGGATAGTCACCCGAATCGGCTTCGGCGGCCGTAGATGGCCCCCATGGCCAGTAGAAGTTGTGCGGGCTGTTGCAGGCTAGGCGCAATTGCATAATGGGGTTCTGCAGCTTTTTGGATGCGATTTCCTTCTTAGCCAACTTCAGCGTTTGTGCACGTTGCAGTTCCTCCTCTTCGTCGCTATCGGTCGGACTGTTAGCGCCGTCGACACGGTTGGGTGTGTCGAGCCTGACTTCCTCTTCCCCATTTTCGAGGCGCCGCAGCTTGCTGTTGAACTCACGATCTGTGACGTCCTTGTAGGTGGTGTTGCGAGCGGCGTTCCGCCCACGGCGCGTGGAGGCGACGGAGGTTTCGGAAGAGGGAGTAGATGCGCGCGTGGCTTTGATTGATTTGGCGGGTGTGGAACGTCCCGAGTCATTGGCCTTGCGCTTCAACGAGGCTGGACGGGATAGCGAGCGTGCTTCAATTCGTTCTATAGCTTTCTCCTCCAGGTAGCTGCGGCTCGTGCCTGCAAGGATCTCGCGGTAGAGGTCTTTTTGTTCGGCTGTCAAAGGCGCGTAAAGAATATACTCACGCTTCTTGGGCAGAGATGATTCGACATCCGTCTTGACGCGACGCAGTAGGAAGGGCTTGAGTATTGCGTGCATGGTGGACACTAGGTTGTTTTTGCGTTTGTTGGTCTTCCCATTAGACTCACCGTTGTCGTCGAGCACCGAGGAGAAGTCGAACCAACGCTCAAAGCTATCGAGATCGTTGAAGACTTCTGGGAGCAGAAAGTGCAGCAGCGACCACAACTCTGCGATGTTGTTTTGGAGTGGAGTGCCTGTCAGTAGGAGCCGATTAGCACTGTTGTAGCTCATGAGCTCCTTGATGAGGCGGCAGTTCATGTTCTTGAGGCGGTGACCTTCGTCCACAATGATATACCGCCACTGGTAGTTGGCGAGGAACTTCTTGTCGTTCATTACAATCTCGTAGCTCGTGATGACGACGGGGAACTCAAACTTGCTCTGGTTGTTCATCTTCATGTGCTTTCGCCGGAGGACTTCCCGCTCGTCCTTGCTGCCATGATACAATACGGTCTCGATGTCCGGTGCCCAGAACTTGAATTCCTCAATCCAGTTGCGTACCGTACTCAGTGGCGCGGCTATCAGAAAAGGGCCGGAAATGTTGTTATCCTTGAAGAACGCAATCATGCTGAGGGCCTGTAGCGTCTTGCCCAGGCCCATCTCATCCGCCAGGATGCCGCACAGGCCGTTCATCCAAAGAGACTTCAGCCACTCTAGGCCCTCAAGTTGGTAATGTTTCATCTGCCCGCCTGTAATGAGTTTCGGCTGCTCCGTGGCCACAAGGTTCTGTGCGCCCAAGCCCTCGCCTTCGTACTCGTCAGCCGCCTCGGCGAGAGCTTCTTGGACAGTTGGACCTTCGTCGATGTTAACATCCTCCTTTTTCATGTAGTCCATTATGTTTTTCTTTACGGCATTGCGTTTCTGGGGTCTAGCCGCTCGGCCACGACCACGTGAGGGTAGGTTGATTTCTTTCTCGTCCTTCTGCGCTTCCTCTTTGTCAGCGATGGTAGCCACAGTCCGCGCAGACTTCCTGGTTGGGCCTTTGCCCTCGTCCACTGTGTCTCCTGCCTTCGCTTTCTTTGCAGAAGCACGTTTGGCCTCCTCCTGGTTACGCTTCTGCTGCTCCTTCATCTTGTCCGCCATGATAGCCACAAAGACAGAGCTAGTCTTGAGCAGGTTGGTGAGAGCGCGTGACTTGTGGTCCATGTCCTCCTCGTCCTCAACGTCAACTTCGGTTTTATTCTCTTCCTTGACCACCCCATCTTTGCTTTCCTCGAGCGGCGACGAAGGCGGCGTCGATTGTACAGGAGTGGGCCCCGCCGACTCTGTGGTTGTAGTTTCTGGTGACATGGTGCAAGAGGACATGCTTCACTGCTCAATCTTCCACTGTCTGGGAAGCGTGGCGAGACAGTAGGGTGAGTCGGCAGAAATGCGCTCCTTGACTTGGAACCCTTTGTGTCGGGATTGCTTATGAGGATGATGTATCCAAAATTGGCCAATCCACGCAGAACTTGTCGGTTCGTGGCAGGTACAGAGTCACAGCAACAAAAGCACTGGCCCGTACGTGCTCCTAACATGTGAGGCTAGATCATTTGGGCGTTTGATGAAGTCATGAAAAGCTTAAAAACGCGACGCGTCGCGCGTATAGAGCGCAGTTGGCGATCGGCTCGATTAGCGAGATGCTGTTACTGGTTGTTTGTTGAGGTAGGGGTAGCATGCAAACAAATACTATTTTATCGTGCATTTCAGACGCCAGTCATCTATGGGAGGGCCAACCTTCTCCACAATAGCTACAACATACGACCCGCCCATCATAGTGGTATCATCTACCCATCTCTCCGTGCATTGGCCTTTGCCATAACAAACTCCATTCGTGCATCATCGTAACTAAGCAGATACTGTGCCCGTTGCATTCGAGCCAGCAGTTGTTGTTCGACCAACAGCTCCCTTTCTCTGTTGGCGGTCTGGTCTCTTCAGAGTATATCTGTACCTTGTGTTAGCCGGATCGAGGTTGGAGTAGGACTATTACGTACTTGGCGAACGCTCTTGCAAGTGCTTTCTTTGCGCTAACCTTCTGGCTGCTGACAAAGGAGTCGACTGTCACTGCGATAGCACGATCGATGTCTTGCGATGAGCAGAAGTCGGACAAGCGCATCTTTGCAAATGCCTCAGCAATGCGCATGATCGCTTCCAGATGACGGACCTGCATCAAGTTAGATGTCTGACGTGCACAGTCCCAGGGTGTGCACTCACAGTGATAGGATAAGCCCCGGTGGCCAGTGACTCTCGCCTCATGTCCGAGAACAAGCGGGCCACTTTATCCTGATCGATTTGGTAGAGCTTGGGTCGACACTTCTCGCGTGCGAACAGGATATATTTCCTCAGGAGCTCTTGTGGAATGGCGCCCTCTTTCTCTGGTTCGCCATTGTTGACCGTATTTTCCTCGGTCTCCATTGCAGCTGTGTCGCCATCATCAACCGACAACTGGTTTGGATGAGCACGGCCGTGGCTGTTGACAACGAAGTTGGCAAGACGCTCATCCTCCGCCGGATCGACAGTGTCTCTGACGACAACTAGAATATCGAAACGTGACAGAATAGGCTCGGTCAACTCGACGTTTTGGCTGAATGGAATAGTGCTGTTGTAGCGACCGCCGATGGGATTGGCTGCAGCCACAATGGCACAACGAGCCTGGAGTGTGGTGACAATACCTGCCTTGCTGATTGATATCGTCTGCTGCTCCATAGCTTCGTGGATCGAGGTCCGATCTTGATCATTCATCTTGTCGAACTCGTCGATCAGACATGTTCCTCGGTCAGCAAGCACAAGAGCTCCGCCCTCGAGTGTCCACTCAGCTGTCAAAGGGTCCCGTCTGACGGAAGCGGTCAAACCGACAGCTGACGCTCCTTGGCCAGTTGCAAAAACAGCACGATGGGCTGTTTTCTCCACGTACTTCAGGACTTGAGATTTAGCTGTACCCGGATCGCCGAGAAGCAGCACGTTAATATCGCCTCGAATGTTCATCTTGCCCTGAGCCTGTTTGCTGACGCCACCGAACAACGACAATGCTACTGCAGTCTTGATATCCTTGTGGCCGTAGATGGAAGGTGCGATTGACTCGATGACCTTGTCTACAATCTGAGGGTCTTTGGCAAGTGCACGGATCTGTCGCTCATCTTCCTCCGTCAGCTTAAAGCCAGCCAGCTGGTCATGAGTCTTGATGATGTGATTGGCTTCCAGCATGGTAGCAAAGACCGGAAACCCGTTTTTGTTGTTGAGCTGTCCACTGTAATTGTTACGGTAGATAGCAGTAATCTCCACTTCTTCGCCTGGCTTGGCTTTGTCAATCAAGTCAGCCAGCAGAACAACCTCCCGATGACGTGGTAAGCGTCCTGCTGGGACAGTTCCAGGAGATTCTTGGAGCGTGAGTTTCTGATAGTTGCGGTAGACGGTCTGTTCGGTATTAAGGGTGAATGGGCCCCGCTTCTGGCATCCGTAGCAGAACGTAGGCTTTACTTCTGATGAAGTCGACTCCTGCGCGAAAGGCCCCAATGTTACACCACAGTTGCCGCAAGTGAATCGAACCATCTGAAGCTGGGGAAAGACGCCAGTCCGGCGTGTGACCACGCCCGAGACACGGACGAGACAGTTGAGGTGCGATTGTCGCAGTTGTCTCAGTGTATAGTGTACAGGAAGATCCGAGATTCTGACATGTATCTTAGGATGAATGAGCTCGTAGTTGGGATAGTGGAGACGGACGACCTCGAACGCCGCGTTGTCGAAGATCTTCAGGATTTCAGTCGGAGCATTCGCCAGAAAGTAGGCCAAGATGGCCTTAGTGGAAGACAAATGATCGTACGAGACCTCCAGAGACTCTGAGTTGACCTCGCCTAGCGTCCTGATGCGGGTTCCGTAAACTGAAGTCCCGTGAGCATCGATGTACTCTGTCAGGAAGGCCTTAAATTCGCGTGTAATGGTTCGCGTGACTGCGGGAATGTTGACCCATTCGGCAATGTTGGAAGCTTTAACGTCTTGAAGTGTCTCAAGAGAGAGCTCTTCCTCCATTATGTTGTCATCTAGGTCCATATCCTCATGGTCCTCATCATAGGCGTGACGGCGGCGGCGGGGTTGCTTTGTGAGGTCAACACCAGCATCATCTTCGTCGTCCTGCATGAACGCCGCGGGCATACGCCGTCTGCTGGCAAGTTCTCGGTCTCGCTTGTCCATGCGCGCCTCTAGTTGTCGTCTAGTAGCCGCGTCAAGATCTGCGTAGTCGCCTTCATCGTCGATCATCCGGCCCTGGTATGTATCTTGCTCTCTGCGTTCGCGTTCGTCTCTCATGAAGTTATCGCCGAAGAGATCGATGCCGTCTTCGTCTTCTGCCATTTCATCGGCATCGTCAATGTCGTCGATAAGGTCGTCCTGAGCGTCCAGATCGTCTTCGTCATCGTTCTCGTTATTTGGTAGTAATGGAGGCGAAGAGGGGAGGGCTCGCGACGGTCAGTATGCGACCACCAAAGGGCAGCTACCACATACCAGGAGAAGATGAGAGAGCGTCATCCTCATCCTCATCGCGCAGGCGTTTGCGACGCGAGGGGTTACTGGAACCGCGGTTGCCGGCGGACATACTGGGTCTGAGAGGTGAGCTGCAGAAAGGCAGTCAGTATCACCTGTACGCAATTCTCGACAGTTGGAAGCTAGGAGTACTACCTCATGATAGCAACACAACAAGTGTTAGTTTCTTATGCTCTTCTCGAAGGATGGCAATACCAATGAAGGCCAACATTGAGGGGGTTTCAAATTGAAATCAGGAACGCGTCGCGCTTTCCACACGCGACGTCTTGGCATGCGACCACTTTAGCCCTGTGGACGTCCCGCTTCACCCTATCACTGCCTGGGTATCCCTCCCTACCTACACCAGTCGGCGCACATTGTATCAACACCGTTTTTCTATCTCGACCCTGCACAGGCAAATATGGTGATATGATCTGTACGCTGTCAGGGACCTCTAGCTGTCCAGATCCTCTGTAATTTCGTGGGATCGAGTTCCTCGCGCCTGACTTGTGAAATATCCCTCAAGGAGACAGATAACACACCACGCCGTGTTGTATTCTACCTTCGGTCAAAGGCTGCACAAAGTGCCTCGCAGCATGCCAATCGAGGCGGACAGTGGCGTCCGTGCCAACTTGAAGCCACTACTACGCCCATCCAGGCGGTTACATTTTGCCAAGCGCGGAGAAGCTCGCCGGCGCACTCCGACCACGCCTCTCCGCGGTGATCGACGTTTACTAAGTCTTGTCTTTCGCGTTGCCAATGCGAGCTTGCGCTCATATGGAAGCTCACAAGAGATAGCGGGCTAACACGAGCAATCGAGATGTCACTCTTCGTGCGCACGGCCGAGATTTGAGCACTGGTATGACGAGGATCTCCGTTACAACAATGCGACGTCGGTATCTATGCCGAAACCTCCCAAGTATATACAAGATGGGGCCGATTACGCTGCGATTGTTGAGGAGGCACAGACTTTGCACGAACTTCAACGTCTATACTGGATCTTTTATGTAAGCTAAGATGCTCCTAAAGTCAGTTCTACTTGGCCTGGCGGTCGTCCTGACTTCCGTCGAGGCACAACGATACGGCGACAACCACGTGCCTGTTCGCAGGGACAATGCGACGATCGAAGCAGCTTTCCCTGATCCGAACACGAAGCTCATTGCTCCAGCGTTCACGAAGCCGGAGAGTGTGCCCGGCGACTTTGCAAATGGCAGTTCAGGGCCGACTGATGACTACGAGCTGGGTGAGTGAGGCCACGGCATTGTGACCACGTTGCTAATGTGACAGACTACTTCCTCCGTAGCCTAGCTGCCAGAAATGAGTGGATGTCATACTCCAGTGCAGATTTCCAATCAGAAGAAGGCCGGGCGTTTCCATATGTCTACCTTTCTGAGTCCAACCAAGAGTCGACTTCTGCGCTCAACACGTCGAATAAAGTGCGAGTATATCTTCAAGCAGCTGTTCACGGAAATGAGCCCGCAGGCGATCAGTCTTTGCTGGCGCTTCTCGGCAAGATGGACGCCAATCAAACCTGGACTGCCTCCCTGCTCGAAAAGCTGGACATTATGATCCTACCTCGATACAATCCAGATGGAGTCGCGTATTTCCAACGCACACTAGCAACTAACTTTGACCCCAATCGAGACCATATCAAGCTCGCAAGGCGGCAAACGAGAGATCTCAAGCAAGTGTTCAACGACTTCGCTCCGCATGTGGCTGTGGACATGCACGAATATGGCGCCGCGAGCACGTATGGAGGCAGCTACAAGCATGCTAGCGACGGTCTTTTCAGTGCAGCCAAAAACCTCAATATTCACCCCGAGATTCGGCGGCTCTCGGAGGAAGTCTTCGCGGAGAACATAGGTTCTGCCATGGAGGCTGCTGATTTACGATGGGAGCCATACGTGACCGGCAGCACCAATTCTACACCTGGCTCAAGTATCTCCTTCGCCGAAGCAGGTAGTGATGGCAAGATTGGCCGCAACGCCATGGGCTTGACGCAGTCAATCACTTTCCTCTGCGAGATGCGTGGCATCGGTATTGCCGACCAAGAGTTTACCAGGCGTACCTTTTCAGGCTTGACCATGGCCGAATCGATTATCGAGACAGCCGCAGACAATGCCCAAGACGTGTATGACACGATGGAAACCAGCATCCAGGAATTTATCGACGGCCACGACGAGATCATTATCACCGACTCCAGCGACGTGATCACCCGACCATATTCCATGATCGACATCACCAACGGAAGCGTGGTCCAAGTGCCAGTGGAGTTCTCAGTCACAACGCCCGTCAATGCGAATCTAACGCGCGAGCGTCCCGAAGCCTACCTTATTCCCAAGGCTTGGGCAGACCTCGCCGAGCGACTTCGAATCTACGGACTTGAGGTTCAGACACTGACTAACCCATTCCGCGGCCAAGTCGAGACGCTGAACATCACTTCGGCGGAATTTGGGGACTCGTATTACGAGGGAGTCGTGCTGCTCACCGTGACAACTGAGCCTAAGACTACTGAGGTTGAGCTACCGCCAGGAAGTTTCCTCGTAAGCACGAGACAGAAGAATGCCGGATTAGCGTTCATTGCTCTGGAGCCGGAGAATATTGACAGCTTTGTCGCGTTCAACATCATACCGGTAGAGGTTGGGGATGAGTACCCCATATTTAGAGTCGTTTCACAGTAGGAGCTGGATACATAGTCATGTGGAGAACTGCAAGAGCGGAAATCGCGCAATGTAGCTGGCTCTGATGCAAAGATTCGACACTGCGTGAGCGCCATGCCAAGATTTCACTGCCTGTAGGACTTGGCGTGCGTATAGGCCGTTGCACGAGTTAGTTGTCACAAGCCGTCAACCCATTTCTGAACCGCACATAAATGTTGGTAGGGTGGCAGATAGAGATATGGCCTCTTCTTACGATGTACGCGTCTATACATCTATGTGAACCCGATGCATCCCTACCACGGCATGAGAAGGTCTTCCTAAGGGCTCGCCCATGTCCTTTCATTTCACGCATGGTTAAGGCTCAGTCGAAACTACTATTACAGCTTTGTTGTATTGATAACGAATGCGTCCACGACGGTCATGATCTTGCCATCACCGCAACGACCATTGGGGTTCACTGCTGAAACTGCCGATGCTAGCGCTGCTCGTGTGTAGTGCCTCTTTTCGCCAGGATTGCTGTGCGACCCCTACAGCATCGGAGTGAACCATGAGCGATCCATCGGTGATGATTGATCCTTGGGCGTAGGTGAACAACGATTGACGAAACAGAATACCTCTACTTTACTCGACGACCGGTACGTCATTCGCGTGAGCGCGCCGAAGTGACCGCGTCAACCAATCATAACGCGTCCCGACTGTCGCTCGCAGCCCGAGTCTGTTGGGTGATGGTCTGCTTTTACCTCCACCACTACTTCCCCTGCCTATTCGCATCAACGATTGCGCCTTCAGTCGTCATGGATCCCATACCAGATAATAAGCCGGCCGATGATGCACCCGCTGCCAATGCCAGTCAGCAGTCCAAGAATTCACAGACTGCTGCAGAGTAAGTCTTCTGCGAAGAAGTCATTCAGTTGACTGATCCATCACAGTTTCATCGATGAGCAACTTGCGCTCGAGGCCGACGCGCGAGAAGTCCTCCCTTACAAATTTGATAAGTGTACCAGTATTCTCGGGCCACTTCGACAAGAGGTGTATGCCTGCCTCACGTGCAGTCCTCCTCCCGCTTCCGCAGCCCAGCAGTATACGCCAGCCGGCATCTGCTATGCCTGCTCCATCTCATGCCATGGCGAACATAATCTAGTCGAGCTGTTCAACCGACGCCACTTCGTTTGCGACTGCGGTACTGCGCGCTTTACCAATGACGCGCCGTGTACACTGCGGTCGGACGCTGTCACCGGCGCTCGTGGTGTCCATTCTCAAGAGCCGGCGAAGACGAATACCTACAACCAAAATTTCCAGAACAAATTCTGTGCCTGTGGCGATGAGTACGACACAGACAAAGAGAAGGGCGCAATGTTCCAGTGCATTGGGCTAGGAACGCCAGAAAATGGTGGTTGCGGCGAAGACTGGTATCACCCAGAATGCTTAATGGGTCTCCCTAAGGACTGGTATCTGCAGAGCGGCGAAGAAAATAAAGAGAATGCCGCGCCTGCAGCGAGCGAAAACGAGGACAAGGAGCATCCTATGCCTCCAGGTTTTCCCAGTGAAGACGACTTCGAGGCACTGGTCTGCTTCAAGTGCGTTGAGGCGAACCCTTGGATCAAGGCCTACGCAGGTACCGAAGGATTCTTGCCGGCAGTGTTCCGGCAATCCTCGTCGGCGCCGCAGCCTTCACAGCCACAAACTGTGATCGTTGAGAACGAACGTCCAAGCCTTAAGAGGAAGGCGTCTGATGAAGGAGAGCATTTCCCTCCCCCGAGCCCTACGAAACGGGTCAAGGAAGAAGCTGTCGCAGTCAGTGGCGAGACCTCTACAAATCCAATCGCCGACAATAGTGCCAGCAAAGTCGACCTAACTCCCGCCCATAAACACACCCAACTTCCACACCCTCCTTCAGAAATGCTCTCCCTAATGCTCAAAGCCAACTTCCGAGACCAATTCTGCCATTGCCCCGCATGCTATCCTCGTCTGATCCCCCACCCCATCCTCCTCGACGACGAATCCGTGTACGAGCCGTCCCTCTCCTCCGCCTCGTCCGCCAACGGCGATGCCACCCATCACTCCACTCGGTCTGCAGGCTCGCGCTCCCTCCTGGACCGCGGCGAAGCGGCTCTCAACAACGTCGACCGCGTGCGCGCCATTGAGGGTGTGATGGTGTACAACCACCTGCGGGACAAGGTCAAGGACTTTCTGCGCCCCTACGCGGAGAGTGGCAAGGCTGTGAGCGCTGAGGACATCAAGGCCTATTTCGAGGGCTTGAGGGGTGACAGCGAGGGCATGAAGGAGGCGCAGGAGAAGGTGCAGGGAGAGGGAGGAGGGGAGGGCGAGGGGGATAGCAGGCGGGAGCAGAGCGGGTATTAAGGGCAGGCGACTATCATGGGTTATAGTTGTACCAAGCACGATATGCTGGTAAGGCAGCAGCCTGGGCGAGCGAGAGACGGGTAACGAAGGACGACGCCGTCAAGGTGACTTGCAGGCATCAAAATGGGTACAAATACATCTCTCGATTGCACTCGCTCACTTGTGATTCTCTTACAGTGGCTTGCTTCTTGCCTAGACTCGGTACCAACGGTCTTGCGCTTCCTGCGCCGTGCCATCCTGTCCCCTTCTATAAGTAGTATTGTATGACAGCACCAAACATTCGCCTTTTTCAGTCCTTGATCGACGCCAATCCCATTGATGCTGCTTCGCTATTCGCTGGTGCTTTTGGTGGTGCCCTCTCCGTCGGAAAACGCACGGATTCGGAACCTGGAGGGCGTTGACACCAATTTCTTCCGATCACTAACTCGCCCACTCCTTCACTCGTTGTAATGATAAATCAAGTAGTTCGGTAGCCCCCAGCTCTTATACCCCAGCCTGCTAGCCATCTTGGCGAAACCCTCCGTCTCGATGAGGTTGTAGAAGGCAAACGGTGGGAACATGGCGCCATCGCGGTGCACCTCAGCCTTGACCATAAGTGCTGTCCCACCTACACCGTCCAGCGGAATGATCTTCTCGGGGTCGCCATTCTCCTTCTCGCTCACCATGGCCATCAGCGTGCGGTATGTAGGCATCTCGGCATAGCCCTCTAGGATAACATCGTCTTTGTTCATCTGCGCCGCTAACCGCCGCGCAACCTCGCTGTCTTGCCACGAGTTGTAATCGTAAGGCCGGATTGCCGGCTTGCCAGACTCTTCGTCGGTGTAACGCTGGAAACAATTGGGCACAACTATGGGCTTGTTGTGCGATGTGAGATCTTGGATGAGGGTCGAAGGTGTCTCGATGATATCGGAATCTAGCCAGAGGACCCATGAGGTCGAAGGGCCGATGGTGGTGAAGATGAGAGAGTTGCGTGCGCGTGACATGGCGGCGCGACGGGCTTTTTGATTAGCGAGGGCATGTCGTTCGTGCTCCTCTTGCGAAGCGATCAGGCCTTCAAAGTCCTGACGCAGGATTGTAACGGATTGGAAGCGAAGAGGCTCAGGACCGGACTGGGTAATCTTGATGGCTTCGTTCAGAGCGGCAGTTGCAACATCGCCATCCCGTGTTTTCGGCGTGATGAAACCAAGGGAAATGTGCTCGTGGGGATAGGAAAGTTTGAGTAGGTTGTCCCAATACTCTTGGTAGAAACGTGCTAGGGGCGTGAGGATGAGGATCTTTTCATTATTGAGGAGTGGATTAGGCGTTGCGGTCAAGTTATTAAGTTGATAATGAACAACGGGAGGAGGGCGACGGACGCCCGGGGGGTCGGCGGTGCGTAGTTTGCGAAAGGCGGAAGTGGGTGGTGACAGTGGATTCTGGGCTGCGGCATCAGCCTTACGTTTGCGTACCAGTTGATATGGGTCAATGGAGGATGGAGACGAGAGACTGATGAGGAAATAGAGGATGCCAACGCAGAGGACAGCGGCGAGGATGTAGGTACGCCCGCTGCTGCTGCGTTGACGCATGTCGAAGTAGGGCATGAAATGTGGCAGTGGCAGACCGTGCCGTTAGACAAGGGTGTTAACAATGAACAGCGACTGGCGCCCAGATCATGACGGGACCAAAGTCCAAAACGAAAGGAGTGTAAGGGAGCAGAGCTGCCAGAGCCGGCGCAGGTCGAATTAGAAAAGAGTGTGCTGTACTTTCACGGGAAGAAGCGTCGTCAGCCGCCTGCAAGTCTCCTGAGTGCTGTCTCCCTTGATGCTTCAGCTGGCCGTTCGCAGCATCATGAGCCCTAACCCTAAGATGCAAGCCCGGTGTCTGGACAGAAGTAGGTCGTATTATTTTGCCACCTGGCTCCCCAGCCTGATCCCACAGTCGGTCAGTTCTAGCTGAGCACCATTTCGTCCTCAGGGACGAAGTTGAACACAGTACTCTTCAGCGAAATCGTCTCTACATCTAGGAGTGAGTGGATCTGAAGTAATGCGATTGGGACTGGTCTTTGAAGGCCAGCCACTATATCTGACCAGGCCAACCGAGAAAAGTGTCAAAGGCAATTCAATCGCCCCTCGAACTGAGTTTAGCAATACAGAGAGCAGCAGTCAGCTGTGCGGTCATTTTTCTTGACTTCCTCGTCCGTACTTTCCCCCAAGTGCTCCTAACGTGATCCGTAGATGGTTAGACCGAGAATTGGTGTCGCTTCTCCCTCTCTGTGGCTCGTGAAGGCATAATTTTGTGGCTTTGGTACGACATCGGCATTCAACCGATGTAAGAGCCCCTCACAACGCCGATACCGAGCGCTGGCTCCAGGTATAAATGCAGTTCATGCAATGCTGATGACAAATGAGATTCGTGGTGCTTCGTAGTGCGGAATAGCGGTGCGGGTGGGCGTATGACCGCTTACTGATACACATCAACCTTGCGCTTGTTCTTGGCAAGGTCCTCACGAGTCGACGAAACGTCACTGCGGGCGATTTTCGCACTGGGGCTGGCGGCTGGAGAGTGTTTACCAGCACGTTTGACAGTGAAGTAATCGCCGCCATCTTCGAGTGCAAGAGGCGTGACTGGACCTTTTGGGCTGCCTAACGGGTCAAGGCGGGGTGAGGTTGGTTTGTTGCTTGCAGGGGACGCAGCCTGCACAGACGCAGCTTTGGCGTTATCAAGAAATTCCCGGTGCTTCTGCCTCATTATACGTGGTGATTCGATGTGTTGTGTTCCATTGACTCCAGTAATCGCTATGGCCGGACTTGGAACTGTAGAGGTAGGCGAGGCTGCTTGACCATGATGAGGGTATGCCATAGGATGGAATCGGGGCAGAGACATGTGGAGGTTCCGTGGTGGTGGTCTCGCGTGAGCGGATCGCTTCGATGGCTGAGGCGACATCGGATGGCTTGAAGAAGGCATCTGGGGCGAAAGGGGCGAAGTAGGAGTGTAGCGGACAGTGTACTGATCGCTATGCATGGTGAATATGAGCGACTGCGTGGACGAGGTTGAGCGTCTTCTGCGCTTCAGAAGGCCAACCTCGTCCGGATGCACCGGAGCAGCGTCTTTGTACGAGTCTGAAAAGCCTCGACTGGCGCGTCCTCTTGGCGAGGGTGTCCTGGAGAAGGGGAAGCGGTGGCCCTTTCTATCTCCACGAGCGGATAGAGGGGTGCCAGAGGGTACTCGGTTTGGATCTAAAAGAGCGAGAGGTGCATAAGTTGGTTGAGGGATACGGATTGGCTTTGTGGTGCTGGAAGTAATCAGATTTGCCGATGGTACGGTTTCGTTCGAGTAATCTTCTTCCTGAGTGGTGTCTGGGCTGATAGAGGTTGAGGGAGAGATGGCAAGCCCATTAATGTCGGGCACGTAGGCGGCTGCCAAGTAAGATTGAGGAGTGGATTCTGCTTGGTCAGGCGCGCTCAGGATGGAGTCGGTGTTGGCATCCGCCCTAGTGTGGATTGTGAGCGAGGAGGACTGTCGGGTCCGCTGGATGTACTGCGAAAGGGCCGGGGCTTGAGTGGGAGAGACGGAACGATCTGCGGCGACGGTCAGAAGGCGATGGGCAAGATCAGCAAAGATGGTGGCGGGCTTGGTACGGCTCTGACGGACGGCTGGAGCACAACATGGCCGCCGAGCACCAGTCAGACTACAGCCCTTGCAGGTGAGTACCAATATTCCGGCCACATGGGAATTGTACGTCCCTGCATTCGTTCTCATCTCAGGGTCTTGACCATCCCAGCTCGCGCCATATGATCAACGTTCTGAGGCGCAGGTGTTTTGTGCAGCGACATCAAAACGTAGCCCAGACTCACTGCAACGGCTCCATCTGTCGCTGACTACGCAATCGACGATTTCGTGGGACGAAATATGGAAATGGGTCCGGGCTTACCTCGTGACAAGGACATGTTGGAAGCGAGCGGTTGGCAGTTCACCCACTTTAGCGACGCTGGTTCTTGCGTAGCCTTCGTCCTGCGGGCTATGACGGCAGCTCTCATTTAGGTGTTGAGGCTAACGGCAGTGGCGCTGCAATGGCGTGATTAGGCACTTGTGATAGGCGGATCAGGCGGCTCAAGCTGGCCCACAAAATTCTGACTTTAGAGGCTTCCACCGAGGCCGGAGCCGGGGAGATAAACGAGGGAGTGACACGGGCGCCGAAATACTCCTGCTGGCGGAATTATCGGCACAATGGTTAGTGGCTTTGTGATGCGTACTTTACAGAGCTATGCGGCGTGTGAGAAAGATAGTGGTCGATATGGTGGGAAGGGGGAAGTTTGACTGCAACGGGTCCCAGGCAGCACAATAATTGTGACACCCAATCTTGACAGCTCGGCTACCGGCAGGACCAAGTATGTACCACCAGACTCCTGGAATCTCCTGGCACACTGAAACACTTGGTCACGCAGTGGCCTCTCCTTCTAATTCTCTTCACCTAATGTGTACATACCTTACATGCATACATAGTTTCCTAAGCCACGTAAAGAGCACTTACTTGGCAATCTCTTCAGGCTCTGGCCGAAATCGTCATTCCAAAAGCTCTCCCTAAATACTAGTGCCTGGCATTGACGACACTGTCTGGTATCGCCGACGACACGTAGCCTTGAAGAAGGCTGTCCACTGGACTCGTGGAGACAAAGAGCCGTCCAAAGCCTGCAATAGGATATTTTCTGAAGACCACGATTGCTGTGGCCTGACGTAAAGAAAATTCATAACACTACACTGTTGTGGAGTGAACAAGGCAGAGACACACTCAACTAAATATCCAAGAAATGCATTTTACCACTCGTGATGGCGAAGTTTTCAGCACGCTCAAGTGCCAATGCTCTGCTTAGCCAATGTGTCAATTGCCGTGAGTCCATTCCCCAGTCACTAAAGTGACACCCACCTATAGACACTGCAGCTATTTCTGCACGTCCCTAGGTCTAGTAACCCCCGTGGTACGGAGAACTCCAACACGAACCCCGCAAAGCAAACCTCGAATGAGTACTGTCCATTCTCGCTGCTTGAGGTGGTCCCAGTTTTGCATGCGCCATCGAAGAGGTGTAACAGATCTTCACTCTGTAGGTATGTGCATGACTCGGCGTAGACCTTTCCATGCCATGATCAACAGGCTGCGGACCTGTCTATGGGCTGCCACGTTTAACCACGTACTTCAGGGTAGCATATCCTGTTGTATAACTCGTAGCCAGTGCATGTGATGTTGGATCCACTTGGTCAGCTGGGTGCACCAAATAAGCCACTCGGTAGGGGGATGATCTTGAGGGATCGACTTGCTATGCCTCAGCCTTCGAGGGTATAAGTGCGTTTATTGATGTTTGTGTTGATCACCCGTAGTAGCCTAACTGGGACGGCTTGCTGGCCGTTTGTTCCCTTGCTTTCGAAGGACATGCTCTTGGAATATCGACGGTGACATGCAGTCGAAGCACGAGCCCCGTGAGGCAAAGTACGCTGGCGCTCTTTGTATTAATGGTCTGATTCAGGGTAGCAATTCAACATGAGCGCAGACGCATATCTGCAATCGAAGATAATCAATCTGTAGCACTGCGTCAAAGCCGTCAGGCTTTACTTTGCCGCAGCGGTGAAGGTTATGGAGCGCCGTCATCGCACGGCACCTTCGGATGTGGTAGCAGGTTCAGACTCGTCTTCGGGGTATCGACAGACGATTCCTCACTACTAGCACATCAAACTCTTCTCGGACTCGTTTCGAAGTCTGGAGGGTAAATGCGAGGTCAGATCTGGAAGTGGGAGGGTCTCTGAGAGACCTCGAACACGGTCAGTTGATTGAACCTATTAGCAGGATGAATTCCCGCTGGATCCTGACCGGAAGGTTGGTCCTTCTGGATCGCCAAGGTGTATTGCTAGCAACTTGCCACCGAATCGTTCTCTATGCCTCTTCCGGCATGTTGAAGCAGTCAGAACTGTGCTTGTTGGTGCATGAAATGGGAGACGATACGTCCTACCCGGGATCCGAGGGTCGAGGGAGTCGCTTGCAAGAGGCTGAGCCTCTCCTTCCATACGATCTTCGAGTTCTTACTGACAACAGCGTGTGCAGTTTGAGCGAAGTCCCCTATCGGATGATTATATGAGCGCGCGGAGAGCCAACCGTTGGTACTAAGCGCGCTCCGAGCAGCAGACAATTGGCCGGAAAAGCCCAGGCGAAGTGATCTCCAGGGTTTGTTGTCGTTATCGGACTGTGGCTTAGCTTCGGCTGCAAACCTGCCCGGGCTCGAGGCTTGCTCGTGACTGGCTGAGCACGGCCCCTGGTCCGCCCCTCCCAATTCATTCGGCGCAAGCCAGTACACCTCTACCAGTTGGTGCACCCCTCGAGCAGTCTGAGCAACTTTGCTTCCCTGTTGTACGGTGCAGCTTCAACAGCAGATCGTCGACCGTCATATTTTCCCTATATATGGCCCAGCACGCCTCCCGATTTGCCTCCGACCCACGAAACTATCTGCTGCGCGATGCCGCCCCCTGACGCCATGGACCGCACGGAAGAAGAGTTCGACAATCTCTTTGACTGGGGAGGTGCCACCAACGGCATTGACACCTCCATGCCAGACGTGAAGGTCACGCAGGCACCCATTCTCCCCATCTCACCACTGTCGGCCACCCATCACGACTTCAGCTTTGCTACAGCTCAGCCTCAATCGCTCACCGCCCCCTCAGTGTACGACCTACCGACTCCAAGACACAGCTCCAGTTCTCCAGATACTCGACCTAGCACAGATGTTAGGCTGTCCGGTGAAACCTTACGTGACGACACATCGCCCATCAACGCGCGGCCTCTGAAACGCAAGCTATCCCCAAACGATACGAACGGTATCGTACCACTGCGGGAACTGCCTCCTCCGGCCGCCAAGAAGAGACCGCATAACATAATTGAGAAGCGCTATCGGGCAAATCTCAACGAGAAGATTGCGGAACTCAGGGATAGCGTCCCCAGCCTGCGCACGACCCAAAAGGCGAGGGTTACAGATGGCCTGGGGGCGGAAAGCGAGGATGAGGATCTTAATGGGCTAACCCCAAGCAACAAACTCAACAAAGCCTCGATCCTGACTAAAGCTGTCGAGTACATTCGACACCTCGAGTTCCGCACGAAGCGCCTGGAAGACGAAAATCGGTCGCTCAAGGAACGCCTGGAGACCCTAGACAAAGTCATAGCCCAAGGCGGCCACGATTCCCACCGCGCTACTGCTTTCACAAGCGAATCCCTTATTGAAGGTGGGTCTGCGACCACGGGGCCGAGCAATGACACCACCTCGGATGACCAGGAATCCAAACCCGCCCAGCCCGTCCAGGGACTCATTCCAATCCCCGACTCCTGGCGACGACTGCGTCAGAGTCAGACGCAAGAACACTACGGTCACATTTACAGTTCGAGTTCGCAAAACTCCGTTCTGAAAGGCAAATGGCCCAGGCGTGTTATGCTCGGCTCCCTAGCCGGACTCATGGTCATGGAGGGTTTCTCAGAACACGAGCATGACTCTGACTCCGGTCAAAAAGGGCTGTTCGGCATCCCTCTCGAGCTGCTCGACGGCTGGGAGTTTCTAAGATCCCCTCGAATCTACCTTTCTGCATTCGCGCAATTCTGCCGGGCTGGAGGTGTCCTGCCTTTGGCCAAAGGTTTCCTGGCATTGACGATCGCTGCATTCCTCATCTTCACCTACCTTTTCAATTCGAAGCCACCTCGAAAGGAGAACTTTGAAGAGGAACGTTTACCCTCCGACCAGGCACCAGTCCCTGCGTCTCCTATCGAAGTAAGACGCAGAGCATGGAGTACAAGCATGCAAGTGCTGAAGCTTCCTCACCACAACTTCTTTCCTGAATGGATGGCAGTGACGGCGGAATGGATCAACTACGTGGTCAGATGCACTTTTGGGTACCAAGCGTACTTCTGGCTCACTGGCCGGGCAATAGAAGATGATGCAGCTCGTATCAAAGCATGGGATATCGCTATCGATGCACAGCTTGCTGGTGGCGATGTCGAAGTCAGTCGATCTCGAGTGGTCCTGACGAGCTTTGGATCCGGCACGCTACCGAAGACACCGATACGTCTGATGCAAAAGTCCTTGCACTGTCGAGTCTTGCTCTGGAACGTCGGGCAACGGGACAGTGCCCCGTACCGTTTTGCCAACGGCGTTGCCAAGTTCTTTGCAGCTCGCGAATGGCAGCATGCCAGGCGGCTCCAAATGGAAACTAAAGCTCACGATTCTGAACGCCTTCCGAATAATCTTGCTGCACTGCTCGCCATGGAATGCGAAGATGTTTTCACCGACACGGTTATTCAGAGGGCGTACAATCTAATGTATGATCGTCCGACGCACGATCAAGCGGAAGACACTCTCATGGATGTTGTTGTCGATGACCATGCCATTAGATCGCCTCTAGATGCCATTGCCGCGTGGAGATCCACTGCAGCACTGCGACGAGTCTT
Source organism: Cyphellophora europaea CBS 101466 (assembly GCF_000365145.1). NCBI lineage: Eukaryota > Fungi > Ascomycota > Eurotiomycetes > Chaetothyriales > Cyphellophoraceae > Cyphellophora > Cyphellophora europaea. Next base: position 2,183,062 of record NW_008481808.1, on the reverse strand, counting down.
TGAGACATCTATGCAAAACCCTGAAGAGACTGGCTTGCTCCAAGACCAGTTGTCTCTGGCGCTGAAGATTGCTCCTCAGGACTCTGCAGCGCAGCTCCGAGCACTTGCAGCCCATGCGTTGTTCGGCAAATCGAACCGCAATACATTTCACTTGAGAGCGTCCGATATCTTGCGTCTGCATAAGCCTGCCGAGGGTACTTCTCCAGGCCTTCACACCCCAGGACCATTCTTCATCGACTCATCAACGCCAATTTCGGCGCGGGCAGATATTGAGAATTGCTTGCATTGTGCCAAAACCCTGATGGTTCTGGACCAAGAGAACAGTGTTGAGCAGGCGCAGCTGGTCTTCGCCTCTCGGACACTAGAGACAAATAAGACGACTACCATTCTGACAGCCGCTGCTCTTACATACCTGATCGCTAGGCTACCTGAGCTCGATCAGCATATTAACCAGGTGGGCTCGTTCATGCCGCGCGCAGACTGTCCGATCGCTGACTGTCAGTCGAGCACATGGTTTGTGGTGCGGCAGAAGAGAAGGCAAAGCATGGCGAGTAATGACACAGGATACGAGAGCCTTGACGACAACACGTTGGATCTTTGGGATGACAGAGCCCTTTACGAAGTTTAGGAGTTATGAGAGCATTGGCGTGGGCATGCCCTGCCGCGACTGGAGTTTGAGGACACTGATTTCAGTAGACGCTGCGGGTGAGCAGGACTATTGCCACGCGGCCATTGTAGCAACGCTTTTCTTGCCCATCTATAGATGGCTTATGTCTCAGAGAGCAGCCTCTCATCCATAGGAGTTAGATAGAGTATCATTTTCGAGCTGTTGACGCCTGTTGACGCCTGTGCATCATTGCGCCGACGGTGAACACCGGCATTTTGCCAAGTCCTTGAATCAGACCTTGCAGTACTTCCCTCATCTCCAGCTCAATCTCTGGCCCCACTGCATTTACTGCGCGATAGATCTTCTTTCTTGGGTACCAAACGCGACATCATGTCTTCATCGGCAAGCGATGAGAAGGCCATGTGGGAAGCGGGTGTCTTTGATGCTCACTGCCACCCCACTGACATCATGGCGTCAATCCAGGACATCGCCAGTATGAACGCTCAGGCTCTCACAGTAATGGCTTCCCGCCGTGAGGACCAAGACCTTGTCGTGGATACTGCCGATAGGTATGCTGTCGGCTCGAAAGGAGAAGCTGGTAATCGTGATCGAAAAGCTGTTGTTCCGGCTTTTGGCTGGCATCCATGGTTCTCGTACCAAATGTACGATGATCGCAACTCCCCGGAGCAGGTAAACGCAATAGAACACTACAGAGCGGTGCTGACGCCAGCCCCTGAAGATGATGAGTTCCTCAAATCTCTTCCGGAGGTTGTGTCACTTGCGAGATACCTTGATGAGACTTCAGCACGGTTAGAGCGGTTTCCTCTGGCACTGGTGGGCGAGATCGGTCTCGATCGAGCTTTTAGATTACCGAGAGCTGTGTTTGTCTCGGCTGGCGACCTGTCGGAGAAGACAGGTGGGTCTAAAGAAGAGTACACGCCAGGTTCCCGCGAGGGTAGGCCTCTGACGCCCTATCGAGTCGGTCTCGATCACCAGAAGGTCATCTTGAAGGCACAATTCGAGCTCGCTGGGAAATACAAACGACCTGTCTCCGTTCACAGCGTGCAAACACATGGGGCGATCTTCGACTTGCTTCAAGAGCTCTGGAAGGGTAACGAGAAGCCATCTAAGCGAGAACAAAAGCGCCAGCGAAGCAGTTCAAATCTCCATCCTGACGATCATGATAAGCAAACCACCGAGAATGAAAGCCCGCGACGTTATCCGCCTAGGATTTGCATGCACTCTTACTCCGGTCCTCCAGATGCGCTCAAGCAGTTCCTTGCTAACACGGTGCCGGCCGATATCTACTTCTCCTTCTCAATATGTATTAACTTCTCGACTCCTGCCGCGGCAAAGGCCGAAGCTGTCATCAAAGCCCTACCTGACGACAGGATACTGGTTGAGAGCGATTTTCATTGTGCCGGAGAGAAAATGGACCAACTCCTCAAGGAAATCGTGCTGAAGATTTGCGAAATCAAAGGCTGGCAGCTCCTACAAGGGGTCCAACAGCTTAAAAGAAACTGGAAGAAGTTTGTGTTTGGCTAACGCATGAGATGCCAATCAACCTTGATCTAAAGCTACTATCATTGGCTTCTTTGATGTTTTCTCGGGGTATTTCAGCGGGAAGAGTGCTGGCATAATATTTCTTCTTTGCATCTGCTCGCCCTTGAGCTGCTGGTCTGCATTTCGGAGCTGACTGATTGTTATCAAGTAGTATTGCAGGCAACCACACCAGCGCCGACTATACCAAACTCCATCACAGGAGCAAAGAGGTCATGGTTACTCTGGCCTCTATCATGTCTATCAAAACCTTGTCAGAACCACCTATGAAACCTTCCCCGCCTCTGTCAGACTTTACTGGCTTCTTAGTTGCCATCAGTCATCGCAAGATGGAGATCCAGGCCAAGGTGATTGAAAGGAATTAAGATGCTCCCCGCATTTCATAATATCTTCACCCCTGCGCTCTATCACCAGTGCTGCTATGCTTTTGATGGACTTCATTCACTTCGCCACTGAAAGTAGTGACCAGGATGAATGGAGCCCAGCCGGCGAAGCCTGGGCTTTGGTGCCATAGAAGCAGCTCATCTCCATCCGCACACAGTGAAGATGAATGGATGATCAATGGCGACAGCGATGAATACCATAAAAGCCAGCCCCAGATGGTGGTTTTCACATCCCAGCTTTCACTATTACAACAATAGCTCTAGGTATATCTAATTATCTGAAGTCACTTCGACACCAGGTTGATGCTGGAAGTGCTGCTCTGCCGTGTGAACACGGGATTTCTTCTTTACTTTCGAAGATGTACAAAAGGCGCATCTGTATCTACCCTCCTGTCAGTGCTCAAGCACCGGTATCTACGATCACAACAAAGCAGATAGGTCGCCTGCAACATACTCCCAGACACTCCGATCCACAACGTCGGCCTCGCTACCTATCTATCACCCTTGTTATCTTTCTCCCGGCAAGATGTCTAGCCCAAGCACACCAGACAGACAGACCCCAGCCAGCAACGCTGGACTAGCGACTTCTATGCATCAACAACGGGTCCCTCCCCTTGACGTTGCAGGACCACCGCTCTATGACCTCGATTTTGTCAATCCCTTTGTCGGAATACTCTCGGCCGCCAGTGACTCTGGTGCAGTACAAGGCATCAAGCATACCACCGTCCTGGAAGCGCCACGCCCCATGGACAAGCCTGCTGACCTTGACCAATCGGACAGCACGTACTACAACGCAGCTGGCTACATCGAAGTCAACCATCACCTATCGGTCCTCCTCCCGCAGGTCATCGCCCTCGAAGGCCCCGAGCCTCTAACAGACTACAATGCAATTATGAGGGAAGCATACCGCCGATGGGGCGCAAGAATTGAGAGATTCTGCTACGCGAAGCATGCCGAGCCTCGAGCTGTTGCTTCTGGTGAGTACAAGCTCAAGCCTGCTCCCAAGGGCATAGATTGGCCTCGTCACTGCATGGGGAGCTTTGTGACCTGGATGGAGAAGGTGCTCATCAAGAAAGACGCACAATTCCGACAGCTGCTAGGCGATGATCGTAAGGCGGCCCTCGGCAAAACGTGCTTGAAGGAGCTGAAGGAATGGTCGACGGAATGGCAGGCTGAGTTGGATCTTAAGGAGAGGCGCTATCAGCGAGCTCAGGGGAGGCCTTCGGCGATTGGCTAGGGTCCGGCTAGCAAGGATACCAGCAAGACTCTACACCGGCATCGAATTGACGAGCCACAGATGTGGGGCTTGAGGTCACAGGTCATACTCGGCATCGATAAGGCGGCAAGGCAACCAGGGGCACCCAGCCTTTCCAGCGCCAAGACAGGCTCTACTTGGTGCTGCCTCGGGCTGATTTATCTCGCACCTCCATCTGGGCTGACACTGACTGTCATTTGGAGGTCCTCTGAGGCTGAAGGTACCCTTCAATTTGGTTCACTTGCCGGTCACATATAGATGAGGCAGAATCTCAGGCAGTAGTTGCAGCTAGCGTCACCGCCAGAAAGATCTCCACTATTGTCACCCCTTTTAGCTCTCTACGCGCCTGTTGTCTTTGTTGTATACAATTTAGACATAAGTCCATTTTCGTGGTGCATCGTTTGTGAGGCTTGTTGGATTGTTGGACAACCTGGATCAAGCCCACCGGTTCAGTCGCCGGTTGCTCAACAGCCACCTAACAGCTACTCTGGTCGATATCTCAGCTTTGGTTCCGCTCTGAGTTTGCAGAAGTCATTTGCGCCTCCAAAATTCTCCAACAGCCGATGATGCCTCTCGTGGAGCAGTTTTGACTCCCTTGCAGTAAGTAGCAGATTCTGAAATCATGAGCATACAAAAGACTGCAGAGGACTTTATTGAGACAGAAGCGTCATTGAAGTCTACTTGGGCCTATATATATGGCCACAATCTTTGAGTCTACGTGGCGTCGCTACTCACAGTAACATGTCTGTCTAGCTATCATGACCTAAATTTGACTCAGGTCCATTTTACCCCTCCGACCTAGTGGTCGACGTCCCCGTTCCGACCCTTCGCCTCTCAACCCACCACTACACCGACGAACGCTTCTTTGAGCAAGTTCAATATGTTCATGACCGTGTGGGAGATGCTATCCACATCACAGGCTCTGATACGAGTGAGAAGCCAGGTGCTCTTCTCTTCAGCAATGTCTACGCCTTGTATGAGGTCGAGCACTGGCTGGGCGCCAGAGCATATCTCACATGGAGTGAGTGGGTCTTCGAGACGGTCAACCACTTCAACGATGGTGCTATCATTCCACCTTGGGCAAAAGAGGCTCGAAATAGGCTCGAGACATCCTCGAAGTTTGCATTCACGAGGGTAAGGCTGATCAATATAGCTGGCTTTTCGAGCTCATGCCGCAGCTGGAGAGCATATGCAAGATGTCATGCTTTTGGAGTTGTCTTGGTCGGAAGCCAGCTTCGTCCCTCGTTGGCTGGCAGTACGACGAGCTTTGTGACCTCAGCACTACTATGCGTGGAATTACACCTCCAGAGCACTTCGGGTGGGAAGGCGTCATGCGCATCCCCTGCACCAACAGCGACATACCGGCGAAGTTCAGAGGTTCAGACGAGCGTCCGATCTTGCATTATCTGAGTCCGAGCAGTTCTCTCGGCAGAATACGATGCTTGGACCTGCGTCGAATTGTTGGAGCCCTCAAACCGAGAAGATATCTGCCTGAAAATCATGGAAAAGCCAAGGTACCGTTGTACAACGGTAGCTACGCTCCTGATACTCTGATAGACCTTTTTGGGGGTCCGCAACGTGCAGACACACACGACCCTATTGCTTCTGTACCCCCAATTATTGAGATGGCAGCAATACAGCATCATCCTGGACTTCCGCATACGACTGCTGCGGGCCCTACTGCAATCGTGGGAAATCTAGGTCAACCTATACCTGCTTATTGTCCTGTGCGGGCTGACCACGGCCCCCATGGGAGCAGCAGAGAGCAGCCTCGGAGAAGCGTGACGAATCTACACGGACTCAACGATAGCGTTTCTCTCTTCACCGGCTGTACGCCCTGACCCTGTCCCGCTTCCACACGCTCCAGGCTTGCGTTTCAACTCTGCCGCCTACGCCATCGCCCTGCATCGCTCGCCTACTACAGGCAGGCTCTACGACGGCTCGGCCGCGTTCGCGAGGAGGAAAGGGCCGGCGGGAGCCCAAGCCAGATCCCAACGAATCAACCCGCACCAAAGACTTTCGGAGACGTTGATGGTGGCCAGGCGCAAGGCATGTAGCTGAAGGAGGAGCACGGTTTGATGCAGAGATGTGCCTGGTGCGTGGGTTTCGGGTACAAGATGACGTACGCCGCACAGCGGTATTAGCAGATGAACAAGTAGGGTCTGAACTGGTATAGAGGTCGGTGCTGCTCTGCTTTGTGACCAATGCTAGGACAACTCATTAGCAGTAACCGTACCAACAGTCGCAGAAGTGGGAGGGCAGTAAACCCTGGATCAGGCAGTGATACGGCGCCCGTAGGAACCAATAGCGCAGGAACTATGCATCGAATCACTTTGGCGTTCGCAGCATTGCTGTGCCATAACATACTCACTAATTTCCGTGTAAAATAGTTTGAGACTCGGGAAAGGTACTATGGTCCCCGCGGGAAATGGTCTCGGTGAGTAGCTATCGCTGTGCACGGCTTGCTGGCGTAAAATGTGAAATCGATCCATCCGTGCTTAGCCGCAGTATTGATCTGGAGATCATGAGACGCTAACCATGCGTAGATTGACCCATCTTAAACGCTGTATACGAGTTCCTAATCCATGTGAACAGATTTGCGGGTGTGGCGGTACTGTGAAAGGCGAAGTATATGTCTTGGCATCACAGCTACAATAGACCAAACTGGCTACAGGAGTGAAAGTCATCTGCAACTGTGTAGTCAATGATCAAGTAAGCTGGAGCAACCACTGTGGAAATTATGAGACTTCGAACACCCTCAACTATGGTACATAGGCAGCTTGCCGTTCTCCACCAAACCGCGATGTAAAGCGTCCCAAGCATCGAGGATTTGCTGCGGAAGCTTCTCCCCTTCCCACGCCTTGAGACTTTCCTCCAGCTGCGCATCGCTGCTCGCCCCAACGATGACGCCGTTCTCCTCTCCACCCCACTCCTCCGCCAGCACGCTGTGCCAGCGGAACCAGCGCATCGTCGCCTCCATCAGCGGCACGCCCTGCGCATCGCACACGCGTTGCACCTCCTTCAGCCCGGCCGTGATCTCCTCCGTCAGATATATGTCGCCAAAGATCTTCATCTCGTCGAAGCGCGTGCCGGGCTTGGGCTTCAGTAGCTCCTCGATCGGTTTCGCCAGCAGTCCGCCTCCAAGGGGGCTGAAGGCATAGAAACCCATGCCGAGCTTCTTCAGCAGCGGAAATAGTTCCCCCTCCGGCCCCCGGCCGATGGGGTTGTACCCACCCTGATAGATTTTGGGCAGCGGATAGCCCTCGCGCTGGCAAATGTCGTAGATGGACTGCACCTCCGCCGGGCTGATGTTGCTGACACCAAATCGGGCGAACCTGCCCTGCGCATACAAGTCACCGATAGCGCGGCACTGGTCCTCCAGCGGCGTGGCGCGGTCAGGTCCATGAAGGTAGTAAATATCGACCCTGTCCGTCTGCAGCGCCTTGAGAGAAGCGTTGCAGTTGGCGACGATCTTGTCGTAGGTGAGGGAGTTGGGTGAGAAAGCTGGGGCTTTCGTGGAGACGGCGAACTGCGTGCAGGCGGACACGGCCCCGGCAACCTCCTCGGATTTGCCGCCGGCGTAGACGCGTGCCGTATCCAGCTCGGTAACCTTGTGGCGCCGGCAGACATCCAGGAAGGACTGCATGCCGGCGGTCTTTTGGAGCGTGTCGGCGCCCCTGGCGACCGACGACCCCATAAGGCCGACGACGATTTTGATGCCCATTTTTGAGAGCTGGCGCGTCGGCAAACGAGGAGAGAAGCTGGGGTACTTGCAGTACACCGGCGTGATTCGTTCACAGTCTTCTCAGACGCTTAATGTTGAGCTGAGACTGGAAGGGAATAGGTGTATCGATCGAATGATCAGGCAGGGAACCTCCTGTACATAGAGAGAAGTCTCATTGCGTCGTTACCTCCCCTCCTAAATATATAGGTGTGATATTCAGGCGCCCCTGGAGGAACTCTATGCCGGTCCACCCTGTGCAGATTCGGACTCCTCGGCGGAACCAGGACGAATCTTCAGCTGCCCGTTGAGGCTTTGCGGGGAGCCTCGTTAGTGCATTTTCATTAGGGCGAATACGTACCAATGGGGTCAGATGTTAGACTCTGGTTGCCTATTTGCGGCGCAGATCCGCCTAGTAATGTATACATTGCCTATCAACTTGACGGGGAGTCAACGTAGCCTTTCGTCGTCACCCATGGCTTCCAGTAGGTCGGGATTGTTCCAACGTTCGAGCTGCCAGTCCAACTCATCGTCGGACACGCTGCAAAACATCACCTAAAGTCTTAGTGATCAACATCCTGCCGCCACTGGCGCGGTCCAAGCCGACCAGCACGGCTGTAACCAGCAAGGCCTTGCCAATCACTCCGGTGGCACTGAAGCCACCACCCACAGTCTGCTCTTCCATAGTCTGGCCTCTCTTGCCGATAAGGCTTCCGCCCTTCACTTTGGCCATCCCCATCTTGCTCAAATCAAAGGGCGGATACCGAAAGCTCAAGACCTTCTCCATCCAGCCAGGCATACTCAAGACAGTGCGAGTATGAGAAAAGGCGTCAAATGTATATTTGCCACCTTGAGCGCCGTTGCCTGACTCGCCCACACCTCCAAAAGGTGCACCGGGGACAGCTACATGAATCATCACATCGTTGATGGTGACACCGCCGGAATTGGTTGCATCGAGAATCTTGTCGATTTCAGCCTTGTCATTGCTAAAGATATAAAGCGCAAGTGCGTGCGGCATCGAGTTGACCACACTAATAGCATCGTCAACGGTCGAGGATAATACAGGAGCGATAGGACCAAACAACTCTTCACTCATCAGAGAGTCGTTGAGCTGGACGTTTTTGACCACGGTAGGATGGATATACCGCTTGGTGCGGTCGGAAGTTCCGCTATAGACAACATCACCCTTAGTGCCCTTGAGGAGGTTGGAGATGCGATCGAAATGCCGTTCGTTGACAATGCTAGCGAGTGAGCCGTCGGTCTTGGTGAACTCCTTGTTCCAGTAGATCAGACGTTCCACCAGCTGGTCGTGAATGGCAGGGTCGGCGAAGATATGGTTAGCGTTCACACAGACCTGGCCTGCGTTGACGAATTTAGCATTGGCAATGCGTTTGGCCGCCAGATCGACATTGGCGCTTTTGCCGACAATGACAGGATCCTGGCCACCGAGTTCGAGGGTGACGGGCGTCAAGTTCTTGGCTGCGGCGCTCGCGATAATACGGGCGACTTTGCTACCGCCTGTGTAGAAGATAGTGTCCCACTTGTACCCGAGGAGCTTGCCAACCTCATCGGCGCCACCAGTGATGACCTTGATGGCTGAGTTATCCAGGTACTTGGGAGCCAGCTCGATAAGGAGGTCTTGGGTTGCTTTGCACAGCTCAGAAGGCTTCAGGACCACGCAATTGCCTAATTGTGCCTTAGTGAACGGCATCATTATCAGATGAACTCCACTTACCGGCCGCGACCGCACCGATGGCAGGGTTTACTAAAGTAGCCAGGGGAAAGTTGAAAGCGCCTATGGTGGTCAGTGAAAAGCGGTCATGTAGGTCAAGCTCTGTACTATACCAATGATGAGGGCAACACCGAGTGGCTCCTTCCTCAACCAGGCCTGGCCTATCTTGCCAAAGAACAAGCCAGCGCCATCCGGGGCACTGCCAGCTGCCCACTTCTCGACGTTCTCCAGTGCACGAAGAACGTCGCGCTTGTAGCTTTGGATCTCAAAGGTGGCCGACTCGAAAGGGTGGCGGCCGAGATCAGTGGTTAAGGCATCCAGCCAGCGCTGCTCGTTATCTTCCAACATCCACCAGAACTGCTTCAGCTGCCATTTTCTCCATTTGATGGACTTGGTGCGTTGGGAAGCAAAAGTCGCACGCAGGGTGTCGTACTCGCTGTCGTATGAAGCCATGATGTAAATTGTGATTCTTCAGATGGTGCAAGCAAAAGAAGGCGTGAGTGAGATTCGGCACGACAAAGCTATAAGTGCCCTACGGCAGTGTTCAGACACTCTGGGCTGAGGGAGGCCTGATACACATCACCCACTAATTAAAGTTGCAAGGGTGCCGCCATCAGGTGCAGCCTCGTTCGCGTCAGCTGGACCACCCGGGCACGCCCGGCAGTCGTCCCAGTGGCTGAGATCGGGATAGCCACGTTACACTCCTCTTCATAAGCGCCACAGCCTGGAAGTCAGTGCCGGGTACGGAGTGTCCTGAGTCATGCCAGAATTGAACTTTCCCTAAACCATACTGCCCCCTGGCCTGCGGTGAGCGGCTCAAACCCCCCGAATCGGTCGCTTCAATTGTTCTATGTATACCAAGCGTGTACGCTAAGACGGCTTCCAATCCATGCTTTTAAAAATATGCAGTGGCCCTCGGACATATATCTCTCTTTCTGCCTCGCTCGGTACCACACAACTTCTTCCCCGCTTTCGACTCTCTCAGTTACAGCCTCCACAAAATGCGCGAAACGAATGCCTACACCTCAAAGCACTATCGCCGCGACAACGGCTTCCCCCTGGTATGGATGCTACGCTGCTGCCTCGGTCGCGCCACCAAAGGTTCCGAGGAGGAAGCCGATGAGCACTTCGAGCGCAGCGCACAAGCCCGTCAGGGCAAGATCATCGGTCGTCCTGCGGGGAGGACGGCCTTCATCGCGGGCAAGGACGATGTGCGATTGACGACCACAGCTCGACCACAACCCGTCGACAGGGTGGAACGGACTGACGCGCAACGGGACGAGCAGCAGACTGAGCCCGGAGTGGCGAGTTCGGACGCAAACCGGTAATTCTTATTCGTGGCACTACTACGAAAGATTTCATGCTGCTCAACCGCAATACCGTTTCAACCCGTTACGGAGAGTGGTACCAAGCAGTAAATGCAAGCTCACGTCAATGGACCTGTAATTCTTTTTCTATGAAGCCGAAGCCACTGCAGTTGATGATCCAATCTACTGGACTGTGAGAGTGAAGCCTGTTCCCCATGCCTTTCCGTTCAGAGCCTGATCGAGACCGGACACCAGCACGCTGTTGCTTGTCGCGTTATGACTCACCTTACCGACCTCTTCGCCATTGATCGACGCCGTTGTTTTGTTCTGCGGCACGTCCAGAAATGTGACGTTGCCTAGAGGCGTGTCGAGCCCATCAAAGTCGCCCTCGATCTCAACCTGCAGACTCAGATTCCCGGTCGATGCCACGGCAGCCGTGAGAGTGACGAGCTTAGTCGCATTCGGCTCCAAGCTCTCGCCATCGTCCAGATACAGACTTCCGCTTGCCGAACCGTCCACGCCGGGTGCTACCAGCACACTCCACCCGGTCTTTCTCGCATCTCTGGTCGTCAATGCCGGTTGCTGCATCGCAAGTACGTTTCCGCCACGGATATACACCGGTATATGTCCTAACGGGGCATCGATGGTTGTGTTCTTCTGGCCTGGTACCTCGATCTGACTCTGATTGTACCAGTCGTAGTACAGATCGGTGCCCTCGATCAAGCCCGGGAAGATGCCATCGACCGTCTCATCGCCCTGATTGAGAACGGGCGTGACAAGGATCGCCGGACCGAGAAAGAACTGTCGATCCGCACTTGCCAGCGAGGGATCGTTGGGAAACTCCCACGCCAACGCGCGCATGACGGTGTCCGCGCGTGTATGAGCGTAGTAGAAGAGCGTGTAGAGGTACGGCAGGAGCTGGAATCGAATTGCCATAGCCATCCGACTCGCTTCGGCAACGCTTGCCCAGACATAGGCCTCCTGACTGTTGGTAGCAAGGGTGTTGTGGTTGCGGTAGAAAGGGAAGAAGGCCGACAGCTGCATCCAGCGGTTACAGAGCTCCTCGTCCGAGTTCCCGTTGAAGCCGCATGTATCAACGCCGAACATGGGAATGCCGAACAAGGAGAAAGACAGTGCTTGTGGTATCGAGAAGTACATATAGTAGAATTTAGACGCATTATCGCCACCCCAATGACCCGTGTAGTTGCCACTGCCGGAGAAAGTGCTGCGCCCGATGATGAAGGGTCTCTTCCCAGGCATAGTTGCGAGAAGTGCGCGGTAAGTAGATTGTAGGATCATATGGCCATAGAGGTTGTGGACATCGTACTCCTGAACACCGTTATGATGGGTTGCGTTGGGAGAGACGGCATGGACGGCTAGATCGGCACCCTCTTGAACATGATTTATCACATAGGGCGGATGATTGAGGTTACGAAGACCCGCAGTGGGTGTGGTGTGGAGGTAGCTCGTGCTCGACGTGCTAGAGGCTGCAGAGTCCGAGGTCGAGGAGGCGGCTGCCTGGGAAGAGCTTGCAGCAGATGCAGAGGCTGCTTCGGTCTGGTTGGTGAGATTGAAGCCTTCTGGATAGTCATACTGGATGTGTCCAGGTTCTCCATTGAGGGCGAACGACGGATGGACTGGGTTGAGACTGAGATTTCCGGTGCCGCAGGAGCCGACACAGAACGAAGACACCTCATTCATGTCGATCCAAATGCCGTCTATGGGGATCTTGGAATGGTAGGACATTACTTCACCTGTCCACCAATCGTGCGTCTCGTCCTTGAGCCAGTCAGGGAAGACCGTATATCTGCGCTACAATTAGTGACTATCCCGCACTTGCTCAAAGATTCTGTAACGAAGTCATGTGTAACACTTACCCCGGCCAAACAGCTCCGATATAGACCGACTCATCTGGATTCAGCAGCCATACTTCAGATTCGTTGCCTGTGGTGAAAGGTTGGTAGGCATCACTCTCGTTGTCAGGATTTGGTGCGTATATCGCGGCATCAATGATCGGGATGTAATGGCGACCACTATCGTGCAGACGATGGAGGAAGTCTGCACCTTCGTCGTATGGGAATCTAGTCTGGTCGTTCTCGAAATCACGATAACCGCGCATGTAATCTGTCGAGCTAGTAAGTGTCCGGCTTCAAAGACGCCAGGAGCGAATCCGTACCAATGTCATTCCAGATTGTCTCAAGCGGGATCCCGAACCTTTCGTAGCTGTTCACTACCTCTTCTGTGACAGACCAATTCTGGTAGCCCCATCGGCATTGATGAAACCCAAAGCCCCAGTATTGCTGCATAGTTGGTCTTCCAACCACGTCGAGATACTGTTGAGTGGTATTTGGCTGAGTGGGTCCCGAGAAGAAGTACAGATCAATGCTACCTCCAAGAGTGCGCCAAGTGACATTGTTGGGATTCATCAGGACCTCTTGGCCGTGCGCGTTTCTGAGATAGACGCCGTGGGTATAGGAGCTATAGTTGCCTGATGCATCACGAAGGCCCTCTGATTTTGTGAGAAGAGTTGGCTCGCTGCCGTTGCTGATCTCATAGTATCTGGTCTGCAGATAGAAAGGGTGAGAGCCATAGAGATTTCGATCGATAGGATCGCCCACGTCTGCTGCGTATATTGTCCGTGTGAAGTTATTGCCAAGCCTCAACTCATGGATAACCTCACCAAGACCGTAGAGGTTGTAGTCGTCTGGCTGGAACGTGACAAATTCAATGAACTGGTCTTCGTAGACAAGCTTGGTTCCAATGGTCGAAAAAAGGACCTCGCCCGTACTGTTAAGCGTAACATTGAAACCAAACCCGGCGTCTGAGTCGTTCTCCCAAGAGAAGGTAAGGTCACTCGAGTCTGGACTGCCGTCCTCCTGCTCAGCAGTAGGCACTAGTTCTGGAGGCAAATTGAACCAACTCTCATTGTCTGCGGTGATGTGGCTGGGCTGAATCGACACATGTAGTCGGGTGTCAGTCTGGTAGTCAACCACCAAATCCAACTCATCGATATCGCTACCGTAAACATTACATGCACCGCCAGCGAGGCTTAGTCGAGCTCGGATGCCGGCTGAGGAAGTAGTGACTTCACTGGCGGTGTACCCCGAACATTCGACTTGAGCGACCATCGCGTCCGGATCGTAGATGTTGGGCAGCAAATTAGCACCCTCATCGGCAGACGCGGGGACTGTAAATTGCGCAGACACGGATGAAGTAGAGCTGGCTGTAGCATCAGTGGAAGCCGTGTCGGACTGAGCACCGGCTAAGAGCGGCGTCAGACACAGCAGAGCTTGAGCAAAGATGGTCCAGGTCATTTTCGTCGAGGTTTCAGGCCAAGCTTTCACTGCCTGGCTGTCGCAATCGACCTGTGGATGAAGGGAGATAGCAAGTAAAGCAGTAAGGCCAGCAAGTGCTATAAGTATTTTCCACCACCAGTGCATTAAGCTGACTGGACGCACAGCTCGCAACATAGCTGCCGTGACTTGCGGGTTGCTACCTCCAGTGGACTCTGCTCATTGCTTCCACTACCCCGCAAAGCGGTGGCTAGCTGGCTACAAGCGTAGTCACAGTTGCTACCATGAGATCATCAGACAGGGATGGATCCTCCCCTGAAGCTTCTCGAAGCTGTTGCCACGACAAAGCTTGAGAGTTTTGAGCAAGCGAGTACGGCGTTTTAGTGCATATAAGTGCCGTTGGACGTCGATCAGTACTTGTTCGCGGGTGAAAAACTGAGCTGCCAGGTTCCCCGCATAAATACCCGCACATGTCTGCCAGGGCCGAATGCCACCTGGACCCCATTAAGACAGTCGATATACCGAAGATTCTAGCGAGATACGCGTTATCGGAAATGCAAAGCTGAGCGTCCGGCAGCTACAGTGGAGTGACGCGCTAGTGAGTGCACTCCTACACGGATGCCTATTTCTGTCTCCAAAGATGATGAACAACATCAATGCACCCCTGGTCGCTGTTTGCTCTTGTAGCCTTACAGAGAGACTATTCTAGAGACCAATTGCGATACTGTAGTCAGTAGTGAGTTGGCCTACGACTTGCGAGCTCGCTTGGCGGGTGACGTCGTTTCGAGTCGGCGCCTAATTTGAGCACCGTTTGCCTTCCTTGTTCCAACTTCGAGACCTCTATAGCCGGCAGCACAAGCTTCAGAACACTCCTCTGATCGACTCTAAGCAATGATAATGTCAGTGGCGAGCACTTCGCCGCTTGCCTCGTACCTATCGGGGTAGAAAGCTGCAGCATACATCCAGTATCAGACCACATGCCCTTCAACGCGCGTCAGTATCTTCAATCTCTTGAGATGGACACGTCAAGCACGCGCCGACTTGTCGATGAACCAATGGACCGCGACCTTGAGGCGGGCCCGACACCTGCAGAATCCTGCGCCTTTTTTTCTGAAGCTTCTAGCAACCATTATAAACCAAGTCAACCTCTGTCACTCATTACTGGAACAGGCTTTAGCCTCTACAAGTCTCTTATCATACCTGCGATAACACAAGCCCAGCAAGAGGTCATTCTAGTTACCTGCTTCTGGGCCGACTCTGCCACACGTAGTGCGCTCCGTTCTGCGCTCCTTGCCCTTTCCGCCAAGGCTTCTGAGACCTCTACCAAGATTCGTGTCCAGATATGCTTCTCATCAAAATCACTTGCGCGGAACATGCTGCTTCCTACACCACAGCGGGGCCAAATCTACAGTCCCAGTAAGTGGGCCAAACTCGGTCTTCCGGACGTGCGTGAGATCCCCGGACTTCAGTTGAACGTAACGCGCAAGTTCTTCTGGCCGTTCGGTATCATCCACTCAAAGTACGTTATCATCGACCGTGAGCTTGCAATATTTCCATCGTGTAATATCTCATGGGAGCGTTGGTTTGAGACCGCCATTAGCATGCGAGGGCCTGTTGTGGACCACCTGCTCAGCTTCCATACCAACTTTTGGCTACAGGGCGAACCACTGCCTCCTCTCCCACAGCCCCAGGGACCCGACGCATTTCACGCCGAACACGAGACGGTACCAAAAGTAATGTCTTCATCAAACCGCATACCTACAGCACTACTCCCATCACCGCATACCTGGTCTCTACTGCCGCCACACCTCTCGCCCAAACGCCTCTTCTGCTCACTCCCCTGCGTTCCCTCTGTTCCTCCATCACACCCACCAACGCCTCTCCTCACCACTACCTCGCATCTCCTGCGTACTGCCTCTCGCTCCATCATCCTCCTCACTCCGAATGTTACCGCCCCCACTGTCCTCTCACTCCTTCATGCCGCCCTTGCACGTGGCGTCGCCATCACCATTTGCACCAATGAGAACCTCATGACGGCAGAACAGCTCGTGACAGCCGGGAGCACAACGCCACGATGCCTCTCCAGCCTGTCCAGCTCAGTCCAAAAGCTGCCCGGTAGTCTCAATGTGTACTACTTCGACTCCCCGAGCTCTCCCGGCGGATTGGGTGCGCGGGAGGTTAAAGAGGGGAAGAAAGACCAGGAGACCACGGCCGTGAAGCTGCATGCCAAGGTGACGATTGTGGATGATGAAAGGATGTTGCTTGGGAGCGGGAACATGGATGCTGCGAGCTGGGGTACAAGCCAGGAACTTGGCGTTTTGGTGCAGAGCAAAGATCTGGTGCGAGACTTCAAGAACCAGTGGCCTTTTTGGCCCCTAGGCCAAGGTGATTGAATGGGAGGGCGGCCGCGAAGATTGGCCGCAAAATTCAGACATTCAGATCAAGACCCAGTGGAAGGAAAGGCAGAATGTGCTGCTCGGCCCCCGAAAGTGGTTGGCTGCGATGATTCGCCCTGCTTGTCACTCCTAGTGAGCGATGTGCTCGGTTCTGGGAGCATATCTCCTACCGTTACGGTTCTCAAGGAGAACTCTGCAGATCAAAGGTCAGCGCGACGAGGCCACGACTGCTGGACCATCCGTTCCGAGGTGAGGCACACCGACTCAACGCGAGACCTGTTCTGTGTTATTACATGGACAGTATGATGTCCTCATCTAACGCAACTGTCGAAAGGTCCTACCAACTTTGCCATGTGGAGTGACGGGTGTGGGGGGCCCCGTAAAGTCAGTTTAGACCTCGGCACTGATATACCTTTCAGCTAGGAGAATAGTCACGAGCAACGAAACCAGCCTCATACAGAGACAAGCTACATCACAGCACCGCCATTCCTGCACGCATTCCAGCCCGCCCATCTGTTGCCAAACCTCACCACCCCATTCCCCTTTGGTGCAAGCCACGATGTCATCGACCACAACAGCCAGCGCCAGCAGCACAAGCAGCCACCACCCCGAACTCCACCTCCTCTTCATCCGCCACGGCGAAACCCAAGACAACATAGAGCGCGTCCTGCAAGGCCACCGCGACACCTCGCTAACGGCCAAAGGCCTCGCCGAAGCGGGCGTCCTGGCACGCAAGCTCCACGCGGAGCACCCGCACGGCGTCGCTGCCATCTACCACTCCCCGCTTCAGCGCATCGTGCAAACGGTGCAGCCCTTTCTCGACCTCATCTCCTCTACTTCCTCTGGTGCTGCCGCTGCCAGTGGCCAAGCACCATCTATCTACGCAGACGCCGACCTCCGCGGCCAGGGGCTCGGTCAGCTCGAAGGCGCGTCCTACGATGCCATCGACATGAGTAGTCCGCGCAGCGCGGATGGGCGGCCTGGCGTCGAGGACTTTGACGTCTTTGTCGGGAGGTTGAAGCGCGTCTTTGGACGGATTGTCGGGGTGGAGGCGCCGAAGACGGCGGCAAGCGGGAAAGATCGGACGGTGTTGATCGCAACGCACGGCGTGGCCATCACGAGCTTGTTCAAGGCGCTGGAGGCCAGTCCTGCGTGCGACAATTTTGGGCCTGCGGTGGCGGAGAGGGGGCCTGAGGCGTGGGAGGTCCGGTGGACGGATAGTGACGATGTGGCGAGGTTGGTGGTGAAGAGGCCAGGAGAGCTGCCGCTGAAAGATCGAGAGGGTGCGGAGGGGGAAGTAGGGAAGGGGCTGGACTGGGATGGGTTCCAGGGGAAGCCGTTTCTGATCGACATGTGGGGCAAGAAGGAGAAGGCATTATAGCGGTGGTGTGTAGAGTGAATTGAGAAGGGATGTGATAGTGTTGTGGGAACTCGATGCAGACCGTGATACGCCGGTGGCCCGATCACGAGACGAAGGCGGCAAGGCGAAGTGTAGCGCGAGAGCCTGCTCTCTCTGACGGCACGTCGCGTCATGGTACAGAGCTCGGCCTTGGAAGAGTGAGTCGTCAGAGGAAGAAGAACATCCGGCGAAGATCCGCCGGGCATCTTAGGGGCATAGGCATGCGATGCCAATTGACAGGCTGAATGCTTCTGATTTGAAGGCTACCATGATGACGAAGTGGCTGCTTACAACTCAGTGCCGTTGCTCCATACACATATACAAGCATGAGCGGTCGGTCAACCAGTCCGGCCAATGGCTGGGAAAAGTGAGGCAGACAGATGTGTAGGATGTTTACGCCTGATACGAGGCGTGGCGAGTGAATTGATAGACTTGAGTGTGTCGGGATCAGGCTTGACAGTCATGAAACCCATGGACTCGCGTCCGAGACCCTATTGCATTAAAATGGGAAACAGTATATCGTACCTCTGCAGCACAGTGTGGAAGAAGCAATAATACTCGCTCAGATTCGTCCTACCCAGTAGCTCGAGTCGCCCATATATCTCAAATGCAAAAGTGGTCCAGCAACCAAAAAAGGCACACGCTCCTGCTCTTCAGTGTCTCTCCAACACATCTTTCCTCACAAATCCACCCCCCATCACAGGTCTCTTACACTCGGCACAAGGGCAGGTGAAGGTACTAGCTCGCAAGTGCACAGATGCGTAGTGTCGATTGAGATCTGTAGATTTGGCATAGCTGTAGTCGTAAATGCGGCCTCAACGCCATCGTCGTGGCGGTTGTTCACGGTGGAAAAGCGTCCGACATCTGCCTCGTAAAGTCTGAGTGGCCGAGTTGATGGTGACAAGTCCTTGTGGAACAGAGCATCGAAGATCAAGAAAGGAAAGCCGTAAAGAGAAGAAAATAGAAAACTTGGAAGGACAGACTCGCCATGTGATATACGCATCATGTGGCCGGCCATGAACGCTCAGTGAGGCCAGCCATAGCGTATATACGGGGCGCAGCTGTTGCAACCAACACCTGCTTGACAAGCACGTTGTGAACGCTATGGCAAGGCTGACCATAGCGGACAGCCACACGTATTAAGGCCATGCCGGAGCGCGGTCGGCCATCGTCTGCCAGTGCCCTGACCTTCATCGGCACGAACGAGGGTTTGTACCGCAGTCAATGATAGCAAGCCCTGAATCAGAGCACGTCGACAGTGGGCAGAATAGGGGGACAGAGCCTCGAGGCAGGCCGGGAAAGCAGAACCCGAGGCCTTAATGACGGAGGAGGGGCACAGCGGTCTCTCACGCCATTGAAGCTAAATACGGAAGGATCCGCTGCCCCGCATGTGTACTGCTGTGGCTGTTTTTGTTGGCTGATGAGGCGGGCCCATGTTTTTGGGGGGCGCGATGTTGTCAGATGAGGGGCAAAACGGTAATTATCGGGCCTCAGATTTTCAGCTGCCAGCGGACAAGCTGCAATGGGCGAGGACTGGGTACAGTAAGGAAGAAAATGGTAAGAATCGGGGCTAGTAGGATGGAGAATTGAGCATCAACTTTTGATGAGCTTATGCACCAGCCGATACCTGCATCTCATGGGTACAGCTTGATACTGAAGCATATGAACTACCGCAGAAGCTTGCTGTAGCTGTCCAAGCTTGATGACCGAAAAGCCATCTTGCCCAAACAGTAGCCACAAGCGCTTGTCGTCTAAATGTTTGCAGGCATCATAGAAATGAGTATGTGCTTGTGATTCGTAGTCCATCATCTTGCACAAGAGGGAGGCAGTCTCTAAGAAGCACCGGCGCTCGTGATGGTGATGTCGCCCCGGGGCTTGCCGCTGCTGGAGCCGAGAGCCTCGATAGCCTTGACGTGCTTCATGCTCTCATCGTCCGCAACCTCGCCGAAGACGACGTGCTTGCCATCGAGCCAGCTAGTGACAACGGTGGTGATGAAGAACTGGGAACCGTTGCTATCTAGTTATTAGTTTCAGCTAAGATTCAAGGTGAAACAGAGCTTACGTGTTGGGGCCAGCGTTAGCCATGGAGAGGAGACCAGGCTTGGTGTGCTTGAGGGAGAAGTTCTCATCGGCGAATTTCTCACCGTAGATGGACTTGCCGCCGGTACCCTGTGCGAAATGTTAGTGTCCATTCTTAACCACTCCTGAAAACCACTTACGTTGCCACGGGTGAAGTCACCGCCCTGAAGCATGAACTGGGGAATGACGCGGTGGAACTTGGAGCCAGCGTAGCCGAAGCCCTTCTCGCCGGTGCAGAGAGCGCGGAAGTTCTCAGCAGTCTTCGGGACCTTGTCACCGTACAGGTTGAAGTTGATGCGGCCTTGACCACCGGGGTATTGAACGTCGAAGTAAGCAGTTTGACCCATGATGGCGGATGAAGCAGAGAATGATCTTGCTAGAAAGGGCGATGGAGAAGTAATGCGAGTAGGATGGATGGAAGTAGATGGTGGGGATCGAAGGGATTTGAAGATCGAGTTCCGGAGGGGCAGCGCCATGTTTTTCTAGTAGGTGACACGCGCAGTCAGTGAGGGGCAACGCCAAGCTATGTAGTCACGTGAATTGCCGAAGGCTCTTGCGTCCGGGCCAGCTATCCAGTATCGCTTCACCAAGCAGCCACGGGTTCGAATGGCAGATGAGGCAACAGTGATAGCTTCTGGAGCTGGTCGGAGGATGGGACATCACTCACAGATGGTTACGATGATGACCGGCTCTGTAGGTAATGGCAAACGTGTTTGACTTGGGTATCAGAGCAGCTTGCAAGTTCTCAGGGCAGCTTGTTTCCGCCTCAAATGCAATCACGGTAATATACAGGCTATAATACACCGAACAAAGAAGAGATGGTGATGACTGGACTGAGATCTATGATGAATATGGCATGAAATCCGTAGACAATGAGTCCGAAACTGAGGCGAGAGAAAGGAGCTTCCGGCGCCGCCAAGGACCGTAGTCAAGCGAGTCAGTCTCAGCCTGGTGTCCGGCAACGTCGACTCGTACAAAACGGCGATACGTTTATATTTACCATTAACACTATTGACTCGTACCAGGTAGCTTCTCATCTCGGACTGCTCGTTGAACACATCTCGACATCGGTGGCTGTATATGGAGCCATCAGCTGAAGTCGTCATCACCGGTGCTGCCGGCGCCACCGGGCTTGATGCCCTGAATCCGTCTCACCAATTCCCTGGTTTCCCTGGCTACTTGAAAGGCAATTGGCGGTAGTCCCTGCGTGAACTCTTTTGCCGGAGTA
The DNA here is from genome assembly GCF_000365145.1 of Cyphellophora europaea CBS 101466. Lineage (NCBI taxonomy): Eukaryota > Fungi > Ascomycota > Eurotiomycetes > Chaetothyriales > Cyphellophoraceae > Cyphellophora > Cyphellophora europaea. The sequence continues at coordinate 2,162,102 of NW_008481808.1, read as the reverse complement.
CTACCATTGTACTTCTGTGACTCATCGCCGGCTTGGAGAAGTTTGTTCTTACAGTCCTCCAGGTTGTTCTGCACGGGTCCTGTCTGGGCCTGCCATTCGTTGCGATAAGAGCTCGGCTCCTGACCGCCCCTCTCGGATGCTCCTAGGACTGCCTCAACGGTGCTAGCGATGCGTTCTATGTTGTTGCGAATGCTGGAGATCGACTCCTCACGACGTATAGCCTCAATAAGGACTTGAATGGACTCCACAAGCTGGTCGGACTGATCCTCAATATAGATCTGTGGACAAACCTGTCAGTCATAACCGATAGCATCAGGAGAGTGTGATTACCTTGAGATCCTCAAGATCCGCGTCTTCTTGTCCGATACCCAGTCCAGCCTTGATGCCGAGCCCTTTACTCGCCCCATTGAGACCGTTGCCGTTGGTATATGTCGAGTTAGAGCGACGATGAGCAGAGGAGCCAGGTCTACCAGTGCCATTCGAAGGATCTGGAGTGCTGATAGCACTGTAGATGCTGTCAACAGCACTGCGTCGCCTCAGACTCTCTGCAATGTTGAAATATCCATTGTCCTGTATCGCTTCCAGATTGCCCTCATCGTTATCCTCCAGTTCTCCGGGCGGGGTGGGCTTGATCTTGACTGAGCGGACTAGATCGACAACAGCAGCGGTTAAGTGTGAAGCTGCTGCATCTAGCAAGCTCACGGGAGACAAGCCTCCTGCCGCTGCATAGTTCTTGGAGGCCGTAATGACATTGTTGGCCGTAGCAGAAACCTTTCCCTTCATTTTCAACCGCTTCTTCATTGTCTCCTCGTCCTTCAACAATGGGGAAGCCGCGTCGATATCCGTAGTAATGCTTCTGACGGCTATCACAACCGATTTCATGTGCTCCAGCACACCTGCTGGGTCACTGCGAGCAACCCGAAGCAGTTCATCAATGGCAATCTGAAAGCGCGTGACATGGACATCTTTCACAGCTCCTGCCTCTTCATAGAGGGCGCCATCTCGAGCATGTTGCATTACGTCGGTCCTGGAAATGCTGAGACCAAGGGAGCTCGCTCGCATGCCGCGAAGCTGAGTCTTCGTTCGGACATACTTCGCTTTCCATTCCTTTACCTCCTCTTCTAGCCGGTGTACATCAGACTGTAGCTTGTCCTCCCGTTCGAAATTTCCGGCGCCTGAATCAGCCATGGCTCGCATCTCCTCCAGATATACCATGGCCTGCTTTCGGACGTCTTCGATAATTTCTTGTTGCTCTCGCAGCTGTTCCCGCAGCTCTTCATTTTCTCTTGTAATTTCGGGTGCTGCTCGACTGCTGTTTCCGGCCTGTTCAGCACTCTCGATTTCCGCTCTCAGGCTTCTTTCAACACTGGCGTGCTCCTGGTGAAGTCGATCGAGCTCATCTTTCATAGATCTATTCAATTGTTCTGCTTCGCGGAGCTTATTATCGAGGTCCTGCTGTAGTTCTTGTTGCTCAGCGCTTGGTTGGGATTGCTGAAGCGTTACGTCCTTCTGCCTCAACTGTTCTTTCAAATCGCTGATTTCAGCTTCTAGGCTTGCCATCTGCAAGTTTCCGGTCTTGCTCCCGATACTCTGTGACGTAGCGGAGGTGTCTCGATCACTTCTGGGACTGGTCAAGGCGCTCTCGAGGCCGAACGCGTCACTGGACCGGTCGTATCTCGAATCTACACCAGCCATCTCATCTTCATCCTCGATCATCATGCTTTTGTTTGGTGTGATGGTGTTGCTCTGGAACTGTCTTTGCATGGGTCGGCCAAAATCGTCGCCGGACGAGCCACGAGGAGGAAAGGCGCCACTGTTACTACTCACTGATGCATTCGCAGAATGGCCGCGTGGTGGAACGCCATTTGGCCCGCGTGGACCACCTCTGGACTGTGGACGACCATCAGGTTTCGCAAACTGAGGGAATCTCCTTTCGAGCTCGCAGAATACGTCGGTAGATAGATCACGAAACCTTGGTGTCTGAAGCGAGGAGAGTTTCTGGCGCGCCTGGTTGCGTTTCTCGTGGAAGTCTGGTCGTGGTTGTAGGAATGGTGGAACTCTATCCCTGGGAGGTGGCGGGCGACCGTTGACAGGTGCAAGGGCTTGCCGACGCTGGAGCTCGTCGAACACATCTGTACTGAGCTCGTGGAATTGTATAGGCGACAACCTCAAGAGCTTGTCTCGTGCCTTGTTCGGTCGTGGATGTGCGTTTCCTCCTCTTAGATATGCACGGAGCACGGTGTAGTGTTGGCCCAGCTCTGCTTCCATTCTCCTGTATCTCCTGCTCTGCTGATCTGATATTGTGCCGTCACTGGAACGTGAGGGAGCTATTGAAGGAGCGCGAGAGGAGTGTTTGGAACCGGCTTCGGATGGGCGACGTTGCTGGTAGTCAAACTGCGGTGGCCCAAAACCGTTCGTGCGGGGAGGGTTTCCATCGGACATGGGACTGATCTGACTGTCGAAGGCAGTGTACGAGGACTCACTGCGAGGACCCGTAGTATTGTAATTGTTGACGCCTGACCACTCGCTACCGACCGATACGGGGCTCATGGTGTCCGGCCCCTTTGGCGGGGGCGGGAGGGGGGCGTTCATGGAGTCGAATCAATTTTCGACAAACAGAGACGAAGGCTACATGAACTGAACTCGGTAGAGCTTGACTTGTTGGTATAAATGTTCGTGAAGCAAAAGGTGCCTGAGTTCGTGAAGTGGCGGTCGCGAACAGATTCAACCGCAGATGTCCGGAATGTGGTCGCTATGACCACTTGTGCTAGACGGCGGATAGAAGGCTGGAGTTGGAGCTGGCGTCTTGCTGTTGAAGCCGCTTCCTTGGGATACAAAGGAGCGTTGTGGGAAAAGGTACAATTCAGGAGATGGGGTGTGTGGAATGTCGAGTCCAGTGATTGCAACTTCGGGTGTCGGAGCGCAGCCTGCTACTAGTACCCGCCAGCAGAGTGCGAACAACTTCGTCTTCAAGCGATTCAGGTTCAGGCCTCAGGCGCCCTCACGAAAATCTTATGGTGTACACATCTAGGCACCCACTCACAATATAAAATCGATTGCAACCTCGTTCACTCTTCAGGCGCGGCCAACCAGCACGACATTTCACTGGACTGCCTCCATCCGATGGCTAGGTGCCCCTGACGAGCATCTAGCCCGCAAAGTTTCGAGCCCGTGGAACTCCACTAGCAATCCTTCTTGCCCGTCGACTGGACCAGCATCGCGGGCGCTAATATGCAAGTCAACGCCTTGGTGCGCTTTACCTACGCGAACCCTCCTGTCCCGCCCTTCTTCTGAAACACATGCCCGTTCTTGTTACCGCCCGGTGCCCTGATCACGAGACCTGCAAAAGCAACACCAAAGATAATTGCAGCTATTGACCGTGAGGCCGTCTTCATTCATATATATAGTAGTATTAGTCGCTTATGCATCGTCCTCGTCAGCCCGCTTGAACGCCTTGCACCCCCACCCCGTATGTACAGGCATCGTCCCAGGGGTATTCTTATATACATTCAACATCTGCTGACTGGCTCTTATTTACTTCCGTTGGTCATCTTCAAAGACGCAGGTACTTTTGGCCCATTCTGGGCTCGAACAAAAGGCTCCACTGCCGAACTGACTGGAGTGCCCGTCCTCGTGGGAGCGGCACTGCGGTTGTGTGCCATGTGAGCTCTCACAAGGTGACCGGCAGCAAGAGCACCGCATAGACTTAACTCGCCGGCAAGCACACCTGCTGCCACAATCTGCGCTAGTCTTCTGGAGTTGTCACCGGGGTTGGTCGGGTGTGCACCCTTAACACCCAACATTTCAAGCATGGCCGACTGCGCCTCGAGGATAGTGCCGCCACCGATGGTGCCCACCTCAATCGACGGCATGGAGACGCTGATTTGGAGATTGCCATTATTGCTGTGATAAAGTTAGCTTTGCAGTCGTCGGATACGTGTGAGACTTACTTTTTCATGATGGTAATACAGTTGCTGCTCTCCACGTTCTGCGCTGGATCCTGACCGGTAGCCAGGAAGATGGCCGTAACGATGTTCGAAGCGTGCGCATTGAAGCCACCAATGCTGCCAGCCATAGCACTTCCGATGAGATTCTTGGCGGTATTGAGCTCAACCATTGCATCAACATCACTCTTGAGAACATTTTTGACCACATCGCCAGGAATGATAGCTTCGGCGACCACCGCCTTGCCACGGCCGTCAATCCAATTGACCGCTGCAGGTTTCTTGTCCGTACAGAAGTTGCCGGACAGTGAAATGATGTGCATGTCATCAAAACCTCCGGTGGTAGACATGGTCTCGAGGGCCTTCTCGCAGCCTTTGGAAATCATGTTCATACCCATGGCATCGCCTGTTGTCGTTTTGAAGCGGATATACAGATAGGTTCCAGCTAGTGCCGTCTTCAGCGTCTGCAAACGAGCAAATCGGCTGGTCGAGTTAAAAGCGTCCGTCATAACCTTTTTACCTTGTTCAGAGTCAAGCCAAACTTTAGCTTGTCCAGCCCTGGCAAGAGTTGGGAAGCTGACACAGGGACCGCGGGTCATGCCATCTCCCGTTACGACAGTCACCGCACCGCCGCCAGCGTTGATGGCTTTGCACCCCCGGCTGGTACTTGCCACCAAGACGCCTTCCGTCGTCGCCATGGGAATGAAATAATTCTGGCCGTCGATCAAGAGCGGTCCAGCAACCCCAAGAGGCAGTGGTAGATACCCGATGACGTTCTCGCAGCATGCACCGTGAACAAGTTCGTAGTTGAAGTGCTTATACGGAGTCTTCGACGACTCGAGCAGGGCTGTTGATTCTCTGGTTGCTGGAGTGCGGGAGACGACCGCTCTGCGGACTTTCACAGCACGAACAAATGATTCCAGCCTGGTCATCAAGCTGGGGTCCTCAAGCGTCTTCTCGATGGCGTATCCAGGAATTTTCCCACGGAGTGAGAGTTCGATCAATTCCTCATCGTTGAGATGGGCAGCCTTCTTCTCTTTCACCATCTGCTCGCACTCCTCCCTACTCCGGGTGGATGGCGCTTCGGTATTGACAGGTTCGCTGCGCTTGATCACAGGCGATGCTGGAGGCGCAATTTGAGGAACAACAGGCGACGTCATTGGAGTATGTGGTTCCTTCAAGCTCCATCTCGCGGCGTTGAAAAGATAGCCATTCAGGATGACGCTCAAGGTCAGCGCGATCAGGACCCATTTGCTGAGGGCCGGATCTTCCAGGCTCTTGAGTAAGCTTTCGATGACTCGTCCACCTACAACATTGAAAAATTGATCGGTGTATTCGTGATCGAAAAAGCCAAAGTCGTCGGTCTGGGGTGGACTTTCTAGATCATATTTGATGGGCGCTAGCACAGTGACATAGGTTTCGACCCGTTTACTCTTCGCGACCACATAGATGCTGTCGAGACCGTTCTCAGCCACCTTGAAAGGATCGATAGGTGCCGGAGTCAAGACGCTCGAAATAGTGGCGGCGGGCGTCTTCATGCTCGTGGTCGCTCTGAAGGGGATGGTGCATAAATTGACGATATTGATCATGACAAATCCGGTGACCATCCAGATCTTGAACTTTGGTACGCTATTCGCCTTGACTTTCTGGCCAAAGAGGTTGAAAACGGAAGCTTTGTCGCTCTGACCGCCGGGCCAGTCATTGCTATTGGCCACATTTTCCGCAACCCGGTGGTTTATGCCATCTTCCTCGAGAGCCTTCCGAAGCGCGACATGCCGCTTGATGCGGTTGATTTCCAGTTTAATGCAAAGGATGGTGGTATAGAATGTGAAAAGTAGAACGCAGTCGAAAAACAAGATCCATGCGGCCAGAAAACAGAACTGTCGGAGTCCTCCCTGAACACCTGTTGCAGCACCTGCCACAAGCACAGCAATCTCGATGACATAGTCACGGACGATTTCGAACCCAGTCTCCTTGACAGCCAATTGAATGGCGTCTTGAATAGATGGCGGCGCGCTGAACGATGCCCCCGGTCCCACAGCATGGCCGTTCGGCCCAGTCTTATCAGAAGTCTTTCTCTTCGAATCATAAGACGCCGATAAGACCGCCTTGGTGAGTATAATGGACTTTTCGAAGCCAACGGTAACCACCAAGAATGGAAGGCCTTCGGACAGAAGTACCATGTTAATTGGGACACCAAGCTTCGTGGTTGTAGCCAGCCCAAAGAGAAAGGCGAACAGACTCGAGAACAGGACCGACACGGCCAGCCAGGCGTTCGAGCCCAGGCGCTTCATGGACAGGAATAGCGAGATGAAGGTTAAGTGCATGGAAAGGTAGCCAAGAGCCATGATGACGATGTCAAGTGTTTCGGCATGCTTGATCAGGTCCACGAACGATGTCCAGCCTTCCTGTAGCCACAGTCGGTACGATGCATGGCCATTGCCATTGATACGGGAAGCCTTCATGGTCCATTTCTTGTCGGCAGCAAGCGGATCAGCTCCGCTGGTGGCTGGGAGCTCTTGTACCGAGCGCAGGAAGTCTGCAACATCCGAGTAAGGGGTGTAGAAAGCCAAAGCGCTATCTTGAGAAAATGGAGACAGTACGTTCGACGTGCTCGGGACGTTCGACGCGGTAACATTGTCTGGGATGTCGACCGAGCTTGCATGAGGAGCAAGCTGGGAGGAGGACGAGTCGGGGAAGATGAGCGTAGTCAGAGCGAAGTGGTCGATATTCTGCAGGTGTAAGTTGCACTGTGCGTGAATTTCTGGCGAAGTGTATACCTCTGATGTCTGGGGAATATGCTGGTCATCGAGTAGCATCCACTTCCAGTCGGTATTCTGAGAGAGTTCCAGAGATCTGCTGCCCTTAAGCAGCGCATCGACATCGACTTTGCCATTTTTGGAGAGCGAAGGTAGGCCAGTATCGAAGAGCGACTCTTGCAACAGACCCACGTACGAGGTGCTGGCAATCAGAGCAATGGCAACAATGGAATGAATGGGATGCTGGCAGGCAACACGCGACACAGTTTCCAACGTCGAGGTTACGTTTCGGTTGAGCCAGCTGTCGCTGTTCCCGAGCGAGCGGAATCGCTGGGGGAGAAGGTGGCTGCCTCGCATGTTGAAGTGCGGAGGTATCGAGGGGAGAGGGTCAACGTGGAGGGAGTCCGGAGGTGTCACTAGTCCATATTACGGTGTCTGTCAAAGAGTTGTCAGCCACTTTGTTGGAGTGGGTTGTCATGCGCTGGAAAAGCGTACGGCGATGGAAGTGGCGGTCAAGGCTTCAATATGAGCTGCACTTACTACACTGTTCGGAAAGCGCACCGTCCGGTAAAGAGCTGCTGGACGTATTCGCGACGAATTGAAGGTGTGGCGCTGACGGATATGATGAGAGCAACAGTTCAACGGCGACGCATGCTCGCCACGATGGCCCCTTTTCAAATTGTCGATGGTCTCGCCAGAGGCGAACAAGCAACGGGTCTCTGCTAGCACCAAAAACTTCGACCGCGAAGATCGCAAGGGAAAAAGCTCCACGGCGTGCGGTTCCTTGGGGGCAGGGACCTGCACGCATACAATTTTGGCAAGCCTATGGCAACTGACACAGCCCGAGTGGAGCTGGGTTGCCCCTTGGATCCGTGGTGGGCTTATAGCCGGGCACCACGCTTGGTTCAACATTTCCCAATCATACAGAGAGTTTGTTCGCCAACTTCTGCAAGGCTCTGCACGCGACACGCAAACTGACGATTAGACGCATCATCACATCACCAGCCCCGGATCTAAGTTATCCGTTTGGCCTAAAGACAGCGCTTTTGTACCTGCAGCTATTCCACAGGGTTCGTGTTTGTACTTTCGTAGCCATGAACAGACACTTTCTTCAGAACTAGGAGCACTGCTCCTTTCTATCGCCACGACTGTAAAGACACCACTGCAGACCGACATTCTACAACAATGCTGGTCTAAAGTCTGCGATGGCTAACGGGGCCAATATCTCGCCGCTGCCGGTCGCCTCACTTGACTTGGAGCCTTGGCAACCACGTATGCTTGCTTACGACGATGACAATAATAACACCACGCCCCTTTCCAGGCTGCCGTGCATAGAATACTCGAGAAGGCATCCCTGATGACTTAAATACTTAGGTTCGAAGCTCTGTAATGTACGTTGCCGCAACTATCTTGCACTTTCTCGGGTTCCACCACTACATTGCCTCAATACCGCCTCTGTCCAGATGATCGCTGAGAACGAGTAACTCGCTTCCTGAGCTTTCCACTTCCAAGTACATTTCACGATGGTCATCAAATATGCGCTCATCCGGATGGCGCTCGACGGCGTATCCGAAACGTCCAAAGCTGGTTTTGGGCAGGGCACCAAACCTAGCCCGCCGATGCAGCCTCCGCAACATGACACCCAACATCCTTTAAGACAGGATGCGATAAGCAGGGAGAGGCTCACGACCGAAGCTAGAAGAACCGCGTTCACCGAGCACCTCGACCGTAGTCCTACGAGTCCGGATAACTGCATCCAAAGACCACCTCGCACGACCTCAGCATTCGTGGACAACGCGCGCTTCGCGTGAGTGAACTCTCGATGAGAACGCATGATTCCCGGATATAGGACGTTCGGGGCGACTCAACGACTCCTAAAGTAGTCTCATGGGTTCCGTTATTCAATTCATTACCACAATGCCGCCAGAAGCACAACGTTCTAGATGCCCGGTCATCTGTATACTACCACAGCTTACCGCCCAATGGACTCATGCACCCCTGCTACCTTGACTTGCCATTATTCGTGCTCTATATTCTCTTAACAACTTCTTAGTCAAATTCCAGCTAGTATGTTTCTCTTGCTATGTTCATGCGTACGTAATTTTTTCAAGGAAAGCGGACATACCACCAAATCTAGCCCATACTCGCATAGAAGCCTAGCCCTGCTTTCGACCACCAATGTTGCGAGATTCAACAAGGATTTTTTGATTGGCTCCACTATAACACAGTCAGTCGAAGCCAGCCCACGGGAAGCTATTAATGCCATGGTCGATTGCCACGGCGAGGAATATAGAGCAAGTGTGAAAGCATCTAAAAATCGAAGGAGGACTGCCGCAGGTAGAATCGTTGAGGGAACGCAGCCCTTCTTGCACGGGGAGCGCGCCTGTATGCTGCTCAAAGGAGACAGGTCACACCGGCTTCGCTCCAAGTATGTGCCGATTGCTGGCGTATGGCTTGTAGGACGCTTTGTTGAGGGTCATTGGGGATCCTCGTCTGCGGCAGCAAGATCACCGAGCTCCATATCGTTTCACACCATCGAGTGTACTTTCTCCTCAGACGACTCTCAAACGGAAGTGATGCCCGGCCGGTAGTCTATGCTGGGTCGTGTTTCGGCGTTAGCTGTAATAGTTACCACTGATCGTGCATAACCGCTGAAGCCTGTATCCCAAGGCTGAAGCTCAGCCATTTCACCTCCCCCAATTGATTGTGGTGATGACACAGTAATAGACTTTCGTATTAATATCGAGTTGATGCTTCCCGGCATGCCGCTGGGCCTCCGTGCCAGTATGTCGCGCCCCAGACTGGATACCTTGACTGGCCAGAAGCGCACCACCAGCCGTTCGCAAAATATTTTGGCTGAAGGAAGACAAGCACAGATTATGCTGACAAAGATCTCCACGTTGCACCATAGAAGGACCGACCAGGCGTACCAGGTGGCATTGATGCTCTTTAAGTTATCAACAGTTGCTGCCACTCGCAGTGAACTCACTGCAACCACTACAATGCCAAAACCTATGAGTAGCAGATCAGCACATTTATATCTGAACAGAGTTGGGAGCGCGGACAAGCAGCAGGTATGGTGTTTCGGATAGGGCGAGAAGTCGATAGTCAGGGCTTGACAAAATTGTGAGCTAACTTACTGAACATGATGAAGACTTGAACTTTCTTCCGCCAATCAATACGCAGGTTATACAGTATTGGCATCGGCATGAAAAGGATGACCAATTCCAAAGCAAGATTAGTTCCAGCATGGATGTAAACCATCACAGTGTAATTTAAGCAGCGGCCCTTGTTATCGGTGTCCCATCGAGTCCAAACGTACGATATAGGGTTGCATTGATTGAGTTGAATAATCGTGAACATGAAGGTCCACATGCTGACGAAGCATATCAAGGCCCAGGTCAGACGTTGGAATGTCCTGCTGGGAAATATCCGGAGGTAGAAGGCAAGGAGCGAGATTTTAACTAAGCCGGTCGTCACGCAATAGGTAATGCGCTGAGCGAAAAAGCACTTGTACAAACTTGTGAAGTCTTCGACGGGAAAGTACCACACGTCTGTTCCAAGTCCATAATGTGAGAAGAAACCAGACAATATGGCCAGCGGCATGGACGATACCCCTGTAATGATGATCAGGGCATCATCCCAGCCCCAAGGAGAATCGTGGGTTCCGCTATGGCGTGAAAGAATTCGGAAGGCGATCAAGAGAAGGGCGGTTGCAGCCAGGCTCACGGTGATATGGCGAAATGCTGCGGAGCGATCTCGTCTAGGATAGTGGCAGACGTCGGCTCCAATTCTTGCAGCGGCTAAACAAATTAGTAAGCCTCCACGCATTAGGACTCTTAATAACGTACCAAATGATTCAAGAACCGTGCATTCAGAGATTACGCAGCTTGTCATCTCGGCGTACAGGTGCTCGCTCGCGCAGATACATGCTGCATCAATGACCGTACAGTCGGTCGTTGGGAGTATGAGAGCGAAGCACTTGGCCTAGCCTTCGAATTAGTTGGGTCCCAGACTTCGGCTGGGTACTTTACGGCGCATGGAGGTATCGTGGTATTCGAGTACTGCGCCAATGCGGTTGTGCAATATAGTAATGCCAACAGCATCCAATGCAACTTCATGCTAGAGCTGTAGCCTCGCGGCAACGAGTAGCATGAAAGAGACTGAGTTGTTAGGGGTGATGATGCGATTCCTATGGCCGAACCTTAGCTGACCAGAAGATCGGAACATGACGACGACACTCCAGGATGACGGAGGCCCGCCTCCCGTGGACGAACAGTATCGTAATCATTTGAGGATGCGGAAGCGGGATGGTATTCAGGTATTCCAGGTATCGACTCACCCGTGGGCGGAGTCGCTGGGGAGGAACCGAGGTGGGGACGAGGACTTCGCTATCGCTGACATCGATCGTTCATCGACCTACCAATCACCCTCGCTCTTGGCGGCTTTAACGGTCGAGGAGGAAAGGTTCGACATTGAAATCCGCAACCACCCCAGCATGCGGCTGAACGCCAAGCCTTGTACCTCTACCTGGCGTCACGAATGAAATGATGGTCGGGAAGATTTACAGAAGCGACATCACTTCCCGACTGGCATCGCTGTCTCTTTCCTCCCGGCCGGTCTCCTCATTTGAAGCCTGGACGCGATCCCGGGGAGGAGTTTTAGTTCTCAAAGGATAGGCCAGAGTTGGCCCGGGTATCACACCGTGGAATCAACAAAGACGGAGCCATACATGGAGTCAACATAGCGCGAGCTGATAGTAGGTTCGGCTCGGCGTTTAATGAGAGGCCTCTAGATTGCAAGGAATGTTAACGACAGTCCTTTGTAGCTGAGGTGGTTGGAAGCTCAGGTTAGACCTGGGTCAGCTGAAGTCAAGCTGCCAAAAGCCAGTCCCAACCTATTCCCTATCTCCGGTCATGGTAGCTCGCACCTCCAGCTTCCAGCGTAATTTGTACTTCCCACCCCATCCCACAGACTGACATTCGGGTACACGCACAGCGTCCGCTGCCCCAATACCTCCAACGCGTCGAAGTCATCGTCTCGGAACTTCGTTCCTACCAGTGAGGTAGGCGCCTGACCCTGCTCAACCCAAACCACTAGCGCCATCAAACTATTATGTCTGCTATTCCCCAACTCCCCTTGCGGATCTATAAATGATTTCTGCGCCGTCGGCTGTCCGACAGCCCATGGCCCTTTACCCCCTGAACAGTGATCGTGGCCAGGGATATAGAAGAGGCGGTAAAAGTCATGCATCTCTGCCAGGGACGCATTCAACGTCTGTGCAGTCCGCCGGAATGTGCGCGCTGCGAGACCCGATGTGACGGTCTGGTCAGTTCTGCCGTGCAGCGCAAGTATCTTTCCGCCCCGGTTACGGTAGGCGGAAATGTTGTGCCCGTCTGGATACGCGCCACCAGCAAGGTTTACTAGGCCGACGTTCTGCTTCACCGCGAAATCCATGTCTTGAACGGTAAAGTTGACGGATGAGAATTCTGTGGTGTTGTAGACTGCGCCACGCCAAAAATCGTCAATAATGCGATAGGTGAGGTTTGCGGACTCGTTGACTTGGTTCGAAGAGAAAACATTCGTGACAGAGCCAAGATCAAAGGAGGGGTAGACTATATAGCCATTCGTGTCGGCGATGGGCTCATAAATGGCGTTGACAGATTCAACTTGCGCAGCGGTCAGACAGAAAGAATCGTTGAGCAGGCCAGTTCCACAGGCCAGCACAGCGGCATCAAGTTTATACGCAGTCGGGTCGTCAATGATGCCGTCTGCCACGCCATCTAAGGGGTCAAGAAGCTTGATCTGCGCATCCACGATAGCAGGCCACTGTTCCGGTCGAACGTATGATGGCGAGGAGAGGTCGGGCCAGGCCATGCGACCCGCCAAGATTCCTTTGGACGCAACGATGTGCAACCAGTCGACACCAGCAGAGCCCAGGAGCATGCCATCGAAATCGCCGGGATAAAGTATGGCATTCGTGTACCCCTGCCGACCGCCAGTGCTACATCCAGAGTAGTAACTGTGGGACGCGGACTCGTCATAGTACTGCGCGACAACCTGCTTACCAACTTCTGCTTCGACGTGGATCCCGCGGTAGCCAAAGTCGATGATTGTCTCCGGCTGGTGCAGAAAGAAATTATATCCCGATGAACCGTTGTGACCCGAGTTGGTCCCGAAACTTGCAAAGCCGAAGCTTGCGCCATTCCCTAGGTTATTGTAATCGATACAGCCGCCAATGCCGCCATTGCCTGTGGCCAAAAATCGACCGTTCCAAATATCGGGCAACCACGCTTCGATCAACACCTCACTGGTGCTGCTCGTGGTGACATTCAGCACCAGTCGGCAGAGGTCTGAAGTCGCGTTGGCAGAGCTCTCGCCATCGTCCGACGCACAGGAAGCAACCAATCCTGGGAGAGGAATATGTCCTCCGCTCTGATAGTAGGTGCTGGAAACGACGGAGACGTTGTCAATGCTGAGGGCGCCGCTCAGTGATTCGCAAGCAGCCGAGCCACCGTTCTCGTAGGCAGCTACGGTCGTCCAGCCCGTGGAAGCTGCTAATATGAAGCTAGCATTATTCAATATCTCTCTTGCTGGTCGCATCCTGTCACTTCCCTCAGCTGAAGCCAATGCGACCCATATAAAAGCAAGTAGCACGAACAACCACTCCTTCTTGTAGCACATCCTTCACCGATGCACTGCCTCGGCCACGAATGTGGATCTCCGTGACGTTTTCCTGCCTGTACAAGCGGGACAGTCATAGACGGCATTGCCAGTGATGTTCTAGCTCGTATGCTCATTGGGTAGGCATGTTGCAGTCCGTGACTTTCGGTCTTCGGCGCCGTCAGCCAGCGCCGATCGCTCTCCTCATTCCCCACGCTCCCCACCTGCAGCAGTCGCATGGGAGGAAGAGACTCAAACAGAAGGCGCTTCGTGACATTGCTGGATTTCTTGAAACGCGGCAAAGCAGATTCGAGAGTTCCTGTCGAAGGACTGATCCGCCCACAAGCACCTAGATCAATCGGGAGCCACCGATAGTTTCACTACATGGCTGCCCAATGTAGGACAGCGGCGACGAGCAGCGTCTAAACACCATTCCTTGACAACTCTGGGTAGGATCTTGTATCGTTTAGCAAAATCGCTTTGAGCGGAGAGAGTCGTGTAAACCTGCTGGTATTGTGCATCTATCGAGTACCTTTATGTCCAAGGGCCGGACTTCTGGCAGACTAATACCAGACATTGATAGGCTAAACTGTCAAGCAACTCCCTCCAGATAAGATTCTCCCCTGGTCGTCTGTGGATCATTTCCTGCATCATCCTGTGAATCATGCCCTGGTAGTGCTTCTGAGCAAAAGTCCACTCCCAAGAAAACGGCGTGATGCTCCGATTCCAGAAGTGCTCAGCCAAAGACGCTGCTTGCCCGCACGCAAATCGAACACCACTTATATGGGACCACTAGGCACACGCTGTCTTAACCTTCGGAAAAATAAAAGCAGAGCAATGCCATGCTATGCCGCCCAATGTCCCAATGTCCGTAGCGCCAACGCTGTCGTATCATGATCAAAATCATGCTCATCAAGTCGTGTCATGATGTCTCCAGAAATTCAAACCGGTTGTAGGAATAAGTAGAGTTGAGTCAACCCGAAAGGCGAGTAGTCCAAACATCTCGGCTTGGCTAGCATGTCAGCCTTCGGCTTTCAATGCCACCACTGCCCGTCCAACTTCCTCACCTGCCACCTTTTCCCACTTGCTCCGCTGGTCATCTTCCAGTGTGTTAAAGTCACCAATTCGCTCGTAAAGCATTCGAGAGACGTCGCGGTTTATGATTGTGTATTCATCCTTGGTTATGGTCGCGTCGGTGTAGAGTGGCTTGAGGGCCGCACTTACAAGCTTTTGGATATCAGACTTGGCCGAAAGGGACATGCTAGCGCGAGCTGGTGAGGTTTCGCTGGGATGAAGAATGACGTTGGCATGGTTGGATTGCGTTGGACTTGCATTGTGAGAGGGGCGAGTAGGAGAAGGTGAAGCTACTGTGTTATTCAAACTCTGTTCGAGTACGCGAGGTACGCGAGACTGGCGTGGGCGAGGCGTAGGTTGGGCAACGCCGGTAGTAACGTTGGAGGACGAGCGATTCGGCCTTGGTCTAGCATCGCTGCTGGGAGCTTCGCGCGTCGGGGATGTGCTGCGTTGTGGTTCCGGGTAGATTGGTTGAATGCTCGAGGTGAGCGTTGCCGGTGAGCTTGGACGATGGCCTGGTGGCGGTGGCGACGGGGACATTGCTCGAGGCGAAGAGTGGTTTGAGGGGTTCGGTGATCCCGCTGGAGATGAGGGACGAGGTGAGCCATGTTCGGTAGCTGGAGGACTGCCTGCTGTTCGAATAGGACGGGTTATCGTAGCATTCAGTATAGGGCCAGCGCGATCCGATGAATCCTCGACCTCCTGCAGTAACGATTGCAGGAAGCTAGGACCTACGGAGTCGAGCATGAGGGAACGGCGGGGCAGTGGCGATTCTGGCCTAGAGATACGACGCCCTCGAGCTCCTTCAGGAGTTGGCGCAGCAGATTGACTGGTCCTTCTTCGCTTGACAGGTACAAGACTCGGGGCGACTTCGGCTTCGGTCTGCGCAGGCGATGACGAGCGAGATTTTCTCTTCTTGCCGCGTCGCGCAGAGCTCGACTCAGCCGAATGTGCTCGAGCTTGGTCGAAGGCGTCCCATGCGAGAAGCTCTTCCGGGTCTTGAACTTGTGGCACTGGTGAGCGAAGGTGGCGCGTCAGTCCAGACAAGGTTGGCTCCGTCTCTCTAAAACGATTGCCAGCCCCTTGCAGCTCTGCTACACGCAGGCGCGACCGCCATGCCTCGTGAGCAGAGCGGTTCTCGGCAAAGTTTCGCTGCCGGTGGCGGCGGATGTAGGTAGCGGACGTTTCATCGTCGTCGTAAGGGAAGTCCAAGTCGAGGTTGATTCTGGACCATACGGATTGCCACACGTCATTCCAGCTCTGGTCATGCGAGACTTGCAGACTGCGTTGACGGCGCTGCTGTCCACGAGTCCGGCGTCTACCTGGCTGTGCGGTTCGTGCGGCGGCCGGGGCACGGGGACCCCAGGTACGCTGGGCACGACAGTTATCGCAAAACCAGGCACCGTAGGGTACTTCTTGAAGGCCAACGCAGTATGTATGCCACATCTTTTGACACCCATCGCAGAACATGAGGACATCCTCGTTGTCATCTTCTCCGCAGTTTTGGCACGGGGTGTCATCCTCTTCCTCCTCGGCATACTCGAGGAACATAGAGGGGTCAAGGTCAGCAACCTGTTGGCGGTCTTCGACAGTATATGTGGAGAGTGTAGGGCCTGGGGCATATCAGCAATCCACTTGCGACAGTACTATTTGGAAGGTGTCGACCAACCTGATATGCTGGCCTTGAGTTCGACCAAGTGGAAGGATGCTCGGCAAATAGGGCAACTGTTGGCCCGCTCGACCCATGGTGTAAGACACTCGTTATGGAGGAAGTGATCACAGGGTTTGATATTGGCGATCAGTTCAGGAGCATCTTCGACTTTGACCTTGACATCGTTGTCGTGGGCAGCCTCAGTCTTGATGTTGGCATCATGCTGCGGAGGAGACTTGGCGTCAGTGACGGAGAGGCCAACGATCTCGGCATTCCCGATGCTCAAGTCTCCAAGGCAAACGATGCAGGTATCTGACATAAAGTGTAAGTATCGAAGGTGCAGAAAGGTGTTGCAGCAAGTTTGGGTCTCATTGAAGTCATGGGAAGGGACCGGGGTCTTTAGTGATGGAAAGGAAGACGAAATGCGATGCAGTGGAGGCGGCGAGTAGTAGAGGCTGAGCTCGGACCACCTACTAGGCCCAGCCGGGGTCGTTACCTGTCGCACCCGCCAAGGCGGCCGACCAACGTGACCCTCGCAGTGCAAGGCATGACTTGTAGCCCCGAGGCTTCGTCCAACGACGCGTGCGCAATCGACCGCACGAGGTATCTGTTGATGATGCCTAGATCAAGTTCGTGAACATAAATGACCAGAAAGCGGTGTGTGACTCAGGCCAAATGATCAGGCTCCAATAGGATGATTGCACTTGCCTGACATCCATTGCGGTCTCCGGCAAGTTCATGCCATAGACACAACGCCTAATAACAACCAGAATCTTTCGCCGTGGGCTTCATCATCGCCAGGGCCTTCAGGCACGGCTGAATAAATTAGAGTAGACGGAGAATGCCGTCAGATTGGGGCCTATTCACTATAGCCGGGAGCCAAATAACAGCCAGGATGCTATTGGCTTGACAGGTGTTTGCCTGAAAACATACATAGAGGAAGAGGGATGAATGTACAAAATCAAAGCCGGGGGTTGAGTTTCAGTAAAACGGAAGAGTCTGTGTCAGACTGGGTTCACTTGAATTCGAGAAGGCGAATCTTGGTTCGTGCTTCGTTCCGATCATCGTTATTTCGATTGCGATCTATCGTCTCGTCTCGTCCATCCTGGACAAGATGTCGGCGAACTGAACTGCAAAATCTTATCCGCACGAGACTGGGTGAAATGCGCTATGTGTAGCTCATGAATTTTGAACGCCCCCCACATGCATGAACCGTTTACACCTCCGCAATTTCTCTTAGACGACGGATGGTTGATCTCGTGGCGGCCGCTGCGGGAGTACTATGGACGATATGTCAGAATCCGTTGAGCGGGGCACAAAGATGCGCATCTCAGTGCAAGCACGCGTTGACTTACGAGACGGTCCAGGCACCACCGGCGACGGTCTTGTTGCAGCCTCTGCACTTCCAGATGCCAACGGCCTGACGCTTTACGGTGTTCTTGCCGCAGAAGGTGCAGATATAGCGAGCGTGCTGTGTAATTTCCATCTTCTTGACCTGTTTGCGGAGAGACGCGCCGTATCTGTTCACAATGTATTAGACGATAGCTTTGGAATGGAGAGTTATCGATGTGCTGATGTTCGGTGGAATCGAGCGTGTGATTCATCGGGCGAAAGAGGGATCCTGTCGTACCTAGTACCGTACTTGCCGGTCACGCCGACCTTCTTGGTGCGCTTCGTCATGTTGGCGGTATTTGACGAAGTGGTGTGGGATTAATGGAGGTGTCGTGAACAAAGTCAGAAGCGACAAAGTCGAAAGTCGCAGCCAGCAAATTGTGGTGCGGGTGCCCGCCTTGGCGGTAACTTGGCACACGTGACCTTCAAACTACCGTGTCAGTCAGCATGGATTCTTGCGGCTTAGCTAAGGCCTGCAGAACCCAATCGAGTAGCAACTCCCCCCGGAGAGTCGCCCGCTACTAGCCTACGGGCGCCCACAAATTTAACGATCCAAGGTCATCATCTTGCACTGTCAAACCAGAGCGTCGGATTCGAGCGTAAGTCAACTCTAAGGAGTCCGTGGCTAGGCTTGTCACCATTAAAACCACTGGCAGGTCAGCCTCCTGGACAAGTCTGGAAAACAAATGTTTCGGGCTTTTTATGCAAACCGGACACCACTGTCGGACTCCTGGAGATTGATGTCTCCCTGCTCCCAAAAATAGGCTAGCCGTATTCTTTTATCACGACGAGACCACACCACCGCTTCTTGCTATCGTTTCGACGGCAACGTGTTCTTAACATTCGGTTCTTCCCTTTCCGTCCTATCTCATCGTCTTCTTCAACTTGTCGCCTTTCAGACTGTTCTGATTCCTAGCATCAAGATGGCCTCCCGACGCGAGCTTGACATTGTTGTCATCGGGGCGAGTGGTTACACCGGCAGGCTCGTGGCCGAATACATAACCCAAAAGCTGCCTACAAACACCAAATGGGCCATTGCTGGACGCTCAGAGACCAAGCTCAAGTCCCTTGTTGAGTCTCTTAAGCAGCTCAACTCTAACCGTACGCCTCCCACCGTTATCACCACTGGCAAGCTCGCAACCCCTGAGCTGCTGCCCCTCGCCAAGAGAACCCGTGTACTTCTCAATGCTGTTGGTCCGTACCATCTCTACTCGACTCCCATCGTCGAGGCTTGCGCCAAGTCTGGCACCCACTACATCGATGCATCTGGCGAGACTCCCTGGATCAAGTCTATCATTACCCAATTCGAGTCTGCGGCGAAGTCGTCTGGCGCCCTTCTCATTCCAGCCGTCGGCCTCGAATCCACTCCTTCCGATCTGATCGCTTTCAAAGCCACTCAGCTCATCCGTAAAGTTTGGGACTGTGGCGTTATGGATATGGTCGGCAGCATCCATGAGCTCAAGACCTCTGGCGCATCCGGCGGCACTATGGCTTCAGGCCTCAATCTATTCGATGCCTTCTCTGCCAGCGAACTACGCCAAGTGATGTCCGATCCGTACTGCCTCTCTCCAAGTCACCTGCGTCCCTACACCAAAGAGACCATCTATCCACGCAACCCCGAACCCAACACCTACTCGCGCACAGCTTTCCAAAAATGGACTGGCGCGTGGTCCTATCCCCGCCTCGGCGCGCTCACCACCTCCATTACCGCGCGTCCCAACGAAGCTGTAGTCCACCGCTCGGCTGGCCTAACGCCACTCTTCTACGGTTTCAACTTCTCCTACGAGGAGTACATGGCCGTCTCCTCTCCGGTCGTCGGCATGATTATCCACTTTGCCATCGCGCTACTATCTCTCCTGCTCGCCTTCCCGCCCACGCGCTTCATCTTCAAGCTTCTAGCTCCGTACAAACCAGGCTCGGGCCCAAAGAGCGAAGCTGGCAAGTCCGATGTACTGGAGCTGCGCGGCGTGGCGGTAGCGGAGCAGCTGGCTAAGGTGCCGCGAAAGGCGTTGGCCGTGTTCCGCTACGAGGGAGGCAGCATGTATGACTTGACGGCCCTGCTGATGGTGGAGGCTGCGCTGGTACTGCTGGACCCGAAGCAGGAAGGGGCGTTGAAGAACAGGTTCAGTGGTGGTGGGTTCATCACCCCCAGCTGTCTTGGGGACGATTACTGTGAGCGGATTGTGGATGCAGGCGTGAGGCTGGATGTCAAGCAGATTGGAGATGTGGGCAGTAAATAAGCTGTTCACTAGAGCTCTGAGCACGAAATTTGCCCCCGGTCCGACTGGGGGAAAAGTTTAGGAATGACTTAGTGTTGCGGAGTTGCGCAGATGGACATTCTGTTAAGGCACAGCGGGCATCTAAGCCTTTTGGCGATCAGATGTAGAAGACTACCGGGGTGGTGTATTCGTAGAGCCAAAACCAATCATCCAGTATGATTTATGCAAAATTTGAATTGTGACGTCTACACATGTGCTAGAACTTCGCCGCGCTTCGAACACTGTTTCTTAATCAAATGTATGACACTTTGACGCCCATACCAGCGGTCCGCCGCATCTTCTCCCAGCCTTGGCCAAGAATAGCTTGCACCCGCTCACTAATGTCTCTCCTGCTGAAAGCCACGAGGAATGCCAGCATGAACAGTAGCAGTCGTAGCACGGCATTCGAGTTACCAACCAGTGCCCCACCGAGATTTCTAGTCAGGTTCGAGAGCGCAGTGAACAGCGCCCTCGCCTGGCCTGTCAGACCGGACTGTTGCTGGGCTTTTGAGCGGCGCTGAGGGGGGCGGCGAGGCGTGTGTGCTGGTGGTGAGAGGTGCGGTGGCCGGGATACAGCCGCGGAATTCGTAGGCTCCGGTCGTGGTGCAATTGTGGTTAAGGGCTTTGAGGATACTGCTGATGGTGGCGAATCAGAGTTTAGTTGTGAGGGTGTATGTCCACCACCGTTGGGGTGCGTTGATTCGATTCCATAATCGACTTCACTGCTTGTCCGTTGGTGGCCCTTGTAACCATTCTGCAAGGGCGGTTCTGGGTCTGTCTCAGGGCTATCTTGTTCTGTGCTGTAGTCCGTTGCATCTTCGATAGCAGAATCTCGCTCCTTGACTTCTTGTAGTTCAAAAAGAGTTTGTAGAAAAGCCTCCCGCCGCTCGTCGTCTAGAACGTCGCTGTTGGCGACAAAACTCCGTGCGTACTCCCATTCGTTGTTGCTGGGCAAAACATGCAGGGTGAAGAGTTCGATTATCTTTATGCGCGAAGAAAGATCTTTAGGTGTGCTGGCGCCGTTCATCGGCGAGTGGTGGCCGTTGCGTAGGGAGTCGCTGATCTGAGTTGATATTTCGAGCGGCGAGGGTGACGATGAAGACAGGTATCTCTCCAGGCGGGATTGGTTCACGGATTGATCTTGAGCTTTGTTGAGCAGAAGAGTCGATATATTGTAGACGACTTCGGCGTCCACAGAGGCTTCGCGCCCTCGGTAACCATCTTGCACAACTTCTTCCCACACGTCTCCGTTTTGCACAAGTTTGAGGATGTTACGGTACTGCTTTTGCCCAAACTCTTGAGAACCTGCCTCGGAGCCTAGATCGATGGTGGCATTCAATAGAGCAGCATACAAGCTCCAAGTCTTAATACGCTGAGACGTAGAAGCCGTTGCGATGGGCGCGGGCACTGGACCGTCGTCCTCGTGTCGGGTACGGGCACTCGGCTGCGGAGGCTTGATGACCGGTTGTAGCGCATCATATGCTTCAGCAAGTCTTCTTGTCAGGTATAATTGTGAGGCATGCTTGTATGTTTTGGAAATTTCGGAAGAAGCCTTCTTCGTGGTGCTGAGTGACGATTGTGACGAGGAGAGATATTGCGAGTCGCTTTGAGATTCGGTGCCGAACGACATGATGTACAGGAGCGTGAATAGTCGGATATATCGTGCTTCACAGCAATAGAGACGGTAGCAGGAGAAGCATCGTGGAATGCTTGTGGTAGTATGAACGCAGTGACAGGCCGCGTGATGAGCGCTCCAAGCAGCTGGAGATTGCAACTGGGGCTGCATTGAAAGGACCTCGGCTCCATCGGAGAATGGATTCACCGACACCGTTGTGGATCAAATTGAACTTCCCAATGCTGTGCAGTGCCCCAGGTTCAGACCGTAGATAATGTTACTTATTGCAAACCTATAAAACGGCTTGGACTCCATGTCTGAACATCACTGTGAGGCTCATCTTTGAGTCCTCTTAGAGCAATGTGCCTGTCTCACGTCTCAACAAAGCAGCGAAACTCACTGGTAGCCGCTGCCATAGTTGCGATACTTGATGACCACTCGAATTCCTTTCGGCGCGTTTAAACAACCACCTCAAACTTGGACTCATTCTTCGCACTAATATGTGTTACTGACTTAGGCTACTCATCAGTTTGGGCTTGGCTAACATCTGTTATTCGATCTTTAACAGTGCTTGCTATCAAACATTTCATCCCATGTCTTATCTTTCACCTGCTGCCACCCTTTCAAAGCGCATGGTATTTGCATCGCTACAGCACCATGGATATCTCACAGGCGCAATTCTCTGAGGAGGCGGTCAAGATCATCCAGGAGATTGCCGAGAGTCATTTCGTTGCTTTCGACTTGGAATTCTCTGGTATAGCTGGCCGAAGATCGAACAACACCGGCAAGCTTACCCTCCAAGAGCTCTACCACGATATCAAGGCGGCTGCTGAGAAGTACCAAATTCTTCAGATTGGTCTGACTGTCGTTCAAGAAGATGCCAAGCAAGGCCGCTATGTCGCTCGAACATACAACTTTCACCTCTCACCTCTTCCGGCTCTGAAAGAGCGCCATTTCACCAGGGACTGGTCTTCCAACAGCGGCGGTAAGTATACAGACTCTATACCATGAACTCCTACTGATGTATCTCAGCCGTTGGATTTCTGTCAAAGTGCGGCTTCCGCTTCGACCTGCCCATCACTGCCGGAATTCCGTATCTCTCGCGAAGAGAGGAGCAGATAGCTCGTTTGAAAATGATCGCAGACAATGCGCCCAAAACTTCCCTTCAGAACATGGACGTCAAGCCTGTGGATCAGCCACTCATCGACCACATCCGCTCTGCCACAGCAGCATGGCTCGCTAAGCCTCTGGCGGAACGTGAAGAGTCTCTCAATATTCCCGGCATAGCACCTGGTGTACCGCAAACACTGAATCGCTATCAAGCCCGCCTCACACATCAGACTATTCAGAATGAGTTCCAAAGCCTACAAACCCAAGGTATGGGACATTTTGTTCGAGTTACTTGTCCAAGTGCAGAGCAGCACGCCTCTGCCCAGAAACTTCTGGCTCAAGAAATGGAGAGGACCATTGGTCAGGCTATCGGTTTTCGGTGGATTATCGAGGCACTTGTCGGAGGCGATCTTAGCAACCTCCCTGAGAAATACTTGGTCCCAGCTCTCGCGAGCACGAGCCTAGAGGGCCAGTCTCCGACGGAGCTTATTGCGAACCTCCAAGAGAAGTCACGCAAGCGCACCCGTGTTATGATTGGTCACAATTGCTTCACCGACCTGGTGTACTTGTACAGCTGCTTCATCGGCGAACTTCCCGACACGGTTGTCGACTTTGCCGACGAGATTCACATGCTCTGGCCAGGAGTTGTGGACACCAAGCATATCGCATCCCTGGGAAACAGACGCTGGGGCAACACCTCTCTCGATGAAGTCGAAGCAGATCTAAGTTCTGAGAAATATCCTGTCATTGAGATCCCTCGAGGATACGGCCGCTACCTGCACACCACGAGTAACCACGAAGCTGGATATGATAGTCTACTGACAGCAAATATTGCCATCAAAATCCCTGCGAAGATGGAGCGCGAGGACAAATATCAAGAGGCTATTCGGACCGGTGCCTTCCATTCGATGCCTTCGGAGTTTGGTGCAGATGACGTGGGCTACTACACAGCTACCGAGTCCATGTCAAGCAGCCGGGCAAGCAGCGTCGAGCGCGACGGTAGTCGGCAGGGCACGCAAAAGGCAACCTCTAAGCCCCAAGTCATTGGAAGCTCTCGCCGCACAAAAGCCGACATGGTGAAAGCGGATGTCGTCGCCGTGAAGGGCAAAGCTGGAACCCAACTTAAGAAGGTGAAAGTTCAGAATTTGACAAAGAAGATGCGTGATGTCAACATCTACGAAATGCTCGATAGCGAGTCGGACATGAACACGGCGGCTAAGCAGGACGACCTGATATCCTTCAGTGACGATGAATTGAATGATCAAGATGCAAACATGTTTGTCTTGGTGAAGAAAGGTGAGTTGATGCCAAGATGGTCCTCGGACTTCTGGAAGCTTTTCGGCAACAGGCTTCAGGTCAACGGCAGCAGGGAGGGTGTCTGCAACCTCAACTAGAAGGACAACTAGCTATTTCGCATTAGACTCTTCGATCGATGGCCGGTCTACTCCGAGGCTGAATTCATGTCGCGTGCGCTGCTTCAAAAAAGCGTCAGGGTTAGGGCTTGTAGAGCCAAATATTCACTGTGGGGTGAACAACATCCGATGTAATTTCTTCCTCACTGCCAATATTTTAAGAACCCAAGAGTGCTTCCACCAGATATTGAGAGCGTTTGAGTCTATTGGACCATATGTTAATAGAGTCCCATGAAGCATATGATGTGGTAGCAGCAACGCCGAAGACCTCCCCCAAAATCCTGCGGCATGGCCGTCACGACCCCACTACTCGCCGGTCTTCTGAAGAAGGCCACGATTGACGACCATGACGAGATCCTGAAGGCTAGCGCAGCGGCACTGAAGAAATCGAAGACGGACATACAAGCCCAGCATTCCCGGACCATTGCCCTCCTCAAGCTTGACCGCTACGACGAGGCTCTTGAATTCATCGAAGAAAGTGGCCAACCACTGAAAGACCGTGCCACACTCGAATACGCCTACGCCTTGTACAAAACCGGCAATTTTGACCTAGCGGCAGAGACTGCTGTTAAGACATCAGGGCGTGGCGCTCAACACCTGGAAGCTCAGGCGCAATATCGATTAGAGAACAGTGCAAGGGTGCTTCAGATCTACCAGGACATCAAGAGCCAGGGTCTATTGGATGAAGAGTTAGACTGCAAAATCAACAATGGTGGAGCAGAGGCACAGAGTCAGTGGTGTGGAGAGACCTCGACAAGGCGGCCGGCCGCGGACGATCTGCAGCAATTCGAGACAGCATACAACGCGGCCTGCGGCAGCATTGCGCGCGGCGAGTATGCGCAAGCAGAGATTCTCCTCAAACGGGCAAACGAACTCTGCAAACACCACGAAGAGCTAAGTGAGGAGCAGAAGGAAGAAGAGCTTCTACCAATCAAGGTTCAGTGGCTGTATGTCCTCCAGGTGCAAGGGAAGTTCAACGAGGCCGATGCTCTGGCCAACGACATATCGACGGACGCCATTCCTGATGTGGCTACAAGAGCAATTGCACAGAGCAACAAACTCTTGACGTCCTTGAAACCGGCCAATCCTTTCCTCGTTCATAAGGCCTTCAACACGCCGTTGAAGCCTGAAAAGAATGACCGCCTATTCTCGTTCCAGGCTACGCCGTTCGCTTCAAATCAGAAGACCGTTGATCTGGGAGCCCTCAAATTCAATGGCCTGACTTCGGCTGGGAAGGGAAAGGATTCCACATCCATTCGTCCAGATATGGTGCTGTCGTCCACCTTCAGTGCCGCAGCTCGTGCAGAAAATGAGGTCAGCAAAGCAGCCATTAGAAAAGTCCTGCCAGAGCTTGAGCGGACGCCGAACAATGTGGGACTTGTGCTGACCCTGGTTCAAATGTACGTCCTGACAGGCAACACGACATCAGCGGTCGAACTTATGCAATCCTTGTTCTCACGGCTGGAAACCTCAACGAATGAGAACGAGAAAAATGTGAGGTACAATCCTGGTCTCGTCAGCGTTCTGATAGGATTGTTTCGCAGCCAAGGGCGAAAAGCCAGTATACAGCAAGAGTTGGCGAAATCTGCTTCATTCTGGAAGACAAAATCTACGGCTCCCGCATCTCTTCTGCGGGCCGCCGGGTCAACCTTGCTCGTAACCGGGGACCCTGAAGACGCGAGAGTGGCGGCGGACATCTTTAGTAAGCTCCGAGAGCAGCAACCGGATGACAAAGCGGCCATTGCCGGGTTTGTGGCTTCACACGCCGCTGACGAGGCAGAATCCGTTGATGGTGATGCGGCTAAACTGACCGCAGTAGCGGCGCTGACGCGTAACATCGATGTGGATGTTCTAGAGAGTGCTGGCATCCCGCAGTCCTCGAACGCTCTAGCAATCGCTCAGCTAACTCGATCTCGCAAGCGAGCAGCGGATGGCGAGTCATCGAAGCCCAAGCGAACTCGCAAGTCGCGCCTTCCCAAGGATTATGATGCTAGCAAAACGGCGGATCCGGAGAGGTGGCTGCCGATGAAGGATCGTAGCTACTATCGGGCGCCAAAGGGACGGAAAAAGGGCAAGAAGGCTGGTGGTGATACGCAGGGAGGTGCGGTCAACGAGAGCCTGAACATCGATGCCAAACCCGGCTCAAATGCTCCGCAAGGAGGTGGAGGTGGTGGAGGTGGTGGAAAGAAGAAGAAGGGGAAGCGATGATGGTAAATCAGCGAATCATATCTTCGTATGAGGCGAACGATATGAACCTATCTTCCGTGAGTGGAGAAGATCTCCTGTGGCCATGTGGTCGGTACACCCTAGCGGCATAGACGTAGCGAACGCAAAGTTGGTCCACACCTCCCTCAGTGAAAGTGCCGCCGGCGCAACCCCCTTGAATATAACGGCCGCAGGCGGCCTCGTGTCATACCAGCACGCGGAAGATAGTAAGTATGCCTCATCGCGCGTTTGGCGACACTTGACAGGCAAGCTGTCATGCGAGTGTGCATTTGACACATGATTGACGCGTATGAAGGGGACAGACAAGACTGCAACTGCTGGCTCGTCAGCAGATTGGAATGGATCAGTAGGCTGGGTACACCTGTTCAGACTGAGACAGCCAGGTGTCCGGAGTGAGCGTGTGACATTGGTGTGACACCAACAAGGGTAGACACATTGCCGGACGTTGAGTTGTGGTTGACGAAGTCAGTCTGCGCTTAATCGGGACGAACATGGCGTGGCGCTTGATCGGCTAGGAGCTGCACGCGCTTTGATCATGCAGGGACACTGCCTGCAAAGACCAGGGGTTGCATATCAAGCGGATGACACTTACTCGTCGCATTCTTTCCCATTCCAACATCATGACCACCTTCAGGACCACCTCTCTAACCCAGACCTTGCAATGATCCAAGGGTCGACAAATGTCACCTCTGCTGCATGCGATGATGCTGGCCTGGAGCAGCGCCCGTGCAGAGACATGAAGCACAGCATGGGGTCAC
The DNA here is from genome assembly GCF_000365145.1 of Cyphellophora europaea CBS 101466. Lineage (NCBI taxonomy): Eukaryota > Fungi > Ascomycota > Eurotiomycetes > Chaetothyriales > Cyphellophoraceae > Cyphellophora > Cyphellophora europaea. Next base: position 2,135,240 of record NW_008481808.1, on the reverse strand, counting down.
CGTAACCGACGCCTTCCTCGGCCACTCCCAGCTGTTGTGCGACATGGTCTCATGTGCGTCTTTCAGGAAATCAGCTCACTTCTATTGCAGAAAAGTCAGGCCTTCTAGCCCATCCATTGGCCTTTCCAGCTGAAATGGTGGCGGTTCGGGTTCAGCTCTGGCTTTGCCCCTCCACCAGCCATCGGGCTATTGTGGCACGAGGACAAAGTCGTTCCTCTCCGCCACATTCGGCAGCCAACTCACCAGCGCGTTGAGAGACAGGCATGGCGATCGCCACTAATAATCCGAGTCCACCTTTCCAAGAAGTAGGTGTAGCTCGCTCGCACCTCCCCCATCCACAACCAGCAAACCACTCGAGCTGATTCCTTCACTCACCACCATGACTACATTTAGCACATTGACATTCCACCATCCTTTATCGCGTCACCCAGCTTGACTGCCGGACATCCCGCCCCTCGACCCACATCTTTGTCAGGAAACTCATTCCTAGCGTCATCCCGGGCGACCCAAATCTTACATCTTCTTAGCTTATCCGATCCGCCTCACTGGAGAAGAGATTACTCTCCGTCAACCTATATAAGCAATAACTCATCGTCAGGCTCGCTACCCCTTGCAAAATCAATAAACTCGCCGGCCTCTGTCGCGAAGGATTGGGTCGCCTAAGCTCCGACGTGCTTCGCCTGAACCCGCCCCTACTTTGCTGCAAGCCCTCCCGCGAAACCTTAGTATATACACTACTGCCGTGGAAGTGGATCAGCAGCCCGCACTGCTGGACGCCTGTCACAGTCAACGCGGGAAGCCTATATATCGTCCATCCGTCACGATCAACGGCGACCCATTGCATGGCGCATGACAGCCGATATAGGGCTTACAATGTGCGCGGTGGTCTTGAGCACGAGGACGACATCTCCGAGTATTTCTCCCTCGCATGCCCCGCCGACTCGAGGCTATGGCGATTCATGAACTCAGGCGATGAGTTTTCCGCGCCCATGCTCTTGACTAGTACGGATCGGTCGTTCGATTTGCTGGAGGTGACGGTGTCGGCACCCTTTGAAGAGACTTTTGACCAGGCAGGAATCGTTATCTTCTGTGACATGAGTCCGGAGGAACCCTGGATCAGTCCAACGTCGCCGCAGGGGCGAAGGCGAAGGAGAATGCATTCAGAGCGCGAGCACACTGGGAAATGGGCGAAGGCTAGCCTCCAGCAAACAAGCGACGGCACTCTTGGGCTAGCGACGGTCATCACGCACCCGAATGGATGGCCAGATCAATCCTTCGCGGCGATTACGTTCGACACCTCTGCTCATGTGGGATTCCAACTCCACAAGACCAGCCTACGAATCAAGTTCGAAAGAGTGAATGATGCACTTTGGGTATGGTATCGCATGCCAGAGTCCTTCTCGACTGGGCAACTATACCCTGAGCAAGTCTCGAACCAATACACTAAGGCACGCGAAGTTGGTGGCTTTTTCGCAGGGTCTACGGCAAAGTCAAGAGTCATGGTCGGGTGCTACGCTAGTCGGCCACTGGAGAACGAGAAAGAGTTTGAAGCCGAGTTCGAGGCGCTAGACATTTTTCCAGGCTCATGAAATGTTGGCACATGGGATACTCAGCCACAAAAGGAATGGGAGATTCATTCAGGACAACCACTATCGCCTTAGTGCTATGATGGCGCGGCCCGCTCCACGAACCCCTGGGGGACGCGGATTTAATGTGCACTGCACTAAGACGGCTGGAAGGTCGCCATAATGTGACGGCAATGTTTCAGGAAGCTTGTCTCAAGCAGCTGAACGTCGCTTCTGAGTGTCACCATTACCGTTCAGGATGGCATGGAGAAGGAACATTATGGCCTTTTCGGACCCCCAATCGCCGTTCCGCATGAGTACAGGGGCGGCTGCAGACAGATCAGGACTTGGGTCATGCGTCCGAAGAAGGAGAAACGGCGTGGCTATCTCCATATAATCTTTGGCATTATTCCCAGAGGCAACTTGTAACTATTTCAAGCGTGAACAGACACATCCCCGCTCGGGCAGCCTCAGTTCGAAGCAGTGAGGCGTAGCTTCGTATTCGACACATGTAATCACAGTCTTCAAGGTTATCATGGCGCGGGCCTTCCGCCATCACAGCGCCGGCGCCGATCTACTATCTGCCACGGTACTCTCTGTCCCTATTGCCCACATTGAGCGAAGGGCCGGCCAGTGACTGCAATTTCCGATCTCAGGATATGTCGGGGACAGACGAGCTCGGAGCAGGTGATTGCGATGAGTTGGGCTCCTGCCGCCGCTTGCTACTTATTTCCGGCTCCATATTACTAGTGATGAAGCGGAAGACGGGTAGTGGAGCAGCGTGATCTCTTTCTTCACCTCATCCAAATCTTGGACCCTATCGGCCTTTTCCTGCCATGCATACTTACGAGTACAGAGCACACAGTGCATCTCCCCAATTCCCATCGCCCGTGCTCACTTGCGAAATGCCCCTTCGGCCGCTTTGAAGGTCATTGTTGGGCCCGTACTATCTGATGTCGGCCAGCGTACCTTTGGCACAACCTAGGAAATCATTTGTTTTCGTTGCTTTCATCGAGACACTGTGGACCGCGCTCTTGTCTTCTTCGCTTGCCAGCAGTATCAGCAATCATATTCAAAGCCTGAGTTGATCACCGTGGAGGAGCGAGGCGATACGCAGGCTGCTGCCAGGGAAGCATGTATTCAGAGATGTCTACGATGGAGATAGGCTGTTTCGTGCCTTGATTGAGTGTTTAGTCAGTCAAGAACGTGCCTGGTAAAGCGACATTCGCTTCGGCGATTGCCTTGAGAAAACCTACCTTCCCACCGCCGACAGCTTCGATGAACATGGGCACAAGCCTACGGCCTAGCACTACCGAATACCAGCTTCTCCTCAATCTGAGGGACCGCACGGCTTCTAGCTGTAAGTCCTGTATTGGTGATGACAATCGCAACCAGTCTAATCATGATAGCAGCAATCGAAATTGTGATTCTGAGTTGCAGCGAATCCGGTGTTGAGGGCAACTACGAGGTAACCGCTGATGGCGGCAGTCCTTCAAGAAGAGCTTTGTTACAACATCTCTCCGGCGGCCCGATGAATTGGCTCATTACCAGGACGACAACCCTACTCAATGCGTCCAATGCAAGTGAGCAAGCCCCCGCCCAATAGAGTGTCAATCGGCGATCACCAGGGTCATGCTGAATTGGCTCTAATCATAGAAGATACCACAAATTGAACAGGTCACAAGAGCTGCCCACAAGTTTCGAAGCCCTCGAAATCATTAGGCAAAGGTCAATGGTATGCGTGACGGGGGATTTTGGCTGTGGCCCGACCGAAGAGAGGCCCGAGTTGCTGTTGGTTTGTACACAAAGGATGTCGGATACTCAGGGGTTCGTTGAAGGCTTTCCATTATGTATCATCTGGGAATGCTTGTTTCTAGGGGCGGCAGAGGAAAAGCTGATGCATGCCATCGGGATCTGGAGAACACATACTCGACGCGTAGAACGGGGTTCAGGGAGTGAAGCCGTGCAGAATCTACCAGGTACGTGCCGGGATTCGGGATGCAGAGTTCCGACGGATGGATCTGTTGGACACGGCCTCAGTCATCGAAAAGAGCCTCGAATTGACAGGCCGGCCAACAGCCACAAAGTTTTCGGACACTCGATCAGGGCGGATTCATGAAATTCTCATGCGAATCTACCAACATAACGGACCACAAGGCAACGAGAGCCAACTTAAGAGAGATCCACCAGATCACCTCCCAGCCTCGCGCTCCAGCCACCTCGGCCGCTGATTCGCCGAGATTCGTCCTCCCGCTCCGGGCCTAAACTGAACCAAGTTTAGGCGCCGGACTGTCAACGGATCATGGCTTCATGCGAAACGTGCCTGTACCATGCATGTTCTTGACAATCAGATTGTCTCCCCGCCACCATCTTTTATCGCCTCCTAGGATCACATCTGTATCCGTATCAGTATTCTCTTCCTGCCATTCGCTTTCACCACCTCTAAACCACTCGCGACGCTCCTCTTCCTCGTCTTTCGTTTCCACTTTTTGCGCCGAGTTCACTTCCACCTGAGCTCCCAAGGGCCTTGTGAACGCCCGGCCACGCCAAAAGGCAACGCCAACACTTGCCAACTTCACATCCCAGCCTCCTCACACAACATGTCTTTCTTCTCTCGTCGCCGTTTCAGCAAATCCGACCGTGACCGCGATCGCTCTCACGACCGCAACTCTCACCCCTCTATCTCCAACCCGCAAATGCCCCAATCGCCGCCCACATCTTACGCCTTTGCAAACGGTGGCACTGCTGGCTCTTCGCACCACGGCTCTCGACCTGCCTCATCCACCGCAATGTCTGACGCCTCTTACGACTTTGCAGCAACCGGCGCTCACCAACAATCAATTAGCAACGCCGGCGTGGCCCCCGCGGTGAACCCAACCAACACTTCCCATCGCTACGCGCACGGCAGCGCCGGCAGTCAGCCTACATCAGCCACCGCCGGCACGGCAGGTCATGCCGGCAGTACTGTTGGTACATCACCGGCAACCAGCCGTCCGCTTTCACACGCCAACCCTTTCCCATCCAGCAACACCAACGTTGCCAGCGGTCATGGCAGCCTCTCCCGCACCGACCAGATCATTCTAGGGTACTTCTGGCAGAGCAAAGCGGCCGAGAATGCCGCTCGTGATCTGCACTACCTACGTTTCCCTGCCTTTGGCTCCAACCCTGGCATGCGTGAACTGGTGCCGTTCTGCGAAATTTACAGTCTCGTCAAGAGCAGTCCGGGCGCCAAGGTTGTAGGGTTGGGAACTATGGGCGGCTCTTTGGGAGGTGGCATGGGCGGCGCGGCGGAGACGTTTATTGGGTAAGTCTTCTCTGTTATTGCTTGATTCGGTCAATATTTTCTATCGTAATGTCTTGTTCGTATGCGGAGTGTCCCATTGATGGAACAGAGCATCATGGGTCTTGGCAGGAGAGCGGGTGCGATTGGGGCTTGTAACCCAGCCATGTTATCTGGCTCGCTTCGAACTCCTACTCCAGCAGAGCTAGCAGCCCTCCACGTCCAATGCACACGCCCTCTCACTCCTTAGGACCTGCCTAAACTCCGCCGGCGTAACCGCTTCTGCCTCGCCATTGGGTCTGCGACCGAGAAGCAGGAGCACCCCAGCTGCTTTTCACCTGCTCTCGTCAACCCCTTCTCCCCCCAGGCCCCCATTCTACTCCCAGAACTGCCTTCCTCCACCCACCTTCAGAAGCCCTCGCTGACAAGACTCCTCCACCCCCAGATTCGAGCTCCACGCCAACGCCCAACTCCACATCGATATGGACGATACCTGGGACTCGACGCACATCACGCACCATCGCGTGTCCTTTAGGCCGTACGAATCACTGCTGCGCGACCCTACCGCCGACGCCACGATTCGCAGCTGGCCTAAGCCGCTGACCATCGAGTTCCTCGAGGAGCAGTGGCAGGAGCACTGGAAGGAGGATCTTTCGGGACTGTGCTGGGAGGGGAGAGAGGTTAGGGAATTGGGTGGTGGCGCCGGCGGAGTCGGTGTGGCTCAGGGCGTCGGGGATGAAGATGGGGAAAGGGATGTGCTGTGATGGGCTTTTGGGGGTGGATCCTGTGCACGAAGTGTTTCGGACGGACATAATGGCGCGCCGAAATCGGGGGTAAGGCTCAAAAGAGCAGGGAGTTTGGGCTTGGCAGTCTGGATATACTCCTCTGGACAGCGAGCTGGGATCGGGGACGACCGATGGCGGGTCCCTCAGCGCTTGTACACTGCATGTCCTGTTGGCTATCAGGTTTTCCTAGTTGGGCAGCGCAACTTCCCAGTGTATTGTACTGCCGCCATTGGACACAGGCTATCACAGGCCAGAGTAACGCAGTAATGAAACAATACACACTCTACGGCAGCAGGTTTGGAGCCCAAGCACAAGTCCAACGCTGCGGACTTGCCCTCGTGCAGAGTCCATGCCGTGAACATAACCAGGGTTGGTTGCCCCGGAAGTGGCCCAAGTTGATGGTGTTGGGCACCACTGATGAACTGGCTCGTTACACGATGGTGTTGTCGGTTTTGGCTGGAAGGTGATTTGAGATTCCAGCGCTTCACCGTCGGTATGGTGGCACTCAGCCTGCGTAAGCGAGTGCGCAGGACTGCAACAAGGACTGGCGGTGTGAGCCCCTTGGCCCATTCATGCTTTGACATGGAATGGCTGGTTGAACGGCTCGCCACGGGCGGTGAGTGAGGCGCCTAGGGTCTGCCAGACACGCCTGTCTCGCAGGCTACAGCGACCCACAGGTAGCCTCACACGGATATGGCTGGTGTTGTGAAATGACCGAACCAACAAGTTACGTGAGAACTGACATCAGCGTAACGGTACGGATACAGAGGCTATGGTGCCGTGTCGCTGGTAGTCGGGTTCGACTGACGGTGGTCCCGCATGCATAACGCCCACATGGTCCAGATGGAGCTCGTGCCGATGATATTGAGCTGGAGCTCCAGCAGACCAGATGGTGGAACCGTGGGCAGCGAAGTTCCTTGACGCGGGCACTGGAGAACAAAGGGTCTGGGGGGGCGTGCGGCTTGCGGATCAAGCCCTATCTAGACCTAGAAGTTGCAACCGATCCTGTAACTAGTAATCCTTCAGGCGAGCCAGTCAGCGGAGCGTGACGGAGAAGTCTCACCTCGGAGTCGAGAAGGATGCACTAGCTCTTCCGGTAGTCTTGAGTTTACAGGAAAGGTGACTGGGAGCAGGCAACGATCGATTCCCAACATTATGCCGGCCAGGAAAAACACTCATTGTGACTAGATGGCTGTGTCGTCCCTGAGTCCGTCAAAGTGAGCTCGAGCTGCGCTGCACATCCATTCTGAAGCTGCGTGAATGTATCTCAAACAATGGTGTCTCTCGGCAGGAAGCCTGATGCAACTCGGCCAGTATGCATGAGTACGTGTCACCGAACTTGTCACGGTGATGGCAGAGGCGGCATGTCTGATTGTACAGGTGCAGCGCTGGTGTGAGCGGTACCCTCAGCACGCGCCGGCGGATGATGGCCCAAGCGCAAAGCTAATCAGGTAGCTCTCGACGCTTGACCTGCTGAAAGTACAGAATGTAAAACACAGATCATTTTGAGTGCAACATACATCACATGGTTGTGAAGAACCAGAAATATTTACGTATCGGTGATGAAGCTGGCTCTCTAGCCGCTTTTGTTTCCCGGTAGCTGTTCCACAGGTGCTTTCTTTAGTGCTGGCTTCAATCAAACTTGCCTTGGGAAAGCCGTTTCTATCCGAGCGGACGACTGGATGACATTCGAATCTGCGGGAGCCGGCTCGTTTGCTGCGGCGAGAACTAGTTACTCCGGTCTCTCCTAGCAGTTTTCTCACGTGCACGGTAACCAGGCCGCAGTAATCGCCCCAGGCCCATCAAGTGAAAGAACTTTCGGACCATGCGACAGTGGCACTACTACCATTGAGATCGACACAAAGCGACGACATGCAGTCGCGAAGCATTGAGGAGCCGGAGCACCTGAATGCCAAGCGGTTATGCTTTGCATGCCGCTCGACCCTCGGGCCCACGTCCAGCCGGCGGAGTTGGAAGCCAACCGTAGGATAAGAGGAGAAACGTACCGCATGTCTCAGGACGACGAAAGTACTTCACGTCGCACGGGATCTGCGTTAGTGTTGCCCTTCCTTAGTGGAAGCGAGGATTCTGGAAGAAGAGATCGATGCTGCTGCTAGCCTAACGACGGCGGCGACGCGGGTGATCATAGGACCTTGTAGCGCACCCCAACAGGGGAGCAAAGGTCGAAGTTCGGTAGTGAGGCGTCAAGTGTAAACTGGTAGTGAAGCGCGCGAACCTTGTGCGAACTACTTCCAGAGTAGACTGGCGGAGTGGGGTACAGGAACTGTGGGGCCGGTTGCCTTATTCGGTAGACGAGTGTTCGGGCTGCTGCTGTGTCTGTACAAGATCTCAACCATCCGATCCCACGCTCGGGTGATTCATGTTGGGCTCTGATCCCTACTACACGTGGGACTGTTTGACTTCTCATTGCTCGGATCCGATGTCGTGATGGTAAGTAACTGGCATGCAACAGATGTGCTTTGGCAACCCCCAACGACAGAAGGAAACACTCGACCCATATCTGCTGTAACATCGCCCACAAGATAAGGAAGTCTTGACAATCGTCATTTGTTATTCGTATCAAGAACTTGGTTATGTTAGCCGTGGTCTACGAAGTTTCCATACATGAAGTTCCTCTGCCTAGTCTCATCTGGGACGTAGAGAGCGAGTGCCTGCAATTTGTTCCTTGACAGACGTCCTCTTTACAATACCTGTAGCCCGCATAACCAGAACACTCCTAGAACCAAAACTAGAATAAGCTCAAGAGAAGCTTCTCGGACCGGTGCGCTTCCCACACGCCTCGGCTCGTGGTTGAAGCGCGGGTCTTAGAACGCAAACTCACACGCCTCAGCGGCGCCTGCCGTATTGTTTGAACACTTCATCCTTCCAGTACTCATTGAAATGGGCCAGAGACTCGGGTGCTATTCGTCCGATGTCCATTACACGGACGTTGTGCTCAATCGTCGTGACTTTGGCAAAGTTGATTCTGCTGGCTCTGTGGAGCTGATGATCCCCATGACAGTTGACCGCAATATGTGTTTTAGTCAACGGTCTCTCACCGTCCAGTAGGCTCGGCGGCTTGCTTGTTGAATAGACTACAGCATGAGCCTCGACCTCAGCAGCACTTAAGCCGCGCTTGCAAGTCCCGAGCCCGCCATAGGTGGTGATCGGTATTGCCCAGCAGAAGCCGTGGCCCTCCTTCACCACGACATATTGGGAGTTGCGACTGATTATCCAGCCTCTCGATGTCTTGGTCAGCAAGCAACCTGGCGTTGTGTGGTAGGTCTTGGGATCTCCGTTGAAGTCTTCGTGCTTCTGTACCGAGAACACTCTTCCTACTTGAAAGAGTCTGCCAGCATCTCTGGCGGTTCGTTGACGATACCTTCGGTCCAGTTCATCTTCTGGGCCCGCATCACTTCCCTCTCCCTCAAGGCGAGCGAATGTAATTCTGTCCAGGTCAACATCCGGTGGCGAATCTAGTGACGTACAAGGATCGGCATGCATCGCATGACGCGACCTCAGGGCAAGCGATCTTGTCGAAGCGGGAGCATCAAGTGCAAACACGGGCAAAGAGAAAGCTGGTCCAGACGCTCGCTCTCGTATGAGCTGCTGTAAGTGACCACGAGAAGCAGCCGCGCCGATCCTTGATGTGGAGCTTCCGGTCCCGAAAGAGTATTTGGGGCTCGAGCTTTGGGTCCGTTTCGGGGAATATTCATGACGCGTAGGACTTCGTTGAGCAGGACGCCAAAGTAGCGGTTCCGAAGACGATAACAGAGCTTCAGTCTCTGGTGCAACATCGAACATCCTACGGATGTCCTGGAAGATCGCGTGAGCGGGGACAATGTAGGTCTCTGCCATCTCAGGATCATGAGCCACCACGATACCATATAACACCTGCTGGACTTGGTCGACAACCCAGGAACCACAATCTCCTTTAGCTTCGAGTATGTTAGCACTGCATGGCAGAAAAGCGAAGGATGACCTACTGGTCTGACAATCGACAACCCACACCGTCATTGCTGAGCCAAGCCACGGGAGAACAAGTACTGAGACATCTCCTTCGAGCCGGCCCTGTACGATACCGCTCATTCCCCCGAATACTGTCACAGGTCTCTGTGGTGGTATAAGATCCGAGTAGACCGAATCTACACGCTCCTGGGTTCCAGAGTAACTTTGGGCTATTCCATCTGCCTCGGTGGGCTCGACTTCCAACAAAGCCCAGTCGAGCGAGATACTGCTGAGGCTTTTGTGGCTGATGGGGTCGACTGGGCGAAAGTCCAATTCAATGGGCCTTTTTTCAATCGATGATCCGAGTGGTTGACTTAAAACAATCTTTGCTTTCTGAGGTTGACCATCAGACACTAGGCCGGAACTCGGTGCGCTGGAGATGCTGCGGGCTTCATCCGCGTCCTGGTACTTGCCAGAGGACGAATGTACCGAACTTAAATCTACAAAAGCGTGCGCCACTGTCAACAGATATAGCGAGCGGTGAACAATTATCAAGCCTCCAAATGTTGTCCAAACTTCTTGTGGTACTCGGTCCACCCTTACTCTGCCCAACATTCTTCCAGGAATCAGGCTTCCTTCGGACCGAGGAACCTTTGACTGAGGAGGCGCTCTCAACTCAGACTTGGTATGAGAAACCTTTGACTGGCCACGTGGTATCGCTGCTTGCCTCTCAGGTCTGCTGACTAACGATTCGCGGCTAGCTGAGGTATAGTTCACGGGACCATAACCTGGATCGCCTGGCACACCAGCATGGCGTGGGGGATAAGGGCGATTTACACTTCGGGGGTCTGGACGTTTCTGCTTTCCTTTGTCGCGCTGCCGTTGCTCGCACTGAGTCCACTTCTGCTGGAGTCGCTGGAGAAACACGGCCATGAACTTTTCGTTTTTGTCTTTAAGCTTTTGAAAGTAGCTGAGTCTGTCCTTGGTATTTCGATATTTGCAGCAATCTTCGACGATGAGAGCCTTCTCAATGCAATTCTTGGCGTAATTATCATCGCCCCTGGAAATTGCAGTAACTGCTTCATCTAAGTAGAGTGGTATATGTAAGGATTGCACGACAGCCCCCTGGTGGTTAGTCACATACGACAGGCACTGCCCATACTGACCAAGAGGAACGTTGGAGAGGAAATCCTGAGCGCTTTGTGGCAGAGCAGGAAGATAATCGTCCTGCTCTGTGTAGGTTCGATAAGTAGACGCCGACACACTCGACCTGCACGCAGAAGTGAGTTTATGGGCAGTGAATGGAGTTATTGACTTACGGTGCCCTGTCTGGAGCTCCTGTGGCGAAGATAGCAGCAGGGTTTTTCACTGTACCAACGGTCTGGTATGATCTTGGGATACGTTCATCGTGTTCGTATATGTAAGGTGACGGTGGCGGCCGTTGGCTAACTTGGCGTTCAGATCCCGCCTGCTCGTCGATGCTCCCTGTGCGCTCAGGGAGATGGCGAGAGTCCAGAGGCGGCACTCGGTCGTGTCTTGTTGTCTGGTCCGTGTCCCTTGCACCCTTTGTACTCAGCGTAATCTTGCGCAAGCGCCCCGCGAGTTGGCAGTCCAAGCCATGAAGGCACTTCTGCTCTTCCACCAACTTTCTTGCGGCTCGGATATAACCAGCATCTGGGTGCTCGAACACCACGACCGGTACCGCTTGGTGTCGGTCAGCAGCTGTCGCAAGCAGATAGAGACTGAGTTTCATGGGGAATTGTCGATTTTTCCGGAAGTCACACTTTTCGGCGAGGTATCTGCTGTTCTCCTGGCAATTGAATACAGCTTTGCACGCTCTCAGGTACACTTCCACCCATTGCGTTTTCAGATGACCAGCGGGACGCCAGGCATGCGTCCACTTCTCGCCATGACACGGCCACTTTTCTATTTGCGCGAACGAGGAAGTACAACTTGCCTCCACATAGCCATCACGCTGATCAGGTGTTAGAAGACCCCAGTTATGGAAACGCCCTGGTTCGTCCATAGCCGCACAGCGCAGTTGCGTGGTCGTGTTGGTGGTGATTTGGCTCATAAGACCGGCGGCTGTGTTTCCAACGCCTGAGAAAGACGGGTCCTGTTTTCGAGGATGGATGGGAGACATCTGGCCGTAAGTTTTCCATAAGGCTATCTTTGGATCGCATAAATAATGGCGGCGCAGCGTGATCGTCCGAGAAGGTCTAGCGTGGGCGGATTCCGCGAAGGCGACTGCATATCAACCAGCCGCAAGCCTGGGCGTTTTTGGCTCTGCGGCCAGGTATCTATCAGGCTGAACTGCTTCCCTTGATCAGCTGTCCCTCAGACCTCATGCCAATCCTGCCTTCGTTATGAAACGGTTCCTCTATTCTCCGTGGCGTTCACGCAACCGCCCTGACGATGCCAGCATAGACCTGAAGCTTGTGAACTTGCTCAAACAGGTATGGGATCTCGATGTTAACAAGTTCTCCGCATTGGGCCGACATAGCGCCTCGAAATCATACTCTGCACATTTCCTAAATTGCTATCTAGCAGACGAGCTGCCCGAGAAGACTTCCGAGGCGATAACGCTAGTCAATATCGTCAAGAAGCATAGTGAGCTCAAGCTGAGTGAGGTCAGACAAATCATTTGCCAAGAGAAGTCAACCTGGAACGATTTGGAAATAAAGAGTCATGAGGACGCAGACAGGGCAGTGATTGGGGCGGTCAGGCTGTGGCTTTTCACTGTTGTCAATACAGAAAATTGCCACGAGACAATCACACAGCTCGTTAGAGACAGCCTGCCCAAAATAGGAAGGCTGGATGTAGATGAGCTACCCGATGACTTCTCGGCCAAGACACTTCAACGAGTGGCTGGGTTTAGTTTTGAATGGACGAGTGACATGGGCGAACACTTGAACATGGTGGGAGACCGCATCAAGTTCTTCCGGCACACGGGGGCTGTCCAACGACTCTTGGCCCTGAAATACAGGTACGTGACCGGGAAGATCCTTTTCAGGGTACAGAGCCATTGACTGTGCTGCAGCGACATCTACCCAAGGGGTTTTTTGGAGGAGTTAGCATTGTCGATCCGCCTGTTCTTCCCGGTAGAGGGTGTCAGGACGCGTCGACGAACAAGGAGAATCGAGCAGAAGCACGAGGTAGACCTTGAGGTAGGGCTGCGCGATGAGTTGCTGGAGAGAAGGCTCGAGAATTACCCATACTTTGGAGACAAGCTTAGAGTCATTTGGCGCAACTACGACCGATCGGAGCCTCGGCGTCTGAAGCAGTGGTGGTTTGATCGCAGAAGGAAATATCAGTGGGTAGGTCTGGTAGTCGCCATCGTGAGCTTCGTTGTCACTGCCATCTTTACCATCATCTCGGCAGTGACAGGCATCGTCGATGTCTGGCAGGAGTCAAGGCTCTGACGATCACGAGTCTCAGGACACTCGTGTGGAGACATCAATAATGATTCTACAGTCCAGGAAGGGGTAGAAGGCCATAGCTTTGAATGCTGCGCAAATATACACTGGTTGTAGGCTTCGATTGCCTTTACCACAAACCCCACAACCCGTAAGCAAGGATGACTGTGAGCATCTATGGGCCGAGGTGGAAAGACAGATTGCAACCGGCACAGACAAGAGCTTGAATGGCTGTGCTTCGATGGTTATCAAAGAGAATGACAGACGCGACACCTACAGCTTGACGCAATCTCGGAGACTTCGCCAGCAGCCCGGAGATACGCTTCCTAATGTCCTAGCGTTCAACGCATCTGCGAGGCCGCCACCACCTGGACCACTTCAAGTGTTGTACTCCCCTGTGAGTGTATGCTAGTAGACCAGACATACTATTGAACATACATAGGTCGCTCCGATTGCCTCGTCTTTCGAACGCTATCAATTCCGCCGCTAGTATTGCTGCATGCGTGTTGACTACCTGCTGCGAATACTTAATGCCATCCAGCGTGAGCGATCTTGAAATTATGATAATTAACGAATATCTCCGCAGGGGCACCGACCCTTCAAGGCGAGAATGTTCGTCTCATTAGGCGGCTGCAATTATAGTCACGCAAGGCCGACACAAGAGCGACCCGAGCTCTTCGTTACGGTTCTCTCCCGCCGTGTCCCGGGCCCGCTTCACGTGCAAACGACGGCATCCTTTCCTCACGAGCGCCGCTCGGTGTCGCAAAGCTACAGTCGAGAACTTTCCTCCTCGGGCCTGAAATATCGCCATTGCGTGGCACGGCTGCGGAGCGAAAGCGCAAGCTTCGTCAGCAGCGAATGCCCTGAAGAAGCGTCTTCGGGAAGGATGTGAGAGCATACCACTACAGGACGCGAACAATGGTCTAGGCAGCGGAAAATCTCGAGGTGCATTTGGGATCTTTTTGATGCAGCCAAACCATCTTTCATACAGAATGAAGAAGCCCTCGCCGAAGAGGAAGCGAAGTTGCTGAAATTTCCGCCTAGCATCTTTGAGCACGACAGTACATTACGGCACTTGCAAATTCCACGAGAACAGCTTGACCACCGGGGAGACTAGCCGGACAGTCAGAGAAATACACCCAAGGATGTTGACGATGGTCTCGATCCCGAGGCGCAGAACCTACTCTGGACCTACCACGATAAAAGCCAATTGATCACGAGCTACCATCTTTCAGTCATCGTCACGGTCAGCTGATCGAGGCAATCGAGCGGTCGTGCCTGGGTCAGGCACCTTGGACTTTCTGGACAAGCTGGATGAACAGCGCAGGGAAATTTGCGAACGTCTAGCATCCATTGGCGCTTGACGGGAATATCTACTTGATTGTACCCAATCTACGATCTTTAAGGAGGCTTCGGCCGTGCTTCCAAGAGCTCGCTCTGAGTTTCACATCGCTGACTTGGATGCATACCCTTGCGCTCGACAACGGCGCCACAGGGCATTCCCTTGCATCCATCCTTGGCCTCCGTTGACACAACCCCAGACCGAAGTTTGAGATGACCTCCATCATGTTTCAACCATAATCAAGCCGTGGAGATGCAGCAAATGTATCTAAAAGGCATTGGACGTCGCCCATCTTTATTTCCTGGCACTGGTTGCATCACCTTGGGCTTTCCCCAGGAATTGAAAGTCCAATGACAAGTGTTAATGTTGCAGAACTCTTGCGAGATCTGCCTGATTATGAGTGCACACACTGGTTAAGGACTCGCTTCCGAAGAACAAAGGCTCCAACTGTTGGGACGCCTCTTACTGACGCCCAGTGCCATAAGACTCGTGGCCCAACGTGGGGGGGAGCGAACTTGCTCGTATCAAGCTATTTTCCGCGCCCCTCACAGTTCTGCCACTGTGCTGAAGCCGCGTCGCAGACTTACCCTCGCTCTACCTCGCTAACATCTGTTCTCGCTTCTGTCATTTCCCATGCTAATCCTAAGAGTACGGAAAATTACCAACAGTGTACAACACGGCAGCGACGCTTGCTGGCTTGATGATGCGCATGTCGCCAGGGATTCCGCATCAAGCGGCCCGCGAAGCTCTACAGCTGAAAGCCTGTAGACCGATTCTATTGGCGGTGGCATGCCGATGCTTGGGGTCGTAGACGACGACTAGGTGCGCACCTGACCTCTGGATTGTTCGTGGAAAGCAGAAGCGGCAATTCTGCCACTGTTAATTGGCTGGCTCGTGGACTACCTGCATCAGTCAGGCCAGTTCCGATCTGCCACGGGTCCGTAGCACTCTGGCATGTGCGCGCCACTGTCTCATGGTGGGTTGATGAGGCTCTGCGGAACCTATCTTGGATGCTACGCCGGCAATGCTCTTAAATCTGCGGCGCAAAGGCCAGTGCCCGGTAGAATTACAGGCATCCCAGAACTCGCAAACTTGAAGTGGCAATTTAGCCATCTTTGCCGGAAGGAGCACCAATCTACCGCCGTCTATCATTCATTTTATTCAGCTACATCTCAGCTGCAACTGCAAGACTTGCTTTGACATGTCAACTTACCCAGTGCCTTCCGCTTATTGACGGGTTTCAGCGACTTTCCGAAAAACTGATCCTTGCCATTTCCACGTCGGATCGGCATTCACTGCCTGAGTAGTCCAGCGCTTGAGCATTAACTCTACACCATAACTCCAATGCAGTAGTCCGGAAGTTCTCTCGCTAAAACTTGTGCACTTTTGCCAATCTCAGAGAATGCCCCACGCTGCTGCTTCTTGCCGTGTTCTATACAACGATTGAGTAGATCATCCAGCCATCGGATGCATTCTGGCAACAAACATTCCTCCAGACGCCGACTCCGAGACTCTTGGCAGTAGTTCAGATACCAATCACTGTCGATCATCTGCTATATGACTCTGTCATCAAGGGGATGGCATTCGCCCTACGTGCACCACGAGCCACGGATCGGAGTATGCATATGATCGAAAACGCCAAGGATTTCACTGCCTGGCCTCGTATAGCCCGTACAAGACCTCCAACAAGCTGCTGACACCTTTACACCCTGGGCAACATGTTTCCGTGGCACACAGCCTATCTGCAGGCCAGAACTGCCTTTCAGCAGGATTGTTTCTCTTCTCAGGCCGCTTCGCGCCTGCTGTGCAACCCTCCTTTACGAGGGCCCAGCTTGTTGACGACACCACTGCCTTCCGTCCCGCACCAAGTCTAGCGCCTTGTGTAGGCGTGGCTGTCCGTGTAACAGCAGCTTTGACCTTCATCATTCGCAGCCTGGACCGAAAGATCACCCGTGACCCAGCTGTGATATACGTCTTGGTCAGGCTGGCTTTGCGCCAGCCTCATGAGACTGCGAATTATGGGCGTTATTTATCCTCCAGCTTGTGGCATTGGTGATTCGCACCAACCAATCCCAAATAACCTCCCACGTATTTGATGCACTCCAATCATCTGTCCGTGACCATTCATCAGCACACTGTGCTCTGTGGCCTACATCAGCGGCACGCCCCGGCTGAGCGATGCCCCGGCTTCCGCCGACGCCCCAATAAGCTCAGAGTACGGGGCGCCAAGTGGTCCTGGAATCGGGAAGTCCCCGGTTGCCTCCTCCAGGCTTCCTGGGCCGCATTCACCAATTCTACCCGTTACAGAACTCAGTATCACGTTATCCCCGTAATTTATCGGGACGCGAGCCCCCCCTGAGGTCTGCTTGCCAGCCCCTTACTTGTTGGAAGTCGTAAAGAAATGTCTCAGACCTAACACCAGACCCTGCGCTTTTGGCCTCTGATACCATCCAAATGCGGCAAATCGTGTGACATATCCGAGCTCCGCCACCTTATGAAGTACGTTGTGCCAGCCTGCCCTGGTTGGTGTCCAGGTTGCTTATCACATTCGCCACGACAGCTTCCTGGCCTGTTGATTAATCGGCGACTATGACACAGACGTTGACATTCCTAGTGTTGGATATACTGCGCTTTACGATACGATTGTTACAGCGTCAGCTTATTGAGCGCCGAAGGCCGTGGGTTTCTTGCTTCCTGCTTTGTCCTTTTCGTGGAGACCTATTACGCGCAACTGTGTTCATCACTTCTCCGTAGCGTATACCCCATATGTGGTAAATTCGGCTGAGTGACAGGTACGCACGTCGATCCGGGGAGGGAAGCGAGCGTTGAGTGGGCCCAGATACGAGGCAAACTGGATCTCTTCCCAAAGTTAGCGAACCACTTGCGGACACCGCAGCGTGAGGGGCGGGGGTGGAGCGGTTGCCTTGTTTCTCCTGCCGTGGAAAGAGTGCGAATGAGAGGTACCGCTCCCCTTGCGTTATGCACGTCATTCCTGATGCATCATATCTCAGATTTCGCCCCTCGATTTGCGATTTATTGGGACGTCGCTTATGCACGACCCAGCGATCTGATGTGTTTTGTTGGGATAGGTGTGGATCGGCAGCGGTGTGGAGGTACCATCGAGCTGTGCGGATGTCATGGCTGCTTGCATGAGGCTACGGATCGCTTATGCGCTACTGTGCTTGTCTGTATGCAGGGGCCAAGGGTTCCGGAGCAGAGACAGTGATACAATTCGAGCATGAGATGCATGCAGGTAAGCTTGCTCTTCCGTCGTTGAACAGACGATGAGGCACGCCGTTGGAAACACACGGTTCTACAGGCTGGCATTTGTGTAAGAGAGATATGGCTTCGACTACAGACCTTCATCTTATGCACGGCACACCCGTATCAGCAGCTTAGCCTAGCCAGCCTAGCCAGCCTGAAACGCAATATCACGGACATTTACCTCTCTGCCATCTGAGATCCCTTGCTACGTGCCACGTGCACGCTGCAGCCAAAATTCCTGACATGAACTGGTGGAGCCGCCGTGATCGTCGTCACATCTGCACCCCTTCGCTTGATCAAAATGCAAAAGGCACACGCAACGAAAACCTGGAATTACGTTGTCATGACCTGCGCAGTACCCATTTGGTGTCAACGGCTTTGGGCGATGTGCAGCGAGGCAGCGACCTTTCCCAAAGGGGCATTTTGGGGGTGGAGCGAAAGACGGCCCGAGGCGGGATGGTGGAGACTTTCGAATAGTATTTACTTGGAAAAACTGCAAATCACCCTGGGAAGATCGCGAAGGGTGATTGTTGGTACGCAGCACATGTACGACGATCTGCGTTTTACAGTGGCGTTTGAAGCCGTGAGCAAGGCATGGTAAGGACAGGACGCAAAATAAAAGAAATGGTCATTATTGAGCTTGCGCTTGGCGCTCATAACTACAGGTCTGGAACAATGAATGCGGCGGCTGGCTCGCCAGTCGGTGAACAGTCAGCTCATCTGAAAGCAGCAGGGTTCGGCGTCCGTACATAAGTCGTAAAGATAAAAGCAAGTGGCAAACGAACCACATGGTGGTCGCATTCAACTCATAAGGAAGGTCCACGATGTCGTCAGAAGAGAAGCCAATGCTCAAGAAGCTCCTGCGCCAGATTCGTAGGCATTATTCGTGAATGATGCTCCCATGAAGAGTACTTTGTGCACATTTGTAACCAAGGAAAAGTCATTGACGTTGTTGGAGATGGTCGTGATCATAGAAAGTGTTTTCTTTCGTATCGTCCATGGCGTAGCAGTGGGAGGCGAAATCGTGGCGACTCTTCTTTCGCAGATAGCACAGAATCGTAATCTCAAGGGAGGCTGGCGCGAGTCTCTGAACGATTCCGGAGCTGAGGTTGTTCGGAATATCATGAAAGCCCTTTCGGGCAACGTTCTTTCCCCCTTTCGTAGACAACGTCGATCGAGGGAAGTCGGGCTTAACCCAATGTATATTTTCGCCACGCAAAATATGTTACGCCATCAGGTGCTGCCTCCAGTAGCTTTCGAAATGAGCCATTGAGCTGTCGCGGACGCGCCCGAAGCTACGAGCGCGAACATTGTGCTCGATGGTCGTGACCTTCTGGAAATTCACCCGGCTCGCGGGGGACAGAGGGTCAGCATCGCCACCTTGATCCACAGCAATGGGAGTCTTGTTCATAGTTGGCTCGCTCCGCAGCTGCGGCGGCGGACGCTCGCTGGTGTAGATGATGGCGTGGGCTTGGATGTTCGCCTCGTTCAAGCCCCTCTTCCCAACGCCGTGGCCGCCATACGTGTTGATTGGGACCGCCCAGCAATAGCCGTGGCCTTCTCTTACAACCACATACCGACGAATGTGACTGAACACGGTTAACCCCATCTTCTTGGTAATCCATTTAGCTTCTGTGCCAGTGTCATCATCATTTGGATTACCATGCTCACTATGCTCGAGAATCGCAAAGACACGGCCACGTTTGAAGAAGGCTCCCGCTCGCTTGGGGTCTCGTCGAATATAGCGCGCATCCAACGTTTCGCTCTCAGCGTTCTTGGAATTGCCCTTGATCGAGGGCTTGAGATTGGTGCTGGCCGGATCTTTTATGGTGATGGGGGGCCCGCCATGCTGCTGTACCGATCGTTCATGGCGGGCAGGATCCAGTCGTTGCATTGTGGGCTGCGCCAATGTCGGACGGGACATCGTATTGGGTCGTTGGTTAGAGCTCGGTGGACTCTGACTATACGAGTTGAGATCTTGATTGGGGTTATGCAGCGTGTCGTGCCTTCCCTTTTGATCCGAAGGGTTTACAGTGGGACTTGGTCCAAGTGGCATAGAGGCTGGGGGCTGGGGTGTTGAGCCAAGCTGAGTAGTTGCTGGTCTACGCGTCGCAGCTACCTCGTCACGGCAGCGCCGTGAATAGTCCTGGAATCTTTCTCGATACTTCTCACAGGCAGCAGTGTCTTCGTCGCGATAGTCGTCGAAGAACTTGTCTTGGTACTTTTGCGATCTGCCGCCCAAAAGGTCAAGAAAGACGGCTTTCTCGACGCACAGACCCGTTCGAGCCGGATCTCTATTCTGCAATGCGATGACAGCCTCCGTGAAGTACAGATCGGCGTCCTCGGGTTCCGCGAACAGATTCGAATGTCGATCAGTGAAGCGATCCCAATCGCGCCGGTTGGAGGTCGGGCTTAGCTGAACGAAATGTTGCTGTAGAGCAGTGAGCACACTTTGCGAGCGTGAGGTCTGCTGAGTAGCGCTTGATATATTATTGTGCGGTTCAGTCGCGATGCTGTCATATGTTGTCAGCAAGTAGACCGGGTAATGGTACTGAAAGCACTGACTGTCTAACCGCCGTAGTTTCCCTCGATGGGAAGATTGTCCCGTCGAGTCGTCGCGTCAAGCCTTCCTCCCGGAAGCTCATTCTCCGACCACTGCGAGATATTGGAGTAGTGCTCGGAACGCTCGAAGCCAACGTCATGCTTGTCACCTGTCAGCAAAGAGGGGAGCCAGTCTCACGTATCCGAGTACTCACTGCCTGCTGGTGGGAGTCTGAGCTGAGTTGAGGCGCGGTCCAGATACAGCCTCGTAGCCACGGTCCCGGTCTTCGTACGGGGTGTCATGGATGTCACTGGAACCCCGATGCCTGTCCGATATTACTGCTGGTGAGCGATCATCGATCCGGATTGGTATCGTGCGCGGTTCAGCGCGTGTTCTCGGCTGCTCGAACTCTGGCACGAGATCCCGATCACTTCTGCGTGGGTGCGTGTCTTCCCTATGCCGACTCATGACTCCTAGAAATGCAAGGCACAGTCTTCACCGCAAGGATAGAGATGTCGCGGATGTTGGGCGGGCGGCGACATCAGGCGGCTCGGCGACAGGTCGAAGCTCTGAGATTTCTGAGAAGGCCAATACAGTATGTTCTTGACCAGCTCTGTCTGGCGAAGTGCTGGGCGTCGAATGAAAAGGTCATCAACTTTTCGGCGGCAAGTTAGGCGCGTAATTAGCAATGAGATACCTGAAGATGGGCGTCCATCGGCTACCCCTGTAGGTCCGTGGGGCATACGGAGTATGCTGCTATCCTGCACTGTGCAGACGCGGGGATGCCATTACTCCCTGTCGATTAGCATGGCCAGTGTAGACGAGGGCCTGCTGGAGGCTGCAGTAGGCTGGTAGCCACAACCTACGGGAAGCGTTGACAGTGGGGCACTAACCATGATGATGATACTCCGCACCAAGAGCAGTACGGCTGCAATACAGACAATGGGCCTTCAAATGACTGTTCATTGCGCAGCGCCAGGTCCTCCCCACGATGCGGTAGGCAGACGCTAGTGGCCAACCCACAGTGCTATGGCTCGTTTAGCCACCAGGATGGCCTGCTTGGCGCTTTCACGGGAGACTGCGGCATGCGCGCGGCTGCATCATTTCCCGCCTCCTAGCCCCGATCAACTGCTCTAACCGAATGTGCTAGCCTGATTGCAAGGACCATTCTACGCTCTGAAATTGGACAGCAGTGACTTCGATTTGTGATCTTCTGCCGTCAACAGCGACCCAATGGTCTCAGAGGCACTTGATTTAGTATTACAGAGCGATCTGCGTAGCTTAGCGATGAATGATGGATGTCTTCAGCTATCTGTGGAGAAGCAATGCAAGCGCGGAAAAGTCCCCCGAAGGGTAAGTTCTTCGTCCGTTTCCAGCTGCGATCACTCGTGTACCCTAATATCATCTCGTGTAGTGCGGCAGTCTGCACAGATCTCCTTTTGGGTGAAGCGCTAGCAGGCTGCGGAGCTTCACAGGATAGTGTTCAGCAAGGTGGCGGCCACAGCAGGAGCAGTTCTGTCAACAAGGCTATCCACATTCCACCAGAGACGAAGCTCGATCCCGCGCTTGCAACGACGATGGACACGGCTTCAATGGGCAATGCATCTGATGCTCATTCGTCTACTGAGAACGCCGAGGCACTGCAAACGTCTGCCGCAAGCCAGGATCCATCTCGACGAAGTCCTTCCGACGCGCGCGGTACGGATGCAACGCCCTCTGTTCTGCCGAGTCCAGGTTCTGCAGATCAGCAACGGGCTGCGCCCATGTCTGGTGCATCACAAAGTGAGCCAGTAGCTCCTGCATCTGAACCCGAACACCCTGCAACCCACGAAAGATCACCAGTTGAGGAAGCTCTGTGGATGTGGAACGCTTTTCTTGCGAAACATAGAACCATGACGACCGTGCTGAGCGAAGTAACCCAGCTGAGACGTGCGTGTATCAAAGTGCGCAGGCTGCAGCGAGAATACCAATCTGAACGACAGATGGACAGCGTTCCAAATTCACCTCGCAGTCGCGCCCAATCCGGATCTGAATCTTCACCGCCTTCGATGTCGTTGGAGGCCATAGAATCCAGACTAGAACAACTCGACGAGGAACTTCTCCGAGAAGCAGACACCATGCTGCGGGCGGCCCCACGCGTACTTTCTAGAATGCAGAAAAGAATGCCCATGATGCTCGCCAAATATCAGCTCGATTTTCGTGGGGATACCAGCACGAGCGACGCGTCATCCGTGGTTGAATTCGAGGAAGAACTGGGACCGACCGCGTTGGAGCTTCTCAGTAAGCAAGCACAAATCCACGACCTCGAGGATCAAATCTTGCTGTATCGTCACCAGCGAAACCGCTATGAAGAAGACGCTCGAGCCCGTGCTGGAGAGGGCCGGGCTCTCTACAATGACGACCAGAGTGTCCTGGAAGATCTCGATCGAAAGATTGAAGCTCATATTGGAAAGCTCAAGATCTTGCAAGACGAAATGGAGCAATCTCGGGATTTTCCTCCAGTTGCCGATGCTTTACAGCCTCACGAGCCATCTAGCCCTGCCTGGTCGTCCGCTTCAGTGCCCTCGCGGTTCTCAGGATCATTTTCTGGAGACAACCTATCAATCATTGACCCAGCTACGAGG
Organism: Cyphellophora europaea CBS 101466; assembly: GCF_000365145.1. Taxonomy (NCBI): domain Eukaryota; kingdom Fungi; phylum Ascomycota; class Eurotiomycetes; order Chaetothyriales; family Cyphellophoraceae; genus Cyphellophora; species Cyphellophora europaea. Next base: position 2,112,474 of record NW_008481808.1, on the reverse strand, counting down.
AACTACAACCACGACTAAGAGACAGCCCTGGAACGGTAGCCCACAAGTTGCAGCTGTAGTCAGTGGTATATGTCGCGCCGTTCACGTCTGGCAGCTTGTCTACAAGGCGCCCCTGGCTCTTTTCGTGCTCTGCCCGAATACGTGGTTTCCGTCCACTGCCAACGACAGATCTCACGGGTAAATGAGCGACGCTCGACTTGGATCTAGTGCAGGGAGCACCTGAGATGTTGAGAGCAACGTATGTTTGCTGATGACGGGATAGAAGCTCAACATCCTTCGGTCCAAAATCGTGAACTACACCTCAAGTGTCGGTGAGCAACCATAGCCGGCCAACTTGAGCACTCTCACGCCATGATAGCTTGGATCAGGGACATCAAGCATCTCATTCGTCAACCTCTTCGGGGACAGTGGCAAAGACGCGATTTGCAGTGTTTGGCAAGCCCAGCCGCAACAGGCGCCACTTGTTCAGTATGGTTGGGCGAGGAGATCATCAAGTTGCGCTTCACTTCACACACCACAGGCACGAGAGGACAAACCTGATTCCCCAATCCAATGCATAAGCCAGGCCATTCGCAAGGGTATCCATCATTCGTTGCTGATGCTATGATTCGTCTCCATTGGCAACCAAACTGCCGAGCCCTGCATCAATTAGCAGCAGGTCAAAGGCGCGCGAGATCGTGCCACAAAATGCAGTGCATTCTGTATCACGTACTGGACTTGACCATCTACCGTTTCTTTTTGGACTTAGGAAGTGAGGCGGCGCTCAGTATTTCTCGGTGTCAGTCGTTTTGTTCGGCAATTGTACACTATGTTCTTGTTTTGGGAGTCACGACAACAAAAAGCGAATGTGAGGCAATACAATAGTGTAACATAGAATGTGCGGGGACAGGATTGCAACGTGGCCAGGCACCGCGGGGAACACGGTACCTCAGCAGGAGAGGATTGGCTTACATCGCAGATACGGGGGGTTAGCAACCCCTGATGTGTATCTCCACTAGGAGCTTGGGAGGGCTGTATAACAATGTTTCGGTTCCATGCTTGCTCGACCATGTTGATACGCTTAATGTCTAATTGGCGTTTGCAGGAAACACTCGTGTGTGCTCGAGCTGGGGAACCTTGTTCCTGGCATCAGTTTGCTCACCGCAAGTCGAATCTGTCACCTTACTGATCAGGGTTGTTCACCAAAACGTCATGAATGAGTAAAAACATCTTTCACGTGGCAGTGATGCATCTCGCTTTTGCCATATATCCGTACATTCTCCGCCAGTCCACCGACACCCGAGACATGCTCAGAAAGCCGTTCATCTTGGAGACCATTCCATGCTATCAACGGTCCGCTCGCTTTAGTGCGCGGATGCAATGGTATTGCAGGCTCTTCTGGCAAATGACAAAGGGCTAAGCCTCTCAAGGTTGGTGTGGACCCGGAAAGCCGAATAAACTTTCATTCACTGCCTGTATGTGGGGCTTTGGATGGAGAACACAGTCTATCCTGACCGCAAACGTAGATTGTGTGCGCTTCAGACTCGCGTTGTAGTAGCAGGTCCACTAATTTGCATAAAGGCTCGTATACACACGCCCGCAGATACATTCTCGGCCTTATATGTTCCTTCCCGAAGCATCGACAGTCTTGGCACTAGAGGGGAAGACGTCGTCAGCATTCTAAGAGGCACTTTCTCCAACTCGGAGGGTTTATACTGATCACTTCTCCCCGCATCGGCACCAACAGTAGTATGCAGTCTGGGGTATCAGATCGGCTCTCGGCACGTTGTTTGGAGTTGCAATGAAGTTGCCACAAACATGCAATGTCCTGCTGAACAGAGATGTCAACACTTGTCAACGATCCCTAGATAGCATAGTGTCTAGAATTTCCCAACATGACCGACGTTGCGCGCACCACACTAAATGGATCCAGCACTGCGCATCCTGACGGCGTTCCTTTAGATGGAGAAGTACCGAACGGCACGTTGACCAACGGCGTTCACCACGAAGACCCCTTTGCGGCCATTAAGATACCAGTCCTCGACAATCCAGCCTTCACTCCTCAACGCAAGCTGCGGGTCGTCACGATCGGAGCGGGCTACTCTGGCATGATATTTGCGCATCGCCTTCAGTACACCTACGCCAAGGAGCTCGCTGATTTGATTGATCACACCATTTTCGAGAGCAAGTCCGAAGCGGGGGGCACATGGGTAGCGAACGTATATCCTGGGGTGCAGTGTGATGTACCAAGCCATATCTACGCCTTCCCGTTTGCCCCGTCTCCAGAATGGTCGCACTTCTATTCCACGGGCACGGAAATTCGGGACTACTTCCAGCGGACGGTCAAGGAGTGGAACCTAGATCGCGATGTCCAATACAACACGAAAGTCGAGGCCACGTACTGGGATGAAGAGCAAGCCAAATGGCGAATCGAAGTCCGGCACGAAGACACTGGCCCAAGGACGGAATGGGCAGATGTCCTTATCTCGGCACGCGGTATACTGAGCCATTGGAGATGGCCCAGTATCCCTGGCCTCCACGATTTCAGCGGCCACAAGGTGCATAGCGCCGGCTGGGATCACAATTTCGATTATAGCAACAAGAGGATTGGTGTCATTGGCAATGGCAGCAGCGCCATTCAAATTCTACCACAAATGGCTCAGCTACCAGGCACACAAGTCACGTCCTTCCAGCGGACACCCACTTGGATCGTGTCCCGACACACGCCAGCCAAGCTGGTAGGCAGCGATGACCCGAGCCTTAACCCCGTGTATCGTGAAGAGGACAAGCAGAAGTTCACGGACCCGGAAGAGCTCAAGAATTACCGGAAAACCATTATCGGCAACGTCAACCGGGGCTTCAGGATCTTTGTCAAGGACTCCAAGCCGCAGCAAGAGATCAAGGAGTTCGCTACCAAGCAGATGTCGGACAAGCTGAACAATGATCCAGAACTATGCAAACAGCTCATCCCCGACTGGCCAGTGGGTTGTCGTCGAGTGACTCCAGGGGCGGGCTACCTCGAATCTTTCACCCGAGACAATGTCAAGTTGACCATGAGCCACATTGATCGGGTTGATGGAAAGGGTATATGGACGAAAGATGGGGTGCACCACGAGCTCGACGTGATTGTGTGCGCTACAGGCTTCGATGTTTCGCAACGCCCGCCGTTCCCAGTTGTGGGGCGCAACGGAGTGGAATTGGCAGAAAAGTGGAAGGACGAGCCGGAATCATACATAGTAAGTGTCCTTCCTAAGAAGCCCTGGTGCTGCTTGATTGACCTCTACCAGTCTGTAGCATGTCCAGACATGCCCAACTACTTCATCTTCACCGGTCCAAATGCCACGGTTGGCCACGGCTCCCTCATCTTCAGCCTGGAGTGGGCGGCAGACTGGATGATCAAGTGGATGCGGAAGATGCTGGCGGAGGATATCGCATCTGTTGCTCCTCGTCAGGACGTCGTCGATGAGTTCGTCCGGTACGGTGACGAGATCATGAAGCGGTTTACATGGACCTCAAACTGTGAGTACGCACACATCGATCATCGATCGTCCGTATCGCCTTGCTAAACCCTGAGTAGGCCGATCTTGGTACAAGAACAACCGTATAGACGGACGAGTCACGGCGACTTTCGCAGGCAGCGCGTTGCTTTTCCAGAAAATGATTGAGAACCCTCGGCCGGAGGACTTCGAAATCCGGTACCGGAGCCGCAACCGCTTCAGGTTTATGGGCAATGGCTTCACTGACTATGAACTTGACGATGACGCGGATCTCTCCTGGTATGTCTATCACTGATGAAGGTTCAGAAGAGTCATGACACTGGATATTGGAGAGTTGGTTCTCTAGATTTACTGCATGTCTTCGATGCCAAGGTTTCACTGCCTGATACAAACGCAACAGTGCACAGCAATGCTACAGCTTCGCTTTACCTGGGCTTGCCACCTCCTTCTTCGCCCTCTCTCTTAACTCTCTCCTCAGATACTTCCCGATCGCGTTCTTCGGTATCTCATCGATAAACACGACCCCACCCCTCAACTGCTTGTAGGACGCCAGTTGACTCTTGACAAAGTCCTTCAATTGCCCCTCCGTGAGACTTTCGTCCTTCCTCACGACGTATGCCCTCGGCAGATCGCTACCCACCTCACCCTCCTCCGTCCCTGGTATGCCGACCACGGCCGCTTCCGCGACCCCGGTGTGGCTCGCGAGGATGTTCTCGATCTCCGCCGGCGCCACCTGCAGGCCCTTGTACTTGAGTAGCTCCTTCATGCGGTCGACGATGTAGAATTTGCCGTCTCTTATCACGGCAATATCGCCCGTGCAGAACCACTTGTCGCCGTCGTCGTCCGGCAGCTGCACGAACGCTTCCTCAGTCGCCTTGGGGTTGTCGAAATAGCCGTTGGTGACCAGAGGCGATCGCACAACCATGTGCCCTGGCTCTCCAGGCTTGACGTCTCGCAGCTCATCGTCAATTTGTCTTTTGCAATCATCAGCACAGCCTATATTGTGTGGCGCGAACCGTCGACTCACCTGATCTCCACATTCGGCAGCACAAATCCAATACACCCGCTCTCGTCGACTTCCCCCTTCGGCACCGCTGTGACCGCCCCGGTCGTCTCGCTCAATCCCCAAGTCTGCCCGATATACGTCTCCTCCTTTCCAGTCCCGCCCACTTTCCGGCCCAACCGCTCGTTCGCCGCCCGCTGCAGCACGCCGTCCATTGGCGCCGCCCCTGTGATCGCACTCTCCACCGTACGAAAATGGTCTTTCACCTCCTCGCTCTTCGCGATCCGCAAGAAGATGCTCGGGACGGTATACAGCGCCGTAACACCAAACTTGGACACACTCGTGTAGAAATCCACCCAGTTGTACTTGCGCAACCAGACCACAAGCCCACCGGAGTACTGCGGGCCGATCAGATAGCCAAACAAACCGGCAATGTGGCTGATAGGCAAGTGCGCCAGCGTGCGGTACGGCGGCAGCTCGTTCCCCAGCTCCACCTGGCGCGCCCCCCACGCCCGACCCGACAGCGCAGTGATATACGTCTCCGCCACGAGGTTCAGGTGGCTCAGCATCACGCCCTTCGGCAGCCCCGTCGTGCCAGACGACCACAGAATCACAATCAGCGACGCCTTCAGCGCCACCGGATCCGTGACCCGCTCCCAATCCAGCAACTGCGCCGAGATACAATTGATGCCGCCCTCGACGCTGCGCAGACTCCACGCGCCCGGCGCCGAATCCAGCACCAGCACATTCCGCAGCGGCAGGCCACCACCATTACCGCACTCAGGCGCCGTCCGCCGCAACAACTCCACAAACTCAGCGCTGCACACGACGAGCCCGGAGCGGCCCAGCGTGACCTGGCGCGCCAGCTCCGCGGGCGTCGAGTGCGGCGACGCCGCGCTATAGACGCCGCCCGCGGCGATGATGCCGAAGAAGAGCGCGGGCACGAGGATCTGCCCGTGCGAGATGACGGTGACGACGTCGCGGCCGGCCCCGTGGGCGCCGATGCCGTAATTGGTGCGCAGGCCGTGGGCGATGCGGCGCGTGAGGGTCGAGAGGCTGGCTTTGGTGAGTTGGTTGGTCGGGTCTTTGGCGTCGACGTGTAGCACGGTTTCGGGGGGCCAGGGGGCGTGTTCGGAGTCTGGTTGGGGTGTTAGTCGCCGTCAGAGAGAGGGAGGAGGAACAGGAGGGTTATGTTATGCCGGCGGGCAAAAGGGCGAGGCTACCGAAGAGTAGGGTCAAGAGGTCGAGATTGGGTATGTCGACCCAAGGCTCTGGGCCGGTGTTGCGATAGACTATGGGTGCCATCTTGACGGCTGTGAGGATATGTAGTATACAATTCGTGTGCGAATGTGGACTAAGGATAATCGTATTTCAAGCTTTTGCTGCTTAATCAATATAATAATAAAATATCAGCAATAAACCTGCTGGTGCTATTATCCCACCATAGGCAGCCACATTGTTGACATCGCCGTCTCAGCTGCAAGCAGTTGCATTATTGCGATCTACTATTGTTCAGTAAAGAGGGGTCGCGAGCGCCCTGGCCTCGGTCCATCTCGGCGCCGACTCCTATTTCCCGAGGCTTGGAGGGGAGCAGTTGCCGGCATCTCGACCAATCGGCGCAACCCACATTCTGATGCGCGTCCAACGCCAGTTGCAGGGTTGCGTGTAGTTGTATTACATGTTAGTATAATTTGTTATATCATGCAGGTGTAGCGCAGAGGCGTTGGTCATGCTAGCGGAGGAGCGTCGTGATGCTCTAGTGGGCGACGACACCGACGCCATCCCTCTGTAGTCTTCGAGAAGTTGTCAGATGGGAAACTCGAAAAGAGCCACTATTTCGTGAGACATCTCGTGGACTTTGTTGTAAATTTCCGTGATCCAATTCTCTCAACTCGTCAACCTTTTTTGGCGAGAAAGTGGCGGAAACCGGCCTGTACGTAACCGGCCTCGGTCTGCGTGGTGATGATCAAGATATCATTGCATCTCTGACGCTTCACCCAGACATCTCGTGGTAAACGGTTTTGCGCCGGGCCGGCAATTCCACAGGCTGCACTTGATCACCGTTGGTCTCATGTACGCCGGAGATGCGCTTCTCATTGCCTCCTCCCGGACGCACCGGAATGACTCCCGATACCGGTATGATGCCGGAAGAACGGATATTATTCGCAGCCTTGACCTTGCGACGAAGTTTCAAACCCCACAACAGCAGGCCTAGGATAAGTACTACCGCCAGCAAAACTCCGATGGCAATGGCAGCTATCAGTCCGCCGCTGAGACTGGACGATGAGTCGTCCGATGGATCTGACGAGTCCTCAGTAGGAATGGCGCTTGACTCTGATGTCGAGTCCGAAGTTGGGCTGGAAGTGCTGGATGGTGTCGATGAGGTGCTGGTCGCCGATGTATTCGATGGCAGTGGTTCGCCTTGCTTCACCAGTATGAAAGCTGGGCTTGTATCGTACTGAGTGGAAGCTTCTTTCTTATACGATGTTCCCGTCGGTATGAAAGCTAGTAGAAAGCGGTCGTCTATGTCGATTTCTTCATCTCCCACCGTTATTGTCCAAGGATAGGTTCCCGCTCGAGTGATGTCGATATTCGACCCCAGACGTGTGGCATAATTGGAGTCTACCGCGCTGATCCACAGATCGCTGGGACCTCCAGTCATTGCATTCCAGGAGACTGTGACCAGGTCGGCGTTGGAGAACGCCGTGGTATAATTAGGCTGGGATCCATCGGGAGTCAGCCATGCAGACTCTTGTCCTAGAACCACGCTCAAAAGACTGAACACAAAGGTAATGGTGAGGTTATGGCGAACGGCCATGATGGCGGGGGACGGGACAGTGTCGAGCAGAGACTACAATGATCGAAGTTGCACAACGAAACATGCAAAAGCTGGAGAAAGGAAACATGAAGACCAGCCGGCAGAGCCGAAAATCGCTTCTGCCGTGATAGGCCCCCAAATTGGTACCCCTGGCTACCGAGAGTGATCTTCAGGTACCGGACTGAGACGGGTTTAGCGCCCACGCAAGCGTCTTGAATTTGTGAGCCAAGTCACGAAGAGGGCATAAAACCGTTGAACGCTTGATACCTGTGCGCGTCTTCCGAAATCTTGGTGCGAGACTCTCCTCTCGAATTTGGCAGCTTGGATACGCTCTGCTGTCACATAGTTGGCCAGAAGTTGGAGAGTGAGCAGTGCAGAGTTCAGTTTTGGGTGCGGACGCATTTTCGGCGCGGGTCACTGCTCCCTTTCACGCTATTGATCGCTGATGACGTTGCACCGCACGCAACTGAGACATTCGGGAATGGCAAAATGCTGCGCCTCGGTGTCTAGCTTGGTGCAGCAACCTCTGCAGAAATTTGCTGCTGTGGTTGTTCAAGAATCCTCCGCAGTAAAGGTCCTTTGCTGTTCGTTTTCTCTGTTGCGTCTTGCAACAGTCTCCTGCACGGCCTGTAGAACGTCGGGGTTTGATCTTACGGCGGTCATGACCAAGCTCTCCTTCATACCGTCACGAAGAGTTCGCGTATCCTCTGCGCTGCCTTTGAACGGTGCCATCTGAAGCGCCAACATGTTGCTAGCCTCCCCATCGACCCTTGCAGACGCTTGTGAAAGATGCTCGAGTTGCTGTAGGATGTGCTGGTTCGGGTTCGCCTTGCTCTTTTCTGAAGGTGGTGCTAGCTGGGAAATAAATATGTTTAGCGACATAGACAGACGCCTAGCCACAGAAAGAATCTGGAACGGTAAGAGATGTGGTGGGAGCAACTGAGGAAGCGCCGCATGGGCCAACGTGCCGAGCCCGACAACGGTCGACGGCGGATTCCAGGTGTGAGTAAGGAAGTACAGCTCCAGGAAAGCCATAACCGCAACAGCAAAGTATCGCCAGAACTGACCCCATCGACTTAACCATACGTAGTTCAGCACGATGAGCATCGCGGCATTGCCAATATATTGCGGCAGCTTCGTCTTCAAGCCCAGATAGACGTAGTCTGTGGTTGTCTTCAGCCCGGGCGTTTGAACCCGCACGACCGCAGGCCCGAAACGATCGTAAGCGAACTTCTTCGCAGGATCAAGGATCGTATCTTGTGCTAGCTTGAGATGCAGGAATACATCTTCAGCAACCTCGGACTCTCGCACTTTGTCCGGATGAAATCTTGCGGCAAGCTTCCTGAACTTCGCCTTGACCTCCCGTTCTGAACTATCTGGCGACACCCCCAAGGCAGTATAGAAATCGCCGGCAAGCTCGATATCGTACAGTGCTTGCGCAACAGTGTAGACCAGGTAGAGGCAGAGAACAATGATTCGGATTCGGCGCTGATGGTATGCATAGAGCGGCTCGCCTGGCTGGGGGTGGCGTCTACCGGCAGTGATGGTTGTGCGATAGTAGAGGCTCTGCAGTATCCTCGTCGCTTGCTTTCGCAAGTCAGCACGCGCGCTCGACGCTAAAGAGGCAGACTTACCGCAGGCAGGAAGGCCCATCCAAAGTAGGACAGGCCAGTGCTCATGACATTGTCCGCCATTTGCGCCTGCCTTGATCAGATCATCGAAGGAGGCAGGTCTCGATCACTCCGATCTGAACTTTAAGGAGAGAATTGTTTATCTCTGTTAATCGTAGACTTGACGAGGGACGGGAGACGTGTCGTTCTCCGGTCATTTAGCATGTGTCATTTGATCCGCGCCTTCTCCTCGCGCAAGTTCACTTCTCTCTCTGTTGCATAGCCAGCCGCTAATGTGGGTTTCTATTCCTTGTAGGTCGCTACATGAACAGTATATCTATCTAACTCATCATCGAGAATCTTCGGGACCTGAACCTCCAAAGCGAGGATCAGAACCCTCGTTTGCGGCACACGTCTCAACTGCTTCAGCACGTGTTATCAGCGTATGACCATAGCTGCTCTCTTTCACAGCCCATAGCCCTGGCGCTGGCCTGTGTGCATACCTGCCCTTACATAGCGATCCGCCTACAATGGACATAGTTGTGGCTCGCCGGCGGGTTCGCTACGATGGCCAAAATGCCTGATGCAGCCGCCGTCGTTGGGACATCCTAGAGTACCGACAGCTCCGTAAGCGTAAGGCCGTAGGAGGCTAGCTTAGCGAAGTGGCTGTTTCGCAAAGGGGCGGGAAACGTTGTTGCGGTGAAGCCAGACTGGACAACGCCGCCGTCATGGTGCTGAGACGAAGCGTGACGCTGGAGTATCGAACGATGTTGCTTCTGCGATCAGCAGGGAGTTTGGAGTCCTGGTCAGTCGGATCGTTCAGTGCTACCGGGCCTTGTCAGACCTGGCCGTCCCTCAGTGTCGGTGTGTTGCCTGGCGACAGTCAGACCTCGGGATTGGCCTTGGTATTGAGTCTCAGTAATTTGTCCGGATTGAGCAAACACAGCGGGTCGAGTGCGAGTTTGATCTGCCGCATCATGTCGACACCTCCGTCTCCTAGCTCTTCAACAACCATGTCTCTGTACTCCAACCCAACTCCGTGCTCTCCAGTAATGGTCCCGCCCATCTCGATTGCCAGGCGCTGGATCCAAGTAATGACCTCTCTCGCCTTCTGCTTCTCATCTGCTGAATAGAAGACCGATGTATGGAAGTTGCCGTCGCCCACGTGGCCCAAGCAGTTCCCAATCAGCCCACTTTCAGCTATTTTCCTTTTAGCCGCATCTACCGCCTCTCCCATCTTCGATATCGGCACGGCAGTGTCTGCACTGAGAAAGCTATCGCTCGGATCCTTCTTTAACGACATCATACTCCACAGCACGGATTTCCTGGCTGCCCAGATAGACTCCTTCTCGGCATCTGATGTGGAAAACTCGAAGTTCTTGCACTTGGAGTTCTTCGCAAATTGCTGTACAATTTCGATTTGTCGCTGCACGGCCGCCTCGTCCTTGCCGGAGAACTTGAAGAAGAGCGTGGGAACTTCAGCATACTCCTTGTCGCAGTAGCCGCCCATGTTGACGGCCTTCATGGCCACATCACAAAGTAACTCCATGGCAGCCACGGGCATGTCGCTTTGGACGACTTTAACTGCTGTCTCAACGGCCTGCTGCGTGGTCGGAAATGCTGCGACTGCAACACGCTCATTCTCTGGCTTGCTGGTAAGCTTCAAGTTGGCCTCGGTCACAAAACCAAGTGTGCCCTCTGAGCCGACGATGATACGCGTAAGATCGTAACCGGAACTTGACTTTCTTGGTCTAGCCCTTGTCTTGACAACCGTGCCGTCAGCGAGCACAACCGTCAAACCAAGTACCCAGTCTTTCATAGTGCCGTATCTGAATGCATTCGTGCCACTACACCCCTGAGCAATCATTCCACCAATTTGTGCACCTGGACCGGGATCCGGTGGGAAATACAGGCCCTGCTCGGCGATAACCTGGTTCAGTTCGCCGTAGCTCACGCCTGGCTGCACCGTTGCATCAAGATCGTCCTTTCGTACCGCAACGATACTGTTCATTAGTTTGAAGTCAATGCAAACACCACCATGAATAGCAGCCAAGGTGCCTTCCAAACTTGTACCGCCGGAGAAAGCAGTCATTGGAATGCTTCGCCGATGACAGATCTTCGCTACCGCACTGACTTCCTCGGTCGTGCGTGGAGTGACAATCATGGCGTAGCGATCAAGCTCGCCTCGTGGGGCAGCAGACCATTCTGTGCTAGAATGCGCGATTCGTGCTCCTAGATCGAGATCAACACTGTCGGCGCCTAGGATTTTGACAAAGTCGTCCTTGGCTGCCTCGAGGTTGCTCCGTGAAAGGTCGTACACAGCGGACCGCATCGATTTCAGGGAGCACGTCGAGGAGGTGTGTGCACCTCCGATGTTAGACGAGAGGTAGTCGAAAGGATTTGGCCGTTCTGACAGAGCTAGAGCTGTGGCAGTCGCGCCTCCCGTGGCTGCTGCAGCTACCCAGAGCCCGCTTCGCGTTCGAGTTCCGTGCGCGCTCCCTCCAGACCCAGGAAATCGTTTGAATGACTGCTTCGCCCAGCGACTGACAGCTCCTCGTAGCTGGAAGCCACCCAGCGCCCCAATGAGGGTGCTGATGATGAGCTTGACCATAGCTCCCAAAACGGACTGGCTGCCGTCCTGTGATTGAGGAGACTTCCAGTCTCGAATGGTTGTCTCTCGATCCGATCAACAAATCATTTTCGTGCTCGTCTCCTGGCCTCGTTTCACCTATAGCGTCGACATCATGAAGAGCTTGCTTGGAGTAAGGACACAGGAATGGAGAAGTGCATCACACGTCCCACCGTTCCACCGTATTCTACTGGCTGCGTACCATCTTAGTCACGGCTGTATATGCAGGTTTGAAAGCTCCAATGATCTTGTAGGCATGCTGGTATCACATTCTGTAGTCTGGGAACGAGTGTTTCCAAGTAATCAAGCACGTTGGTCACCGACTCGGAAGATACGCAATGTCCCAGGGCAGGAGCAGTGGCAGCAGGAGCGAACTTGGCGTCGAAGCTTATCATGATCTCAAGCGACTTCAGGGCTTTTCTCTTTCCCATCATTTGTTCAATGTCCAGGCAACTGTAGTTCCATTGTATCCGAGACAGTGTGTGCTATTGCTTTGTTTGATATCCTTGTGCATCCAATTTCACCAATCGTTTGTCCTGTCTTGAGGTCCGCAGCCACTTAAATTCCGCACCGTGCTCGCCCTGATCTTAGCGACTGCCAAAGTCCTTTCTCTCGACAGTATGCCGTCGATCGATGACTCTGCAGTCAGACCTTTGATGCGACAGTCAGTAACGGAAAGAGGCTTGGGGTTTCCAGTAGCTTACTGATCGACGGGAATGGTTTCGCCACCATCCTAGCCCCTGCGATCCTGTCTGGATCTTTATCTTGTCGAAGCGGTGGTTAGTAAGGCACCAGACGCGGTGAGATCCTAGTGGCTTACCGATCGACTGTAATCATTGTGCCACCCTCCTGGCGCCTGCGACCCTGCTCAGGTCTTGCCTCATCCGGTCGTGGATTCGTTTCGCCTTCAAGCCGTCAGACATTGTTGTAAATGGGGCATAGTACTCACTTGATGATCGAATGATGCTCCCCTGTTTTCTCTAGAGCTGCCACTTCCGCCTGACGAATACCGAAAACCCTTGTGGACGAAAGTGCGCTCACCATTTCCTCGCCTTTGTTGTCTTCTGCTCTGCCACGGTCGACGGACTTCCACCTGGGCACATGAAGCCATAATGGATGAGTTCGAGGGCACTGAGGCTGGCCGCATGAAGCCATACCACCAGCGCCCGGGAAACTCGTCGCCATACCGGGTGAGCTCAGAAATTCTCAGAAATGGTTATCCGTCAGGTCCCCATCGCAAAAGTCAACTGCACATGCACGTGTACCGACCGTACTTTCACTCCTCCACGACTTCGAATCCTACCTACCCTGGGCGCATGAAGCCATAAGTAGGATGCGGGACAACACTTAGGCTGGGTTGCTCTGGCAAAGTGCTGTGGTTTTATCTGAGCAAAAGCTACACACGATTCATATCGAACTACTGGTGTTCATCCACCCATAATCCTCCCACTCCCCCTCAACGCCAAAGTTTACCCCGTCGGCATCATACGCCGCAAACAAATCGCGCCAGAACCCATCACCCGCATCTCCATCCGTCCCACCCAGCGCGCCCACAAAGCCAGCAGCGCCCGTAGCAGCGCCTGCAGCCCCTCCACCCCCAAACAACAACCCTCCATCCACGGGACTCCTCATCGGCTCATTCACGCACGCCTGTATGACGGCGCCAAACTTCTCGTGCTGCCGCTGACACAGCTTCAGCACGGACTCGGCGTTGGGCCAGTAGCGGGCGATCTCGCGGCCGGGGCCGATGGCGCGGCCCAGCTTGGCGTGCGCGCCTGAGGCGAGGATCACAGAGCGGGCGTGCGCCTCGCCGGAGATGGCGAGCGTGATGTCCTGCATGAACTGCACGACGACGGCCATAAGGGCGGTGTTACACGGGAAGTGGCATTGGCGGATGTGGTCTTTGGCGACCATGATTTCGAGGGTGGAGAGCATGGTGGAGGCGGCTTCGGAGCGGACTTTGAGGGCTTCGCTGCTGCTGGTGGTGGTGTTGATGGGGTCGTTGGTATTCGTACTAGTCTGGGTGTTGCGGTTGGGGCGGTGGGCGTGCAGGAGTACGAGGTGGTAGTTGAGGCGCGCTTGGCAGGAGAAGGCGTCGTCGCCTGTGGGCAGGGTCACGGCCAGGGAAGCGAGGCGGGAGTTGATGGAGGCGACGAGACTGCTTTGGAGAGATACGTGGGCGCGGGGTGCGAACAGGCGCATGGCGTCTTGAGCGATGTAGCTGAGGGCGATGTTGAGCTCGAAGCAATCCCGGCGGACGCTGTTGTCCGGATTGTCGTCTGGGTCGAGGTAGTCGTTTGCGCAGAGATCAGGAACGTCAAAATCTTCCAATCGTATTGAGCATGGGCGCCCGAAATGCAGAGCGGCGAAGGTCTCGGTGTGAAAGAGAGTCCACCATACGAAACGGTAGCGGCGGCGGTCCCAGGTGGGCATTGGTATTGATACCCGAGATGAGAGTTCTCGATGCGCACCAAGGCCGAAAGCGATGCGGCTGGCCATGCCAGTCCATGACCACGTATTGCAACTGACCTCATCCGCATTCTCCTGATGCCATGTCATCAGTAATGCGGCTTGCACTAAGAAAAGCCTGTCGTTCTCGTAGCGGATATGGAAAAGCTCACGGGCTCGCCTGTATAAGGTATTCTTGACCGTCGATCGTGATGCAGCAACCAGGGGATGATCAGTCACATGAGCGCCCGCCAAAAGAACGGCTTGGAGCAGTATCAACGGCGGAGGATTTCTTGGGTCGTCATACTGGCGTCGAAATAGAGGTTCACTAAGCACCGGGAAGATCGGATGTATATGCTGGAAGTATGCCTCTACCAGAGCGTCTCGCACCTCCCGAGTCGGTACGCTGCCAACGTCTCGCAAAAGATCATCACTCACGGTGAAAGGCAGCACACCGGGTTTGGGTTTCCATGGTAATGGTGACTTATTAGCTGGGAATGGAAAATGGTTGGTGAGGTTTGCAGGTTGCTCGTTTCCTACCAGGGCTGCCAAGTTGCCAATGGGAGTGCCAATATATACGACTCTCGTAGGATCCTGACCCGAGAAGAGCTTCCAGTTCGAGGTGGTGACGCCTTGTTCAACGAAATTGGAGAGACTGGTGCTGATTTCTGGCTTTGTGCTCTGCGCAGGAGAGCGTTCCGCGGAGGGTGTCCGTGTGGGTGCGACTTCTTCGGGCAGCACGCGCTCGTTGATATCACTGTGCTGTCTTGAGATGGAGTGGCGAGCAGCACGTTGCCGGGATGCCGCCGGACGCCCTGCAATGACTTTGTCACTTGGACTGCATTGTAGCCCACCACGCCGACATGGAGTACAGGGCGGATCTGTGTAGGCAGCGTCGCATCTCACCTTCCTACGTTTGCATGTCAAGCAAGCAATATTCTGTCGTCGTCGCGGCTCCGAGATAACGGTGGAGCTACTGTTCTCCATTGCTCTTCATTCGCACGGTAGTCAGGGTACAGGTAACGAAGTTGTCGGTGCCGAGGTCTTTTTGAAGCTTGACAGGTCATACTGGCCAACGTAGAGCGGCGTCGGTTCCGAGCAAGTCCGAGTCGTGATCGAAGAGGAAATGGAGGGCTTCCAGCTTTTGAATGAGTGGCGTGGACGATATATTGAGAGGTCCAGAATTATCGGCGGACCATTTTAAAGGAAGCAGTGGCAAAGATGGCGGGACTCTTCAATCTTAGCGGCAAGACGGTGCTTGCCACTGGGGCGACAAAAGGAATAGGTCAGAGCATGACCTTGGCTCTGGCAGAAGCCGGCGCGGATGTGATTATTCTGCAGGTAGGTGCAGAGATACAGAGTCAGCACAGTCTGATCTAGCTCAGGATTAACATCCGCCACAGAGAGATCTTAGCAACACCGATACCAAGACCAAGGTAGAAGCCTTGGGTCGAAAATGCACCCTGATTCAATGCGACATGTCTGAGAGAGAGCGGATCAGCGAGGCCGTCAAAGAAGCGCTGAGCGTCAGTCAGGTCCATGTACTGCTGAACTCTGCAGGCCTACAACGACGCTTCCCAGCCGAAGAGCTTTCGTACGAGGCTTGGGATGATGTTCAGCGGACCAACTTGGCGGCCATCTTCGCGATGTGTCGGGAAGTTGGAACTCGATGGCTGGCCGAGAAGCGGAGAGGCGTTATCATTAACGTTGCATCGTTGGCCGCTATGCAGGGCGGTATCAACATGGCCGCATACGCAGCGAGCAAAGGCGGCGTCTTACAACTGACCAAAGCGCTGAGCAACGAATGGTCAGGACGTGGTATCCGTGTTAACTGTGTCTCTCCAGGGTAAGTACACGTGATCGAATCGAGCTTCCAGCCAGTCTGACGAGGCAGATATATCGCTACGGATATTAACAAGGACGTTCGGACCAAGCCAGAGTACAAGGCTAACTACGACTCGATCACCAGTCGCATCCCGATGGGTCGCTGGGGTGATGCTGACGACTTCAAGGGCGTCGCTGTCTTCATGGCCAGTGATGCATCGGCATATATGTCGGGCGAGAACCTTGTCATCGACGGAGGCTGGATGGCTCGGTGAGAAGCAGACATCGGAACTCTGCCCACGTCTTCGCGGCCTTGCATAGATAGAGATATAATGTTTAGAAGAAGGGGAGAATCGCGCACAGATCGTTGCAGCTCACTTTCGACTTGCCGCCGCACGGTCCTCGTGCGATCGCGGAGCCGATGAAAGCTTGAGTTTTGCCAGATCGGGCAGCAGACTTGCTCCTTTGGTTTGGACGAGCCGCCAGCATTCATCTTCTCGCGAACGCCTATTCTGTATGCTACTCGCTGAACGATTATAAAAGTGACCGGATCTGAAGTCGTTCGCACTTCAAGAGCGTGAAACTGATCGTCTAGACGGGTGAGGCAAGTCGTGTTGCAGCCCAGATCAGACTTCCAAGATTGACGCGTCATAAAACCTTGGACTCAACATCTTCACCATCTGCCTCGGCCATCTCGACCCTTCTCAACAGACAGACAGCCATCGTTACTATCTAGTATCTTCTCTGACGACGGAGGAACGCTCACTTGCGGTCTCGCCGTTCACTTGGCAAATTGACCTGGCTCGGATATCTTTCCCCTTAGCGCTCCCTAGCCCTCCAAAGTCATGGACCTCCCTCCAGTTGTGTGCATTCAGTGCGGCAAGGGCCCGCTCGGCATCAAGGTCATAGGACCTACGATAGGATTCTTCGTTACCTTGGCAGTTGGAGTATGTTCCCGCCGATTCTGGCACTGTCCGTCCCAGCACTGCCAGTAGCCCGGCCTTGCACCGTACTGATCCGATGCGTCTTGGCAGATTGTCTGTTGGCCAGCTTCTCTGTTCTGTTGCTGTTGCGCAACAGATACTGGCAAAGAGTACGTTGTCTAATTGAAGGAGCTCGCGCAAGGCGTTCTGGACGCACTGCTAACTCGAGCAGTGTCGCAACCGCTCCTATGAGAGCCGGTGGAGCAGTGAGCGACTGCTTCCCGATATGAGCGCAGCAGCGACTATGGCTCAGGCCTGAAGCCCTTCTTTGAGCACTCCGCTAAATCCAACAACTGCTCCTTGAACCAGACTTGAGAAAACACTGAAGGCAACTACCATAACCGGGTTTCGGAGAGTGGATGCGTATTCCAAATTGGGCGGGACTTCAGCCCCTAGCTATTGGACCGAATAGTCCCTATAGCCTTTCCCATTGCTATAGAGAGATCAATCAACGGAGCTGCTGGCTCATCTCCTGCTAACCACCACCATTTCTCCACTCTCCTTTCCCAAATTAACCGCAGCAATAGGTCAACTCCTCCTGTCCAGGGTTCTTCACCTGACCGCCAGTGGAAGTGGGTGCACCAACCGGAATCTTGATGCTATCCCAGTCGCACAGGAACTTGCCCAACAGTGCCCCAATGAATATGCTGATGATAATGTACCCGTTGAAGTACATGGCTAACAGCATGATGAAGTACGCGACCGCAAACGTGGCCATGTGGATGACTGAGCGGATGAGCTGCTGCAGAGGCGAGGGCCGGAAGGTAAGATACTGGTCGGGATACGTCGGCGGGTTGTTGGGGCCGCAGCAATCCTGAGGGCCGGGGTTCGAGAACCTCGCTGCCGCCTGGCGTTGGAATTGCTGGCGGATGTGCGAGTCGTATTCCTTGCCTAGGCGCCGGAGGAACTCGAGTGCGACGACCAAGAAGACGACACCGATGCAAGACGCGGCGAATGCGCCTTTGGATGTGACGTGCCAGGACTCGGCTAGGAAGCCTGTTATCGGTGCGGTCAGTATCTCGCTCGAACATACGAATTATGTGCGTGTCACTAACAAGCATCAATTGTGTACCAGTTCCACAACATCTACGATCGAGTCAGCCATGCTTCAAATGATGGTGATGGTGTCGCGGAGTGCTGCACTTACAGAGATCTTGCACGTTGGGCCATCGGCCCCCATATCGCCGTGGTCCATCGTGGGCTACGTTTGCAACGATCACGACAACGAAGTCGAAAGGTGGGTGATGGTCTCAAGGTGCGAATTGGTGGCTTTGACACAAGTCTCCCCAGACAAGATGAGTCTGAAGTCCAAGCGGAAGAACCCAAACCCAACGAACAGACGAGACCACTCTATATCCTGATCAACGAAGCGGTGGGAAAAGAAGAACACCGAGGGGCCGTGAGCACATATCAAAAACAAACCTGCTCACTCAAGGTTCGCGAAGCAGCAACACACCACCCGAATCCTGCACAACTTTATTGGGCGGTCTGCACGCAGGGCAAACCGCCTAAAGATCTGAGCTATCCCACCCGAGCCCTTCGGTCCTACTCGACACCCTTGGTCGACCACTCAGATCTGCGTCTTTCTCACGTCTAGGTCCTCTTGGTTCGCACGCCAACGAGGCGGGAAGTGTAGGAGCGGGCCCTGCCCGCTTGGAAAACCTGCTCATGCCAAGCCTCGCTGGAGTCGGAGGAGCACGTTTTCGGACCCACTCGTCCTCGGCGACGGGGAGGACAAAGAAGTAGATTGAGCGGGAGGGTATTTGAGCGATCCGGCGTCGCTCTTGTCGGGGGATTCTATACATGACAATAATGGGAGGCCGTTGAGTGGACGAAGCGTTACTGTCTTCGGCCGAAGAAATACTCCGGACTACACTTTACTTTTTTGCTTCCGGGCACCAATAACGATGGCGTCGCTGACAGATAATCCACCAACGTTGGTGGTGAGGCAGCACATTCAGGACCATGCGGCAGCGACCGCCATTGAGAAACACTGGGGTTATGCGGAGCGCGTGGTGCCGTGTGTGGTGGACGCAGGAAGCTGTACGTTGCACCCTTCAACTTACAACCACTATGCATATCTGGACTACGTTGACTCACGGTTTTTTCTACAGGCGAGTACCTCGATGTCGTGTACGGCGCCCACGACCAGGGTATGCTCTTCGTGGGCATCATGTGGATAGTCTTCGGCGGCTTGATCCTCAGCTATGCCATCGGACGGCGCCTCATTCCTTCGCGTCAACCGTCCCTCAGTGCCGCCAAAGGCGAAGAAGCACCATCTTCTCCAGAGAGCGCCCATCAGCCGCTCCTCTATCGCCTTTCTGCATCCCTCTCCGCCTCCCTCCGCCGAAGCCTCCTTCCCGAGTCGCTACGGCCCATGTTCGGCCGCGTCACCCGCCTGCAGCTCCTGATCCTGGCCTTCCTCAGCACCTACCTCACCATTTTCACGTTCGTCGGCTATCGGTACGCCACATGGGTGACGCCCGTGAGCAACACGCCGGGTGTGTACAACACACGCAGCTCTCTCGGCCCATTCTCCGACCGCATCGGCGTCATGGCCTACGCGCTCATTCCGCTGAGCGTCTTCCTCGCGAACCGCGAATCCCTGCTCTCGCAACTAAGCGGCATTCCATACCAGTCCTTCCAGTTCCTGCACCGCTGGCTCGGCTACATCATCACCGTGCAGTCCATCGTGCACACCATCGGCTGGACCATCGTCGAGGCGCGGCTGTACCAGCCACAGCCCAAGGTGTGGAACAGCTTCATCAAGCAGCTCTACATGATCTGGGGTGTCGTCGCCATGGTGCTACTGAGCCTGATATTCGCCCTGTCGCTGCCCTGTGCCATCCGCCGCATGGGCTACGAGGCCTTCCGCAAAGCGCACTACCTCATGGCTGCGATCTTCATGGGCGCCTGCTACGGCCACTGGGCCCAGCTAGGCTGCTTCCTCATCGCGTCACTGGTCGTCTGGTTCCTCGACCGCTTCGCCCGCCTGCTGCGCACCTTCCTGCTACACTATCAATTCCTGCCTGACAGCACGAGCCGCATGCGCTTCCAGCCCGCCAGGGCACGCATCACTTCTTTCCCCGACGAGAGCAACGGCGACATCGTGCGCTTGGACTTTGTCCACAACCACGCCGCCTGGGCCGTCGGGCAGCACTTCTACCTCTGCTTCCCCGAGAGCAGTATCTGGCAGAGCCATCCGTTCACACCGCTGAGCTTGCCGAGCTTGGGCGGCGGCAACGAGGGTCAGCGGCACAGCTACGTCTTCCGCGCCAAGGGCGGAGAGACGAGGAAGATCGCTGAGCTGGCGCGCGCGAAGCTAGCTGCCGCGGCGGATACGGCAGAATCAAGCGACAAATCGGTGGAGGCGGGCAGCACGAGTATGCTGCCGCCCGCGCTGCAATCGCAGCGAAAAGCAACACGGGCGGCAACAACGCCGGTAATACTGCAGGGCCCGTACGGCACCGGTCACGTCGCGGAGCTGCAAGACGCGCCGGACATGAACGTGTTGCTGGTGGCAGGCGGGACAGGCGTGACGTTCGTGCTACCGGTGCTGTTCTACCTGATGACGCTGCCGGTTCCCGTCGACGCGCCCAAGGACCGCAAGATCGAGCTGGTGTGGGCGGTCCGGAGACGTGCGGACGTGAAGTGGGTGCAGCAGGAGCTGGACGTGCTGCAGGCGGCGAGCAGGCGGATGAACCTCAGCATTCGTATCTTCGTGACGCGGGAGGGGCAGAGCGCCGAGGAGACAGTGGTAAAGGGGGCGGCCTGCTGTAGTGGAGAGGCCGTTGAGAAAAATGGGGTGCGCGTCAACGAGGAGGCGAAGACCGGGCTATCGTCGTCTTCCTCGTCCTCAGAGACGGGCGACGAGATCCAGGAAGTGTCGTCGCAGTCGCCGTCGCCCAGACGCTTCTCGGTCCAGCAGGCTAGCCGCGCGGAAGCACTGCAGGCTGTGACGCTGCGTCCGGACATGGCCAAGGTCGTGACCGAGTTCGTCGACAGTACCGTGCGCGGACCGACCACTGTCTATGCGTCCGGACCGGGCGGTCTCATATCGGATCTAAGGGAGGTGGTGGCAAGCTGTAACGATGGAGCACAGGTGTGGAAGGGCCATGAGAGGTGGAGTGTTGACCTCGTCTGCGATGATCGGATGGAGTGGTAGACTTGGCTTCAAAAAGAGACGTGAGACAATGTGTAGTTGGATATCCTCCTACGTGATTGCGTATCTGGCCCAGGATCTCGTACCGTTGTTCCCACCGCAAAACGCAGGTAGGATCATTCCGTGTTGCTATCACGAAACGAGCAAGTGACCATCGAACTTCCCGCGCCTTCACGGTCTGACTGGGCGATTTTTCCCTCTTATCTTCTACCATGCGGTGGCATGCAATCAAGCATTCGTCTGTGCGTAGCTTATCTCGAGACCGTTAAAAGCCACGCGATAGCCGAGCCAAGTTGGCACTGTGCTTGGTACTTACCTAGGACAAACATTTTCTTGGCTGTGAGAAGAACAGACAGAGAACCGTGACTTTCAGATCGCAGGAGGCTTGAACCCCGCTGGGCTATTCAGCCTCATGCATGGCGTAGGCGCTGGCTTTCATGACGAGGTGCGTTTCCCCAAGCCCCAGGGTCGTGGCGCCGTGGGGGCGGCGCAGATCTACAGTAGTATAGTAGTGTGTGGCTACGGGGCACAGCGAAGCTACTTCGCATCCTCGGATCACGGAGTGTGCGAGCACCATCGATCTCTACGGAGCCGTAGGGTTTCTTGTCTCGATAGCTGGAAAAGCGGGTTGCAGCAGGGATCGCCTCAGCTACTGTATCTCCGTATAAGCGCAGAAACTCTCTCGGCCAAAGACGTGTCCGGCCCACCATCACCTGGGGCAGTACGAATGCCTTGAACCCCGCATTTTAGCTTTAATCCATGACAGCATGAAAAAGTACATCGAGTACGGGTCCCCCGACACCGACGGACCTACAGTTACATGTCACAAGACGTTCTTTTGCCACACCCAAAAGGGTTTGGGGCCGAAGCTAGCTTTTGCCAGTGAAGCACACATGTACGTGGAAGTAGATGACCGGATGGGGGTGCTGATGATGGTGGCTGGCGTTTCCACGGCGACTGTCCCAAGACGGTTGGAGGCGGTGGACGTTAGGGGCTGTAGCCGTGTCTATCGTGCACTTGTGGGACGAGTGACAGAAGCGAATCTGTGATCAGCATGCAGGGGAGGGACGGGCTCGGAGGTAGGGAGCGGGGTTCACCAGGACTGGGGACGGGACCACTGTGCTCATGACGGGGTGGATGGGAGAGCTTATGGAGCTCGAGCTGCTGACAGCTACAGGACGGTTTTGGGTCATACGCTTCGAAATTTCTATTGACAGAAAGAGAGACCAAGCTTTGAATATTCAAGAAAATGCTGTACATTTTGATGAGCCGTAACTCGTAAGGATCGTGGTAAACATCTCAGCTATTAGCCATTACAATAGGCGGCGATATTAGTGCTGCTTTGCTTTGCCGTACCCGTGAGCACTGCTGCCATTTTCAGGTCAACCCGTGCTTCAACCTCGAGCCGGTGCAAGTCGATGCTTTGCATGAGACTCCTTTCATGCAATCGTAGAGTATGTGAGAGGTGTATGCAGATATGCAGTCTCCATCATGAGCAATGAAATAGTTTTACCCCAACTTATCCCTTTCCATTACAAAACGCTTCTGCCGGGTCGAGCAAGCCTGCTTCTTACAGCATCGCAACGACACCGACGAAACCCGCCGCAACAAGACCGGATAGGCCAGCAGTAGGGCGAGGCATGCCACCAGTGTAGGCGGAGGGCGAGCCGGTCGCAGCTTGAACCTGACCGTCGCTGATCTGGGACTTCATAAAGGTCAGCTTAATTCGAAGACGAGACATGGTATACATACGACGGGGCTGCCAGTAGGTGCTTGAGGTTGACCATCAGAGATCTGGCTCACTGGGGCACCAGTAGGTGCTTGGGGCTGACCATCAGAGATCTGGCTAACCGGGGTACCAGTAGGTGCTTGAGGTTGGCCATCAGAGATCTGGCTCTGTAGTTACGTTAGCTTCTTGCTGTCCGTGCTAGTTAGAGTTGGGAGGAGCTTACCACTGGGGCACCAGTAGGTGCTTGTGGCTGACCATCAGAGATCTGGCTCACGGGGGCGCCAGTGGGTGCTTGTGGCTGACCATCAGAGATCTGGCTAACCGGGGTACCAGTAGGTGCTTGAGGTTGACCATCAGAGATCTGGCTCACTGGGGCACCAGTTGGTGCTTGAGGTTGACCATCAGAGATCTGGCTCACGGGGGCACCAGTAGGTGCTTGAGGTTGACCATCAGAGATCTGGCTCACTGGGGCACCAGTAGGTGCTTGTGGCTGACCATCAGAGATCTGGCTCACCGGATTGCCAGTGGGTGCTTGAGGCTGACCATCAGAGATCTGGCTGACCGGGTTACCGGTGGGTGCCTGTGGTTGACCATCAGAGATTTGGGACACAGGAGCACCAGTGGCTGCCTGTGGCTGACCGTCGGAGATCTGTGAGACGGGAGTTTCTTGGGGTTGACTGGAAGGACGTTAGCTCAGTATTGGCCAGCAGTGCCAAGGTTTTGACGACACCGCCATCACCATCGAGCCTTGAGGCATGACGGCTACAGATGACTTTAAGATCAAAGAGGACGCTTACCCATCGGATTTTTGAGTGACAGCGCCGGTTTCGGCCGGCTGGCCATCAGAAGCCTGGGTGGCAGCACCGGTGCTGCCACCACTGCTACCGCCGCCGTTGATAGCCTCGATGTAGATCTCGTTGCATTGGCCCGAAGTCACATCCTCGGAGTAGAGGTTGTAGAAGCCACCACTATAGCACTGCTTCCAGACAGCTTCATCGCCGATAGCAAGCGAGCCGTTTTCGCACAGAGAGAAACCGGCAGTGTAGATGGCACCGGTCTGAGGAGGGTCATCGAATTGGAACTGGTAGTTGGCAGCAATATAGCCAGTACGACCAGCTTGGTCCATAAGAACACCACCCTTCAGTGTCATGGTGAGGATTCCGTCTTGTTGACGCTGTGTCGGGTCAGTACTGTGGTAACATCCCCATAGGATATAGACGTACCTTCACCTTGGCTGAGGAGCTGGTGACATTGACGACTTGGATGTTGAAGGTGCCATCAACATCAGGCTTGCAGCCCGCGGGTGCAGAGGCCTCCGGCGAGATGCTCTCGGTTACACCCTGTGGGAGAGGATTCGACAGCGCTGTGGAGGCCAGAGCCAGAAGAGCCGCTGTGTATTTCATGATGGCGATGTGTATTACCGCAAAGAGACGATGCCGAGCGAGAGTGTGCAGACCGTTGAGCGAGTGAACAGTGCTGCGTTGAAAGGCTTCAGGTACCTGCTCTCTAAGTCACTTCAGGCTGTAAAAAGAAACACCTTGTGAGCGAGCGGTCGCCATAATATTTGAAGAAGCTGAACTCCGAATGGTCATGGTGGAGCGGCAGTATGGTAGGGGATGATGCAAGCATATGCATGCACATGCACCATTTGCGGGGTCCTCGAAAGGTGTAAACGAGTAGCATCGGACTGTGAGGCATCACTCACACCATGACGAAGGGTGTACTAAGTGAGACATGCATGTAGAAGCCGTATCTGGTGCGTAATGCCGCAGTGCAGAGTGTTTAGATTGGGCTAGAGTCGTGACCCCACGTCTAGAACAGGCTGAGAACGAGGTCAAACAGAAAGACAATGGGCAACGGAGGTCCGGGTTGAGTGCTCGTGATGGACCACACGCCATGTCAGAACATGTTTGCTCCCGAGGACCTTTGGTGGTGTTCGATCAAGATGTTGACAGGGCATCTGATGGGGAGACAGGTGAGGACTGATCGTCGACAGTGGCGAACAAGAGCAGGAAAATGGAGCTTGGATGGAGGTGAGTAGAGCTTGGAAGCCCACAAGTCCTGTGGCCCGTCAACGGACACTGACATGCCGATCCCTGGATGAAGATCTCGTAGTCGATGTCCGTTGGAGTCGAGGTGAGATGCGTAGTCGTACGCCATACGACATCGGGGCGAGACAGGCGGCTGACCATTAGTGACGAACGAACTAAACTCACTGCACAGGACGGACACTACCGCTGAAGGAGGCTGTGATCAGGGACAGGGGAAATATGTCAGCTGTGGAGGATCGTGAGGCAATGGAAATGTCGTGTCCATGGTGTCATGAGTAGTCGTGCAGTATACGCGGCCGCTCCAGGTGGAAGGAGCGAGTGGCCTCGGTCGATAAAAAAGAAGAGGGGCTAAGAAGGCTAAGACTTCGCAAGCGCAGACAGCCCACCGCAGCCAAAGCTAACCTCCACCCCTCCCAACCGTTCCTCCAACCCTGGCTTTCTTCCTGCATCCTCTCTTCTCCCGCGCTTTTCCTAGGGCGACCCGTTCTCGTAAATCCCATCGCTTCGGAACATACCCCTCATCTGTCTCCTTGTCGCTGCCGCGATCCGCCTTAAATGTCTACCTTGACTGATGCCAACCCTTTAGTTGCAAGGGAAGGGTATCCTGCGCCAGGCCCCTCTCCGAATCAAGTCGTCATCAAAACCAACGGTTTACCAGTCTGTACTGCCATTGAGCAGGTCTACTGAGCCGCACCCAAGCGTCCAGGCTGTAGGTCTGTGCATAATTTGCCTCTTCTTAGCACATGCCTGTCTAAAATGTCTCGCTTGTGCATGTACAACCCAGCCTCTACATATCACCTCTGGCTCGGACGTAGCACTCCGGCCAAATGAGAATGAGCATCATGTTCTGCTTCCGCCATCTCGTGATTAACAGCACCGAAAAAAAGTCTACCCCAGCCTTCTCCATAGTCTCAGCAGCTCAGGCTAAACGACATGTCCGCGTAGTACCTTTTCTTAAACTGCTGACTGCACAAAGACCGATTAAGTAGCTCAAAAAAGTAAGCTATGACAGCATCCAAAAGCTAAAGACTTACAATTCTTACCGACACTACCGACACTACCGACACTTGCCGCGCTGGTTCCTTGAAATCCAGCCAGCAACTCAGAGAGGCATGAAGATTCGTTTGCATCTCCGGCAAGCTCCTCCAGGTGCCGGACTGTCCAGGTCTTGCTTCTGCAGGGTTGCCCGGCACTCAAATCGACCACTTCCCTGCTCTTGAGCCACAGATCATCGGACGAGCCACACCAACCCCAGATCTTGGTGACGATCTCTCTTTTCTCAGCCACACCTCTCTAAATACAGTGCCACCAATGAATATCACTGACACGTGATCCTTGAGAACAAGAAAAATACCTGACCACACAACAAAAATGCCTCTACCGACAGACATATGTGGAATCTGCATAAATCTGAAACATTACTAGGCCCATAAGCACCCCATCGCTGGGGGACCGTGGTCTGCTCCACCTGTGAGCGTTTGCTCGGCTAAACAGGTGGGGGAACCTGGTCTTCACATGCGAACCGCCTGATGGCGATTGTGCTGAAATCCGCGGCCCTTCTTCAAGAGAAAATCGCAGCTCGCTATGACCTGCCACTCCTGCAAGGCTCGAGCTTTCCTCTTCAAACGCCTCACGGCCACCGGAGCACATGCTCTGAGCCAAGCACAAGGCATCATCACAGTCGACCAAGGCCCGATATTCCGTTCTGATGTGGGCTCGGTCTTCTGGCTCCATCTGATACGGGTAGGTATCAAAGTTATCACGTCCCGCAAGAGAAGCTTTCGACCGTCATGTCTAAGCGAGAGGACCACATGGCTCCAATTCATCGCCGATATACGGACGCACCGCCGCCGCAGTCATGCCTCCTCACCTCAACATTTTCGGTGCCCCTGAATGGTAAGGCCGATCGATATTCGCGAACAATGAGATCCATTTCGTTTTTAGAAGCAGCTTTCAACAGATGTATCTGATCACCTCAGCCACAACCGACTTCGGAACCTGTCCATCTCTCGTTCACAGACACCCGAGCTCTCGGGTCAAGGCCGCGTGCGTGGACCTCTTCAGTCACTACGATATCGCGTGCCCGTTTCCCCAGTCGTATACTTGATTACCAGAAACAGACCTGCCTGAACCGTTGCAGCCGAGTGAGCCTTTGGTGTCGACGAGTACCTCGCCCAAAGTCGATTGAGCACGTTTTAGAGACACGGGATTCATGCTACACACGGATGCTGGCGCTTCAAAAGCTAGATTGCTCTTATTACGTAGCAAAGAGTCTCAAATAGGCCTAAACCACAGATCCCGTGCGTGACATGGTAGTACAGGCCAGTAAGTCATTCATCGCAGTCGTCTTCGTCTTCGTACTCGTACATATACATGGTAAGCATGATTTGGATAGCTAGGTAAAAGAATCGAAAAGAACCAAAATTCCAAAATTCCAAACGAGCAAAGAGTCCAAGCTCAACAGCGAGAGCGGGCACAGACTGACAGCCATTCAACAACGCCCTCGCTTTCCGAATGTGAAAGTAGACGTGATCAGAGGACTTTCCAGCGCCAACCGCTGCTCCATCATCGGGCACCTCGATGCAGCCTCGCCAACAAAGCCAAGCTCCTCAAGGCATTAGAAAGCCCACCCTCCATCCCCCATACCCATTCCGAAACCCATCGCCACGAATTCGTCGCCGAACCCATATGCCATCGTGTTCAGATCCAGGTCCGGGAAATCGCCCAGGCCGTTGTTCGCGCCCATGGCGCCTGCATACATCAAATTGGGGTCCTGCATCTCACCAGGGTTCATACCGGGTGGCATGGTATTCATTGGTGGGGCACCTGGTGGAAGCCATGATGGTTGAGGCTGATGTGATGGCGGGAGACCTGAATTTGGGATCGGCGCGGATGGGTTCATCGCTGCCTCGGAGAGCATGTGAAGGCCGGAGCGAGGAGGCTGAGGCTGTTGCTGCTGCTGTGGGTGAGGCGCTGGCTGTTGCGACCTATGGTGTGGCTGCGCTTGCCAGCTCGTGGTGGTGCCGTCGCGCTGTGAGCCTTGCGAGTATTGCTGCGGGTTCTGCGCAGATACCGAGGGCGTCCGCTGTGTGTTGAGTGGCGTGCGCTGCCGGGAGACTGGGTTGCTGCTGTTGCTGTTGGGATCCGTGCGGCGAGTGTGCCACTGCTTTAGCATGTTGAAGATGATGCTGAATTTGTGTGCAACCTTACACATCCCGCCCTCGGCGGTACGGGCAAGACAGTCGATCAGACGGTCGAGGTAGTAGTCTACTCGCAGGTCATCAGTGCTGATAATGGACCCGAACTTGGAGCCTTTCGCCGACACGGCCGTGTACATTTTGATCAAGGCCACGGCGGCATATGAGTTGCGAACGAAGAACAGTGTTGGTAGACTGCGTAACTGCTGGACATCCATGGATAGGAACGCATGGAAAACGTCATGCACAGATCTCATGCATGTAGTCAGGGATTCAATGTGAGCTGGCGTCACAAAGTCTGGGTCAGGTGGCCCATCTATGGGAGTTGAGTGGAAAGGCGGCTTGAAGTCGTCGATGTTGTGGTTATGATGCATGGCGATTTCGTGCATGTACAGGTTGATGATACCCTTTACATGTTTCATAATCGGTTGCTTGAGCATATTCGGTGTAGCAGACCTCTCCCACTCCTCAAGTTGTCGCTCGAAGGCTTTGAGATGATATTGTGTTTTGTGATCGGTGAGTGAGACCTGCGAAGCAGGGTCATCCATAGAGAATTCGAGCCCGATATCCTCTGCGATATGCTGAGCTCTGACGAGGAAGCATAGCCACTTGTCAGTGGGTGCTGCATCTTCCGCATTGCTCAGTATATCAACACACTCGTCGGCATAGTTGCTCCAACGGACCAGAAGAGGCCGCCGGAGAGACATCGAGGAATTTGAGCACATGAAATAACAACCGAGCCAGCAACGCCGCGTCTCGGCACTCATGGGATCTGGCAATGAGCGCTTGCTGTCGGTGAACGGCCGCCAGAGTGTGAGACTGCCCTTCTTGAATCGCTTTCCCATGCCAATATCCAGCGCCATGACAGCCGCAATGTGAATCAGTTGGTTGAAGTTGAGCTCTTCGTATTTTTCTGGTGGTTGATAGAAAGTGGTCATGCACTGTATGGTTTGCACGATTTCCAGGGACTTCTCGCCCCGGTATACTATCCGATCGGCAAGAATCTTCGTTGCCTTCATGATCAGCTTCGGTTGCAAATCGTTTCTGATAGTACCAGAGGCAACAGCGAGAACTGCGAGGAAGAGAATTGGTTTCTGTCTTCGAACGTCTTCCCAGTTGGTGTTCGGCGGGAAAACGACAATAGGGAGATGTATGCACATATCGCTGACATATCTCTCGAAGCATTTTTGTGCAGTGACAACATCGACAAGACCCGAAGCCACAACGTCCACATTGGACAGATCTTCGTACTCCTGCTTTATGCGCGGCTCAGGATTGTAGGGTGGTGGGTAAGACGGCCCAGGGGTTGGCGAGGATTTGAAGGCTGCTGCTTGTTGGGCTTTGTGTAGCTCACCACCGAAGTAGTCGAACTCGCCTGTGAGCTTCCTTTTGACGCCATGAATTGTGTTCGTGGGCGAAGTACGCGTTGGTGGTGCTGGTTGGCCGTGGGGCCATGGTTCAGGATACACTGGCCGAGGAGGCAATTGACTTTGCACAACGGGGTGGTGGATGTCTGTTTCACTATGGCCCTGAGCTGCAAGAGTTGCAGTCAGTGCGTCAATCTTCTTCTCCAGTTCTGCCACCCTGCTGTCTGTTTTCTTCTGTCGCTTTCGGCTTGGGACGGTGACTATACATTGCCTACCGGCTTTGGCGCATCTCTTGCAGGTATCCGGGCTGTTGACTTCGTCAAATTCGCACTTGACCTTCAACCCTCGACACGCTTCACAGGCTCGGGTTCGCTTCTGGTCGTTGGGATCGTTGGAATCGCCTTTCGGGCTCTGGTCGTCGGCAGGACTTTCGTGGGGAACAGGCTTCTATTTAGTAAGGTTAGTCAATGCGTGAGCCTGGGCTGATGCGGGATGTCATAGTGGTTTGATGTATCTAGCATTAGGGGCATCTTCAGAAGGGCTGAAGACAATGTCGGTCCGCCCACAATCATAGACACAGGCCGGGCGACTTACAGAGTAGTAGCTTGGTGTCGGTGGCATGCCCTGAAAGGCAGTGGTCGGCGACTGTTTGGTCGATTGCACAGGAGAATAAGATTGGGTTGGGCCATTTTGGTATGTGTCGCGTGGCTTTGGCGACGTGTTTACCGAGTTCTGCTGTCGCAAAGCAGGATCAATATTCTGTGTGGCATGCGCAGGCTGGAAGGCCATGGCTGCGAACGCTGGTCAAGCAAAGAAGCGAACGACGTCAACAGATCGCGGTTTCGGTGGTAGAGTCGGAGGTCGAGAACGCCGCGCACCGATGGAATTTCCACGCTGGCTTGGACTTTGGTATACGAGTCCTACGTCAACCTCGCACATGGGTCATGGTCGAGCACTGCAGTCGTCTGGGGCAATTATTCTCCGGCGAACCCAGCTGCGCGAAGAGTACGAAAGGGAGTGGGAAGCTGTGTAACGGAGCAGAGGAATCGATGGTGCCTTTCTTGAACCGACCAGTCGGAGTTCCAGGTAACGCCATCGCAGAACAGGACAAGCCATGCCACTTTCCCCCTCCGCACTCCGGCGGACCGTAAGTAACGCGGCTGAAAAATCCTACCTCCATCGCCCCTTGCAGGCGCCCAGGTGGCGTAAGGAGTTGTTTTACTGATACGTAGCCGTATGGCGCGCATTCTATTTCCTAGTACGTCAGGGATAGTGAGCAACACAATCACGTCCAACAGATTCGTACGGCAACGTCTGAGATGTGCTAATGATGAGATGCATGTAACATTAGGTATTGAGCTGATGGACCTATTGCACCAGATAATACCCAGCCTTTCCCTCCTCCATGGTCATTAATCATGTCGTCGTGCCGTCTAGAAATGCATATTCGACGCCTTGTGAACTGGACATTCGGCCTTTCTGTTCAGCCATGACACAATACACTCCTTGTGAAATTTGCAGAAGCACTCCAGCCGTGCTAATTCATCTCCTGGATCGTACTCGACCATACAGATCGAACACTCTTGTGCGTTACCATCTCCTCCCAGGCAGTCTTTTTCCGACGCAACAAAAGATATCATGTGCACTGCATTGGGCCGTGAAGAACTTCCTTCGCCAGACGAGTGATCGCGGGCACTGATGCAGTTGATGATATGCGCCTCCCGTTCGCTCTCATCTCCATCCAGGCCAGCTGGAGGAAGGGCTCGTCGGCAGATAGGACAAATATCTGCTTCGTTCAGACGAGGCCGTGTATGTCGGGGCGCTGGTGGCGTAGTCCCAAGATCACGCAGGTGCTGGTCAAACATAGAATTACCACGAGACCGTCTATAAGGCTCGGGCGCGATTCGATTTCGTGAATCTAGCGATGCATATCGTCCATGACCATACATCGAAGAATGTGAGCTGCCAGAGGGTAGAGGAGGAAGTGGGTTCTGAAAAAAGTGTTAGCAAAACTGTTCTTGTGAGAAAAGGAAGATATACATTATGTGGGCCAAACCTCGGATCATACCCAGGTGGGAACATCGCTGATGGACCAACCATGGATGACGGTCTCGGACGACCAGTGAATGATCCAAACGTAGGCGTGTTTGCAGTGGGCATGGGGCTTAACGTTGGCAGTGTTCCCGTACGATGGCGGTTGGGAGGACGGACAGGCCCAGTATGCGATGGTCTTCTTGGTCCTTGAAACATTGAGGTGAGAGAACCAGTTGGTCGAGGATCTGGATCAAGATTCTCCGTTGAAGGTAAGTTGGGCAGCGGGTCTGGTTGAGGATCTGGCACACAGGGATTGCACAGGCGAACCTTTTCACCGCCTTCTAGATGTCTCCGCGCAAACCGACCATCTCCATCTTCATCATCGCCCGTCAAATCGATGGTCTCGACCCTATATCCCTCAGTAGCCGTGGGTGATGCAGACTCTTCGGGGCTTGGTGGATTGACAATATATTGTCGTGGTATGGTGATTCGATGGGGCGAACACTCATTGCAGACTACTCTACCACATTTTCGACAGTGATGACGCCGGAACAACCATGTAAATGGCCTCCAACAGATTGGACATTCGGAGACCTCTGAGTCAGGTTGCCAGTGCGGTACGACATATCTCCTAGAGTTGGTAGATGACGTCCTGCTTTCCTGAGGAGGAGGATGCGGAGGAGCATTTAGCGGTGGAGAAGATCCAGTCAAATCTACCACCTCACGCTGCTCTCCGTGTCTGTTCGCCGAGGGGCGCTCTGCAAATGGTGACTCTTCGTCCGAATCAAGTAACTCCTGCACCGCCCGGTCAGCTAGACCCATGGGCATCTGGCGCCTTCTTCCATGATCTTGGGCGGAATTAGTAAGCCTTCTCTTTCTGTCCATGGCGGTGATGATGTCTCGCCGCGCCTGTGCATCAATGGAAGGTGGCAAATGTGGTGTTGATCCGTCTCGACCAGTGACGGACTGCGGGTTGATCGAAGAGGATCCAGTGAGATGATCTGGATATCTGGCATCCGTGAGACTGCTCTGTCTCCTGGGATAGGAAGGATGGTTGGGACGGGCTGGACTTCTGTCAGGCAGAGCCGGATGCATGGGTGGGTTTACGGAAGCCACCCCGGACAACGAAGATTCGGGATCAGAGGTTGACATCGCGCCTGCTGCAGACTGCTGAAGTAGGAGCGGCGTCTATATCAGGATACTGCTGTGTTTGAGGGTTCAATGATGAAAGTGCATCGAAGAAGGGAATCATGCCACGGGCACAATCGCAGCACGTGGCGTGGTTCTAGAATGACAGCAGTATAGAGAGGACGGAGTACTAAGACATGGTTAGAAACGAAGGCGTTGAACAAGTGCCTCGCTGGAGAAGTGGCTCTTGCATTCGCCACGAAGTCTCCTGCAGAGCATTCAAAAGTGAGTAACGTGAGATGCAAGGTGTGTCAGAGGGACGAGAGGAGCAGCGGCATATGCCTGCGGTCCCTGAGCCTTGGCACATCAGCCTCAATCCAACCACAAGGCTGGCACGTGAACTGATAGATGCACAGTTGTCGCGTGCTTGCTCGGAAGCCCGGCAAAAATGCGTCTTCGAATTAATTGGAAGGGCACAGTCACATTCAGTAATGACCCTTATCGATATTTGTTCAGAAGCGGAACTCCAACACAATATGGAAGGCGAAGCGTTGGATGGCAGCTACTGCAGCACGGTGAAGACATTCAAACGACCTCCCTTAGGCCACTTACGTGGCACCTAGGTGGCTTGTTGACACTGACGGGGAGCGCAATAATGAATCGAGAGATTACAGACTGAAACACTGCAGGTGTTGCTCCGCGATTTGCGACAGCAGGTGTCACGTACGTCCAGGACGAATGCTGACATGCGATTTATTGCCGCAACATTTTAAGGCCGAGGATCTAAGTGAGCAAGTGCTATACTATCCCTCCATCCGCTGCTCCGTCTTGCCAAAGCATTCGCACAAGTTCTAGGCAACGTGATCGTGAGATTCAATCGATTTGCGCTGCGGAGAGCCTGGCTTAGGCGAGTCCCTCCTTTCCTAGCGGCATGTCCGGGCCCTGTAAGCTTTACCAAGAGTTCCTCTTGAGGAGTAGTGGTTGCTAAAACTGGCCTGGAACCAGTTCGGTTGAGTCGAGTTGGCAACATCCAGGCTGCGGGAGCGGCATCAGAGTGGACGCTGCGGCTAGCTTGCCATAGGCTACTGTCCACGGCACAGCCCCCGTTGCCCACCAAAAGTTGAACTCCCGACCTGACGGCATCCTCTCATAGTCAAACCCTTCCAGCGCCCAGTCTTCATCTTTGCGCCACCTGCGATTTCACTGTTTCATCATCCTCACGCTCGCTCATACTTCAGCCTGTATAGTCTCCGACAACATTCATGCGCTCCTGCCGCAAGATCACAGCCCTATCGTTCTTCGTCGCTCTTTCGTTACCCAGCTCGACTTGACCGAACATTCGAAACGTTTTCTCCTGCATGCGATCTTTCTGGTCCGAAAAAGTGTCAGTGTGCAAGTGGTCTACGTGAACCCAACTGCGAGATTAGTCGATTGCCTACAAGTCTGCGGTCGAGTCCCACCGCTGCGCCGAGTTCCTTCGCCGTCCGATCCCATTCAGCGGGCTTGCCCACGGTGGCCTACAGCGCATTATGTACTTTCCGTAAAGGATTGTCGACGCAGGCAAGCTTGAAGATGAATGAGTCCTTGTGCCTGGGCGGCCGTAGCCGGACATTCAGGTCGTGGCATGCAGTCCTCGGCCTTTTACTGCTGGTGGCAACCTGTATCCCCGTCGCCGACGCTGCGTTTGTCGAATTCACCAATTGCCTCAGTGGTAACATTGTCGACTCCGATCCCCAGCTTCTCCAGTTTGTTCCTCTGAATGTATCAGCAGTCTTCGATCTTGCTAGAGAGAACCAGCCCCTCAACATCACCGTCTATGGTAATGTGACCGGAAAAGCTACGGACGAACCTTACCCTCCGCCGAGTGATCCATCATGGAATGACACGAGTAATCAATTTGGCAAGATACCGGATTTCATAAGTGGGAACCCCGCGTATACGACTCTGGTGGGCGAGCTGAACGTTCTGAGCTATACGCCCTACACGGTGCCTGCAGAGAGATTCTGTAACAGTACTGTGCAAGGCAATTGCCCTCTTGGTCCTGCATTCTTCGCGACCCGAAATGAACTCGACCGTCTGCCAGCTTTTGCAATTCACGCGCAGATGAACTCAACGTATTCGTTCACCTCAATATCGGCGCGACTGAGAATCCTCGCCGGTGACCAAGCTGCAAGCTCATACGGCTGCGTTCTTGCAATTATAACTCCGGACCTTGGTGATACATTGAGTGGCCTGCTAAGATACCTACCCCTAGCCATTCTCATTATGGTCGGTGTGGCGACCATCGCAGCAGCGGTGCTCAGTCCCTGGGGAAGCTCCGACATTTTCAATTGGACCAGCAATTTCGGCCGCGATGAGGATCTCCTCCGCCTGGTCACACCCGGCTTCGCCGACTGCCTCCAGTATCTGCAATTCATCGTACTCACCGGCAGTCTGACCCTCAATTATCCGGGTTTCTATCAGCCAGTTGTGAGCCGAGTGTCATGGTCTGCGCTCATGTTCAACCAAAGCTTGGTCAGTGGCGTCCATTACCAGCCTGTTGTTGATGGCGTCTACCAGTACGGTACCCGATCGATTTACGGCTTAGACCGCATGACGCGCTTGGTTGGTATGGGCTCTTCTCGCGATACCTGGGCTGGCATGATCCTTTGGCTGGTAATCATTGTCGTGGCGATCGCAATCCTCACTCAAGTCGGCTTCGCCTGTCGCTGGGCATATCGACAAGTCGCAAAGATCGAAGCGGAAGATCTCCGGTCCAAGAACGGACCTTTCACGGCCGGCAACTGCATTCGGATCTCCCTCAACTACTTTCTCTTGCCATTGGCGTCACTCTCCTTCTACCAGCTGGTAATTGCCTCGCGTGGACCATCTTACTCTGTCGCCATCGCAGTTATCCTCATGGTCGTCGTTATACTATTCTCGGTTAGGCTCTTCTTTCTCTTTCTCAGGACGAAGCCAAGAGCTTTTCTTTTCGACGATTTGATCACTGTTCTGGCATATGGACCTCTGTATAACACCTACTGTGACGATGCCGCGATGTTCGCTCTGGTGCCCATCGTTGTCAATTTTACCCGCGGGATAGCAATTGGCGCTGTTCAGCCATCTGGTGTGGCTCAGATCGTTGTTCTGGCAATCTGCGAGATTGTTATGATCCTCACTCTCAACGCGTTCCGGCCATTTCCCTCGGCTACCTCGATGAACATCTACCATACGTGCTTCTCGGCCATTCGCTTTGTCACTCTTCTTCTCTCAATCGCCTTTGTGCCTACTTTGGAAGTGTCGGACGGAACAAGAGGTTGGATTGGGTATGCGATACTGTTGATCCACGCCTGTGTGCTTGTATTTGGCTTCTTCTTGAATGCCGTCCAGACATTGATTGAGGTTGTTGCGCGGCTCGCTGGGGCAGGGGGCCATAGCGATGATGGCAGCGCTACTAGAGGTGGCTTGGTCAAGGCATTTGGCATGCGTCAGTTATCGAGAAGGGTACCTCGGCGTGCCACGCCACAGGAACGTAACAGCATGGCTTCTGGAGCTGCTATGCTCGAACGTATGGACACAGAACCTAAGGACCTCAACATGACACGATCAAGGACCAGGAGTATCTCTGCAAGCTCAACATTGCTTTTGCAGCAAGCACGAAACAATCCCGCTAGGATGAGCCAAAATCTTGACGGGCTTAGCGCTGGTCAGAGTACACCCGATGCATCCAGCACTGTGTCGAAGCGGTTGACGAACCGATTAAGTGCTCAATCTGCCGGAGGCATTGTCGGACTTCAACATCAGGTTGATAAGAAAGATCCGTACTACCGACCACCCAGAAGGAACACCATGGATGCTCTCAATTCCCCGGACAAACGATCAAGTGCAGACTGGTCTAATCCTAAGACCGGTCTGATGGCTGATGAGCAAGCCATGGTTGACGATGACGCTGGCGAAGGCACCTCCCGCTTCGGCCGCGGGGAGCGGGATGACTTCGAAGACTTGCCAGTCGATGCATCCAGGCCTGCCAAGGACTACGCTGTGCGAGAAGTTGACTTCTACTACGGCGTTCGAGGGCCAGCTCTATCGAGTGGAACACGGAAGCTAAAAACTGGGCCTGCTGATCCAACAGGCACTGTATCCTCTGCGACCGGCTGGTTCAAAAACCTGTTTGGTGGTAAAACGCATGAGAAACATAAGGGTTTTGAGGTTGTCAGGAGTGCTCGGGCACCCCCTCCTGGGCTTATGCCACCCGCGCCAGGCACCGAAAGAGCGATCCAGGAGCCATACCGCGATGACCCTCAGAGCCCGGTCGCAGCTCGAGCAGGTAGAAGTGCGTCTCTACACTCAGTCTCCCAACGCCCACCACGGGAAAGCGCTCTGTATGATGATGCATCGAGCAGCGATACTTCGGATGACGAACCTGGGAGCCCCAGTCCCATTCCAGCGAAGCCGCCATCACTTCCCCTAATAAATACGGTGGGCGATATTGAGCTGCCAAGTCGAATCGGGTCGGAGAAATCTCGTAAATCTCGGAAAGGTCAACGTTCAACTTTGGAGGATGTTCCTGCAGTGCCAGCTATTCCCCGCAAGAGCTCTAGGAGGCATTCTTCTCGAGATTTGGCTGCACCATCAGCATCACTAACGGGACCTGCTGAGCTGTCTAGCATTCAGGGTTCGCCCAATCAGCAACGAGGTAGTCAAGCTACCATGAAGAGTGCGAGCCGCCTTCCATTCACAAACGTACAGGCATCGCCCTCAAAGGTCAACCGCCACTCGATGGGCGGAGATTCAGTCGCGTCAGATTACATGCATGTGGGCGACGAGGAAAATGCAGCGCCCGTGTCATACACTCAGCATTTACGGCAGACTTCGTCAGCACTAGGAAGCCATGCATTTGACGATCGACCGTCTAGCGTGGGTTTCGTACCACAACATCGCGCAAGTGATGCTATCCACCACAGTCCAGACTCGACGGAATTCGAGGGAAGTGTGGCCGAGGTCCTGGGCCGGCCAAGTCGAGCGCGGTAGATGATCGACTATCGAACCACAAGCAACATATTATCTGGCAAAGCTATCACGACGTTTACGAAGTCATTTGGAGACATACTAAAAGCATTAGCATACACTGTAATGAATTGGCGAAACAAGCGTCTTTCAGGAGGAAGAACGAGGAGTATTACAAGTAATAGTTCTATCATTCTCCGATGTACATATTAATTCCATCCCTTGACAGCACTTTTTGCGGAGCAGTCCTGCACCCTGGTCCAATAGAGTCCAATAACGCACGGTACCAACGCTCGTTTTGGGAGAACTAGAAAGTCAGCTACTGTCTCGTCCAGCAGCGGGACGAGGCACCTATGCAGCTCTGGCCTTTCCCGCGTGTTGGCGCCGTTGACCTTTGAAGCAAGAATTTGCGCCGCTTAACCTCAATGAGCGCTCGTGAGCCCATCCCCTTGCCATCGGTAGACATCCAGTTTATATGCGAAGATCACTGGCGCTGCGAAGATCTGACAGGCGCGCCGCTGGTTCAAGTCTACGTTCATTTCGCCTGTTCTCGGCTCCCAAATCCGAGTGACGTCTAGTGGTGAATCTAAGACTGCCTCACAGAAGGTTTTGGTTGCAGCAAGAATTCGATGCGGCGGAAAGCCAGGAGTGAGGTCCAAAAACATAAGACACAGGTGAGCCACCAGAGGGTCGAAGACTCCGTGTATGTCCCACCACCTAGACTTTCCTGAGAGCCCAGGGTCCTTGGGTTATGCACTACCAAGCTTCGTTACTACCTGGCAAAGACTTGCCAGTCATCGCTCGGTCGGATACTGGCTAACCATCAACTGGGAATAGGATCGTCACTGCTTGGGGTAGTCCACTCTTGTATCAAAGTGGACTTCCAACTCCTACGCCCAGCCGTGACTCTGGCGTCGGTGCGCTCAAATGGCTCCGTCCTATGCTCCGCTTCTCCAGCTTCCGCTTATCCTCGTTTCAGCATCGGCAATCTGCAGGACATCCCGAGATGACTAGTGGTTGCTAGCGGTTGAAGTTGGCTTGGGGCACGTTTTCCCATTGGCTCCGACGTCCCCGCCGCAATATCATAGCACGACATCGGATTTTGCT
The DNA here is from genome assembly GCF_000365145.1 of Cyphellophora europaea CBS 101466. Lineage (NCBI taxonomy): Eukaryota > Fungi > Ascomycota > Eurotiomycetes > Chaetothyriales > Cyphellophoraceae > Cyphellophora > Cyphellophora europaea. The sequence continues at coordinate 2,073,922 of NW_008481808.1, read as the reverse complement.
CGGTATGCGCTTTCTCACCGGCAACATCAGCTTTCAGCAGAAATTGGGTTCAGCGTCGCGTGCCTCTACCTTTCCACCTCAACGCCGATAGCGTACTTCGGGTCGCAAGTCGTTGTTTCAACCATGTTCATGTCCGGGGGTTGTCTCAAAAGGTGGGTGACCTACAGTGCCATGACTTGGGCGATTGGACTCGGATGCGTCCTCGCTGTCTTGATGGACTAGTCGATCTTGTTGGGACCACTGATCTGTCTTGACGGGATCTCGAGCTCTTGTCTCAACGAGTCGTTGGACAGATGGCTCGAGGAGCCCGGGTCTCAGTATGGTAGATGAGGAGGCGGCGAATATGGCTAACGGCTACATCACGAAAGATACCCTTGTGTATATCACGTCGAAGCCTGTGGCGGCGAAGAAAGGCGCACCGAGTGAATCGTCGTCGACGCGGCATTTGAAGTCTTGAGAAAGGGCCTCGGATGGGGCTAGGGAGGCCTTCTGACCGGGTGTGGGTTTTCCTGTTCATCAACTCGGTCGAATATATATTGGCACACAGGACAATGCACCTGTAACAAGGTGCACAGCACAGCACAGCGACAGCACTGTCGATAAACAGTGAGGAAAGGAAGCGTTCAGCGCGATGACATACGCGACACCAGGCGTGATAGCGTTTATGTCATATTTGGAGTACAGGACCAAGACGAAGGCACGATGTTGGGTGGCCAGCTTTTGTATGGCTATAGTGTTTAGCATTTATATTATGGGATCGTAATAGACAGAAATCCGAGCAGTCACACACAATCCAAACGTGTTCAATGGCCAGGGCGTACTGTTGAAGTTCCAAACCCAGCCAACTGGCTATTTACCTGTATAGCTGGGCTCTGCCCCAAGATCGATCTGCTCTTCGCAGGCATTCACTCACTCGTAATGACTCATCCCGTTCTGGTAGATGTTCGTCTGAACATCAGTCGTGATGGCGGTCGACGCAAAGCCAAAAAATGGCAGCGCTCGACGCCAGTGTCACTCATCTCTGCCAATATACACGGCAATCCCCAACCCACCTCCATATGGAGCGACCGTGGTCCTAAAGCCATTGTTGGGGTCCGCGAAATAAGTCTCTAGCTCTTTGTAGCCCTTGGCGGCAGCGGTTATGTTGTCTATCACGACCATAGCTCCCTTTCTGAGATATGGCTGCACCAGCTGCAGGGTTGGCAACGCGAGCGGCGTCCAGACTAGAGTTGAAGTGAAAGGTTAGCAGCCGCAGCGGAGGAAACGCTGCCCCCACCAGCAAATCCACCAGTCACAACTTACTGTCCAACAACAAGAAATCGATCTCACGCGGTAGATCGGTCTTCAGCGTTTCCCTCAGATCCCCGACCCGCAAATCGATCCAGCGTCCTACCTGGTCCGGAACCTGGTCCCAGTACCGCCGCGCCCGCTCGGCCTTGCTGGGCTCGTTCTCGGTCGCGATGACCTTGGCTTCGCCGCCCGCGGCATTCTGCCCCACGGCCAGTGCCAGCCAGATGGTGGAGACGCCGAAGGAGGTACCAGCCTCAACGACGAAGCGCGCGCCGCTGGAGCGGAGCAGGAGGTAGATGAGGGCACACTTGTCTGGGTCGAGGGCGACGAAGCGGTCAAGGGCGGCGGTGTGGGGCTGGGAGTCGGTGCTGATGTAGGGCGGCTCGGTGAGAGCTTGAGTGTGTAGGTCTTGCAGAAGTGAGAGTACGGCGGGGCTGGCGGAGAGGGAGGCCAGAGCTGGGGGGATGCTGGAGAGGGGCGGGGCGGGGTTTGCCATGGTGTTGCTGCTGTGCAGAGTTCAGTGTGTTCTTCACCTGTGGACAGCTGGAAGAGCTGGATCTGTCGACGACTTTATCGGTGGTGGTGGTGAGTCATGGTGGTTGAGACCAAGTTCCGAGGAGCTCAGATCATGATGCCAAGGGCAGGGCGGAAAGAAGACCGGCATGAATCTCATCACAGTCATGCGTATTCGTACTTGTGGGTGCTATTGTCAGTGAATTAGTTTGCTTGTCAGCGAGATCCGTCTGAAGCCGGATTCGACTTGATACTCAGTTGCAATGAGTTATCTATATGTGTGCATAATTGTAGGCTCGGAATTGGAAGTCATGATACTTCCGCATTGAAAGGCTTGCATGTGGAAGTCGTGCCTAGAGTAAGACTGCGGGGGCCTCCGCAGCCCTATTAGTACAGTACATGAAGGACCCTCAACGGGCTCAAAATCAATACTCGAAAAGGGACAACATTACTTTGGACCAGACGCTCCACATATTATTGATAATCATCAAAAGCAGTACCACCTAGCCAAGCTTTGGGTCTAAGATGCTTGGAGGTAGCCGAAAAAGGCTTCGTCATTCGTTACAGGGACGGAGTACCGTAGAGGAGCCACCCGAGTCCACCGCCCGGACGTCCCGGGAGACTCGCAGGCAGGCTTTGTGCCGCCGCTGCAACAATCAACGTCATGCCTTTCACGCCACATGAGAAGCTTTTGTTAAAGGGTGTTAACACCCCTGATTACATGAGTATTATCCAGATCGTCATGTGCTTTGACAGAGACAGTAACCAGAGGCGATTGTCCCATCAGCATCCGCCGCTTCAATCCGGGGGCACCACACCATTTCGCTTTCTGCCCCAGGGCTGCGTTCTCGAGAAGACTACCTGTATGGGGGTAAATGCCTTGCATGTAGGTGGCTACCAAGTTCTATTTGCGACCTCATTTTCTCCAGACACAGTCCCTGCCACCGCGCCTCCGTGCCGTGACATCCACGATTCGATGGCCAATCTCGTGTCAAACCATGCCCGTTCTCCATCGATCCCACAATTCGCACCCCAACCTCGCTCCAGTCGGCGCGCTTTCTTTTTTCCTGCCCTCGTGCACTCACACGCTCCGCACACCTTTCCTTTGTTGCCTTCCGCCCCACCGATGACCTCACCGCCGCACCCGCACCTGAACCTGAACCTGAACCTGAAGCCCTGTCACGATTCACAGAGACATTTGTCGCTTAAGCCGCAGCTTCCCGCGCAGGACATCACGAGTTGATCTGGCTTTGACTTTCCTAGCCCTTCCACTTGCGAACGCTATATAGCTGGCGTAGACGTCCATCTGCACCTACTTCACACACGTATTCCTCAAGTAACCGTTGGAAACTGCTTCTGGTCCAACGAAGTACCTGCCCACCATGAAGGGCCTCAGCATGAGCACACACGTGCTCTTCGACCAGTACAACCCTGATTCCGAGAAGGGCACTGATGTCCGTCATTCGCTGGCCCATCTCGACTACAGTCCCTTGAAGCGGGTGACAGGTCGCAGCTTGGCTATGGGAGTCTTGATCTCTATGGGCGGCTTGATTTTTGGTTATGACACTGGCCAGATCTCGGGATTCCTTGAGGTAAGCAGTCAGTCTTCTTGCACGACAGCCAGATGTTGACCCTGGTCCCAGATGCCCGACTTCTTGGACAGATTTGGTCAACGCAAAGCGAATGGCGAGCCATACTTCAGTGATGTGCGTTCCGGTTTGATTGTCGCTTTGGTAAGTGCACTTGCCGGCCTGCGAAGACGACAATCTAATTCTCGAAGCTATCCATTGGTACACTCATCGGTGCTCTGATTGCTGCCCCAATTGCAGACAAGATTGGTCGACGTCTGTCAGTCACTTTCTGGTCCATCATTGTCTCCGTCGGCTTCATTATCCAGATCGCAGCCAATACTGCATGGTATCAGGTCATGATCGGACGTTTCGTGGCCGGTCTGGGTGTTGGAGCTCTGTCTCTGCTAGTGTAAGTGCAACTTGTACTTCGACAGCCTTCTACTGACGCGTAACTCAGGCCCATGTACCAAGCCGAAACTGCTCCGCCATGGATTCGTGGTGCCCTCATCTCTACATATCAGCTGTTCATTACCCTCGGTATCTTCCTCGCCGCCTGTTTCAACTTTGGCACATATGAACATCAACGCGCCAACTCTGGATCGTGGAGAATCGTCCTAGCTATCGGGTGGGTCTACACCGCCATTCTCGGTATTGGAATCTTGTTCTTTCCCGAGACACCACGCTACGACTATCGTCGTGGCCGCGTTGACAAGGCTCGAGAGACCATGATTCAGGTCTTTGGCGCCCCTGCCCACCACTACGCCGTTCATACTGAGCTGGAGGAGATCGAAGCTAAGCTCCGCGCAGAGAACCAGATCAAGCATGGCCCCATCCGCGAGTATATCAACATGTTCCGTGCTCCACGCATGGCTTACCGTGTTGCGCTTGGCGTGACCCTCCAGATGTTCCAGCAACTCACTGGCGCAAACTATTTCTTCTACTATGGCACCACCATTTTCAAGGGTGTTGGCATCAACAACAGTTACGTGACCCAAATGATTCTCAACGGCATCAACTTCGGCGTCACTTTCATCGGCCTCTATTTGATTGAGCACTACGGAAGGAGGAAATCCCTGATCGCCGGTTCCATCTGGATGTTCGTCTGCTTCATGATCTTTGCTTCAGTCGGACATTTCTCTCTCGACCAGGAAGATCCCAGCCGCACAAAGTCAGCCTCGACAGCCCTCATTGTCTTTGCCTGTCTTTTCATCCTCGGTTTCGCCACCACATGGGGTCCTATGGTCTGGGCCATCATCGGCGAGTTGTATCCTTCTCGATATCGAGCGAAGGGCATGGCGCTTGCGACCGCATCAAACTGGCTCTGGAACTTTCTCATCGCATTCTTCACTCCGTTCATCACCAAAGCCATCGATTTCCGCTATGGGTACGTCTTTGCTGCCTGCAATTTCGTCGCCGCGTTGATCGTGTACTTCTTCGTCATGGAAGGTCAAGGTCGCACGCTCGAAGAACTCGACACCATGTACATCGAGAGAGTCAATCCCATGAAGAGCTCCAAGTGGGTTGCGCCCAGCAAGGAGGAGATGAGCAGGATCCGGAAGGAGGCCGGTACAGAGCTGCCGGTCGATGGTGATGCCGCCGGCGATGTGGAGCATAGGGGTGCCCTCAGTGGAGAGACGGAGCGGAATCCCATGGAAGATCCGGTGCCCAAATCGAACAATGGCGATGGATTCGTCGGCCATCGGGAGAGGGTTTGATGGTCCCATTAGCTTAGCTGGACATGGAAACGACTGGTTGGTTTTGGATCACCGTGGGCTTGATCACTCTCAGCGTGGAATTTTTTTCGTCCCTCTATGTTTCACGACACATGAACTAATATCCTTGAGAGGAAGATAGCTAATAGCCGGCATTGCACTCCTGATGAACTTTTACCATTGACCGTTCCATGTGTCCGACTTAGTGCGTTGCTGCTATATGTATTTATGAACGTAACTGCTCGAGGACAATAATCGGAATAAGTCTAAAATCTCAAGAGCATCATTCACGCTAGATAGTGTTCTGTGTTTCATTCGACACCTGCGTACCGCACCGCAACTACCAACAACTCCGCGCCCTCCAACTACAACCACAACTACGACTACAGACTACAGCAGGACCATAGCAAACCCCACGGCCAACGCCACGACGCTCGACCCAGCAACGACCACCGTGCTGGGAACCCGCACGCTCGGCGCCGCATTCCCGCTTCCAATCCCACTCCCACTCGAGCTCGCACTGCCGCTGCTGCCGCCCGAACCGCCACTACTGCCACTCTCATTCGCTGTCTCCGTCGCCGCCGCGCCCAGATCAAACGTCGGCGTCACGGGATTGATGCTCCCCGTCGCCTCCGCATTATCACTCGTGGCCGCTGCGGGACCGCCTTCGTCGCTCAGCGTCGCGCTCGAGACATCGATGCTGAAGGTGTTGGTGCTGCTGCAGCCGGGGATGTCGGTGCCGGACATGATGGCGCTGATGCTGCCGCTGCTGCCGGCCACCGATGAAGTGGCGGCCTGCGCGAGCGCGACTTGGTTGTTGTCCAGGTCGAAGACGAAGTAGCCGGAACGCATGAAGCTGTCGCCGAGGACGAGGGTGTCGCCGTTGGGGACGTCGACTTTGAATTGGCAGATGTCTTGGCCGTCGGAGAATTGGGCGGGTTCGCTGAGGGGGGCGATGAGGGCGGAGAGGGGGACGTTGATGGAGGGGCCGTCGTCGCCGCCGCCGAAGTGGTAGGTTAGGCTGGCGTTGGCGCGGTTGCGGCTGCAAGGGATGGTGGCGGAGCCTTCGATGCTGGTGATGCCGAAGCCGCCGTAGACGGCGTCGACGAGGGAGCTGGGGAGGTTGGTGACTGTGTTTCCGCTGTCGAGGAGGACGGGCATGGCAAAGTCGGTGTCCGTGAGGAGGCGGGTGCCGCTTTCGTCGGTGACTGATACGCCGGTGAGCGCAACCTTGAAGTCGGTGTACTCGGCGTATTGGACAGGGTCTTTGAGGACCGGTAGGGCGACTAGGTCGCCGGTGTAGAGGCTGGGGTCGATGCCGCCGAAGATTATCCTGCCTTTGGCGGCCTCTTGTGACCCGAGATAGAGCGAGTAGGCTTGTCGACCAATGTCGCCAGAGGACACCATGGCAGAAATTACAGTGGATGGGAGGGTGTTGTTCTGGAGCGTGAGGACGACAGCGCCGGAGTTGGCTTGATAGCCCACGCCGACGAGGCCTGTGCCGTCGTTGACGAGCTGCGGACCGTCTTCCAGTTGATTAGCGAGCCCGACGATGAGGTCGCCGGCCTTGATGTCGATGCCACCAACGGATAGAACGTCCGTGAAGTAGTCGCCGATGTAAGCCGTTCCATCACCATAGCTATTGTTGAAAGTGCCTTCTGAGACCAGCTCGTAGGTCGACGAGGAGCCTGGGTCATAGGAGCCAGAAGGACAGCCTCCTTCCTTCTTACATTCCTTAACTTTGGAGTTGGTGACTACGACATCGGAGCTACCAGTGTCCAGCTGAAGGCGGAAAGACTGTGGAGGCGTGCCAATGGTGAGATTGAGCCAGTACAGCTTTGCACGTTAGTGTTAGGCACTGTCATGTAGCGAGGAAACCTACAGAGCCATTCTCGCCCGCAACAATTTGTTGTCCAAGATGGTCCGTGTTGGTCTGCCGCTTGACGAGACGCGGGCCCTGCACGTGCTCGAGGTCGAGCTTAAGGTAGCCTGATGAGGCCAGTACGGCGCTTGCGCAGCCCAGAACTAAGGCGGAGACCAACATGCTGCTGTCGTCAATGGCAAATGCTCGGATTCAAGAGGTCTGGAAAGGTATTGCAGCAGAAACACGGCGGTGTTTATATCATCACCACCATTTGGGCTCCATTGTGTCACAGCTGAACCGCAGTCTGCCTCTCAGCTGTTACGTGGCGTAGGGGCTCCGCTTCCTACCTACACGTAGGTAGTCAGCAGGATTCTGTGGGGGGCAAGTCAGCTCTAGCTTGACGTGCCCAGGCGCTTAATTGGCCGCTTGCCTCGGTTAAGCTGTCGCTAAGGCATAAAACTTTCCAAGCTCAACCAAGCCGACCGGTGCTGAGCTTAATTTATTCTTGGCCAGAATCCTTCGACAGCTATAAGCTCTGCCGTTTGACGACAGCGCTTTTGCGCCCGCGTTTCATGCTAGCAATACGGATAGTAAGTTGCAGTTGTACAATGCAGCCCAACTACTTCTGACAGCCAAACACGAGTTGGAAGAATGGTACTTGGCACAGAGAGGCTGCTGCGGTCGTTGCGACTTCCAGCCTCGCACCACCGAGTTGTCAGCAAGAACATGTTGAAGCAACTGTGATGCTAGGCTGTACCGTAGATCGATGTTATTGGGGGCCGAGAGACTGAGGTCATCTCTGGTAGAATGGGGCAACCCGGGGCTAGTACAGTGGACAGAGGAGATGACAATTTACGGTTGGTTCTAGACCCTGCGTCAGATTCTGGGCTTCTAAGGCCACCCAACATACTTTCCCCGTCCTGATCCTTCGATCTTGACTTCCATGGAGCAGCTTATATTTCCTGAATCGAAGAGTTGACTACCACAATGCGACAGGCACCAGGCTTCCTTTCGGCTGGTAGGATGGCCGAGCTTGAGTCGATGTCCTGGTGTTCAGATCACTCCACAGCGTCTTGTCGCTGTCAGCCCTCCGACATCCTGCCGTTTATGAGCCTTTGCAGACTTCGTAGGCTCAGGTGCATCTCGGGCTGATCCTGCCGTGTCGCGGTGTCACACGCGTGCCCTGGCGCCAACAACACTTCTGCATCTCTTCTGGTGATTGATCAAATTTCTAAATAAGTGTCAAGCCTTACTTAGATAGAGAAACGCTTTGGTCCCTTTGAGTGCGGCTTGGACTATGACTGTGCAGACGCAGACGTGTTCTGCTCGATCATTGACTCTTCTCCGTGCTATGGGACTCAGCATCGGGTCTTGGTCTGGCCTTGAGAGCCTTGGAATAAGCGAACGGAGAATCTGGGTGATATCAAATTGGCATGCCACTGTTTGCCCAGCCTTGACTCCGGTCTGGCTAGCATAGGCCGGCGATTTACGCCTTACCGGGCTGGTGCCGGGACCCACTTGGCCACTTGGCGCGTTTGCCTGACGCCTGACGCAACATCGCGAAACCATTTCCGGAGTGATCTTCCATCCATGGTAGCGTTTTGTATCTAGTGCAGCATCTCTACCTCCCGACGAACTGCCAATGCCCAGAGACACAAATTCGGAAAAAGGCATACACCCCAAAAAAAGGCAAAAAGAACAGAGGAATATGCTCCCTTAAGGGATGTCTTGACCTTTTCCTTGTGGGCTTTCTTGTGTGCCTCTTTCTTTTTGTGTATTATCCCTCCCCGAAAATATGTCTACTGGTAGAGGTAGCTCGATAGATATCAAGTCGTACATACTGTGCGCTGACAATTTTTCAGTGGCATCTAGACCCTAGGACTTATGGTTCTTCCTGCCTGGTTTATAACGTGGTGTCACCCATCGTTGGTCTGTGCGAATGTTGGGAGGATTTTCGCGATTTATGATATATATGGGTGGTTGCTAGGCAGAAAGGTGCCGTCAGGAGGCTGGAAAGTACGTATGTAAAATCCACTTCAAGGATACTTGAGCTACATGCAAATGGACATTGACGCTCTTGAGAGGCCACTCAGACGCGGAATCGATTTGCGCGAGTCTACTTTTCTACTTGTATTCATAGATAGCAGCGCCAACTTCACAGTGACATCTGAGGCAGCTGCAAAGGCGACACCCAAGGTGGGGGGATGCTGTAACACGGTGACAATGGATGTCACATTTGGACTTGACGGTCTTTCGATGGCTTCAAGGGATATTGGATTTTATTGTCTCTGCTGCTGCTCCTATTCAGAGGCTCAATACGTTGATAAGCACTGTCAAATTCGGTCGAGATGTTGTGCGCCCTACCCATTCGAACTCCAAGCGCATCGCCTGCAAGATTTGTAGCGGCACCACCCGCGCTTCGCGAGCTATCTAAATGCCACGACGCCATCATAGAACTCATAGTTGGTGGTACTGCTGTACAGACGATCGAAAATGTTAAAGACATAATCAAAGAACTTGGCCAGAATCTCATGCTATACGATCGCAAGATCCAGGTAGCCGAACGGCACATACTTCGACTTGTCGACTCCTTCGAGAACGAAATGTATGCCTAATAACTAGGTTATCGATCTTGATGGGCATTATAGAGGCTACACAGCGATACAGAGATGTCTTCAGGTCGTCGTGATGCGAGTCCGATGATCCCGCCAAGCAGATCGCGCTCACGCTGGCCAAGTACATGGCGGTTTGGCCGTTCTTGGAGGCGGAGAAGATGCGAGCGAAGGCAGCGTTGTGTCAGGTGTAGTGTAGTCACTGTACGTTGGGTGATTGGAGGACGCCTCTGGATGGCGGTGTGCAAATAATACAGGGTCTGACTCTATTGGGTATTCACTTCCCTCTGTAGTTCAAAAGTTCCGAAGCCGATCATGAGCAGAAGTCTCGGAGTCCACCGCACCTACTACTGGCACGACGCTGTTCTTCATGCATACTTCTTGGTGATATTATCGCACCATTCAAACATCTTGAACGGTGTTCCATCCTCCTTCTTCGTCTCTGCAAAAATGTCCGACCTCATGGGGTACCTCCTGCCCCACGGCACAATCCACCCTCCCTGATCTTCTCCAAGGGTGAGATCTTTGGACAGACCAGCGTACAGCTCCGTGTACGCACCCATCTTCACCGGTGACTCCAGCATTTTTCCCATCATGCGGATACTAGCGGGCGATGTCCGGCCCAGATCCGATGACAGAGTGCCGGGATTGTAGGCCTATTGAGATTAGATTGAAGCTTCTCAACAACGACAGAGGAACTCACAAGATGCATGACGCCATCTGTTTGGCCGAAACGCTTGCCGAATTCGACTGCGAGCAGATAGTTGGCGGCTTTGGTGATATGGTAAGGCATCATGGGTGGCTCGAATGCATGCACGAGGTCTGAGCCATCCTCCTTCCAGGCGACGCCCCCAGGAGGAGTGTTCACGACGGTGGCCGTGCTGCCTGCCCAAGTCACGCGGACGTCGCCGGGCTTCTCAGATGCCGCCGTGCGCTTCAATATTGGTGAGAGCAGCTTGGTGAACAGAAACGGTCCGTAGATGTTGGTCTGATACTGCAAGTCGAACCCCTGGGCACCCTTCGAGCCCGCAGGAGGATGCATAACGCCGGCATTGTTGTTCAGCCAGTGAAGCTTGGTCTCCTGCCGCTGAAATTCCTCTGCTGCCGGCTTGATGGTGGTTAGGTCGGAGAGATCAATCTTGAGGAAGTGAAGCGAGCCACGTGAGCCAGGGTATTCGGCGGTCAGTGCCTCGATGGCCTTCTGTCCTTTGCTCTCCGAGCGCCCTGCCAGCCAGACAGTTGCATGGTGCTGGTAGAGGATCTTAGCGAGTTCGAAGCCCACGCCGCCGTAGCCTCCGGTGATCAAGATGACGCGACCTGCCTGATCAGGAAGATTGTTCTCGTTGAGGGTTGGCTTGGGTATCATGTAGTGTTGGCCAAAGAAGGCACGCAGCGTGTACGGGATGCACATGTTTGCGAAAGTAATATAGTAGTCTCTAGCATCTTGTGCGGTCGTTCTATCTTAAGTCGAGCCATTGCACTGCTAGAGCCGCACTCGTCCGAGATTGTTAGAAGCGACTGAGACCGAGACGCTCGGCCATGAAGCTCTGACCGTATGCAGAGTGCCGGAGATAGAGGATTTTCTCCGCTCTTGGCAGGATTGTGCAGCCTGATTATCAGCAGGGCTGAGACTGCTGCTCATGGAATGCGAGTTATGCTTGCTCCCAGGATTACGAATGTGTGCAAAAGCCGCCATGAGGCCTGTGCGCGACTGCAGAATGGCCTCCGGACGACTTCGGCCCAACGCCAGAGGCTGCCAAGGTCGGGGACCGGGGTTGGCGGTCGGCGTGGTCTTTATGCTATACGAGATAAAAGTCGCCGAAACTACGAGCGATTTAGTCCCTTCAGGCGATGCTCAAAATCCTCCCTTGGAATATTCTTGAGCTCTTCTGTCCTTTTGAGCATCTGTCCGCTACGGTCTTCCCAGCCTCGAATGCATTCTGTGTGATCGGCAGTCTTGTTCCTCTCCGGGCCAATCACGTCCATCGAGTGACTCAGGTAGCCTCGAAGGATGCCAGGCAGTTCCGTCTCGAAATTGCTATGCTTCATAAAGTCCTCTGTGATCCCGAGGTCTTTGACGAGCAACGCCAAGCCGAAGCCAGAGTTGAAATTCCGCGTTAGCGCGTCCCTTCGGAAAGTGTCCATTGTTGGAAAGTTGACGCCAGTGCCGACGTTCAGGCAATCAACCATCGTCTGTGGATCCAGGCCGTATTTCTGGCCCGTGACCAAAGAATCTGATAACGCGCAGATGGACGACGCCATGATGTAGTTATTGAGGGTCTTCATGGCATGTCCGGATCCCAATGGCCCCATGTGGAAGATATAGGTCGCCATGCACTGCAAGACGGGCTTGATCAGCTCGTAGTGCTCTGGAGAGTCGGACCCGACCATCAGGGTTGAACGTCCGTCATCGGTAGCATGCATGTAAGTCTGCGTGATTGGGCTGTCGATGAGATGGAGTTGGTGTTCGGCTAGCTCTTTCCCAAGCGCTTTTGTGTCGAATGGGGACGAGGAGGATGTGTCAACGATGATGGTTCCGGGTTTTAGAGCAGTGACGATGCCGTCAACCCCAAGAAGTACATCCTTCACGATGCCACCGTGCGCTAACATGGTGATGATGGCGTCGCAGTCCTTGAACGCGGCCGGGTCGGCCTTGCCGGATGCTGTGGTTGCTGCGGTCGTGTTCTTCCATGCCGTCGCCTTCTTTACTTTGTCCTGGTCCAAATCATGAACAATGAGGTGGTACCCATTCTGTGGGAGGTTACTGCTCATAGAGAAGCCAGCGTTGCCCAAGCCGATATAGCCGAGGGTCTTTATCTGCCGTGGTGCGCCGTTGATAGCCATCTTAGTGTTACCCGGAACGATAATGGTTCTGTCGAAGTCCAATATCTTATCCTCGGGATGCGGCTTCGGAGGTTTTGGGTTTGGCGAGGGGACGGTTGGAGGAATGACCTCATGCTCCGATGCGGCGCAGGACTCTGGATGTGAGGGGTTGACGCCAAGAGATTGTGGTAGAGCAGTATGGAACTTCGAAGGAGACTCAGAAATGGTGTGGAGAACGATAGGAAGACGGAAATGTCGTAAGTTTCACAGCACAGCAAGCTCTGTGGTGGCGGGAGACATGAAACGAGATATGCCAAGGGACTTCAGGTGTCTCCTGAGCTCTTCATTGCAGCAAATGCCACAGTTTCGCCTTTCCGCTATTAAAGGGAATTTACCATTGCATTTCCAGTGTGCTGAATGCTCACAAGAGAAGTTCAGAATCAGCAAGAAGTTCAGGAGTCAGCAAGTGTCAGCGTCTCAGAGTGGGCCACGTTCACTGCCTGAGTGTGGAGATGCCGCCTCACGCTAGCAATGCCTTTCTTCTAAATCGGGTAAGCGTGAGGCAGCCTAGCTTTCTTGTGTCTGCCTTGTCACATAAGATCTGTTTGTTCTTCGTGAACTTATCATGATCCTCATCAAGCAGCACCCAGAGTACGTCCTTGAGGGGGCGGCGAAGATCCAACCAAGAATCCCTCCTGGGGCTCTGGTTTCACTAACCGTATCCAGCGTCTGTGGACATGGCTCGAGTCTCAATTGCAACAAGCGCTGCATGGCCAAGGGGACCTCCAAATATGTTTGTTGCCAGAGGTGGGGCAGTCGTGTTTGCAATCTTTAAGAGTCTTGTCGAGTGAAAACCTGGAGACGAGTGAATTGTCCAGCGTACGTCAGCCGGTCCTGTTGACAAGCTCTGTAAATGCAAGATTGAATGAGCCCTTGGCAATCAACGTTAGCACTCTCAGTCCCGTCAGAGTCACTCCATCTTCGACTTATCTCGTGATCGGGCGACAAATCAGTGTGGAGTTCTCATTCGACACCGTCGCTGCATGCACCTAACTTACCAACCTTACGTCGTGGATCTACGCCATCAGCAGACAGGCTCATCAACCATCGAGAGTACTGATATATCTACCATCGCACTCAAACAGATGCAGACGGCTCTCAAGAGCAACATGGCGAAATGCGTTGAGGCGAGAATATGCTGCGGCCAACTCGAGGTGACAGCACAGGCGAAGAAGGCGAGACATCAGCTACTCGACGCAGAAGTCAGCGACATGTTTAATGGATTACTCACTCAAGAACCCTGCCTTGGCTCCGGAACTGTACGTTTGCTGAGGTTGTATTGAGTGGAATGGTGGTCGAAAACGCCTGTCACTACATGCGCGCAGCAGGCCAGGGTTGTCGCTGTCTTCAGAAAAATGGAGATTTGATGTTATCAGAATGCAGCACCGTGAGCCTCGTGGAGACTTTGGCGTTTAATTCAACGAGCACGGTCCGCATCTAGCTTTGGCTAGATACTTTGAACTATTCAAGGTTGATACCGGCGAGAGTCAGCGTCGAGCTCTAGCTGGATCCTCGAATGACACACATGCTGATGGCATGCTCTCACCGCTCATCCTCAATCAAATCTTCATACAGTATCGATTGAAGCAACCGGGACGCTTCACGCCAGCAACGCTGTGATTCCCTCTGTAGGTTAGCGTGGACACCTTATTGCCATATATCTTGGCAGAACAAACGGCTTCAACTTGTACCTGTGTTTGGCACAACTTTTGAGGACACCATGCAAGATTGTCTTGCCACCGATATTGAAGTTGCATGCTCTCAAAAGCGGTGCAGTAAGCTGAGACCTTACTATTCAACTCCCGGGCTAAACTTATACGTGACAGAACACACCATGGCAGTGTAACACCATCAGACATGGCACCTCATCTCTTGACGCTGCCGCCGGAAATCCGGCAGAAGATCTTTGACACTATCGTTCAAGCCGAGAAGGAGCTCGGTCGCGACATCATGGTCGCAGTTGCGTCCACCGGCCGAGAGCCTGGCCCATATAACATCTGTGAACCGGCACAAGTCTGGACTCGACCCTCTCCCTACGCCCTGTAAGACCTGAAAGGCAAAGGCCTTAGCTTCTGGCATGTCGCTTCTGCGTCCTCGATCAGCACCCTCACCATTAACAAGCAGATCTTTAGCGAGGTCACGGCCCGACATACGACTACAACTTACATGAAGGCTCTGGACTGCCTTCCTACCCACCAGGAAAAAAGTGGCTTAACGGTTTATGCAAGGTGATGCCATATTAGCAGCCAGTCAGACCCATATTCATCCAGTGTGCCATGTTCGGGAGTTCCATGTTTTTTGTGGCAGTATCCCGTCTGAGGGAATCCCACCCAAATACAAAGCGGACAGCCTCAACACTACCAAGACTACGTTGGAGCGTTATCTCAAGAATGACTGGCAGTCACCAATAAGCCCGAACAGAGTCCAGAGGGTGTACTGGGCTCCGACAACCGATGTTGATTCTGGCAAAAGAAAAGAGCTCATTCGGGCTTGGATCGTCGTGTTCAAGGCTGGCCAGTTCTCAAACGAAGCCGTGCTGTGTGCAGGGTCTAGTAGTTTCCGCAAGACCGCTTGAAGTAGAGGCCGACAATATTTACAGGCGCCCTCTCCGTAAGCATTCGATGAGTTCCTGGAATGATGACTGAATCGTGCTCCTGGGCCTTCCGGAAACGTAATTCTGAGCCTCTGAACTTTGTTTCTTCCAAGTAAATCGTGACCTTCTGTAACCACTTTTGTCGCCATTCCCTTTGCACAGCAAGACGTCTGATTGCTTCGCTAATTCAGTTTGGCAATAGTTAGGCCATCTTCTCCATAACGCCTACTTCCTCTCACCATAATCGACACGCGGCTGATCAACGTCAAGCCATGCTAAGCGGAGCCGCACAAGAGCCTGCGAGCCACCTGTCGCCTGGCCGCCTTGTCAAGATTCTGTTCTCACCAGTGATCATGTCGATCCCCATGGAGCTGCTCATGGCCGTCCCAGGCAGGCAGAAAGTATGGAGAGAGAAGACAAGAGAACACGGAGCTCAGAAACACAAGTCTGATAAGCCCTGCTTAGCAGCGAACACCGCCAAGCCACCATGCAGCCAATAGTACCACACAGGGACCGACACCTCAAAGGGTGGGCTCCATTCATACAACGTACAACATCCTGACGAACTAGCCACTGGAACTAGCCACTGGAACATTCTGACGATGACACTCGCCTCGATATTCAATAATGCGCGCCTAAAATTATCAGCTCGACTCCATATTTCAAAGAGCTTATGTAAGGTTGCAACGCCCAAAACGAGTGCTCACTCGTATTCCGAGCAGCATGTAACGTGGGCTATACGAGGCTGAATGGCCGCATCTCACTCTGCCCGACCTGGGTCCTAGACAGCTAGAGAAATCAACACCAGGCACTATATCTTTCCATCGAAAACCTTACGACAACCCCGCTATGGAATCCGTTGTCTCCTCAGCACCATATCTCAGGCACCAACCAGCCCAGCCAGACATTCAGAGCCATGACAGACGACGTCTCTATTCCCACCCTCCTCCGCCTTCCCCTCGAGCTCCGTCTGCACATCTTCCGCCTCGCCCTACCAATCCACCTCACCATCTCGCCATGCCTCCCACCACTTACCTACCCACCATTCGACCGCACCAGACCGTCCACTTCGCCCTCCACCAGCATCACAACCACCACCAATACCCCCCCATCCCTCCCCCAACCCTGCTCCACCATCCTCCCCGCCGCCCACTCCCCCCTCCTCCCCACCGACCCCTGCCTCTCCCTCCACCTGACCTGCCGCGCCATGCACTTGGAGCTAAGCCGGCACGTGCACGACCACAGCGCCGCGCACGGCCTGCGGCTCGTCTTCTGCTCGCCGACGTGTCTGGCGGCGTACGTGGCCGTGGCGCCGGATTGTGTGGTGCGGCGCTTAAGCGTTGTGGAGGTGGGGATGCGGTTGACTGGGTGGGTGTTGCAGGGTGGTTCTGGGAAAACGGCTGGGGCATTGGGGGTGGTGAAGGGGTATGTGTTGAAGCTGGTGGGCAAGATGAGGGGGACGATGGGTAAGGGACTGGGTGTGAGCGTGAGGGTGGAAGAGCCGGGAATGGAGGAGCAGCGGAGGATGTGCTTGAAGGGGGCGTGGAGGATGGGCGATGATCAGGAGCGGGAGGAGAGTTTCGGTGGCTTCAAGAGGGGTGATCAGAATACTGTGCAAGTGGTGCTTACTTTGACTGTTGAGAAGCTTCGATGGCAGGTGTGGCAGAAGCCGGGGCAGAGTGAAAAGTGCAGTACAGATCAAAGCGGAATGTCCGATAACGATCTTCTCTGGGAGCTGTGATGTACATCTAAATTGATACTATCACGATATCAGTCCTTGGGATGAATAAAGCTCATGAGATTGGGGTCCCTCGTTGAGCTTTCCTTGGTCAGGCTGAAGCCTAGCCGTCTTTACACCCTACTTGCCTCCGAGCAGTCATATGTCCCACAACACAGCGAAAGAGTCTCGGCTCACGAATGGTGGACGCCCGGCGAATGGTCCCGGCTCAAACTTTTCATCATTCTGGAAGTCGGGCCATCTGGTCGTTCGGGCTCGCAGTTGTCCACAACGTGAAACCGATAGTCGATTTCATGATCTTGTAGAAGCCGTAGACCCACAGAGGACTGCCTTTGCGCATCACCTGGGACTCACGCACCTTCACAATATCCCCAATCACGGTTTGCAACTCACGCATGTGCCTTTCTAGCTTCTTGGAAGAATATCTCTCGAGATTGCCACCAGTCCAGCGGTTGGCCCAGAGTGGCGACCCTTCCCGGCACTGCAGCTCGACCGCGGCCAGTCTATTGAACGCTGCTGTGCTAGCATTCTGAGCCCAGGCTCGAAGACACTTGATGTTGCAGAACTTGGCCCAGGTGGCCTCGGGAGTGATGAATATCATCTCCGACGCCAATTGCTTACAGACCAAACGCAATACCAGCCTTGGGGTGCGGATGGGATCTTCGCGTATGCGTGGATTCTTCCGAGCTTTCTTCTGGTTTGGACAGGCGCAACAGAACTTTTCCTCCCGGCTATCCTCGACAGCATATTTCCAGATCATAAGGCGAATCTCGGCTGGCATGGTAAGCAGCTGCACCATGTCGATGCTTTGCAGTTGGTCGTAGTTTTCGGAGGTTTTGAAGGAAGGCTGGTATGGGCGTTGACGAATGCCCGAGCGTAGACGGTGGGAGATTGTAATGCCAACGATGCAGCGAGCTGTCTAAGTGGCGTGTAAGATATTGGACTGTTGTTGCAGCTGCAAAAGATGTTGCTTGGCGAGGAATCACAGTGTGTTGATTGGAAAGAGATTCGAATCAAGCAGTCTGGGCTGTTGAGAGGAAGGAGAGGACTGGGAGAGTGTTGAGTTCCAACCTATAACACAGACTGTAGGAGACAGAAACACGCGGACGATCGACTCGTGCAGCTCACTGAAACAGAAATGATGAATACAAGATGATCAGACGCAACGAAAATTTCGCCAGAAGCACAACGCGTCGTAGGGAAGGTGCGAGTTAAGGAACTGGTGGAAAGGACTCAGCCTCGCCGCCGAGGCTGACAACTCCTGAAATTGGGGGGGAATATCCGACAGATAATGGCCGAAACCCCTCTTTGGCCTTGCAGAGTTCTGCCTTCATCGGAAAACGATGAAGGTAGAGGTGTATTTGTTTTCATTGTTTACATACAGATCAGGTGTGCTGCTGAGGCTTCTCAGTGAGGGTATGTCCTACAGGATGTTCGTCTAGTCCTTGCCAACGACAGGACCAGTAAGGAAGATGGGTTGCTGGTTGCTGAAATTGGGGATGTCGCCCAGAATGGGTCCCGCAGTGTCTTGGTCTCCCATAGCCTTGCCGACATCCTCAGCCTTTTCCCAGTGTAGGACGGCGAGAATGCTGTACTGCGGCTTCGCTCCGTCAGGACCCGGTTGAGCCTGGGTCACAGTGTAGCCCTTCAGGCCAAACGATGACCAATTCTTTTTGACCAGCGGCATATGTGACTTCAGATAATAGTCTAGGTCGAAAGTGGCCCCTTCGGGGTTGGGGTAGAGGACATTGACGTGGAAGGACATGTTGACAGGTTTCAGGCAGTAAATGCGAGTTTCTTATTGGCTTGAAGGTGGCCCGGATCAGTCGACGACTATGGTGAGGAAACAATTATTGGAAATACGCGACAACATAACGAGAGGTACTCGGCAGCGCTTATATTTGTCTCTAGGTCGACACCAAGGGGCGGACATAAGGAGGGGTGGTCGTTGGCGAGCTGGCCGAGAAGCGCACTCCCCGCACTGGTGCCCCTCCCCGCGACATTCGCAGTCGGGATCTAGGCCGCTCCTGGAAAAGTCACCGAGTCAGATCGCGAACTCCGGTTGGGGATTGGTGCTCGTCACCAAATTTCTCAGCAGCCTTTGTACCCTTCGCCATCTGGGCTATCTTGGTCTTCGAAGTCGTTGGCCATGAGTCGTCCAGCCGACGTCACTTCAGGCCGAGGTTCATCATTGCAGACGCACGAGGCTGCAGAGGGGCAGGGGTTGGAACAGGGACATACTCACCTCGTGCTGCCTCGAGTGAAATCATACGGGTGAACGAGCTGGGCAGCAGGTATGAGGCTGACTGTGCTGCTGCTTGCATGCTTCTACCTCGGTGGCTTACTGTTCTTCTTCTCTTCGATCCACGCTTTCATGAAGGATCTTGGTTCTTCGCCGCTGTCGCTGTACGACTCCGCAAATGCGTCAATACTGGTGCGCAAACCTGTATGGAAATCCAATTCTTCCCATGCTTTGAACAGCCTTTTCTGAGCGTGCATCCCTTTCCTCCCGTGCAAAGCCAGAACATTGACGTCCGTACCAATAGCAGTATCCATCTCAGTCGTGGTTGAGTATCGCTTATCTAGTAGACCGTCTTTCTCGGCTTCAGAGGCGCTCAGGACCTCAGCAAATGCCATCAACTTTTTGGCCCGCTGCCATCCCATTATGTTGATCAGGGACCGAGCGTGCACCACTGATGGAATCCCGATCTTGACCTCAGGCATTGAAAACCTCGAGCGATCGGTTGCATAGCGGAAGTCACACGCCGCCACAATCTCCAAGCCAGCACCAAGACAGACGCCATCGATTCGGGCAATCGTGATGGCGGGGATGTTGCGAATAGCTTCGCAGACATCGTAGATCTTGGTAATGAACGCTCTGGCCTGCTCTGGCGATGCAATTGCGCTCATTTCCCGAATATCGGCGCCGCCACAGAAGGCTGGCGTGAAGGATTCGGATGATTCGCTTGTCACCACAACGGCACGCAAGCTGTCATCATACTGCAAGGTCTCAAGCGCGCCAGTGAGCTCAACCAGCGTGTCGGAGTTGACAATATTGAGCTTTTTGGGATTGGAAAGCTTCACTGTGGCCACGGATCCGCGGCTCTGACCCAGGTCTTCCCTCTCCAGCCTCACATACTTCAACGAGGCGGTAGAAGATAAACGAGCCTGAGTCAAGCCTGCGGTGAAGGGCTGCTGGCGTGCATACTGCTCTCTATGTCGACTGAAGCATGGAGCCAGGCATCTTGTGCTAGGCCGAGTCCGAAGGCCGATCGCTTCAGCGACCGGGGCGATTCGTCTTTGCGATAATGCACGTAGTTTTTCCATAGAGCGTGTCGTCTGCAGGATCGCAAGACTTATCTAGCACCTGCCATCGAAGAAGAACTCGGAAGGGTCCCAGCCCAGGCCGAAGGCCGAGGTTTGGGGTAGTGGGAGCGGGAGCTTCAGGTGTTTGGGGTATGGGGTATGTGGAGGCGGAGATAGCAGCCCTTATTCCCAGCAACACGCTTGACGCGTCAGATTCCAGACACCCTTCAAACTGCCGGCCCTTTGATCCTCTCATTCTCCTGCTTGAGAGTATCCGGAACTTCTTCTTCTATCGATGGCCGCGATGGTTTCCAGCCCAGAAACTTACGCGCCCGCTCAGCATTGCCCCTACTGTTAAGACCCCACGATACGGCTTCGAATCCGGCCTGGTCAATGGCTTCGTCCTTACCAAGCGAGCCCTCCCTGGGCTCAGAGATGAGACCGAGTCTGGCGGCTTCTCTTCCTACGTGTCTGGCTAGGTCACCCCAGATGTGCTCGCCGTTCTCGGTCAGTATATATCCCTTTGCTCCCCAGAGCTCATCGCTCGTGTCCCCCTTGGCCGCTTTCTCGGACAATAGAAGGTATACATCACTGAGATCTCCAACGTGGACACTGTTCCATCGAGCTTTGCCCTCGCCAATAATGGGAATGTATCCCTTCTGGAGGACCAGCTTAGCTAACTCGTACAGCTGCCTGCCTCGGACTGAAACCGGACCACGTCCCTTGCCGTAGATGGTGGGTGGGCACACTATGACAGTTTTCACACTTTCGTGGTGCTTGATACCCGTCTCGAGGACGATCTTGTCAACATTCCGATGGAAGGCGTCATCAGGAAGGTTCGTTAGCTCTTCGATACCACTGGCATCGTTATATTGCTTGTCGCTCCACTTGCCCAAGCCTGCAAAATTGTCCTTCGAGTCGTTGTACGTTAGAATGCCAGTACCGCCAGTATGAAGCCAGTACCCGGGATTGTTCTTGGAGTGACCTTTGACCAGACCGGCAGCAATTGCTTTGGCTGCGCCCTCATGATCAGATGCATCTGCCGCGTCTATGCGAGGTTAGCACTTTGGACGAGAAGTTCTCATCGCAAGCGTACGTAAAACGATATCTGCCTGGGAGGCCTCAGCCTCGAGTAGTTCCGAGGCGTCGAGATCGCCAAGCACAACCTTCACCGATGGGAAAGCCTGCCGCACTCGCTCGGCTTTCTCTTCAGTACGTACGAGACAGGTGTACTCCCAGTCTGGATGCGCTTTTGAAATTGCGTAAATTGCATCCCCTGCGATGTATCCCGTCACACCGGTTCTGCCATCTCAGCTACCAGAACGTCACGATCGGCCTCAGCACTTACATGAACACTTTCGGGGCCATGGCTTCACTCTTCGACCGACGTTGACATATCTAGGAGCGTCTGATGCGGCGCTCCGAGCTATATCGTCTGTAAGCATGACGTAACGACTGCACTCTTCCGCCAGCTGCTCCACTTACAATATCACGACCGAATCTGGCTGTTTGCGACAATCTCTACGTCCGTCCTTGGCATGCTAGATCCAAGTCAATAGACGACGCAGCTTCGATACCTCTAATCGGACGTTGCTGGTGCCTCATCGGCACCATCCATCCTGTCGACCACACTCCACCCAGGCACTGCCGTATTGCTTCTCCAACCGACGAACTCAGCGGGGCCCCCGCACTCCCAACTCCAGTCCCATCCAGGATACACCAAGTAGCGGATCTCGACCTTCAAAGCTAGCGCTCGTGGGGCTCTCCGTTACAAGATGTGGCGCTGCCCGCGTGCACGAATTCGAGAAGAGGTAAGGTACTTGAACCACGCTGGCCCTCGCGAACTGTAGCCAGTCTATCCCCAACGTCAAATCCAGCTCGAACCTTCAAGATGCTGTCAGTGCTGCAATCCGCAGATGTGCCGTTGATGCCTATGTGCTTGTTACTTGGCGCTTCGCTGTTTGTCCTGGTCTTGACCTTTTCTCTTCTTCGTGCAGCCATCTCGCCCCTCCGCCGGCTACCTGGTCCGGCTCTCGCGCGCTTCACGCGTCTCTGGTATTTCAAGGCTGCTGCAAGCCGAAGATTCGAACATGTAAACATCAGACTGCACCAGCAGCACGGCATGTGGTCCAGTCCGGCCGTGGGTAACCAGACTAATCTTCGTAGGATCGATCGTCAGGATTGCTCCGAACCAGTACTCCCTTGATGATCCCGAGGCTGTCAAAGTCATCTACGGTCATGGGACAGAGTTCATCAAAGTACGCGGTCCACGGCATTCTGGCAGTCTCTAACTGATTGCAAAGTCGCCTTGGTATAGTGCAGCCGTTGCACCAGGACAATCACATGATCTCTTTGCGGAACCGAATCCCAAGATCCATGCTGCCAACCGCCGCAAAGTTGCATCTTTGTACTCGACGAGCAACCTGCTCAAATTTGAACCTTACGTCGACACATCAGTTGGGATTTTCGTGGAACAGATGCGTGAGCTTGGGAGACGTGGCGACATCTTCGATCTACAACACTGGCTTCAATGGTAACCCGCACGCCCCTCCTACTCCAGGGTGCTAACTCCTCAGCTATGCATTCGATGTTATCGGTCTCATAACCGTAAGTCGCTTCCTATCTGTACAGGTGTGGGTAGGCACTGACCATGTTTCTAGTTCAACAAGCGGTTTGGTTTCATGGACGAAGGGGATGATAGGGGCCTCTTTGCTAATTTACATTCTTATTTGATCTATGTGACCCACGTCGGGATCTTCAACGAGTTCCACAAGCTTATCTATTGGGTCAAAAGCAAACTTGGCTCCTCTGGGCGCAGCTACATGGTTGATTTCGCCCAAGCCGAACTACGCGATGCTAGCACAGCCGCAGAAGGCAACGAGAAGCTGGCTGGCCGGGAGGACTTCGTTGCTAAATTACTTCGGTCGCACTGGCAGGATCCAGCAGGGTTCCCTATGGCCAAGGTATTCGCCACCGCCATCACCAATGTCGGCGCCGGGTCCGACACAACCTCGGTCAGTCTGTCCGGAGTCCTCTATCACCTGATGCGGACGCCAGAATGCTACAACAAGGTACTACATTCCGGCTCTCTCCAGTAGTTTGGCCAGCACACTGACAAACCTCGACAGCTTCGTGCCGAAATCGACAACGCAGCGGCCACGGGAAAAGCCTCGAATCCTATTCAATATCATGAAGCACAAGCCTTGCCGTACCTACAGGCCTGCATCAAAGAAGGCCTGCGCATGCATCCAGCGACTGGCCTCCCGCTAGCTCGAGTCGTGCCAGCCGGGGGCGCTACCCTAGCAGGCACGTACTTCCCCGCCGGAGTACGTAATCTTGGTTTCCATTGAAGCAGGCCCTTACTGACGCCGGCAGACCGTCGTGGGCATCAATTCCTGGGTCGCTCATCACAACAAAGCCGTCTTCGGCGAAGACGCAGCGCAATTCCGACCCGAGCGCTGGCTAGACGAGCCCGAACGTGTTTCCAAGATGGATCGTTACTACATGCCTGTCAGTTCTCCGGCCAAAACCTTCCCGAGTCATTGGAAATGCTGACCACGAGATTCTAGTTTGGTGTTGGCAGTCGAACATGCATCGGCCGTAATATCAGCCTACTGGAGATCTCCAAGCTCATTCCAGAGCTCATCCGGAACTTTGATTTTTCACTAGCCTATCCGAACGAGAAACTCGAGACGGAGAATCTTTGGTTTGTCAAGCAAACGAACCTGTTATGCCGTGTTCGTGAACGTATGTAAGGGCGAGGACCAAGAGTTCTGGGCGATTTCTGGTGTGCCGATTGTTCGGCCACCAAGGATGCCTTCTCAACGAGTGAAGAGGGGAGAATGGTCTTCCCTTCGCGTCACTGGTCGCTTCATCTTGTACTAGGGCATGGATCAATGGTCATATATAAATACGAGTGACATTCCGGTAACCTCGTGGAATATCTATATAACCAGTGCCGTCAAGTAAGCCCGCAGAGCGAGACAGTTCTGTAAGCTTCTGGCAGAGCATTCGGCTCGTTGCTTGTGTTCCGGCGTTTCCAATGCCAGAGCAGTAGAAAGACCGTCGGTTGTTAAGGAGCAAAGACGAGGGCGGTTGGTGCAAATGAAAACCACGTGGCGGCGTCTTCATCTTGGCTCATCTGCGGGCGGACATGAGTGTAATTGACGCGCTCTGATTGGCTGCCTGCGACGCCCCGCGGAGAGCGCGACTGCAATCCATCATCTTTCCTCGAGCTGGACAGACTATCTCGCCGGTGAGCGCAGCAGGAGACCTCAATCAACATGGCGTCCACCGCCACCGACCCAGATCGCGAATCCCGCACCTCCATCTCCGCCATCCCCATGCACGAACTCGAGCCCTCCCCGGTCGACGAAGAGACCGATCCCTTCGACTCGTCCGCGTCCCTCCCACTGCCCGCAACCTCAAAGAAGACGACCTCGTCAACCAACTTCCTCGGCCTCACCCCCTCCCGCACAATCCACCTCCTCTCCTCCATACAGAAATACGCCACAGTCGGCCCCTCAATCTACCTGACCCTCCACTACGCCAACACAGCCCTCATCCCGCTCTTCACGCAATCCCTGCACAAATCCGACAACCTCCTCCTCCTGACGCGGCCCTACTACCAATCCTTCCCCATTGAGCCCCTGCTCATCTTCGCGCCCGTCGTCGCGCACGTGGCCTCGGGCATCGCCCTGCGCGTCTACCGCCGGCGACAGAACGCGAAGCGCCACGGCGCCGAAACCCACAGCGAGCGCCGCCGCATCCCCTGGCCTAAGCTGAGTCTGACATCGGCGCTGGGCTACGCTCTCTATCCCATGTTCGTGGCGCACGTGCTGGTCAACCGCATCACGCCGCAGAAGGTGGACGGCGGCAGCTCCGGCGTCGGGCTGCGCTACTTTGCCTACGGGGTCGCCAGGCATCCGGTGCTGGCGAACCTGGGCTATGTGGCCATGTTGGGGGTGGCGAGCTGGCACTTCGTGGGCGGTGCGGCCAAGTACCTGCGTGTCTCGAGGGAGTATGTGACGGAGGGGGGAGACTATGGGGCGAGGAAACGGCGGAGGCGGGGATGGATCGTCAACGCCCTTTCGGCGGTGGTGGCGGGCGCGTGGATTGCCGGTGGCCTCGGCGTGGTGGGCAGGGGAAAGGACGGCGGGTGGCAGAGCTGGGAGACTGCCAATTGGGACCGTATCTACAAAGCGGTACCGTTGGTTGGCCGATGGATGTAGTAGAACTTCTAGACTGTATACAAATATATATATATATATCTCTCTCTCTCTTCTACTCTTCACACGCCACACTCACCACCTCTCACGCCGCCGGCAATGGGTCATCTCCCCACCCACCCAACTCCCTCACCACATCTCCCACATTAGCCCACCCCCGCCCATCCATGCCTCCGTTCAACCCACTCTTGACCACCATCTCCTCGCCCAACCACTCCACCACCTCCATCGCCGCCACCTTGACGTCCCGCAACTGATCCTTGATCTTGCGCATCTGCTCCGTCCCCTCGTCCGTGCCTCTGGCGCCCAACAACCTCCCCATCCCGCGCATGTGCCACAACCCCGGCCCCCTGAGGCCCGTACACATGATCGTCACGAATACGACCAGCTCCGTCTCCAGCGGCGTCAGGTGCGTGAACTCGGAGAGATACATGCCGTACACGGAAAACAGCTCCATGAACTGCACGTCGGCCGAGTGCGCGCCGAACGAGTCGAAGATGCTGGGCAGCAGGGGCCCATAGATGGTGTCGATGGTCTGCGAGCCGCGGGCGTGGATCGCGGGCACGGAGATGTCGTGCCATTGCGGGGAGAGGGTGCTGGCTTGGGCGGCGGCGGCGACGGAGGCGTGCTGCGCACCGTGGTCCGAGGCGTCGGCTTTGGCGAGGGGGATGACGGCGCAGAGCACCTGCGGGGCGCCGACGAGCGTGACTTGTTTGAGGAGGAGGTCGCGGAAGCGGAGGGAGAGACGCGTGCGGCTGGCGGGGGTGTTGAAGTTTGGGTCTGTGGTGGTGAGGTGCGTGTAGAGCGTGGCGAGGTGGTGGGGCTTGGTGGATTGCGCGATGATGGCGCCGGCGAGGAGCGTCCATGCTTCGGAGCCGAGATCTTGGGGGACGAGGTTCTTGGTCTTCTGGCAGAGGTCGGCTATGCCGCTGTCGTCGGATGGGGTCGCCATTGGAGCGTTGCTGGTGATAGAGCGGGCGAAGGGGTGCTTGTGTAGAGTTGGTGCCCTTGCTTGATGGCCGCAACCTAGGCTGCTGTTGTTCTTGTCGAAGAAGTGTACACCTTGCCGGTGTATAGATTGCAGGTTTCTCGTGGGAATAGCCTTGGACAAGGCGATCATGCCGCCTTCAGTTGGAGAAAAAAAGGCAAAAGAGGGGAGGGACGACGAAGAACTCCGATCAACGGAGGTTGCCTCTTGCCGTCTTACATCTCCTACTACACAGCTAAGGCCACGCTCCACTGTGTGAGACCCACGCTTTGGTGCTTCACATGCACATAAGTGTCAAGTGTCCACTGCCTTTGAGAGGAAATACGCTTGTCTGCTTACTTACCATCTTACGTCGAGAGCCACGGACCGAACTCCGCCAATCCGCCGAGAAGCCATGTACGCCGCTATGTTTCGAGCTGCAGTCTATCAAGATCATTTGCAAGTGAATCATCTGGTGGAGACGGCGTTCGACTTATGGCCCTCCCATTTACGCCATTGACCTCAAGGCTAGAACCATTGGCTTGGGGTTGGTATTCTGCACCTTGGCCGGCTTGAACGACCAGGCTGGACGTAGATCGTTGACGTTGACCCGATTTCGGTTGTAGCGAAGCAGAGGCCGTAGGCTCTTCTTCCACAAAGCTGTTTCGTGCTGACGATGGCGGGTTCGTTGTCAATGAAGTCCGCAGCTCGAACGGATCGATCGGTGTCAAAGCCTGCTCCGTACCATACAAGTTCCGGTCGAAATACCGAGCATACAGATCGTCTTCATCCTCGGCGGGCCTTTTACGCATCTGCAGGTTGATGTGCTTTCGGATACTATCCAGGCAGTCGACCAATGTTGTGGCATCCATGCGCGTGGATTTGTCGATTGTTAGAAGTGATCTCTGCCCGTCAGGCCTTCTAATGGCCTCGAGGAGGATTTGAAAAACTTCCATATCTTTACAGTACCGCTCGCGTAACGAGTCGATTCTGTTGATGACTGGTTCTTTCAGCTCAATCTTTCCGTCCCTCCGCCGGTACCAGAAGCCATCATCTGTGTCTTTGGGATCGTGGCCGGGGAAGTACTTGCGCTCTTCAGTGAACGGCTGTTCACTGTGTACTGGATCGAGGAGGCCGAACAACCATAGCGTGAGCTCCAAGAAGCAGCAACCGAGCGACCACATGTCTACCGGTCTGGTGGCCGGTTCTCCAGCTGGTGCAAAATAGGTCCGCGTTCCTCGTACGGTATCTACTGGCCTGGACGCCGTCTGCGCATCTGCATCATACAGAGAGCCTGCTCCAAAATCGGAAATTTGTAGAACGGGGTGTACACCCGCGACCTTCTCAAAGACAAGGATGTTCTCCGGTTTGATATCGTGGTGGTAGCCAAAATTGAGTTCTTTGGGATCGGGGTTCATCAAGGTACCTGCTGGTTTGATGTGGTGCACATGCTTGATGGCATCAGCAAGGCCGTAAAGCTGATCGAAGAACCACTTAACAGCAGTCATTTTGAGCTGGGGCGGTTGGTTGGTCGTTAAGTAGTACCGTAAGTTACACCTCGCACTAGGGAGTAGAATATAGGTATGGTCATCTTGCTGCCAGCTTCCGAAATGAGGCGTGATATGGCTATGCGGATAGTCGTACAACTTCTCGAGCATTACCTTTTCAGCTTCAAAGGCCTTCAGCCTGATATTGCTGGCCTTCTTGAGGGCAAACGTCTGTTTCAAGCTCTACCAGAATCAGCTAGGTCCGGAAACCAGTGTAGAACAAACTCACTCCAGGGAGGCTATGCAGAGACGGTTCAGCCCAGATCTTCAAGACTTGTCCGTTGGCGCCTCTTCCAATCTCTCTGTCCCCAGTGATGTCTTCGTCATCACCGTCGTCTAGAGTTACGAAAGGCTTCCCTTCCGCTTCATCGTAGAAATGCAATGGGATGATCATATCGTTCTTCCAAACCTTGAAACGTGGATCCTTTCCCACCTTCAATGGTAAGAACTGAGGTGCACTTTGGCGGATGGCTTTGATCGCTTTTAGACAGCGATCCTGCTGACAGACCTCGTCATGTATAGGAGGGTATCCGTGGCCCACGTATGCTTCTAGTTTACCGTCATCGATGTCATGGACCTCAAGTAGATGTTTGAACATCGACATCGGTTGCTCGTTGTAAACGCACATCAGCAGAAGATGAGTTGCTCTGCTGACTGCTGATTCAAGGATGCCATCTCTGTCACCATGACTAAGAGATTGATCTTGAGAGATGATGTTCTGGATCACAGAGGTCTGCTGAAACATGACAAGATCGCACCTTGGGATGTACTCCTGGCCACGAAAGTTTGTCACCAGCTTGCTTTCCAGCCCCTTTTTGATGATCTCATAGAAAGAGCTATTCGCACATTCAGGTGGCACCGACAACTGCAGAGTTGAATACTCCCAGTGGACATCCAGATGGAATCTTTTATACTGGTGTTCATGAATGAAGCCACAGATGGCATGAATAGACTTTTGGGCAAGCTCGGTCACATCTGCAAATCTGACGAACTTCAAATTCTGTCGCAGCTCTGGTGGGCCTTCAACTGTGAAGCAGCCGTGTCTGATGTAGAGGCTTTCCTCCCGCACGTCCGGATGGCCGTCAGTAATCTTTTGCATATGCTTTTTGGGCTGCAACGAGTGGTAAGCGTCATGCTTGTACCACTCAATCTCTTGATCCGGAAGGTCGATCTCTTTTGTCTCAAAGCTCCAATTGTCGTCTTCATCGACTGCCGATACGGAATTCAAGTGAGCATTCCTGAGAAGTCGCTGGAGTTGATGATTTGTGTTGAAGCGGATGTGACATCTGACCGGGATTGTCAGAGGGAAGAGTTGCTTCAGTTTCGGCGTCTCTTCCAATAATGGCTGAGCTGTGTTGGCAATGCCCTGCTGACGTAGAGGCGAAGGCCTGTACGGTCCCGGATTCAGTCCGAGACCAGTACGGACTGACGAGTCTCGCTGGAAACGACTTGCAGCTTGTCCATGCTCCGGCGGTTCTAGTGTTTGAGTTGAGTCAAGAGTATTGGTGCGCAAGGTCAGTTTTGGCGTGAATGGACGACTACTGACAGGGTCTTTCACACTCGATTGATCCATGTGGACAAGGCCTGTCGACCCATCTCTGGGCAATTGCTGAGACTTGGTACCAGCAATGTTTGGTGTAGACGATGCAGACGCTTGTTGGGTCCCCTTACTTGGTGCGGCATGCCGGGACAGCGCCTGGTCACGGAAAGGGAATCGGAAAACTTTGCTCAACCGTTTGCGTTTCGACATTCTCTAGCAGAATCGTCTCAAGTGGTAAAGACCACATGGCACTAAGCTTGAGCGACACCTTCAAATAATCAAGGCGACTTCTGCGGTCGGGCTTCCATCAGGCTAGAAACAACCCATCGCCACAAAATGGTCGCTTAACCACACCGGACCGAGGAAATGTCCCAAATACTTCAGCCTCGACAGGTCGACCCTCAGAGTCATCACGAAATCTGAGCATTGGCTAGTACAGACTAATGCGAGGAGTTTCGAAGTTGGGTTTAAACATGTTGCACAACAGTAAATGGCCAATTTACAAGGGGGCGCAGTCGTACCCTGGACACACACTGCAAGCTGCAAACTCTCGTTTTAGCGCGGGATGTCTGCATGAACACGAGCATAGCTCGAGGCTGATCATTCCAGCCTGATAAAATTCAAATAGCAGAACATGACAAGTGCCGGGATTGAAAGCTGCGCGGGGGACCTTGGGCAACCGGTGAGAACCGTAGACAGCTATGCCTTGCTGATGTGCCTCGTCCGATGGCTGCGCGCGAGCCGCTCTCGCCAATCCGTGACGGCACTGCCAGCTTGGGTGCCGAGGAGTGCCTGTGCGGTCGGCAGCTTGTCGATTTTCAGACGTACATACATCTGCCAGATATAGACTGTGGCGATGGTGAGAGGTACTGCAGCCGCAAGTATAATCCACCAGTTGCCAGTTACAATCAAGGCCAGAGAGCCATTGTCTCGTCTTTCAGTAGTCACAAAGTCGGTCGAGAAGAAGTTCTGCATAGACGGTTAGTTATTCGCCTGCATCCAACATGGCTACATACCAACACCGCCGTCGCCGGTAAGTACACCAAAGTGACTACGGTTAGAACTTTAACGGCTGCTGCGTCACGGGTTGCCTTGGCCGTCAATTTTCCCATGTTTTCGGTTTGGTGGTGGGCTTGCTCGGCCAGAGTCCTCATGCTACGACTGTCAGAAAGCTCGAGAAGGTCCGTGATCTGTGACCATAGCTTCAGCATGTATTGTGACACTTCCGACGCGATCTGATCTTACCAGTTGCCCTACGCGTCGAATTCTCTCGGAGAGATAGGATATTTGGCCTCTATAATGTTGGATTTCCACCGCAATCTCCGACAGGGCACATCCTAGAGCAGAGTGCGAGGAATTGTCCAAATTTTGCTGAGTAGAGACTGTCCGCCCATCGCATGAACTATCGTGGAGTTCCTGTAGCCGCTCGCTGACGTCTTTTAGGCTGCTTAAGGCCGTATCGATCTCAGACAACATGTCGGCGACGGGTTCAAGGTCCACGCGATGTGTGATTTCTTGGTCTACCGCCTTGGAAACGAGGGCTTGGTCAGCCTATTACAGTGTCAGCTTCACCACAACACAAAGAAAGCATCCCACCATCTTCTGCACCTCACTATCGACATGTGTTGTACACTCTCTCCACGTAGCCACCGCAGCTTGGAGGAGAATCGTATGGAGCTCAATCGGGTGACCTCGTCCGTACTGTTGTACATTTTCGACATGATGTATTATTCTTTTGTCCACAAAGTCGGATGCTGAAACTGTCAGAAATACACGGCGGTTTGTTAGCCCGCCGTGTTTGTGGTAGATGAACGACTGTCGTTGGGACCAGGGTTTTTGGAGTGTTGGTCGATTGTGCCTTTCGGCAAATAACAAGTCATAGAAGACTTCTGTAGCTCCCGTTAGACGACATCCAGTCACCGATGCTGGGAGCTGTAACTACCAAACTCTCTGTCGTTCCGGGTTGTCTCTTCACGGAGATCCCCTTTACAGCGCACGACTGCTGGCGGAGAAGCAGCGCAGATATTGTGGATCTCAGTTCCAAATGCAACGATGAAGTCTTCGACACGTGGATGAATGCTATATTGGGAGGCCAAGGCCTTGTAGACCGGATAGGAGACCTTGACACGACTCAAAGTGTTTCTCTGCTTCAGACGACTGGGCCAGTCAGTACAATACCTGGTCAATGTCAATACTTTGCTCACAGGTAGGTTATCCCCTTTTGGCACGTTCCCTAACAACCGTCAGCACATATGCTATT
The DNA here is from genome assembly GCF_000365145.1 of Cyphellophora europaea CBS 101466. Taxonomy (NCBI): domain Eukaryota; kingdom Fungi; phylum Ascomycota; class Eurotiomycetes; order Chaetothyriales; family Cyphellophoraceae; genus Cyphellophora; species Cyphellophora europaea. The sequence goes on along the minus strand of NW_008481808.1, from coordinate 2,042,298 downwards.
TGGCAGAACAGGTTTCGTTGCAACAAGCGGGATATCCTTCTCAGCCCGGATGACCTTTGAGGTCGGAATCCTGCGGTCCCATGATTCTCCCACCTCGTGCTCGGGAGCGGGCGTTGAGCAAGTCCAGTTGTACAGCTCCACTTCAGAGCTGCTCTCGGACTCGGTTGTAAAGCATTTGCTCCGACGTCTGGCAGCGAAACCCAGTGCAGCGCTGGTCTGCTGCGAATAAAAGATTTCTTCAAAATAATCAGAAGGTACCATCTCTCGCAATCATAAGTCCAACGGTCGAAGTTCTTGCTTGCTATAGTCAGTGAGACGGGGCGTGGTGAAGCCATGCACATCCGTCATGGATCTCGAGTAATGGCACAAAGCTCGCGACCCTGCACATCGTGGGGTTCCCCCCAGCATCACTAGTTCGCGATATGCGAGCAGGCGCGCTAATGCAGCACGCGAGAGACAGCACATGATGTTCGCGGTCAGGCTCGACCGGTCAGGAACGGGGCGAATGTGTGACTCTGCGGATAATGGTTGGGAGAGAGGTGAAGTGTCCCAAATCCGCGACGCCCAGGCCCAAATCACTTGCCGCCCCATTTCCGCCTCGCGCCCCACAGGCCAGGCGCAGTGGCCATTGGTGATTTGTAGTTGTGTAACGTCTTTGCTCTGTCCTTTTTCCGGTACTCGCCTCGCTCCAGCCGCATTCTGGGATTTGACATGATGGCTCTTTCGGGGACAGGGCACAGCACCCGGATGATTGTGGCAGGGTGCCCGGACCGCCACCAGACCAAATCCAAGGTTGATGCTCTCGCCACCGGGCCTTAGCGTCACCCTGAGGGACTTCTGCAGCTGATGTGTTGATGATATAAGGCCTGATAATATTGCTTGCTCACTTCACGAACGGAAGTCCAAAGTACTGCAAACCAGATCCGTATTACGTTCCCGCAGGGATCCGTTTCGATTTTCCCCACGCAGGAGCCATGGACTCACGCTCTGCCATGAAAATACAATACGTTCCCAGCAGCTACATTGACCGTGGACGTCTCGAAGGTCTCCTAGGAGTACTCAACCCAGCAAAAGACAGCTTCACTGTGGAGAGGAGGATGGATGTATGGATGATCAACGCACCTCAAACGCTCAGCAAAGTAAGTTCCTGTATCGAAAGATTGGTGCCACCAGTGTACCACATCACCTGCTGCTTCTCGTAGTGACTGATTCTCTAGGACCAAATCTGCCACCTTCAGAGATGAAACGGGCAGCAACTTCGCTTTTCGAGATAATCATTAAGCGCGCAGCGCCTAGCAGAGTCTTACCTGGAGACACTATTATCACATGGAAAATCTTTAAGGCTATCGATTTGGATCCTCAACAACGTACTGCCGATATTGGATACCACGAATATCAGAAGGGAAATAGCAATAATTACAGGTAGTTCATATCGTAGCAAAGGAGTACTAGTGTAGCAGTCGCTTCACAATAGTTACATCTGCACACCATGTTTGGAATCAGCCTCATTGAGGATCTTGTCTGCAATGAACCAGCGAGAGGCATTGAAGGTCGCCGATTCCAGCATTCATATGCAATGCAATGCAATGCAGTCCTGAATACTGCATATGCCCCCCTCTGACTCCCTGTCTGCCTTGCACTCGCACTATCAAAAGGCCATGCAGCCAAAGAGCCGTGAACCAAAGGCCCTTTCGAACACAGAAAGGACTACTGTCCTACTCATTCGCAAGCCTGACACTTTCCAAAGGCACATATATACGCGCTCACGTCTTGCTTGACGACCACATATCTCTGAAGTTAAACCAATACAGATCAGACACAGACCCCAAGCATGACGCGACGAGCCAACTCCGGCGGTATCAGCCGGTCGACCACCGCCTCCACCAATACCACAATCTCTTCGACCTCCACGAGCGGTGGCCGCAAGCCTCAAATCGTCAAAGGGCGCTATCTCGACGAGCAAAAGCTCAGAGCCTACCTCAACAGGGTATGGGGCCCCGGCACATACGCGCTCGATGTGAGTCAAGCCCTAATTATCACCCCGCCTCGAGACACTAAATGCTTTGGGCGGTCGGACGAGTATCATCGCTAAACAGGAGTGGTAGCTCACACGAGACACGTGGACCATTACAGGTCCTGACGAACTCTCAAAGGTACGTCAAACTGGAGTTGATTGGGCATCGGGCTCGAGCACGAGAAGCACAGACTAATGGGATACTAGGAAGTACTGGAAACGCTCGAGCCTGATCAGTCTTAGTAGTACTAGTAGTAGTCGAACGGGCACTGATTTCAATATCACGGCGTTTCGCTCTGCTGCATACTCTGTCAAACACCATCATCGTCTTGCCTGTCTCCTCAGGCAGCAGGGTGGCTCTAGAAAGAGATATGACATGTCACGGCCCACCGGACGACATTCTGGAGCGCTCAAGACATTTCTATAGCCACTCATATACTCATGTTCTATGTTATATTCATGCATGTTCTGCTGCTGGGCGTTCCCATATCACACTCATGTCCAGGTCTCACGGCCCCTGTCCGGCAGGTTTAAAATGGAGATAGCCGTGGCGGCGTAGCTGAGCAGTCCTGCCAACATTCGTGTAGGATATTACTCCTACGGCTACATAAAATCTTACTGAGCGCAGCAACCCGGTAGCCAATGCATTGTCTGGGAAAGGACAGCTCTTAGCTGACCGACTCGATCAAGATCCAAGATGCCATGGCGCAGCACAAACTCATACATATCTCTAAAACACGAATTTTTTATAGGAGGAAAACATTTGGGCTTCAACTTCTTCGTCTCGTTCAAGCTGTAATACTAGTTACACCACCGACATACCCCCTTCGTCTCTGTCCAATAATCCCACTTAATATGCAAACGCCCCGCCATGTCAGGTACAGCATTACAAAAGGCAGCAAGGACCAGCTCACAACAGCACCTCCAACTCCGGCCTCGCGACGCCTTCGCCACCCAGATTCGGATAATATGGCACCATCGCGTCCGCACCCGCCACATACGCATCATTATACAGCCGCCAGTACGGCACTCTGACCTTCCTGGCGGGATGGAAAAGCCCGGCCCAAACGTAATTCATGACGATGCCCGTACCCACCGCCATCCTGATGGCCTCGATAGCCTCGACGATGCGGTCGATGACGTGCGGGCTCGTCTCGAAGAGGTTCGGGTACAGGAGGTTCAACAAATGGACCATGGCATCCTCGCACCCGAGCCCCACGACACCTAGGGCGATGTGCTTGACCACGCTGGCGGCGGTCTGGCGGTGCACCTGGTCGCGGTCGATGAGGGCGTCCTCGAGCAGCGGCGTGACGGCGTAGACGTAGTCCTTGGCCATTTCGCCGATGTACTCGAACAGGAAGCTCAACGATTTGAGCACGCCGTTCTGCACGTTCAGCTCGGGCACGCGGTACTCGTTCATCAGCGCGGGGAGCACAGTGAACGGCGCGCACGTCTCGGCCACGATGCCGATGGCTACCGCCGTGCACACCCGAGACTGGCGCTCCTGCACGCGAAGATTGTTGAGCAGCGTCGCCAGCACGTCTTGCGGGCCGATGGCCTTGGCAATGAAACCGAAAGTGTTGTTGGCCGCGCGGCGGATACCCTTCTTGTGCGCCTTGAGCATGTCGAGTAGCTCGAAGCAGATCCGCATCCATTCACGGGCGTTGACAGATTCGGGTCCACGGTCGGCGATACGGCCAACGAGGTCGATGGTGTTTTCTTGCACCTTTTCGTGACGATTGCGGAGAATGGGGGTTAACCGTGGTAGGAGGTCGCGGATCGGCGGCTGCATTTGTGTGATACCCACGACGGTGACGATGGAGCGTAGGGCTCCGAGGATCGAGCCAAGCACTTCAGGATACTCTTCACCCAGGTACTCGTATAGAACGACGCCGAGCTTTCCCATGAGGGCGTCCTCGCCGCACTGCTTCATCACCATGGCAATACGGGAGATGAGATCCGCCGCCTGTTGACGGACCGTGGCAGATTTGTTGTTGAGACGCCACAAGATAGTGGATACGATTTGTGGAAGGTAAGGCTTACACCGAACGCCGAGAGCATTCACGACGGTGCCGAAGCCATTGAGCATGACGATGTCTTCGATAGATTGCTCTTGAAATGCGAACAGCATGCCGTCGACGAGGCGCTCCTCAAGACGCTCGCCGATATCAGCGGCACCGAGAGCGGCGATAACCTTCTCGATGGTTTCCACCGTCATTTTGCGGTAAGCTTCAGACTCGTCTTTGAGGTTGTTGACGATGCGTTCAACGATTTCGCTGACACCAACCTTCTGGCCAAGGTCGACCGTCGTCTCCACGACTTGTCGATAATTGCGTTTGTCGAGGGCCATCCGTCGAACCCAGAAATTCTTGAAGAAATCAGCTAGAACGTGCTCCTTCAGATAGCCTGCGGTGACACCATCTGTACTAGCACATTGTGACACGACCCTGAGGACGACTTTTTTCATCTCCTCGTCCGGCGACTGGAACTCCCGTAGCAATATCTCCATGATCTGACTGGTATAGTAATTGGCGTACTCTTCGTCCATCAAGGGGATGATGTATCCCACGGCTTTCAGGAAACCTGCTAGACCCTTGCCGCGTTGTTTGCGAGCGCCAGTCCACAGCGGATTCAAGATATCGTCGAATGACTCGATGCCGTAAGGATTGGCAGCCTCGGCGAGAGCGGCAATGGCTAGGGATGTCACCGTTCTCACCTTAGCCTGCTCATCTTGAAGATTGTCGCCGATGCAATCGACTAGTCCTTTCAGGTGAGGCAGAATCGCGCAGCCCATAAGAATAGGAATCTGCTGGATGATCTTCACACCTGTGTGCCTAGCCTGCCACGACTTCTTACTTCTGCAAACAGCTCTGAGAAAGGGCAGTAGTGCTGGAATACCCAATGCTGACGCAACGACAGCAAAGGCTCTGGCGGTTGTATTCCGGACGTATTCATCGACGTGATCGATATCGGGCCTCATCGTGCTGATCATATGTGCCAGACCAGCAGCTTTCGACAAATTAGAAATGATTTCGCGACCCTCAACACGAGCGTAGTAGTCTTGGTCGATAAGCAACGGCTCAATAACCACCAGGATTTTGTGCGTGTACGGCCGCACCAGGTCGTCCAGCTTGTATAGCACACGATCGATAACCTTGACGAGCAAATGCCGCTCCTGATCCTCTAGTGATTTCTCCATCAGTAGTGGGAGAATCTGATTGAAGAGTGGACCAGCGCCAAATTGCCGAGCGTTGTCTGTAAGCTGTCGGAGCGCCGTTTTCCTCATGGGTGGTGTTCCGTTCTTGACCTTGAGCAATAGCCTCATAATCTTTCGTTCCTTAAGGTCCTCGACAGACATGGCATTCTCGTCAGAACCATCAACGAGCTTGCCAAAATATTGCATATCCTCGGCTTTGAAGAACTGCAGGTCGCCAACACCAGGAATTTCTGTCGGTAGCTGCTTACCCATCGAGCGAGGGTTTTCGGGTTCTTGCATCATGAAGCCACCAATACCTGTCGAGCTGGACGCCGAAGCAGGCATAGCTCGCCGTGCGGCCTGTCGGATCGGCTCGTAACCCGGAGGAGGTTCAAGAATTGTGTAGCCCTCGCTGGGCAGCATGGCATCCAGGTCTTCATCAGTCCACACTCCCTTGGCTCCGCCGTCGGCACCAAGCAACGCTGGCGCAGGAGCGGCAGCCGGAGCTGCGCCACCGTCGCCTAGTGCAGGTGCTTGATCCCACCTTGACCTCTTGGCCGGCGCAGGCTGACCATCGATACCAGGTGCCTGATCCCAGCGCGACCGCTTCTTCGGCTCTCCCTCCGCTGCCGGCGTAGTATCAGTCGCAACATCCCACCTCTTCTTGCGTTTGCGCCCAGTGGCCTCGACTGTGCTGCCCTTGTCCGCATTCTCCTTGTCCTCAGCCTCCTTGAGCGTGGGCTTGTGCTCGACCACAACATCATCATCGTCCGCATCTCCATGAAGCGCAGCCTTCGCTTCTTTCTCTTCGATGAGCTTCCGTACTCTCTCTTCCTCCCGTTCCAAGTCCTGCATCTGCATGACTTCGCGATATGTACTTCCCCCCTCCTGCGCCGCACCCGCATGCTTGTTCGCTGCAAACGGGTCAGCGCGCGTAGGCGTTAATGGCCCTCTCTCGAACCGCCGTTTCTGATAGTCGGTTTCCCGATCCGCAATGCGCGCGCTCTTCTCCCTCCCCAACAGGATATCCTCTTCTTCCGCGCCTCCAGTCGAGAATTCGTTCATCTGCTCCTTGCTCGCCGTGTAGTTTCCGATGAGGCGCCTCGAGGTGTCGGAGTCAGGCATCTCTTCATCGTCATCGCCATTGGCGGCAATGGAGGTGTGATACCCAGCATACTTGTTCACGCCATTCGAACTGGCATCATAGAGGTCGGTATCAAGACTCTCGGTGACTGAGACTTTGCCGGCGGAGACACTGGAGCGCTGCGTGGAGGGGTCGAATGACAAAGAGTCTTTTTTCGCGGCCGCGGCAGCGTTGCGCTCCGCTTGCAGGCGTCGGACGGTCTCGAAATCGGCGTCTGACATGTTTGCGAGCGAGCGCGGACGTCGCGCAACAGTTGGGTTGACAGTGAGCGAAGAAGAGGTTCCTGTGAGAAAGTCGTGACTGAAGGCATTGAAAGATCAGAGCGAGGCTCCGGCGCGGGAGGCAAAGCTTGGCGCATCTCCGGATATAGCTACGCTATCTCCGTCATGCTCCACCATGACTGTGACCCTTCACATGCTGTCCTGAGGATAATTGCAGGTCATTATGTGTGGTAGCTTTCCAAGTTCATTATCTCGCATAGGCCGTCAAAGATTGTGAGAGCCTCACACTGAATAACTAACAATAATGGGTATCATATGGCCGACCCGCAGCAAACTCATTTCCTTCGACCCTACCTTACGCAAACAATTTCGTTGCCGATGCATACTTCAGCTTAGTAAACCCACAAGCATCGAGATACCGGTACAAACAATCAGCGCCTGTTGGTCATGCCCATGTCTGCCGTCTATTGATCCTGCCCATTTCGCTATGCTCTCGTTGCGTAACATGAACAAAGACAATGCAAGCGTGAGCCCGACTATGAGAATTCTGTTGATGCCGCTGGTAAAAATCTTGAAGAGGAGAAGAGGAATGATTAGAGGGATGAGTGATAGAGGGCCTATCGAGGGTGAGGCGTAGACTAGCGACGATGTTGTTGGGGAGTGCAGAGAGACGAGATCTTTCTCGTCATCGAGGAACCTGAATGTCGCAGGAGATTCAGTCTCAGACTCCGGTGGTGATGCCCGGCTGACGTGGAAATGAGTCTCGAGCTTTTTCTTGAAACTTGAAACCTCGGGAGAGTTGCAATCCATCGATCCACGAAAGCGATTGACTTTTGGTGAGAGGACAAGAGTCTTGTCTGGTATATAGTTAGCAAGGACAATGAGGGGCTTTTAACCCTTACAGTATTGGTCCATTCTAATCTGAAGCCGCCCAAGTACTTCCGCTTTGGCTTTGTAGAGGTCGAAATCACACTGGCCCCAATGAAAGCTCAGCCGCCGACAGGTATCGCCGGTGCTGGCGTCTTTGCTCAGCCTGCGACTGCCATCATATGTATCAAGATGAGCAAGTTCTTCCTGGAGCTCAATGATCTCATCTTGTAGCTGTAGCAGTATGCGATAGTTTGTTTTCTTAAATACTTTGAACATTGGGGGAGTATCCAGATTCGCCAGCATGTCGGCAAGGTGGTCGGTGCTTAGTGGAAAGGTAGCCTCGTCTTCGGTGAACACGGAAGGAGGTGACAAGCTGCCGCGAGGCCGGGCGTCATCTCTGTCGTGGATGTCCTCAACGGGATGATCGATAGACTCCATACCTTGAGATACAAAGGCCTGATGCTTGGGTTTGGGCACCTCAGGATAACGCCAATGGAAGTGACGATCAATTGGTAGCTCTGGCGGCTGCTCACTGCTGGCTCGGGAGTCGGTTAGTGTGGGCAGCAATGGTTGGAGTGTAGTCTTGCCCAACACAAAGCTACTATCTTCCATCGAGATGCCTGAATCGGAATGATAACTTCTGGTTGAGAAGTCCGGCTGGTGAATGGCATCTTCGGGGTAGGGAACGGGTTCGGGTTCTGGATCGGGATGATCAGGCACCTGATCTGGCTCATGTTCGTCTTCATATTCAGAGCCGTGCGGAGATGTGGGACGATGGTCGCCATCTTGCTTCGGTTCCTCATCGACCAAGAAGCTAAACACATCGACCTTCTCGCCTTTTTCGATCTTGTCCTCGACAGGATCACTTTCCCCGGATGCTTCTTCGACTGGATCCATGGTGACTGGCCTCGGCCTGCTGCTTTCTTTCTTACGCCTGGAGGATTTTTTCTTCCGTGAAGACCTGTTGTATGACTCCTGTGTCACAGTGGAGTTACTTCCGTTTGACCCACTCGACTGAGTCGTGATGGCGGATAGTAGAGAGAATTTAGATGAGCGAGCAGCTCGGTGATCGCTGTAGACAGAGCCGTGACTGTAGCTTCGGTGTCGACGGCCCTGACCTTGGTCTCTGACTGGTAGCAACATACTCTGCTGCTTTCATGGTACAGCTGCTGCATTCAATGCATTCAAGGATCGATTGGTCCGTTGAAGGTGGCAGTAACAAGCGGCGAGATGACGTTAATGAACGAACGACATCCACAATGTGGCGACGCCATTTCAGAAATGCAAGTCTTCTGGAAGGAAGGGATGGAAAGGAGTGCTCATTCCTCGCAAGCGAGAACTTGGATGAGTGACATGACAGGTATCAGACTGAGGGATTTGGACGAAAGGGATGGGGGCTGGCCTTCTGACACAGGAAGGAAAGGACAGGCGTCAAGCCACAAGTGACGCCCAGTTTCAACGCACACGCCTGATTTTCGGGAACGAGGAATGAGAATAATAGCAGTGTTACAGAACGACTTGCCGATTGCATGACCAGGGATCCTGTTTTAAAACAGCGGCCGACCTGGCGGCTCAGAGAATCAGAACTCGTGATGTGGTCCAGTGTAATGTGCAGATAGGACCAAATATTCGGGGCAGCGAATCTCGTGATTGCCTAACGTCGATGCCCAACGAGGATCGCTGCCCAATCTGCACGATAGTCCCGCGGGCTTCAATAGGCCCACGGGGGGTTTTAAGTGTCAACGCGAAGGGGCCATGCCGGTGCAGACGCCGTCTGGGAGGCTGCATCCCGAGTCTAGACGGGTTCGAAGAAGCTGCCGCATGTCGGAGGATAGACTGTGCCAATGGCAGTTGGCGGAAAGCGGCAATGACTTGGATCGATTGTATGGACGAGAGAAGAGTGGTGAGACGCGGCGACAAAATGGAGGCACCCCGCCGTTGGCTCTGGCGGGCAACCGCGCCTGGGCTGCAGCTATTGATCCGCTTCAGCGATTCACCTGCTGCCAACACAGCGCGGTGAGCACCGGTCGGCGGGTTAAGCCTGCCACAACCACAACTAAAGATTCATGCCCCAACCAGGTCCACACGCCGTACATTGCAAGCGTCCACATGTTAACTTCAAGTTCCCTTACTCGCAGACGATAATTACCACCTAGCACGCTCCGCTATCTCCTCCAGCGGTGGAGTAGACTGCAAGTAACTCGAGGCGGAATATGGGCCTCCAGGTGGATGCTTTTATATCGAGTATCTATCTTATCACTTTCAAGCCAAGGTCGTGTTCCCTCACGATCGCACAGCGTTCATATGGTAGCCCTGTCTGCCGTCCCACGTCCGCCATCCGGGGTGGCCTTTTGTCGTACACTTCTCGGGGTGCTTCCGCTTCCACTTCTCATCAGCGTCGACGGGGAATTTTTCCTGCCCTCTCGGGATCAGCCGTACAGGGACATGCCCCTTCCGCATCTGTAAGCTGATGATTACGCCGAGACCGTTCAACAACAGCTCTCTGGCATCCTCTGCCGCCTTATGCCACACCTCTACCCTCGCATCGACGTCCATCTTGATCACTTGCTCATCGGTAGCGTACTTGTCCACCGCAAGCTCCACAGAGTAGTTTTGGAAGATTACAGCCAGCGCAGCCAGCACTTCCACCTGTGCGAACCGCCGCCCAATGCATGACCGATAGCCTTCGCTAAAAGGTAGATAGGCGCCCTTGGAGGGCTTGTACAACCTCTCGGAAGTGTCTGCAGACTCGTTGATATTGAGATCGCCACCTCTGGATGTCTCAGTTGGCATCTCTTCCTTGCTGTGACCTGTACTGGCGGGCCCCGTTCGGTCATCAGATGGCCCTTCCTCGGCTAACAGCCACCGCTCAGGCCTGAACTCCTCCAGATCATTATCCAAGTTGGCTATGGGGTGCACTGGCCTACCACCGGGATAAGACGGTCTTCCTTTGGGCCAGTGATTCGGATTCCTGTGGGCAGCTATGGTGACCAGCCCAATGAATGTTCCACCGGGTACAGTTTTGGACTCTCCCTCTACCGTCAATTGCTGATCTGTAACTCCCCAAGTTGATTTGGGTATAGCTGTTACTGGAGGCACGAGTCGAAGCTCTTCGTTGAGCACCGCGCCAACCATACTACCGAAGAGCTGTGGCAAGTCTCGATCGTAATCCCATTCAGTCGGGGGCTTACCCTCAAAGATCTGATCTAGGTCCCTCTGGAGCAGGCGTTGGCTTTGCGGATGTAGCGCCAAATACACCATAGAGAAATGAATCGAGTTGGCAGCTGTCTCGTGTCCCGCCAATATGAGGACGAACATATTGCCCAGCATCTCTGAGTCCTCCAATTGAGTACTCTGATCGTCCTTGGATTGCTCCTGGCTCTTCACCAACTGGCCCAAGATGTCCATACATTCCTCCTTGGTATCTTTGCCGATCTGCATGTCGGTTCTCTTCTTCTCTACCGCCTCTTTCATGTAGTTACCCCATTCCTGGTACGCCTCGTTCGCCTTGTTCAGTCGGCTGACGGGAGCGTACTTCATGATTGATCGTGGGAAAAGGAACTGGAATAAGATATTATCCAGCAGACAGTGAATGGCGTAGGTGTAACTCATGGAATGGCCTTCATCCGCTGCCTCTTCCTCGTTCTGGATCTTTGATGGATCGTCGTAGCTGCTGTCAACTTTGACATGAGCATCCTTTTCAGGCCACTGCAGCTTCCTTCCAAATCCAGCTCTGCTAATGACATGCAAGCTGAGGCGCATGGCGTCATCCGCCACTCTGTTCACCGTCCTGTTTCCCTTCATGTCCGGGCCGAGCCACGAGTTTAGCATGGACGTGGCCTGGTCGATTGTTTCCTGCCAGACAAGGTGGTTGTTTTTCTCGGTGAACGGTGGACTGATTGCTTTTCGGTGCTGGCGCCAATGGCTCCCCTCGGCCGATACAACATTCCGACCGTATACATTGACCGACCGATAGATTTTGGTTGGCTTAGGGAAATCGTTCCGCCTAGTGGTGATCTGCGAGATAACGGCGGGCTCGCATGTATACATGCTGAGACCGCCCGGTGACACGGTGAGGAAAGTTTCATGCCCGACCCGCTCGAAGACCTCGTAACGGTATCCATAGCCGATGTCCGGTAGACAAAAGTCAACCCATTGTGTCCAGGTTCGTGGAAGTTTGGCCAGAAACGGGAGCAGCATGCGGTGGCTTGTAAGCCATACTGGATGCAACCAGAAGACTGGGACTTGGATATATGGCAGACCGCTTTGCTGCGCCTTTCTCAGATTGCGCCGGAACGATATAGTCCAGTCAACGAGCTGGTAGGCGATGAGCGCCACGCCGGCCAGTACAAGCAGTCGTAGCATCTTGCCAACACTCGGGCGCAGCGTCTGCGATGGAAAGGTCGACAACGAACAGGGAATTAGAATATTGAAGAGCCAGCTTCTAGGGTTTCCGTAGAAAATAAGTTGGGGTTTGGCTTTGCTATAACAGGAGGTGGATCGAGGATCCTGAAACCACGGCAATCGGCAAGCGTTACAAACGTTTCAACCCCAGTGTCGGAGGAACAGCTGCCGTTTGTCGGCTCGACTCTGCTTTTACGGCGACTGCGAAAGATGACCTGGTGAGTGGGCGGTAAGAAGATGTAAACCGCGATTCTCAAGTCTCTGACGTGATGAGAAATGTGGTGACGATGAACTTATGAGACCTCTCGCACTTTTGGATTAGCAACTCATTTGGAGATCATCAGCATTTTGCCGACCCCATGACTTGGGCTCCCAAGGACAGGCGGTAATCTTATGGCTAGTGGTTGGGTGAAGACTTCACTGATCGTCGCGGATAACAACATGTCCGAGGGCACTCGCGCGTACGGCTGCACTTCAGAGTCTCTCCAACAAAGTCCCAACCATTCGTTCAGCACAGAATAGCGCCATGCGAAGCCAGGTATGAATTACGAGATCGGGTAAAGAATAGACCAATGATAAGACTTGTTTCCGAACGCAACGGACAAGGGGGTGCTTCGCTTGGATCGAAGCTGTAGCAGCAACTCGATCGTCGCTTGCGTCGGTGGTGAAACGGTTTCTAGTTTCGCTTGCGCACCTGCAACAACCTCAACTTGAATCAAGTGTCATGGTTATAAATCGTACACGATGCTAACTCGTTTCCAACACGACAATGGTCCCGTTCCTCCCTACAAACACTGTCGCCTCGGAGGTGGATATCAAAAGAAATACGTGCTCAACTAATACATCGCCAGCTTCCGGACCGCTCCTGGTTAACAACCATGTGTATGCCTTCTAGAACGGGCGGAGATCCGATTCCGCTCAGGACGCAGTCGCCTGTTCGAGATGCGTACCTTCGGCTGGCTTATGATGCGTGGGTGAAGTTGTCTCACTCTGGGGGGATGCAATGTCTCCGGCAGTATCTGCCACCGATGAAGTACCACGAGCGACCTCTTCGGACGGCATCAAATTGGACCCAAGGCCGGTCGAGTTGACTTCCACGGCCTCTAGGCTTGGCTGCCACATCTGCAACTCATGCTCGGCGTCCGCGAGCACCTGTCTTGCGTCATTGCCGTGAGCAAATGGCTGACGAACATCGCCAGGCACCACTGGCGTATCGTCGAGGTAATTCAAGAGACGACGGCCATGTTTGGCGAGGATAATCTGCTTCTCGGCGCGCTCGATTGTTGCGGCGAAGTGAAGATCATATGCTTCCTTGACTTTCTGGCGAGTCTGTGACGTGTCAGCTGGGCTATCGTCGGATGCAAAAACTCATGACTTACAATGTTGGTCAGCTGAGCTTCAGCCACGAGATTCTGAGCTTCCGCTCGGACAAGTTCTTGCTCCAGGGTGACCAACTTAGGGCTGGTCGGCTCTTTGTACTTGAGCTTTTGAATTTCGTCGGCGATCTTGTTCTTGTTGTCTCGGGAAGGCTGGACGCTCTGCTCAGTGTTTCTGATCTGCTTCAGGATGCTGCGGTAGTCCTCGAGATTCTGAGCGAAGAGGTCTTCCTGCTCACCAATCTCAGACAACAGAACTCCAATCTTGTCGGAGATATCGGAGAGGGAGTCATCATTGGTGGACTCGCCCCAGTCCGACAGCTGTGAAGCAATCGACAGACGCTCGCGGCCGGCGGACTCGTATGCTCCGATAGCGTGATTCTCGGTCTTGATCAGTTTGGCAAGACGCCTGGATAGCTCTGCTCTTTCTACGCCGCGCAGAGAGTTCAGCATCTGCAGACGATGCTTGGGCGGGTCTTTGTGGGAGTCCTTGTTTTTGGACCGAACGCTCAAAGCTCGCTGCATGGTGAGGGTGGGGTATGCTTCGGGGCAGCTACTGTGCTGGAGGTGTTGCGTACAGGGGGCTGTAGGATCTTCTAGAATTCTTCGCTTAGATTCACGACGTAACGAGGTGCAAGGTTGAGCTTGGAAGCAAACTTGAATGTCACTGATAGCGCTGGGATCGAAGAGTATTATTGCGCAAGAGGCCGTGCCTTCCAGCCTTCGCCCGGCTTTGGTGGGAGGAATGACGTCGACGGCTCATGCACAGCTCGGGATGTGATGACGCGCTGCTGAGAAGGGCCTAAGCAAGTGCAGCGTGCTACCACACCTCAGAGTCTAGGTCGCCTTTGACAGGTTGCCCCTCATTGACAAAGAAATGGATCTAGTCAGACGTACGTTGTCCACCCTGCAATAGGTGGTGGCTGCACGGATTTCTGGGATAGCCAACCAAATCGCACATTCCAACGGTCGAATCAAGATTGCTCTACAAGAAGCGTATGAACATAACTCGTCAATTCATAACCCTTTCACAATTGTCCAGCGCCGAACAGTGTCCTTCCACACGCGACTTCTAGCGTTAGCCTCGCTGTCGCTAATCTCTGTAGACGGTTCGACTGCGACGCTCTTCCGTCAATCGGCTGCGCGATCTGCTGCGTCCATGGTCGTGATGGTGATGATGATGGTGGTCGTGAGACGGTCTGTGGGCAGAAGTCGAACGCCGTGTAATGGTCTCGCGTCGATAGGACGCAGTTTCGGGGCGAGAGACGTAGACGTCGCGGTGATATCTTGGCTTTTCGCGCTTGCGAATGACCACGGTCTCACCGTTGCTACCGAAGCACATCTTGAAGTGTGTGAGCGTTGAACGAAGGAAGACAAATATGCCCCCGAAGCGAAACAATTGTGTCGAAAGAGAATGAGTCGGAGGGAAGTGATGGACAAGCGAAGACTGCCGGCTGGAGGAAGTATTATGAGGAGGAGAAACGCCTTGCTCTGAAGAGGCTACGCCGGTCGTGTGACGGTACGGGGGCAACGGTCCGCGAAGGACAAAAGTAAACGGTAGCGACCCTTGGTTTTATTATACACTTCTACCAGCCACCTCGGGCGTCCTCAGTCTTCGTATTCCAGTTCCTTGATTACGCCCTGGTTCCTGGTGCCAGTGCCAGTTGGAGAGGCGACTGAGACCGGGAGGCTTACCCAAAGTCTTGGTTGACATCATCGCTCTGGGCGTACGCTATCGCCCGAACTTCTCACTAAGACAAGTGTGTCGCGCTTATTCTGGCCGTCTTCAACGGCGCTCAAAGCGGCGTTTCCAGTTCACGAAGAGAAGCCGTTGGCTGCGAGAACTGTAAGGCGCAGACACCGATCGGACTGGGATGTTGATGTGCAGATGCATCGCGCATCCAATGTTGATCTTTGCTCCTTAGCAGTGCGCTGGCCTCGCTGACACCACTAAAACCGTCCAGTCAGGCCGTTGCCGAAGTTTCTACGCCTGCTGACTCGCTCCGAAACGGATGGCAAGGAATACTGCCTGACAAGCTTATGCCTTGGCGATTCGCCTACGCAGTGGTATTTCTTGGGCATGTATCCGAATCTCTGTTACAGGCGGGAATAGTTCATGCAGCGCCCATATCACAATGGTGTAGATCATATATGCCGTTCGCTGCCTGATCACTCTTCCGGCCCTCGGTGGCGGCGACCGCGTTGCCTTAAGCCTCGGGTCCTACCCCACCTATTTGCCTGATCGCATCATTGATTGAGCCTGCTTCTCTTCTCCAGTTGAGCAGAGATATGTCCTACGAAAGCCAAGCTGAGTATCAGTACCTCCGAGAACGTGTAGTAGCAACTCTAGTGCAGCATGACAGAGGCACCGGCCGATCCCTCCAGGCCCGCCCCTACACTCTTGGGCCTTCCCCCTGAAATCCGTGAGTCTCCCATATCGTCCAGAGACCAAATCTTGACACTCATTCTCTCAGGCCGCATCATATACACCCACCTTCTTGTTACCGCTGATCCGCTGGGCATCGCTCCCGCCCCCATACCCGCCCCATCTACACCTCCCCCGACTCCCACTAGCACCACCTCCACCCCCCATCCCACCATTCGACCCTTCCAACTCTCCTCCCAACTCCTCCGCGTCTCCCGCCTGACCCACACCGAAGCCCTGCCCATCCTCTACTCCAACACCTTCGACCTCGCCTCCCGCTCCGCCCTACACCTCCTCACCCACGCCATCCCCGCCAGCAACTTCGCCCTCATCACCGCCCTCACCCTAGACTGGGATTCACTGCAAGACTTCTCCTTCCAGCTCGCCAAGCCCGATTTCCTCGCCTGCCTCCGCTCCCTGCGCACCATCGACCTGAGCAATTGGCGCTCCCGCGTCCACGCCGCCTCCTCGCCCTTCCTGTGGCGCGACGTCCGCGCCTACGAGCGCTCCCTCTGCATCGCCTCCCAAGCCATCGTCACCAAGACCCCGTGCCTCCGCGTCGTCGCCGAGCGCCGCTACGCCCCGCCGCGCATGGGCCGAGGCGCGCTGGTACGCCTGCAGAACTTGGAGCGCGCGAAGCGGGGGAGGCAGCAGCAGCAGCTTCTGCTCGCCGCCGAAACCGGTTCGGGTTCCGCCTCCGCGGAGGCGGCGTTGGCACGGGGCTTCGGTTTCGATGCCTCTGGGATAGACGTGACGGAGACGACCAAGCAAGGCACGATGGGCCAACCACCGACGACGACGCGGATCAAGTGGCGGTTCCTTGAGACGCAGGCGCAGATGTGGAAGGAGGAGGTGCGGGTGGATATTGACGCGGAGGTGGAGCTGTTGACGGCCAGAGGGAGCGCGGAGGAGGAGCAAGGAGCGAGGCAGATGGCGCTGGACCCGAGCTGAGATGTGCTATGCCCTCAAGCCCGTTGCTAAGACGGGAATTGGCACTCCAAACAGGTGTGGCTGCTGGTTGAGTGGGCATACGGCTAATGCGTAACATTACAGCATCCAATCTCATGCTTGACACTTTTTGTATAAGCTATCCTCGTCCCAAGTTGCTACGAGCAGGGTTGCATCCGCTGCTCAGCATCAGTCAATTACGAAAACTTGAATAAACTTGATGATGACACTTTTGAGTCCTGCGCCCTGAACCGACTTGATCGTCCTGAATCCAGAATTCCGTGCTTGAAGTAGGGCTCTCGCCGAAATCAAGATTCCTCGGCGGCAGCGCTCATTCTACTGACCACCATTGGTGACCCCTGTCTGCATAGTCTGCTGCGGCACGGGCGAAAAATTCTGCTGCGTGGCAACTTGCGGCCGTTGGTACGGTGTGTTCTGGTATGTTATTTGCCCGTTGGCCATCGGTCTGGAGGGGGACTGGCCACCAAACACTGCCGGCTGCTGCTGCGCTCGTTGCTGATAGCCCGGCTGCGAGGGCGATTGTGCAAAGCTGGTCTGTGGCGTACTATTGGCATTGGACCATCCACCAAAGCCGTTCACCCCCGGTCGCTGAAACTGCTGCAAGTTTGGCTGGGCGGAATAGCTACCAGCTTGTTGATATGTCTGGTAGTTACGCTGGATGTTTTGAGGGGTTGAATATTGCTGAGCCTGGCGCTGAGCGTATTGAGCTTGCAGACCCAGGTTGTGTGCATAGCTTTGCAAGTTCGCCCCATAGCGCGTTACGTTATTTTGCGCAGGATATGGTGTTCGAGCATTTGGAGTTGCAACCTGTGGCATGCGCGTGGCAGCAGATTGGTGTGCTGTCCGATATTTCGACAGTGTAAAGTCGTCTGGCTGCATTGTTCCACGATAGTCAACGGAATTGACCATAACATTGGTCGAAATGTTGAGATCGGAGAGCTTATCGCCGTCTAGCTTCGAAACAGCAAATGGAGGAACCGAGGCGATCAGAATAGCTAGCTGAGATCGGAGCAACTCGTACGTGTCGAATTCACCCGTAGACGGTTTTGTGGCGTCGGCAGATGGCCGACTCTCCAAAGATCGCATCCTCTGGTAAGAATGCACCGTCTCCAGTAGTTGAGAAATCTCATCCAAGACCTCATCAATGCTTTCGGGGTAGACCTCGTCGGGCAATGCTTCTTCGGCCTCAGTTGGAACGTAGTCGATAACTCCTGCGAACTCATCACCCTCTCCTTGCTCACTGGGCACAACGGTATCAGCCTCTTCAGGGTCGGGGTATTTCGAGCTGAAGATTTTGCGAATCCGTGGAGTTCCATGCTTGCGCCACCATTCACGCTGTCGATCATGGGCGGAAATTAACGATGTTGTACTATCCGATGTAGGCGCAAACGAAGAGAATGCCTTCTTGAAAAGACCCAGAGTCTCGTCAGACTGATTGACAGTGACGTCGTTGGCGATTAATGCAGCTCGAAAGTCGTGGGCTACAGCATTCTTGTCTCTGTAACGCCGGCTCGGATCGTCATCGCCCAGTTTATGCACCCCAGCATATGTCAGCCATGAGTCTGTTTGAAGCTGCTGGTGTTTGTAATCTGGTCGATTGACAGGTGCTGGTCGATTGGGAACCTGGTGGGAGCTAAAGCTCAGAGTATTGCTTCTGAAGGTGGGGCGAGATCGGGGCATCTCTAAAGCCTTCGTGTTCCGATGGGGCCCAAATACGTCCCCGAAGTTGCGAATCTGCTTGGACGGAGCAAGGACATTGGCGTCCATAGTTGCCGGCTCGGCAAGATCAAATCCATTTGGGAGTCGCCGACCATCTTTGGTCAGATCCTTTTCTTCGGCGCTGTCTGATTGTAGGCCGGAATAGAGCATGGACACACCCTTCTCGGTTGCACTGCGTAGCATGATAATTTGGCCTGCATGGCGGCTAGGTATAGAGGGTTCCACAGACCTCCTGGGAGACGTGATGGCCTGGGACGATGATAAGAGTTGGATCAGCTGGTGAGCGACATCATCCGAGGCGCTCGGAGGCCTCTCGAGTAGGTCACCGTTGACGGTGCCATTCTGCAAAGCCTGAGGCTCAGCATTGCGGACAAGCTCGACATCTTCCAAGATACCCTCTTTGGACTGATAGATACCAGAAAGAATACGATGTTCAATGGTGTCAGGCTCGGACTCGGTAGAGCTGAGGCGTGCACGTTTCGCATTAGGCTTCTGAGTCGATCCAGTAGGTATGGGAGAACGTAAAAAGGCCGTGAGCATATCTGATCTGGAACATGTTAGCCTTAGAATGGCACGAACAGACACAGGACGTACTTTTGTGTTTGCTCGAGCACCGTGATCAGCGAGTTCTGCAAGCCTGAGGCACCCTGACCGTTGACCTGCACTCTCTTCTCCGGCGAGGACGAGCGCTTGCGCTTCCCGAGATGTAGAGAGCTTTCTCTGCCTCCTTTTACATGCGATGCATCCCCGTTCGTGTCTGCCATCTTGCGCCAAAACAAAGGCTGATCTTCCACTTGGATTGGTTTTCGCGAACGATCTATCTCGTTGGCATCCTGCGTCCAGAGAATGTGGTTGCGGTTTGCCTGGAATCGCTTGGGGAGATCGTCGCGGTGCTTTGGTAGGTTTGCGGGGATAGGAAGTGCGCGACGCGGCGCGGGAGACGAAGGGATGCGCGTGAGAGAGCGGAGGGGAACTAACACCAGCCCGTCGTTGCGAATTGTGACCTCAATTCCAAAAGCCCGAAAGGCCACGATTGGTATCTAAGGACTGCGCGATCTGGAACGAGAGCGAATCTGGAGGACAATGCTCGTCGATCTGGATGGGGCAGGATGAGCAGACTGCGATGGATGCTGCAGCGACCCTGAAGCCCAAAGCGAGAAAAATGCTTGGCACTTCCAGTCACGCTTTTGACCCGCGATGCTGGAGCTGTACTGTATAGTAGACACATCCTTGCCTACTATTGCAACCCGCTCACACACGCCTGTGACCAGCTTCTTCTTTCTCTCCACAGGGCCAGAAGACCTGGAAATGATTCTTTGAGAGCATCGATGGATGTTCTCAACCTACCTGCGCAAATCGCTCTGCCGCAGCAGCCGCGCCCTGATCATCGACATTGACATTTGCCGCGTAGAACGAATCAAACCCTGCGGCCCGAATCACAACTTCTTATCGGGGGTGCCTTCAAGGCGCGTACCATGGCGCCAATCTATCAGCACTGCGACCCCTCGTAGCCAGACGGCGATCGTTCCTGCGCCGGACGAAGTCGACATTGATATTCTTTCCCTGTACGAGAGTGAAAATACATTCGAAGGCGCATCAGGTTTCTGGCCTTCCGACGGCCCCAATGAAACCCAGGACACCAACAGCACACCAATAAAGGGCCCCGAGTTGTATCCAGATATCTTCGCCTGTTCTAGCGCCCCAGTCCACCTCATCCGCCATAAACGCGATCTGTCCTACACCCCAGCACTTCGAACGATCAGTCACAGGGCCTACCGGGCAGATGGCAGTACGGCCGAGAGGTCGCGGGCTGGGAAATGGGAACTTGCCACACCTCTCAGAGCTAACGAAGGTGTGAGGAAGCTGATTGCCCTCTGGGCACCCACCGCAATCCGCCGCTTAAAACGATACCGTTCAAATGCATCCAGGTATCAAAGGGCTATGCAGCTTGATTCAATGCAAGTCCTGGATGCGGAGGCTCATGCCATACTTGATAAGGAGGGAGTCTCTATCGAGGACATTGATGCCTGGACCCGCGTTCTGGTGGCCGAAAACAGCGCGGACTCGGTATCCAGATATGCTAAGACGGTTGATAGGGCTCGCAGGCTTGAGCAGCATCCTGTGTCCCACATAGTTCCGCTTCAGATTCTGCGTGCGGTGTACATCCCGCCGCAGTCGTTCCGGCTCCTGCTAGCTGCTATCCGCAAAAGCTCCCAGTATCACGACGAGTTTTCCCAATCCTCCCGACCAGGTATCAGAGACGTCACCAACAGCTACGCCCTCGAGAATTCCACGCAAACAGAGAGTGCCGAACCAAAGGATCAGACTATATTTGCCGCCCAATCCTGGGATAAGCCGTCAGGTATGATACTGGCAGTACGTCTACTACGGCACGCCAGGAGGGTAGCACCTGATACCTTTCCTACCATTGTCGATATTGCTTGCAGCATCCTCTTGTGGCGGCGTACTACATATCTGGGTCCGCTGGCAGACTACTGCAACAAGCTGCTCAAGCTGATAGCGCTACCTACTACTTGGCACCCGGTCAGGAATGCCTCCATACAGCAAGTCGCTCAACTAAAGCTTGTACGAAGCATGACTGAACACCGGCCCGAGCTTCCGATCAACCGAGAGGGCTACAGAGCTCTCATAAGTGTTCAGCTTGCACATAGGAAAACACCACCGGAAGACGCCTGGGCAAGAGTCAAGTCGCTGTCATGGCCGCCGTGGCGAGAAGACAGACTCGGTATGGACGCCAGCTTGGAGTACCCAGGTAGGGAGTCTCGCGCTGCCAAGTTGTTACGCCGAATGAATGAAGCGGGCTATGCTCATGGTGTTTGGGAAGTGGCCGCAAAGATTATGGCAGGTTGGGACACAGACGCTAGCCCGACCATCCAAACCCGCAGAATGCCGTTGCCCTCCCTGGTGAGTATCAGGCTAGAGGACACGCCGGATTCCTTTGATCATCCCAGCATCTGGGCGGCGAGAATTGTGGCAACACGGACCGTCCGTGAAGCTTGGGCAGCCTTTCTGTCCTATCGCAAGAAGACTGTGGCTTCAATGCAACCCCTAGACGGTCGACCCTTTGAAGCAATGTTTGAAAAGCTCTTTGCTAGTCCACAAGATCAACATTCCAACTCCGACGCCGTACCGGGGGATGGCAAAGAAACATGGAGTGACCCGTCAAGTCCTCTGGACGTTATCTATGTGGACAAAGCACCGCCAAGTGTAGAGGGCTTGTATACACAGATGCGCAAGGATGGCGTTGAACCAGGTGGTCGTTTGCTTTCGGCCCTCTTGCGGAATAGCCTCGATCTGGATCAGACGATCAAGTACATCAAGGATGCAAGGTTGTCGGACGACAGGAAAGACGTGCTACTCAATGCACACAATCATCCTGCGGAAATGATCCGAGTGGTGTTTGAAACCACTCCCCCACACGTTTTAGGAGGGTTCATTGGCCATTTGTTCGCAATCCCTGGCGAGGCCAGCACGAAGCTTCGGGTTCGCGCAGATGCTAGCAACGCTGCCTCTGCACGGGCCGCTACACCGATCGAATATGCTATGAGTCTACTGTCACTGGGCAAGGTGACCGAGAGAGTGGTGTATAGTGAGGCGCTGAAGGGCCTGTCGCTGCACGCTTCGCAGCACATGGGCAGTGGTGACTACGTCGCACGTAGGGCATACACTCGGAAGCTGAGCGCACATCTGAAGGCCCTTTTGGGCGTTATGAGGCATGCTAGAGTCGACCATGATTTCACGACGTTCCGATATGTCAATAATGTCTACCAGACGCTTCTCAAATGGGGCCCGTGGCCGCGTTGGAGGGCCATCTCGGAGCCGGCGACAACGATCAAGGACATTTTCGCTGACTGTACGCAATGCGGTCGAGATCCGGGCAGGTGGCTTAGCAGTCGAAACGCAAGGTTGCCACACGAGGCCGTGCCTGATCCGCACGATTTACGCCTACTCGTTGAGACGCTGGGCATATTCCAGGACATTCCGGCTCTCATCGAGTTAATAGCATGGATGTCCAAGTATTCCCAGGATTTGTCAAGAATCCATTCGGATCTGAGGTCGGGTTTGGAAGAGATGCGCAACGTGATGATTGTGGCGCGCATCTTTATAGAGGGGCGACTGCAAGGAGCAGCCAAAGTTGGTAGCTTTGCTGCGGCTGAGGCGAAGATAGCGGGCAGGCTATATGTGCCGACAGACGTGGATTGTGCAGAGTTCCTCCAGCAGCGAGACTCCTGGGTACGACGCCACAATAGGTACATTCGAGCAAGGTTGTTAACAATCGGACCGGATCAGCTGTTTGAAAGCAATTAGATCCGAATCTAACCATGTGGTCAAAATCAAATTTCCTAATCACAGGACGGTCAGCTCTGGCCAGCCGGGTAATATTCTTGAGGAGATTCTGTTGAATAATTGCTCTCTTATACCTGTACTTAAGGGAAGGCTGAGGAAAGGCAGTCACTTAGAGGTTTAGCCGCTTGCAGTCTCTTCGGCCTCCTCGGCTGCAGCTGCACTTAGCGGTTGTGATGACCACGATCCCCCACGCCCGGCCTCTGGGCTGCAGCACAGCCGCCAGCACCGTGAGGTTAGAATGAGTGAGATCCGAGGCACCGCTGCACCCTTGCCAGGGATGCAGACGGTAGTGGGCCGAGAAAGTTGCCAGGGACGAACTCCAGCTCGAGATGCGGCGCGCCCGCAC
The DNA here is from genome assembly GCF_000365145.1 of Cyphellophora europaea CBS 101466. Lineage (NCBI taxonomy): Eukaryota > Fungi > Ascomycota > Eurotiomycetes > Chaetothyriales > Cyphellophoraceae > Cyphellophora > Cyphellophora europaea. Next base: position 2,019,246 of record NW_008481808.1, on the reverse strand, counting down.
ACACACGCGCGCGCGCAGCACCACAATCTTTTGTCGAATTTTGCCCCTCCGTGTCTACCCAGATGTCAGGTAGAATGGATACCCGCGTCACATGCTCGATGCAACTACAAAAGAATGGTATAGTCAGCTCTTGCTCAGTCCTCCGCGTCTCTTTTGTCCATCGCTCCTTCCCCGTGCTGCATTGATCTTCGGCTCGTCTGCTCCTCAGAACGGAACCCTCTCAGCTTACTCTCCTTGCTTCCGACATGCCCTCTACTACTATCCAGTCCTCTTACACCAACGGTAAGTCCCAGATTAGCGGACACGCCATGACCGCCCCTTCGACCATCCACCAGAAGTTCCTGTCCTCGCCCGCAGACCTCGGCGTCGTCGCCGTTGGCTTCTCTGGAGGGCAGTGCAAGGAAGGCGTCGACGCAGCACCCGATGCCCTCTTCCGCGCCGGACTATTGGAACAGATCGATGAAGAGCTGGGATACAACCTGCACGGTGACAAGGAGGTCCACAACTACAATGAGATGCGGCAAGCGTCGGACGAGCCTCACCGCGGCATGAAGAACCCTCGTTCGGTCAGCGCAGTCACCCAGACATTGGCCGACCAAGTCTACAACCAGGCCAAGCACGGCCGTATGGTGCTGACCTTGGGTGGTGACCACTCGATTGCTGTCGGAACTATCGCAGGCTCTTCCAAGGCCATCCGCGAACGATTGGGCAAAGAAATTGCAGTCATCTGGGTTGACGCCCACGCCGATATTAATACCCCCGAGACGTCAGACAGCGGCAACATCCATGGCATGCCGGTCGCCTTCCTCACCGGACTCGCCAAGGGTGATCGCGAGGATGTATTTGGCTGGCTAGATCGAGATTTCAAGGACAAGCCTGCGCTTTCTGTCTCGAAACTTGTTTACATTGGGCTACGGGACGTCGACCGCGGCGAAAAGCGGATTCTCCGCGAGAATGGCATCAAGGCTTTCAGCATGCATGACGTTGACCGACATGGTATCGGTAGAGTGGTCGAGATGGCCCTTGCCCATATTGGCACCGATACACCTATCCATCTCAGCTTCGATGTGGATGCGCTAGATCCCCAATGGGCTCCCAGCACAGGCACTCCGGTCAGAGGCGGCTTGACCCTGCGTGAGGGCGACTATATTGCGGAATGCGTGCATGAGACCGGCCAGCTGGTGGCCATGGACCTGGTTGAGGTCAACCCAAGCCTCGAGGTCGCTGGGGCCTCAGAGACGGTCAGAGCGGGTGTCAGTCTGGTTCGCTGTGCTCTGGGTGATACGTTGCTATGAAGAGGCAGGACGCAGCAGCATCTCAAGGACTTATGAGGATGAATCGTTGAGATTGCAGGCCATGCATCTGCCACGGTGCTAGTACGACAGAAAAAAGTAATGTACGGGCCTCTTTGGCAAAAAAAAGCGTTGCCAAGTCACCTTCGGAAAGTGTTAGAGATACCATAGACTCAGGTCAGCCTTTTACTTTTCCAGCTCAGTCCAAGTCTCCTCCTCCTCCTCCTCCTCCTCCTCCTCCTCCTCCTCTCGCTCGTTTTGACTTTGACGTTCTCCTCACTCCTTCTTTTCCCAATCTTCACGCGACTCCTCACTTCCTCGCAGTAAACACGATCCTTAACGGC